>NC_051178.1:72600008-73237508 GCF_013339695.2 Rhipicephalus sanguineus | reverse complement strand
ATATCTTCTCCTGAAATAATGCTACTAACCACCTGATTATGCGCTAGCCTTTCATAGATGGCTAATGAGCACTAGTGAGTATTGCTGCATAATTTTTTATATAAAATTTTCTCAGTCGCTTCAGGACGGCAGGGTGCCCAATTAACTATCTGGCTTCAATTACCAGAAAAATGATGGCGCAAGTAATTACTCTCAGGCTATTTTCAATCTAACAGTTTCTTTGCGGTTCTAGACATCACGGTTTTCTTAAACGTTCTCCTGTGACGCTCAGCTTCTTTCTTTTACTGACGACTTGCATTACAACTTGGACGCAGGTTTTCTTACGGACTGTATTTTTCTTATTTCGCTAAACTATTTGGCAAAGTACGCCACACGTTACTGCTATATCTAAACTTGGTGCGCGGGATAGAAGTAGGATATCTAAAAAATTCTGCAATATTCGATCGGCCACCATTACTTACTTGCGCATTGCAAGTCTTTATTATGAAATGCAATTAGCGAGATAACATAATCTTTCATTGTTACTTTTATTGCGCCTTCTGTGTAAAATCTTTTTTTGAACTCTTTATATAACTTCTCGCCTCTATATTGGTCAGATTACTCTGAGGGTCCTGTAAATAAATAAATAAATAAATAAATAAATAAACTAGAACTTAAATTTCACGTGTACACCCACGGTACACATTTCAATTGCATATGCTGGAGGATTTCTTGTGGAGTGGCGGTTATTTCGACTCGTGCGTAGCATAAAGGCTTGTGCACAATATTGTCACGTTCAAGACAAAGGCGACGGTCACAGGGCGGCGATGCAAGGCCTCAAGTCCCAAACGGGGTCGTCACAGCACAGCCAAAACAGAGACACTGGCGCGAGAGCTACTGCGTCTTCGTCTGCCTCTTTCTCGCTGGCATACTAAGCGCGTGGCATTGCCCCTCCGTCAGGTGTCCTTTGACGTAGCTTCGACTATAGAAAAGGAAATGCAGCGTCTGCGTAGGTCGATTATGGCACCGTATTCCCGAAGAAAGTCTTTTCCGAGAATTAATGCGCGAGAGCATTCGCATAGTACGAGGGAGCTCCCCAAAAGCGAGGAACCTCGTATTTGTAGCCTGGCAGTGCACACACCAAGCGGCGTGACAACACGTCCTTAAGCTGGGCGTAGGTGCGATCCTGTCCAAGGCATGATAACTTTCTTCAGTAGGCTGGGCAATTTTCCGCTAATAATCGAGTAGTCAGCGCCAGTATCTACTAGTGCAGTTACATTCCGACCGTCGATAAGCACAAGTATGTACATTGCAATGTCGCCAGGCTGGTATACATGCGTCGTCGAATTTCCGTCGGTGCGACGTCGCGCCGATTGAAGGTCGAGGTCTTCATCACGTTGATAATCAGCGGCCTCACCTCGAAAGGTCGCTGGCGTCAGTTTTCCAGGTGAGGGCTCGCAGATCGTCCTTGCGGCATCCGACTTCTGTTGCCCGAATAGGATGGTGACCGTGGTGGTGGTGAACGCGACTGACGCCTGGGCGGTATGCGCCGCCGAGCGATAAAATCTTCAATTTCGGGTGGTCGCTGTCCGAACCGGGGCGTAGTGAATTGGCAGAAATACCCTGAAGCCCAAGTCGGCGGTACTGGCACTCTCGGTACACCTGACCCGCCTGGGTGGTATGCGCTGCCGAGCGATAAAATCTTCAATTTCGGGTGGTCGCTGTCCGAACCGGGGCGTAGTGAATTGGCAGAAATACCCTGAAGCCCAAGTCGGTGGTACTGGCACTCTCGGTACACCTGACCCGCCTCACCACAGTGGTAGCAGAGCGGTCGTCGGTCGGGCATGCGCCAAATATCGGATTTACGCGCGGCGGGCCGAGCGTCCTCAAAATAAGGAACCGCCTTTGCAGACCATGACCAGGATTTGGGGACATATGCACGTAGCGCCATCTGTCGTCGGGGACTGCGGTGGCCTGCCGTAACTGAATGGGAAATAGGCGAAAAAAATCATATCTGACGAAAAAATACAGATATCAAAAACGACTCCCGGTTCTATACAGCAGAGACTTACTTGAACATTCTGTTAAAATTACAGTGTGGCGCTACAAACCGCGTGACTTCCCAGAGTGTTTAAAATTTTACCATGGGGCCCCATGTATTTCTAATGGGCGGTGTTCAATTGCCCTGGGAAGCCACAGGCTTTGTAGTGCGATACAGCAATTTTACCAAAATGTTCCAGTAGGTCTCTACTATATAGAACCCCGAGTCGTTTTTGATAGCTTGCTTTTTTCAAGAGATATGATTTTTTTTCGCATATCTCCCATTCAGTTACGGCAGAAGGCCGTCGTTACCGCCGAGAGATGGCACCACGCACAGATGTCCCCAAATCCTGGGAATGTGAAGTGTGGCATACGGAGTTGCTGCCGATAGCGGCGCTGTTGCAGGTGAGATGTGTCCGAATGTGACGACCTAACTGGCGTGCAGGAAGCCGCTCACCGGAGGCGGCGTCACCGACGACGGGACGGTGCGTCTCAAAGCATCGGCGTAACTCACACGCCAAGGTTCACTTGACGGTGTGAACGCCTGAAGTGGTGCAGGAAGCTGAACAGGTGCCTCGCGACGATGCGCGCCGAGCGCATGCTGCACTTCGTCACGTATGATGCTGGCGATGCAGTTAGTGGTAGGCTGCTGCTGCGCCTGGTGCAGCTGTTGCAGTTCGCCGCGGACAACCGAACGTATAAGCTCCCGAAGCGTTTCCGCGTCAGTCGCGAATGATCCTAGGCCGGTAGTATAGTTAGCATTCACTTGCCGATCATACTGGTTCAGCTGCTGCAGCGCCTTTTCCATGGCGACGGCTTCAGTGAGGAACTCCGCAACCGTCTTAAGCGGCCTACGAATGAGTCCACCAAAGAGCTGCTCTTTCACACCTCGCATCAAGTGACGCAGCTTCTTGTCTTCAGGCATGATTGAATTGGCTCGGTTGAACAGATGGACCATATCCTCCGCGTACATAGCCACATCTTCATTAGGCATCTGAATGCGGGACTGGAGAGCCCATTCAGCTCGCTCTCGACGATCAGGGCTGGAGTACGTGTCGAGGAGCCTGCGATAGAACTCGCGCCATGATGTTAGGACGCCCTTGCGGTTGTGGAACCATGTACGAGAACCATCCAGAAGACTGAAGTAGACATTCCTGAGTTTCGCATCTTCGTCCCACCCGTTGAAATCCGCTACGTGCTCGAACTCAGCCAGCGAGTCTTCCACGTCTTCAAAAAGACCACCACGGAAGGGACTCGGCGCGCGCGGTTTTTGCAGCGTGTAATAAGCGGGTGCACCTGCAGCTGCAGCTGCAGCAGCTGGGTTAGCAGCAGGGGTGAGAGTAGTAGTATCTTCCATACCTGTCGGCGTTGAAATTGTACAGCGGTGCAGAATCTCGGGGGCCAGTCCCCGAATTCTGCGATTAGCACGCTGTACTGGCGTAAGCTCCGGTTTCTGGCTCGCGTTCCTGCTACTGGAAGGGGTCTTTTGCATAGGTGAGATTACCCCGAACCTCCACCAATAAAATGCCACGTTCAAGACAAAGGCGACGTTCACAAGGTCCCAAGTCCCAAACGGGGTCGGCACAGCACAGCCAAAACAAAGGCACTGGCGCGAGAAGTAGTAGTAGTAGCCTCTACTGCATGGCTCATACCAACTCTAGGGGATTGGCCAAGAAGTTATCTTATGAAAAGTTTTTTTTAAAGTATTGTGAGTGTTGAATGTTGATGGCACTAAAAATAATGAATAAAGAAATAATAGTAATAAAAAAAACGTACGCGAGAGCTACTGCGTCTTCGTCTGCCTCTTTCTCGCTGGCATATTAAGCGCGTGGCAATATACTGAAATCCATTGGGGTGGCCACGGGGGGGGGGGAGGCTTCTAGAGGATATTGATATCCACCCCACAGAGGGTGGGGTGTGTTTGGTGGGGGTTCAACCCCCTTCCGCTCACGCACGAACATACGTAAATGTTGCTTGATTCCCCCTCCCCCTAAATAAGAAAATTTCTGCCTACACCCCCGCTGAATTCTTCTGGATTGTTGTTTCAGAATAAACAATCTGTGGGTTCCACATGATGCCGACGAGGATCGACACAGGGAAACAAGATCTCAAGGTAAGTTGTCTCATTTTTGCTGGTAGTTGAGCGCTATGCAGGACCAAATGAATAATTTGTTCATTGATAGTTTCATTGAGACAAACAAGAGCGCTCGCGAGACCTCAGCAAAGTATAAAACCCTGTTTTTGGTATGCCGCGTCAGCACGGAACCAGTGCGCTAGCGCGGATAACATCTCTTTACTGCCCTTAAAAAGTCTCATTCAGGATGCCCTAAACGTGCTAATCAGAGTGGCAGTGTTTCAACAGCCAGTCCACAAAGTAACATACGAGAGGCATGAGGTAACGGTAGTACAATAGACATGATACGTGGCAATAAAACGTTTAGACAAATACTCACACCCCTACTATTTGAATGACCTAAATTGTTTGTACCAATGACGAAAACTATTTTAGCAGACAAGTTACAAAATGAGAGACAAGAGTCATTATTTTTAGCTCTCAATGCGAAATGATGTCACCTGAATACACGGGTAAGGCGTTTCCGGTACACAGCGCACATATATTGTCGACGCTATTCTCTGTAGTAGAAGCGTAATATTGTGCCCCCGTACGGCGCAATCAATTTACGCATGGCCGAATTGACTGAAGTAAAGCGTTACTGTAGAGTTTTGGAATACGTCATTCACATATAGCCGACGACTATAGAATATTCCGTTTCGCCGTAGGAGCGAAGTAATCAAAGCAACTGCAACAAATTGGAGTATTATTCGAAGTAAGGCTAGCAGCTTACTCCTTTAGGATTCGATCTCGAGTGACTACAAAACTCTGGCGTAAGGGAATACAGCCGTTCCAGGCAGCGAAGCGGTTTTCGTGTTGTCTGTCGCTTCAGCGCGAAGTAAGCGGTGAGAGCACATCACGTACAAGGGTATGATCCGTCTACTGATCTCAGTCGAGATAACGCGCACGACCGCGGGCTTTCGATCAAAGCTCGCAGTTGGAACCCAAGCGACGCGGCACCCCTCACCGGCACTCCTTCATGCTCCTTCGCCCGCCGGCCTGTGCGTTTTATCTCTGCTTGAGCCGCACCCGTCTGCAGCCTTTGCAAGCTTTCACTCGCACATAGAACATAAGACGCGCGGGAAGATGTTATTCATTCGGACTTTATACGGAATATGACGGCGACGGCAAAATGCGCCTCAAGTATCCGTGTAATTGTCATCACAATAAAAAGCAAAGGGTGTGAAATGAGGCAGCCCACTTACGAAGCTCATCCCTCGTGCGTTTAGGCAGCGGCATACTTTGAACTTGTTTTATTGTTACGCTGGATGCACAGGGTTTCTCTGCGAGCTTCAGGGAATACTGAATGCGCATACTGCAGGGCGACGATGCCTAATATTGAATGTTACGCAATTAACGAAATTTTAACACTCAGTGTGGGGCGAGTTGGCTGTGATCCGCGTAACAACGTTTAGCACTTACACTCCAAGAAAAAAAAAAACGTATGTGTGACTTCTATCGGAGCGTCCTGACTTGCAACGTATACGACTTGCTTTAAAGAGACTTGTTAACTCTGTTGTGGGACACATTACCCTCCAAAGAGGGTATAATGATCTACAAAGAGAGTTGACGTGTCTCTTTAAAGAGAGTCATATACGTGGCAAGCTATGACTCTCAAAAAAGAGTGAAATTACTCTTTCTTTTTCTTAGAGTTTAGAGGAATATAAAGAAATCGTAAGAAAGAGGGAATAGGTTGAGCGATGTCTATAGCACTCGGCCGGCGCGCTGCCGCTTCCCTTAGCGCGCATTTTACATGTACGTTTGCGAACACCATATCCATCCTCTAGCACTTTTCTGCCAGTCATTCTAAGAACATTGCATGATGCCCTTTATTATCCACTCTTCTGGCGACTTTGTACAAATCCTGGCACCGTTTAGTTAGACATTTTAACATGTATCTCGTTAATAGGTCCTTTTGCACCTACCTGGATCTGACACACGTGCATTGTGTGTGTCTCGTTTTTTAAAGGGCCCCTAAGCCACTCCGAATTCAAGGACGAGAGAGTGGTTTCTTTTTCGCCTTCACTATCCTTCCTACAGGTGCTATCTCCTCCTCGCCACTTATTGCTGCATAAAACACCTGGAAAATGTCAAAACTAAGCGTTGAGCCTATCTGGATTTCACGTTTTTAGGTTACACGCTGTTATCTCCGCTGGCGCAGTCGAAAGCACACAAAGCGAAGTCAAATCAGTGAACCGTGCACGATAGTCATACGATAAAAGCCAGAACGGGCGAGCGACTGCATGACAAAGCAGGGTAGGAGACAATTCACAACTGATATCTCTCGTATATGAACCAATCGAGTCCTTATTCCTTTGTGACGTCACGTCAACAGACTGCTGGCATCGCGAATTGTGCCAAAAAAAAGCCGGGAAACTCCAGGAGGGAATAACGCGCTTGTTCTTTGTATTTTCAGAGGTTTTTAGGGGCGTTTTAAGTACATATACGCGCTCAACAAGAATGTGCTGCTGCATTGTATGTACGAATTCCTTACTCTAAGAGATTGATTGAGCACCATGTGGCGCGTTCACAGTCCAGTGGATTTCGGCCTGCCTAAGTATAAGAAAACGAGGGAGAAGAAAATGAGAAATGCGTCTGCCTTTCTCAAGCGCTTTTTAGAACCAAAATACGGACCTTTGAGAGTTATGTTTCTTAAGAGATGTCACCTATATTTGTACACTTTTGTTGATTGTGAAGAACATATGTGCACTAAGTGGGTCGCGGGATCGAATCCCGGCTGCGGCGGCTGCATTTTCGAGGGAGGCGAAAATGTTTGAGGCCCGTGTACTTAGATTTAGGTGCACGTTAAAGAACCCCAGGTGGTCGAAATTTCCGGAGCCCTCCACTACGGCGTCTCTCATAATCAATCGTGGTTTTGGGACGTTAAACTCCAGGTATTATTATTATGTGCACTAAGTGTCCATACTTTGTTTGTCGTCATCCAGTGCAACAAAAATAGTCTTTTCGACGTGTAACAAACATGCTTACGACGTTTTATTTTGAAAACGTTGCCGAGCCATTACCATTCAGAGTATTTTAAGCTTCAATAAGTTTAAGGCTTTCACATGTCAAAACCACGACATGACTGTGAGATACCCTGTAGTGGGAGACTAAATATTAATTTTGACCACTTGGATTCTTTAACGCACACTTAAATGTAATGCTAAGTATTTTTCCCCATTTCCCATTCATCGAGAACGCCACTGCGATAACTGGGTCTCGAACCTTCGTCCTCGTGCTGACCAGAAGAACCTATTATCTGCTAAGCTGCATGCCACAACAGGCGGAATTTTATTTTCCTTCTTAAAACATTAGTTTGGTATCAGCCGTGAAACATATCTTTTTCTTAAAGGGGCCCTGTAACACTTTTCAAGATAATCATCTAATGGCTTCATTAAAAGATCGTATTGCCACACGAGTCTACTGCCGCAAAAATTTTTAGAACCCGTCAAGTATGCTCGTACCAGCGAGGGCGCTGAAAGCATCGCAGGGAGGGGGACGAAAAGGGGACAAAAAGACGCGTCCCTTGGTCAGCGCGCTTTGAGCACGTTTTTTTTCATTTCTTCTTCAAATGAGTGCCTTAACAGTGTGATCGCGATCGCGGGCACGTGGCGGCATCTCGCGGTGGCCGTGCAGTGCACGATGTCCAAATCAGCTAACGGTCGCGGACATTGGGCATATGGCGCAGTAATTAGGGTATATGGCATCATTTGTAAAGAGAAGATGGAGCGGTTTCTAGCTGATCTTCAGAATGAATTATAAATTTCAAGCCGCTTCCTGCGCTACAATGTTCGGGTCACGTGTTCTCAGGAGCCTCGACTACCGATCGGCAGCGTTTTCTGAGCATGCTGAAAAAGTGTTGCAGAGACCCTTTAAATGTTTCACACAAATTAAGACATTAAAGTCACAATCACGGCCTCACAACATATTGCTACATGCATATTGCCAGCCTCTTGAACCATGCGCGTGCGCGCCCGACTAAGAGAACGAATATCTCTCTGCTCGGTCTCTGAGTGAACCGGTCAGCGCTGCAACCACTGTTGTAAATATATCTTGTAAATAGTCGACAGTGCAAGGGACTCGTCCTTCACGTAACATATTTGGTGGAGGTGGAACGTTCCCCGTCCTCGCCTCGAAGCTACGCAGTGGCCGCATCGGCCAGCTTCCGACCATGTCTTCCCATGACAACCCGTCTCCATCCACTTCTGCGGCGCCAACGCCAACGTATCTCGCGGTGTCTAACCTCCGTGATCCCGGGACATTATCTGCCCAAACTGGCCCCGTCGTCGGCTATTGGCTTAGCATGTATGAACGTGTTAGTCAGTCACCGGTGGGACCCTACCATGATGCTCGCCAATGTTATCTTCTACTTGGGAGGAACCGCGCGTGTCTGGTTCGATACTCATGAGACCGAGCTCACGAGCTGGGATACTTTCAAGGAAAAGCTACATGACATCCTTGGGAACCCGACCGATCGCCAAATGGCTGCGCAAAAAGAGCTCGCTACCCGTGTCCAGTCGCCACCTGAATCGTACGTCTCGTAAGTCAGGAAGTGCTCGCTCTCTGCCGGAAAGTGGACGAGGCAATGCCTGAAATTAACAATGCGAGTCACATCCTCAAGGGAATCACAAAAGACGCTTTCAATTTGCTCGTATACACAAACATGTCGACCATCGACCTAATCATTAAATAATGCCGCCGCTTCGAAATGGCCAAAAGACGCCGCGTTGTGCCTCAATTTTCTCGGCTACCAAACACGGCTGTCACGTCAACCTGCACTAATCTCGGTGCCACACCACCCATTGAGGAGAATGTGACGCGTATCGTTCGAAGGGAGCTTGAAGCGGCAAGTCCAGTGCCATTGCATCCACCTCCATTGGAACATACCGCTGTCCAAGCACCCCCCGCGATCTCAGTTATTCGGGCAGTCGTGCGGCAAGAAATTGCAAGCCTCGGTTTGCATGTCGCGTGCTCCGTCTCTCGACCCGACTCCCTACCGATACCAATAAGTGCGTCGCGGACTTACCCATATTTTCCTCCAAGATCCCACAACCCAATGGAATGGAGAACTCCCGACGACAAACCGATTCTGCAATGATTGGCGCCATCTAAATCAAATTACGAAAAATGACGCTTACCATTTGCGCCGAATTGATGACGCTCTTGATTGCCTGCACGGTGCACGATACTCTTCATCAATAGACCTTCGGTCCGGTTGTTGGCAGGTTGCTGTGGATGACAAAGACCAAGAAAAGACTGCGTTCGGTCACTCCGGACGGCCTGTATAAATTCAAGGTTATGCCATTCGGTCTATGCAACGCCCCCGCCACGTTCGAGCGTATGATGGACTCTCTGAGGAAACTATCGCAGGTCAAAAAAGAACCAACTGCTTCGTTTGGGATGAACAAAAGAACTAAATTTATTTCGATAAGGATGCCCGTTGCCGAGCGAGTTCGCGATAGTACAAGGTTGCCAGTTGGCGAAAAGAAAGAGGCTGAACTTGGTAGTTTCTTCACTCTCTGCTAAAAGGGTTCAAGTGGTCAACATACCTGTGTTACCTAGACGATGTTCTCGTATTTTCGCTTACATTTGAGACCCACCTTGAGCGTCTGTCGGCTATTCTCGACGTCTTCTGCACAGCTGGCCTCCAATTGAACTTGTCGAAATGTCACTTTGGCCGCCGACAGGTTACAGTGTTGGGCCACCTCATCGGTGCTTCAGGTTTGCAGCCAGACCCGGAGAAAGTTCTTGCGGTCACGAGATTTCCTGTACCCCAGTCAGTCCGGACATCCGGAGTTCTGTGAGACTCTGTTCCTACTTCAGACGGTTCATGAATGATTTTGCAGCCATCGCTCGACCACTTACTGACCTTCTGAAGAAAGATGTGCCATTTACGTGGTGTTCCACTTGATCTGCCACTCTTTCTCACCTCATCACAATTTTGACGGCGCTACCTATATTGGCCCACTTCAACCCATCCGCTCTGACAAAGGTCCGAACCGATGCCAGTGGTCACGGGATCGTCCCGTCCTCACCCAGCGCCAACAGGGACTCGTCCACGTTATCGCCTATGCTAGCCGCTTCCTTACACCTGCAGAGCGCAACTATTCAATTACAGAGCGTGAATGCCTTGTTCTTGTCTGGGAAGTCTCCAAGTTCCGCCCATATTTATATGGCACGCACTTCTCTGTAATAACAGACCACCAGGCGCTCTGCTGGCTTTCGTCACTCAAGGATCCTACTGGCCGGCTTGGTCGCTGGGCCCTGCGACTGCAAAAATACAGCTTTGCATCAGGACGCCTACTGCCTATCTCGCTATCCGGTAGGTGAATCGAGCCCCATCCCTGACACCAACGCTTGCGTCTTCTCCGTTTCCCAGCTTACCCACATCGCCGACGAGCAACGCCGTGACGCATCCTTGCGTGCTATCATCGAACGCCTCGAATCCTCATCTTCGGAACAGTCTCATCGCTCGTTCGTACTCCAGGCTGGTGCACTTTACCGCCACAGTTTTCACCCAGACGGAACAGCCCTGCTGCTTGTTATACCAAAACACCTCCGCTTGGCTGTTCTAGAACTTCACGACGTTCCAACTGCCGGTCACCTAGGTGTGTCGCGCAGATATGACCGCATCTGCCGACGCTTCTTTTGGCCAGGGCTTGCACGCTCCGTCAGAAAATACGTTGCGGCGTGTGAGAAATGTGAGCGCCGCAAAACACCATCGACGCTTCCCGCTGGGTGCCTGCAGCCACTCGACATTTAGTCAGAACCGTTCTTCCGCGTTGGCTCAGAGTTACTTGGCCCTTTTCCTCTGTCTTCCTCTGGCAACAGGGGGATAGCTGTGGCCAGAGACTACGCCACGCGCTACGCCATCACACGAGCTCTTGTAACAAGCTGCGCCACAGATGTCGCCGATTTCCCTCTACACGACGTGATCTTGAAACATGTAGCTTCTCGCGAGCTACTTAGGGACCGTGGCTGCACATTGCTATCGAGAGTCATAGCGGACATCCTGCAGTCATATGCAACGAGGCACAAGCTCACCACGTCGTATAATTTACAGACGAATGGCCTCACCGAGCGTCTGAACCGAATACTTAGAGACATGCTTGCAAAGTGTGTTTCCTCAGACCACTCTGACTGGGATCTTGCTGTACCGTACGTGATGTTTGCTTACAATTCTTCGCGCCATGACACTGCCGGTTACTCCCCATTATTCCTGTTGTTCGGCCGAAAACCCACATTGCCACTCGATGCAGTCATTCCGTTTCCAGCAGCACCGACCAGCGAATATACCCTTGAAGCTATTACCTGGGCTGCGCATTCACGATAAACAGCCCGTACTCGCCTTCTGACCTCGCAAGAGAACCAATTGAGTGTGTACGATCAACGACACCGGGACGTGCACTTTTCGCCCAGTTTGTTTCTGCAGTGGTATCCGACCCGCGCCTGTCGAAAAACTGCTCTCTCGGTACACAGACGCATGTTGAGAGCTTCGTGCGGTGACTCCCGTGACATATGAAATCGCTCCAGTCGCCTCATCGTCTCCATCCTCCCCGCAGGTTAGATATATCGTACACGTCGCGCGCTTGAAGCCGTACCACTCTCCCAATAATGTTGAGGTCTAGGCGCGCCGGGATTAGGTTACATGCATATTGTCAGCCTCTTGAACCATGCGCGTGTGCGCACGACGAAGAGAACGAAGATCTCTCTTGCTCGGTCTCTGAGCTGAACAGGTCCGCACTGCAACCGCTTTTGTAAGTATCTCTTGTAAATAGTCTACAGTGCGAAGGACTCGTCAACCAAGTAACAATATTTCGCGCCATTTCCCCTTTCAACTATCAGGTAGTGCAACACGTGTTTTAAGGACGTGGCATGTTCCTGCTTCTCAAACACACGCGTATCGTTACGTGTAAATTAGAGTAGCTATGGGTGTTGTCACTATTTTGACAACTTTTGAAAGTACACCTTGTAGAGGCTTGCGTTTTCTTCGTACGTGAAACACTGACTTTCAAGAATAAGTTTTGCACCATTCAGCTGTATAAATCCTGTACACTTCTTTTGACGACGTTGTCCTTCATCATGTCTCCTTCTTTGTTTTCTGATCACAACATTGACTAAATAAAGAAACCGAACCGTACTTTTTTCATTCTCCGAGGAGGAGGGCACATAGCCTCGCCCGAGTCGAGATTCGGGGAAGGGAAGGGGTGAAAACCAAGCTAACGCAATAGCGCAGGGAACCACACCGACGGCTCAAGAGCAAGATGGGACACAACGCTGTGTACCCTCTTGATCATGCGCCATCCGTGTGGTTCTTTGCGCTGTTGCGTGAATTATGTCCTACCAACTAGCCTATCAATCTATGCCTTCCGAATTACCTGTGCCTTCAGAGAGGGCCTCAAAATAAATTCGTCATTGTGGTGGTCAACACTTGCGAATTTATTTACGCAACGTTCATTCCAGCAATACGTGTTCCGGAATGCTACACGTTTAAAACAAAATGAACTGTCCAGTTGGACTGGGAAGGGCACTGAGTGGCGGGGGTATCGGTTTTCACCCTTACCCTCGACAGCTGTGGGGGTGAGTTTAATACGATCCCACCTCCCTTCTCCTGTAAATGACACCATCGTAAATATTAAATAATTAAAAATTACTTTGAATGGCTGTTAAGCTTGGATTCTCGCCGATCCGCAGGCAACCACCAATCGTGTCTGAACGCCCACATAAACATCGCGACCTCCGCAAACGGCATTCAGCGGCTCCGCGCGCTGTTTCGTAAGCGGGCGCTGTACTGGACCCGCTCGCCGCTCACCATCATTCTCGGCTGGATTATCCCGGTGGTGCTTTTCTACTTGTCTTGCTTCGGATTCGGCCTGCCCAAGAGTCACCGTAGTAGCTCAGCTGCGAGCGCAGGCCTACCCGAGACGGTGGAGCTGCGCAGCAGCGTCCACTTTGGGGCTGCCCGCTGTTTCGTGGAAGAGGCAGCCGCGGCGAACAAATTCTCGCAGAACTTCGAGGCTCTAGCCGTGAGCGAGGGTGCCACCATCGATAAGCTGAAGAACGCCAAGATGCAGCTGCTGGAATTCGCACGCAAAGATTTCGTCAAGTACTACACTTACTACGCCTATGGGATCAGCTCCAATGCCACCACGTAAGTTCTAAAGCCTTTGGAACGGCGGAAGTAAAACAAAATGTCGCAGTTTCGCCGCAAGGGCGAAGCAATGCATGCGATAAGAACGAATTGGAGTGTTATATCAAGAAGTCCAGCAGCTCACTCCTTTAGCAAACGCGGTAGGTTGGAGTATGCATGCGTTTATGGCCGAGTGCATTACTGCATTGCGCCACGGAGCAAGGGGTCGCGAGTTCGAATCCACGGTCGCACGCTTCGGAGAGACTTTATTCAGTACTATTTTTCATTTTGGGGTATCTATCTATCTATCTATCTATCTATCTATCTATCTATCTATCTATCTATCTATCTATCTATCTATCTATCTATCTATCTATCTATCTATCTATCTATCTATCTATCTATCTATCTATCTATCTATCTATCTAAATGGAACATGACGACGGCAGAAACGCGCCGAGAGCGTCCGTATATTTGTTATCGCAATAGGCAATCCTGGCGTGGAATGCAGTGCACTCACAGTTTTTCTTAGAGTTCTGTCTTGTCACGCATATAGCTCTCGCTAAAGAGACACGTTAACTCTCTTTGGAGATCATTGTACTCTCTTCGGATAGTCGTGTGACCCACAAGAGAGTTAACGTGTCTCTTTAAGCAGAGTCATATACGTGACAAGTCGGGACTCACCAAAGGAGTCACACATACTCTTGAAATGCGAAGCATTTCTTAGCGAACTTCTGCGACTTTGAGCGTATCTATCTATCTATCTATCTAGCCGCCTACGACTTTGTGCTCTCCTGCTCGTTTCGTTTATCGAATGTACACCAAAACTGGTATGGCATAACATGACTGTATGACGAACATGAATGCCGAGTCATAAGATCGAAATCATGATATATGTCATGAACAACATGATATACATGCCACAGTCTTGGTGCTCTTACGGTCGTTTCGTTAACTTGATATATACCAAAATTGATACGGCATGACAAGAGTGCATGACGAACATAACTGACAGGTCCTAACGTGCAAATCATGACACGCATGTCATGTACAGCATGGTATGTTGACTGACTGACTGAACTGACTGACTGAACTGACTGACTGACTGAACTGACTGAACTGACTGACTGACTGACTGACTGACTGACTGACTGACTGACTGACTGACTGACTGACTGACTGACTGACTGACTGACTGACTGACTGACTGACTGACTGAACTGACTGACTGGACTGACTGGACTGACTGACTGACTGAACTGACTGACTGACTGACTGACTGACTGACTGACTGACTGACTGACTGACTGACTGACTGACTGACTGACTGACTGACTGACTGACTGACTGACTGAGTGACATAAAAAAACAAAACAAAACAGACTGATTGAGCCGAAAGCTTTTTTTTGCGCTTGTCGGTGTCGGTGTAGTCGGAAAATGCAAAGCATTGACCAAGTACTCAGGATGTTAGGTTCAAAGCTGTTTATTGATCAAGCTGGCGCGTGCCGACGTATGTTTCTTCGAGTACAAAAGCATCAAACAGGAGGACCAGGGCCATCGGGTGGATCTTCTTGTCGTATTTCTTTAGTGGAGGACACGCTCGCCACTTGTAGCGCCACATGCGGTGGTTGAAGGCCTCGTCATCTGGAAACACCTCGTTGTTTGAGAGCACAATGACGGGCGTCCTGGAAATGGTCTGATCAGCCGAGCACTTGACCGCCACCGAATCTACGTCCCCACCAAAAATTTTTTTAACAGTATCAAAAGCAGACGACTCACAGTTTGGCTCGTTCCACACCAGGATGCGACGGCCCACGGTGTCCTGAAGTGGAAAGCTAGTGTAGCGGTTAAAGTTGCGGATCGTACCGCGGTTAATGTAAAAGGAAAGAACGGGGTCAAAAAAAAAGTTTTTTCCTGCACTCGGAGGGGACACAATCTCCATACAGTTTTTCTTGGGGACCGCCTTCTCGACCAGGCTATATAGGTTGTTTACAAAGGCCGACACTTCCTCGTGGATGCCATTAAACTGAAAGTTTAATAGTTCCATCATGGCATCAAACGACGCGGGCACATCCATGTAAAAGGTAGCGAGGTCACCGTGTGGGGCGTCAAAGAGAGGCTGGGTGTTCTGGTACATTTCAATAAAGTCCAAGGTGGTGTACGAGCACATTTCGTCATTAAACACCTGGATAGCTCGCTGCAGGCGCTTGTCGTCCAGGCGAATGAACCGAAACACCGGGTCTGCCAGCCACTTGGGGGTGCGCACAATGTTTGTCAACGGCGATACGGGGTTTTCGCGTAGCCACTCGTAGATGGATTCTTCCGACGCTCCTTTTGAACGTTTTCGGCACTTTGCACCCGCTCTTGCGCGTACCTCGTCAGTGTCTCCACCGCTCGTCTGACCTCCATGGGCGTCGTCACATGCAACTGAATGCGGAAGTTTCGGGTGCAGTATTTCCAAAACTCGCCCGGGCTCGTGTCCAGAACCTTCGAGTTGTCCCAAAACTTCATCTCTAACGTCGCGACCCCAATCATTTCCTCCCATTTTAATGTATTCCAATACTCGGGGCTCACTATTGAAATACTTGACGAGATGGTAGAGGTCCCATGCACTGGCGCTTGTAGACCAAATTGACGAGCGATTTGGTCGTCTGACGAAGCCAGCGAAGATAACACATCGGCATGTGCCGTTGCTCCAGCTGCAGTCGTGTAAGACGTGGACGTGTGGGAGTGTAGTTCCTCGTGTGTGGAGTGCGACGGCAGCGATTCCGTACTGGGTGGGCCCTTGCTCGAATCCTCTGATAATGTCGTGACAAACTGTCTCAGCCTCTCCGTCGTCTCGAGCGGGAAACACATCGTGCACAAGCATTCTTCGTTTTGGAATTGACTGTAGCTGCAGTGCCCAGCGTGGAGGGGGTTGTAAACCTTTTCCATCTCCTCCAGCCCCTGTTCCTGGTTCGGACACGTTTGGATCTGATACTTCTCCCACGCCTCGATCAGGTTCCGCAAATGCCGCCAGGGTTTCATTAATGTCATAGGTACTGTTCTCGTCGCTCGAACCAATAAACATTGTAGTTTGTCCCTGGGAATATAGATGGCGTCACCAAAAAATAATTCCAAATGGTAATATAGGGGTACCTCATCTTCTGTTTCTTGATCGTCAAGCTGACGTTTGCGTGATTCTGCCATGGTCTCTATTAAAAAGCAGAAAAATGCAAGAATTCAGAATATAGCATAGCTAACCGGAAAAAAAGTCTTACCGAAGGCGTCTTGAGTGTCCGCTTGAGGTCCTCCTGAGTGGACAGCCTGTTGAAGACTGTGAGTTCTGAGCTGCTTCACACCTCTTTATATACCCCTCGCGGCGGCCTTGGAAGCCCTTTATAATTAGTGTAAAAACCCGTTTAGAACTAGTTACGATTGCGCGACAACTAGTTAGTTCTCCTGCATGGCGCTCAGTGGAATATAAATGAGTTTTTCTTTTCTTCTACAACAAAGGCGCTTTTTAAACACGTATTTTCCTTGTATGTCGTTGTCGTTGTAGTTCCACTCAGAAAAAGTATATATATATATATATATATATATATATATATATATATATATATATATATATATATATATATATTTAAATATCCCTTTTTAGGCTTCGACGACAACGACAACGACATGGCTTTATTTTTTTTTTGTATGTCGTTGTCGTTGTAGTTCCACTCAGAAAAAGTATATATATATATATTTAAATATCCCTTTTTAGGCTTCGACGACAACGACAACGGCGCAGCATTGTGAAGTAAATAAGAAACGAAACAAAAGTTGTGCTTTTTTATTTTGTTTTTATTAAACAGAACGATCTATTGTGGGAAAAATGGCACCGAGCGTAGGGTTCTTGAAGCAACTTCTTTTGATGCATTAATTTGAGCTTGCGCAATCTTCTGCAGCTCTGCCTTGTGTTCGGCAACTTCGGACTCCGTGCGAGCGAGGTTGACTGGACGTCCGTGACGTGTGAGGCTGTTGTAACTTGCTTTGATGTTTTCGTTGGAGTGACGCAAGTAAGGCCCCACGTTCGAGGGTAAAGTAACACTGTCGGCAACTATGGTGTCTACGTCAGAGTGAACCACCAGTTCTGTGTCAATTTGAAAAAAGGCGGCAATGTCTTGAAACGTTTCAGTACTGCCTGGGTTGTCCTTGTTAGACTTGCTTACTGCCAATACCCCAAAACTCAAACTTGGTTGAATAGTTGAGTGCGCCATCGTTTTTAAACCTCGGGTGAAGTAAGTATTTTCCATAGGGTCCAAATACCTCACGTGGCGCGTGTGCATATCGTCGGGTCGAAGCCGCATGGTGATGTTGGTATCTGGCTTTTGCTCGTACGATTCGTAGTTTGACATATTGCTAGTGGTGTAGGATACAACGTCAGCAGGCAGGCCAAGGTGTGTACGAGTTAGCAACTCGTTTCCCGCGTATATAAGTTGGACCCATCTTTAGCCATGCGTCACTTCCAAACTGGTACTCATAGTTGACTATAGGTGTGCCCACGTGACCTTTGAACGGAAACTGGTTTACGAACTTGGTCAAGCGGGGACTTGCCTTGTCAATGTGAATAAAGTCGTAAGCAAAGTTGTGACGTGGTGCACCCATGCACGCAGGTATGCTCTTTTCGTCATCGCCATCGTGATCCTCGTTTCCGGGTGTGATCTTTAGACCCCAGTAGCTCTTAGCCAGATCCGAGTGGTCCTTCTCCTGAAATGGTAAATAAGACTGTGGCTTCATCGGGTTGTTTGTCTCGCCTTTCTTCACACGACACATGCCGGTATCCAAGTAGTGGTTCAGTCCGACGGAGCTAAGGCCATAAACTAGCATGTCAGAGTTGACGGGTTGGACAACCGAAGAGCCAGTCTTCCATGGCGTGCGTAAACCATGAGGGGTTACCTTGACAGAGCAGCTAACAGCTCTTGTGTGAGCTGGTAGGTTAAGGTAGGTGCCGTGAGGAATGTAAAGATACGGCCGGTCCACTGGCAAGCGTGACAGGCTAGTCAGAACTCCTGGAAACGTTTTCTCGGTGTCATAAACTAAATTGGTCTTCAGCATTGCGTAGGCCCATGTGGTGAGTATTTTGCTGTCACGGAAGACTGAGACCACTCCGTGGTCGCGAGGTACGCGCAAAATCTGCTGAACGAGCTCTGTCGAATTTTCACCGTCACCTCCAACTCCTGCTCCGCCTGGACGGGTGGGGGCGTCTGAGTGCATCTGCTGCGACATCCCTTGGGCGTCGCCGGTAGTTGAGTCAGGCTGGTATCGCTTTGCGTCTGCTGTATCTGATTCCCCGTTATGTGCACGTTTCCGTCTATCTCCTGGCATTCCATAGAGACTACGGCCCAAGACGTATTGTTCCACAATATTCTTCGTGCCCAGACCAACTGCACCTAATGCGGAGTGCCAGTTACCCGTGCGTCTAAAGTCGTTCAAGAAGAGAGCCGCAGATGCCTGATCAGCAGCAAAGACGTCCTCGTGGCTCGTGGCCCGCTCGTAGGCTTCGTCGTGTGACTTGGCTATGCCGTCGTCCTCGTCCACCGGAGCTCCGTTGCGCTGTGGATTCCCGGGACCCAGGTACCGGTGGCCTGGGAACAAAGGCATACTACTCTGGTTAGGAGATATACACATGGTAGCGGTAGCGACATCGACGACAGCTACACTCTTAGCCGCCTCTATTTAATTGACTGACTGACTGACTGACTGAACTGACTGACTGAACTGACTGACTGACTGAACTGACTGAACTGACTGGACTGACTGACTGACTGACGCTCATGACGCGCTCGCGGCCGTTTCGCTAGCTTGATATATACCAACATTGGTACTGCACGACGTTACTGCGTAACGAACATAAATAACATGAGTTAACATGAAAATCATGACACGCATGTCATGTACAGCATGACTTACGTGCCACGCTCATGGTGCGCTGGCGGCCGTTTCGCTAGCTTGATCTACCCCGAAATTGTTATTGCGCGGCGTGACTGTGTGACGAACATAAATAACACGACTTAACATGAAAACCATGACACGCATGTGATGTACAGCATGACTTACGTGCCGCGCTCATGGTGCGCTGGCTGCCGTTTCGCGAGTTTTATCTACCCCGGAATTGGTATTGCGCGACGTGACTGTGTGACGAACATAAATAACACGACTTAACATGAAAATCATGGCAAGCATGTAATGTACAGCATGACTTACGTGCCGCGATCATGGATGGCTGGCGGCCGTTTCGCTAGCTTGATATACACAAAAATTGCTATCTTGCGACGTGACTGTGTGGCGAACATAAATAACACTAGCTAATATGAAATCATGACACGCATGTCATGTACAGCATGACTGACGTGCCACGATCATGGTGCGCTGGCGGCCGTTTCGCTAGCTTGATATACACCAAAATTGGTATCTTGCGACGTGACTGTGTGGTGAACATAAATAACACTAGCTAATATGAAATCATGACACGCATGTCATGTACAGCATGACTTACGTGCCACGATCATGGTGCGCTGGCGGCCGTTTCGCTAGCTTGATCTACCCCGAAATTGGTACTGCGCGACGTTACTGTGTAAAGGACATAACACGAATTAACGTGAAAATCATGACACACATGTCATGTGCAGCATGACTTACGTGCCACGCTCATGGTGCGCTGGTGGCCGTTTCGCTAGCTTGACCTATCCCGAAATTGGTATTGCGCGACGTTACTGTGTAACGAACATAAATAACATGAGTGGCACGCATTTTCCTCAGTGACAGACAAGACGATGTATGCAGTTCTTTGCTGGCTGCTTCGCAATACATCGATTCCCACAATGCGTGGGATCTGGCGGCTTTTTTTTTTTATTGCGATAGCTATTATATGGACACTCTCGGCGGATTTTGGCCGTCGTCGTCGCGGTCATGTCCCGGATAGGTATATGTATTGTGGGGATCGCGGATAAGAACCCTCGCCCTCGTCCGCACCGGCAGTGACAAGACCAAGCAGCGAGGGCCACTGCGCGTGCGCGCGGATGAGGACAAGCTTCATAACCGAGCACAGCGAGCTGCCAAGGGGGAGTGGCCAGCGAACTGCCGTGAAGTGCGTGTGTTTGCGCGGCGTGCGTTCCGCTGGGGCCAAGGATAGCGGGACCGGCGCGGAAGTTGTTCTTCGAACTTGGTTGAGCTTGTTATTGTGTTTTACCCTTGTTGCCCTAACGTTAACGTTTTATTATTAAATGGGTTTTTGAGTCACCCCGACTTCGACGAGCAGCCCCTTTCATTGGTGTGGACGGCGAACCCCACAACTGGCGCCCAACGTGAATTTGGCCCTGTCTACTGCCAGCTAGAATGGAGGCCGCACTGCAAAAGCTGCTGGAGACCATGGAACGCCTCGACGTAGCCTCCGCAGTGTACTGCGCGGCGCGGGGACACGCCGAATCCGCAGCCTATTGCGCGGCGAAGGGCGTGGTGGTCCCAACGATGAAGTTCGGATGGCTGACGGCCCCGGTTGGGCGGGACTGCACACCGGCGCAAGAGGACGAGGTCGTCACCTACGAGGCTGAGGCGGCTTTGGCCGTGCAGGCTGACAACGTCGGCCTGAGCACGACTGTGGCCGCGATAAAGGAGGACCAACCTGCCGCGACGCGGGAGAGTACGAGCGCGGAGACTTCGGCCCCTTCCGCTGACGCCGGCGCCGACACCCCACTGGATGCCCACTGGAGCATGGACGAAAGACAAAGCGAAGGCTCTGGTCAAGTAGCAGCGCTTCCGGCTGGTCAAGGAAGCGTGCTGGCGTTGAACTATGAGCCGGAGAAGGAGGAAGAGGATGGCGGTGACGCAGAGGAGGAGGATCACGCCGCCGCGTCAGATGAGAATGCTAGTTTGGAGACGCCGAAACTAGCCGCAGGTATTGGCTCCGAGACAGTGGCTACGAGGACGGCTGTTGCAGCAGCTGCTGGAGAGGCTCAGAAGGATTCTGCCGAAGGCCACAAAGTCGTGAATAGGGCCGCTGCGCCTCGGACAAGGGCTGTCGGCGCGGCTACCCAGATGACGCCTCCGTGCGCGACCTGTGGGTGAGCGGTCTGGCCGCCGCCACGTTGGCAACCGCGAAGACCTTTCACGCCCTCAAGGAAGGCGGTGAGGCGACGTCATTTTTTGGAGAGGGGGAATGTGTGGGGATCGCGGATAAGAACCCTCGCCCTCGTCCGCACCGGCAGTGACAAGACCAAGCAGCGAGGGCCACTGCGCGTGCGCGCGGATGAGGACAAGCTTCATAACCGAGCACAGCGAGCTGCCAAGGGGGAGTGGCCGGCGAACTGCCGTGAGGTGCGTGTGTTTGCGCGGCGTGCGTTCCGCTGGGGCCAAGGATAGCGGGACCGGCGCGGAAGTTGTTCTTCGAACATGGTTGAGCTTGTTATTGTGTTTTACCCTTGTTGCCCTAACGTTAACTTTTTATTATTAAATGGGTTTTTGAGTCACCCCGACTTCGACGAGCAGCCCCTTTCATTGGCGTGGACGGCGAACCCCACAGTATGTAGAGATATAAACAGGCACAAAGAAAAATAAAGCAGGAGAAATTCCAAAGCACACGACGGGGGATCTGAACCAACGACCCGTCGTTCCACAGCGCGCTGCGGTGGACAACTCAACCACACGTCATGTATGCGCCGGCGAAATAACGGTAAGCTACTTATAGGCACCTTTTACCGCTGGTGGGAGCGTTGTAGGAGCGTTGCGTGGTTTCTAACACGCAACGCTCCTACATTTTCTTTCACTTTGAAAACTGCCCTATATACGCGCACGACAAAGTGGCCACACGAGAGTCGCTCTTGATGTGGAACGAAAACGAAAAACACCGGGCACACCTTGCGTCAGACACCCCTGCGTGGCAGGAGACGCAGAGGAGTCACTCCACGTGCCGTAGTTTAAAAGAAAAAGAAATATCTAAGAGCTTCTGATTCTCCGTTGTTGATCCTTGCAGCGCGTTGCCCAAGCACAAAGACGTAACAACTATGACAGTGGTTAGTTCACACTTGCCCTTTGTATACCAGTGCGTTATTTTAGGGCGTCCTTCTTTGCGCTTGCGGCGCGCTGCAAGTATCATCGAGCTGCTTGTAGTGATGCAGAACTATCGGTAAATTGACTATCGATACTATCGATAGTTTTTTTGAAACTATCGATAGTGTAGGCAAACTATCGATAGTACTACTATCGACAAACTATCGATAGTACCATGGTTAATATTACTAGCGATATTACTGCCACACGTGTGTATTGATTTGTTTTAATGTATTCGGGTTTCACCCACAAAGACTGAGGAACGTTTGACGCAGACCGAGCCGAATGTTAGCGAAGCTTCACGATTGTTTGAGATCATTCTATTAAGATTACGCGCCGAACGGGGATATAGTATCGAAGCTTGGGCGTGTTGGTTAGACATCGGAGGGGATACAGCGCAAGAGAAAACGAGGACAAGAAAGGCGACGCACACAGAGCGCTGACTTACAACACTTTATTGGTAGAAAGGGAAGGATGAACATTTATACACTTCGCTGACATGCGCCACAACCGGGGCAACTGACGATTTTTTTTTTTTTTTTTTTTTTTTTGAACTTTATACATAGAGCAACCATCACTGCGCACACGGGCGTATCACTCATGGTCTGTTTAGATATGATATTTCATGAGATGAAAGTGCTATCGAAGGAGAGCTGATGCAACTGCTATCGAACTTTCTGATGAAGTCTGCCTCGATGATTTCGCGTGTCAACTGCAAAGAATGCCTGGCCAGGACCTCGCTTTTTTCAAAGAAGGGCGCGCAGCCACAGTCACGACAATGAATGCCCAAGTGGCCCTGAACCGTGTTGTACACATTGTTGTGGTGCTCTCTTAGACGGTCGTTTAAGCACCTACCAGTCTGTCCCACGTATTTCTTCCCACAGGACAGAGGAATCACGTATACCACGCCAGTGGTACAGGGCACAAACTGCTTTTTATGCTTCACAGAACAGCCATTACGGCTGCCACTCGAAGCAAACTTGCAAAGCTTGGACAACTTCTCCGGTGCGGAAAACACTACCTTAACGCCAGCACGTTGCCCTACCCTCTTAAGTTTGTGGGACAGATCATGTATGTACGGAAGTACAGCAAGTTTTTTCTTTTCAACGTGCGCAACTGGTACACGGTCATTTTCACCACGTCTGATTTGTTTTAACAGCTTTTCCGCCACAGCCGAAACCAGAGCCTTCGTATACCCTGCAGATACCAAGCGGCTAACCTGGGCGTCAAAACTTTTTTGCATCGAATGCGGACACGACCTTCTAAGGGCATTGACGAGGCACACATTCGCTATTCCTCTTTTTACTAATTTTGAATGAGCGGAATGGAATGACAGAAGTGGTTTTCCGCTCCTCGGTTCAAAACACCAACATACATGTTCGCTAGAGAGGTACAGTTTGATATCCAAGAACCTTAAGTAACCATTTTCGGGTAATTCGTGCGTCAGCTTCAGCGGAAGTAGGTTCTGCCTAAACACATTTAAGACTTCTTCCGCAGTTTGTTCAAATGACTCTTTCGGACAATCAATGAAAATCAAGAAATCATCTACATATCTGCACACTTTTTCAACTACGGACACATCGAGGTTGGACAGAATATTGCGATCTTTTTGGGCAAGGTAGATATCGCTTAGGATAGGTGCCAGGCACGACCCGATGCAAACGCCACTTTTTTGTATGTACTGGCAACCTTCCCACGAGACAACCGTTGATTTAAGGTACATTGTCATCAAATTCATAAACGTAAATGTATCCGAGCTAAGATCCTGCCACAAGAAGTCAAATTACTGTGTGCTGGATTCACACCCTCCAGTGGTCATGGAGTGAGGATATGCAAGATTCTTCGTGCCGAGTGGCAACGCCAAGCTCGTCTTCACCGCGACAGCCTTTATCTGCAGCTGCATCATCTCGATAGACCATCAACGGCAAAGAAAAAATGGCGCGAACTGTGTGTGCTAATCGACAGAGCGACTGAGTTCCTCTGGCAGCGCATGCTCACTACCTTACGGGACAGCACTCCGAAGAAGCCGCCGCAGCCAAGTAACCGTGTGCACATCGTGGGTGAAATTGCCCTTCCGGAAGAAGTGAACCAGATCCTGGGACTTGGACCAAAGTTCGCTGTGGAGCCTCGAAAAACGCCACATGAACTGCTTACGCTTGTTAGGCAAGTTGCTCAACGCATGCCGGAGGACGAATCAAACAGGTGTGTCTCGGAAGGTGTTGACATTTTGTTCCGTCAAAAACCACGTCACAGTGCCGTGCAGACCAAGTCTGTAGTCTCCTTCTTGAAGGCGCAATCTCTGGTGCTTTTACCTTCAGACAAAGAAGGAGGTTTTGCTGTTTTACGTTCGGGTACCTTTAATGACAAAGCCACTCTGGCTATCAGCTCTGCATTCAGACGTGACGATGGTATCTCTTTGAAGAAAGTAAAATCCGAGGCCAAGAGGCTCATTACTTCTCTAAACTTCGATAAGTTAGCCAAGTCTGTCGAAAAATCAACGAAGCTTAGCTTAGATTTCCTTTTTACAGCTAAAACACACAAAGATGACTGCCCGCTGCGAGTAATCGTAACCGAAAGAGGGACCTGGCAGAAATCTGTCGCAATATTTTTGCAAAGCAAGCTTAAGCTACTAACGGTTGACGACCCCTTTCTAGTAAAAGACTCGGACGCTGTAATCAGGTTTTTAAAGCAAAACAGCAAGGGCCTGAGTGCTTTTTCTGTAGACGTTAAGGATTTATATTATTCTCTGCCTCAGGACGACATGTTAAAATGTGTAGAAGACGCTATTGACAGTTTCGGGCCAACAGCTTTCCAGAACGCCACAGGGATCGCAGTGAGCGGGTTTATGAATTTGATGACAATGTACCTTAAATCAACGGTTGTCTCGTGGGAAGGTTGCCAGTACATACAAAAAAGTGGCGTTTGCATCGGGTCGTGCCTGGCACCTATCCTAAGCGATATCTACCTTGCCCAAAAAGATCGCAATATTCTGTCCAACCTCGATGTGTCCGTAGTTGAAAAAGTGTGCAGATATGTAGATGATTTCTTGATTTTCATTGATTGTCCGAAAGAGTCATTTGAACAAACTGCGGAAGAAGTCTTAAATGTGTTTAGGCAGAACCTACTTCCGCTGAAGCTGACGCACGAATTACCCGAAAATGGTTACTTAAGGTTCTTGGATATCAAACTGTACCTCTCTAGCGAACATGTATGTTGGTGTTTTGAACCGAGGAGCGGAAAACCACTTCTGTCATTCCATTCCGCTCATTCAAAATTAGTAAAAAGAGGAATAGCGAATGTGTGCCTCGTCAATGCCCTTAGAAGGTCGTGTCCGCATTCGATGCAAAAAAGTTTTGACGCCCAGGTTAGCCGCTTGGTATCTGCAGGGTATACGAAGGCTCTGGTTTCGGCTGTGGCGGAAAAGCTGTTAAAACAAATCAGACGTGGTGAAAATGACCGTGTACCAGTTGCGCACGTTGAAAAGAAAAAACTTGCTGTACTTCCGTACATACATGATCTGTCCCACAAACTTAAGAGGGTAGGGCAACGTGCTGGCGTTAAGGTAGTGTTTTCCGCACCGGAGAAGTTGTCCAAGCTTTGCAAGTTTGCTTCGAGTGGCAGCCGTAATGGCTGTTCTGTGAAGCATAAAAAGCAGTTTGTGCCCTGTACCACTGGCGTGGTATACGTGATTCCTCTGTCCTGTGGGAAGAAATACGTGGGACAGACTGGTAGGTGCTTAAACGACCGTCTAAGAGAGCACCACAACAATGTGTACAACACGGTTCAGGGCCACTTGGGCATTCATTGTCGTGACTGTGGCTGCGCGCCCTTCTTTGAAAAAAGCGAGGTCCTGGCCAGGCATTCTTTGCAGTTGACACGCGAAATCATCGAGGCAGACTTCATCAGAAAGTTCGATAGCAGTTGCATCAGCTCTCCTTCGATAGCACTTTCATCTCATGAAATATCATATCTAAACAGACCATGAGTGATACGCCCGTGTGCGCAGTGATGGTTGCTCTATGTATAAAGTTCAAAAAAAAAAAAAAAAAAAAAAAAAAAAAATCGTCAGTTGCCCCGGTTGTGGCGCATGTCAGCGAAGTGTATAAATGTTCATCCTTCCCTTTCTACCAATAAAGTGTTGTAAGTCAGCGCTCTGTGTGCGTCGCCTTTCTTGTCCTCGTTTTCTCTTGCGCTGTATCCCCTCCGAACGGGGATAGTCAAGTTTATTCGAGAGCTTACGCGAGCACCAGCGATAACGCTGGAAGGTTTGATGTCTGTATAAAAGACGACGCGTTCCACCGATGATCAGATTACTCAACAGCCGACGACTGCTCTCGCCGCTATCATTGCGCAGCCTGTACCGCTTGTATTTTGAGTTTTGATTTTCTGGGCACAAGATCGCCCAAATAAACGGCTCCGTATTTCCCAGTCTTGCTGCAGCATTCTTCACCGTCACAACCACGTGACAATACTATCGATAGTGGTGTGAACAATGATGCTGTGGCGGGCCGGCCATATTGTCAAGACATTTGCGATAACCTACTATCAGCTGCGCTTAATTTATGAGCAATTCTTGGCGAACGAAATAAATTATTTCCGCAGTGAAAATAGTGGACTATCCTTCAATAAATCAATAAATTCGCATTCAAAAGCAGCCAGTTGCACCTTGGAATTAACAAACTTAGTTAATGATATTTTTCTTTTATTTTGAAATCATAAAATGCAATATAAATTTAAAGCCGCGCAGTTCCACTGCGTGTAACGCCTTCCTTTTCGCTACAGCTGAATAGCTTCACTTTATGACCATGTGTCAGAGAAGCACTCAGGTGAAGAACACAAGCATGTCAACTTCAGCCTGCTCCTCCGGCTCCACTATGTACCACGCGTGCTGGGAACGAAGTTTATTCTGCAATGAGTTTGTGATGTTGATTTTATACTATCGATAGTACCATCGAATTTTTTACTATCGATAGTAATATCGATAGTATTGCTTACCATCGATGGTTCGATAGTGACTCGGCTGTCGATAGCATCGATAGTACCATCGATAGTTCTGCATCACTAGCTGCTTGTCCTCCCTCGTGTGACCTTCCATTTTCTTGCTATCGCATTAATTGCTTCGCCCTTGCGGCGAAACTGGCTTTTCTTTTCTTTGTGTGTGGAAGACAATGTCCCCATTGGCCTTTTCCGCGCGCCATCTGTAGCGTGGCATAGTGTCCAATTTCCTACGAGAAATATGGGCCTATGCCAAAGGCCACCAGGACATCTCATTAGGTCACCTGACATCAGCTAGCATGTTTACGTCCATACTACCTGCATTTCTTAGTAGGCTGAACACAGCTTGTGTTGCCTGCCTGGTTTAACGACGCTGACAGTGTCTTCATTTATTGCTCGATCCAATGATTGAGTTGTCTACCATCCTTTTTTCTCCCCTAAAAAATGCAAAGGCCACACGAAGGTACATATATTTCGATTTTTTCCTATTTACGGTTATCGATATAGCGACAGAAACATTTGGAAGACTAACGTAGCTTGTTATTTTAGCTAAGGTCATACCTAAAATGGGAGCGTGTTATCATTCAAAATTTATTACACCGTTCGCGTCAACCCTGCAATCAATTTAGTGTGTCAAAATAAAGTGGCAACATTCGGCCGTTGCGTAAGACGTTTGGTGTTTCTAATAAATTCGATCTGCTTATCTTTGGATGACAGCGAACGCTTTTATTCGCAACTCCGTACAGACATCGGCAACTCGCGAAATCTTTTAAGAGAAGCTTCCATGAGGTAAATATTTCGGTGGTGGCAGCGTAATTCGCGAAAAGGCTGGCTCCGGTAAGTGTACAGAAATGTGGGTGTACACAAATAGGCCCTCCAAGTTGCGCCGGTCACACGCGTATTTGTACGCACCGTTTGCCAATAACTGCAGCTCTCTCGATCGTGGGCTTGTCGGTGATCAGTCGTTTTCTGATATGCAAATGCTATCTGATATGAAAATGTTATCTGATAGGGAAATGTATGATATGAAAATGATTGGAAGTGTATCAAAAAAAGTCACAGTTTCGCCGCAAGGGCGAAGCAATGAATGCGATAGCAAGGAACTAATGCTATACGAAGTGAGGCTCGCCAATGGATACTCTCAGTTTGAACAGCGCTTCTGTCGCAAAGGCGGCCGAAGCAGCGAAGGAAACTAGCGTGCTTCAAGTGTCGAGCTGTGACACTTGATAGTTCGCGCTCATCTTCTGTTTGTTCGTTTGGCGGCGTCCCTGAGCTCGAGTGACATTCGTACGCGCCGTAACATGAGCGCGGACATCACGGTGAAAGCGTGAAACATTCCTCTACCCCTCGCCACGAGAAAACCGCGCGAGCAGACAGCGGAAAGGCAAGCTTCTCCCATGCGCAAATATAAGAAGAAGCGAGAGAGCTCGCCGACGACTTTTAAATGCGCCCGTCGGGCTCCTAGCGCCACCTCGCTGGTAATGAAGAAACGCTTATTATCGCCTGCTGTCTCTGAGTCCGTCCAGCGCTAAATTGTGTGTATATAACGCTCGCCGTTAGCTACGTGGAGGATCTGCGTTTCGTGGCGTAGTGGATAGCGCCGCTCGCTGCGGAGCAAGAAGTCCCTGGTACGATTCCGCGCTTCGGAAGCATTTTTCTGAGTTATTTTTCTTTGGGGCCTTTATATATATATACATACTTATACATATACGGTGCATGACGGCGGCGACGGCGACGGCGACGGCAAAATCCAGCCGAGACTGTCCATATAATTGCTATCGCAATAAAATTGGCCGCGTATCTGCGTGCTACGCTGCAAATCCCGCCGAAAGACGATAGACGAGCGCTGCGTGAGATATCAGGGCCATCTGGCATACGTCGGGAAACATGAGCTTGTACAGAGGGTTTCCTTCTTCCGTGGCAGAGGGCGCTCTTCGCCGTCTTCCATTAGGGAGCCGCATTTTCAGCACAGCCGCCATTTTAAGCGCAGCTTAAGAAACTAGGGTCTTTATAATTACGTATCTATGTATTTTCTGGTAAAGGAACACACTACCTAATACTTCCGTAGTGATGTTGCGCCTCAGTTATGCGTAATGTTTGCTTTTTGATCGGCAATGTACACAAGTATGAACCTACGAACCAGTTCAAGATGGTTGGCCCTTGGGCAAGTGGTTAAACTTTTGCCGGGTGGCTGAAACGGGTGACAGACAGACTAACAGACAGGCAGACCAAAATTTCTGCGTTTAGGTTCCCCAAGAACGACTATCGTCTTTAATACTGAAAAACGGCGCATATTCGAGGGCCGCATTTGTTTACGCACGCGGGTGCCGGTTGTTTTGTCGCTGTCGCACCTACAACTCCGACGACAGTTGCGAGGTAATACAAGATTCGTTTGAAAAACACCCGCACTCTCTTTTGGCGCAGGATCGAGGGCTGGTACAACCCGGCCAGCAGCGTTTCGGCAAACGTGCTTCTCAACCTGATTAACACGGCACTGTTACGCAGCCTCTCCAACTCTCCCAAGGCCCGTATCACCGCCACTGCGCCATTCTACCGCATTAAGACGCCTAGCGATGTGGAAACTTCCGAGGACGGGAAACCGTCGATCACGTCCGTTGCATTTTTCTGGATCCTCCTACCGCAAGCCATCCTCGGTCTGACCGTGTCCACCATGGCCATCTTCCCCGTCGCTGAAAAGACCTGCGGTGCGCTTGAACTGCAGCTCATGACGGGCGTGTCGGGCCCGCTGTACGTGTGCTCGCACTTCTTGTTCGACCTGCTGGCGCAATACCTGCTGCCTTTCGGCGCCTCGTTCACCATGTACGCGTTCGGGTACGAGACAGACATGAACTTCATCGGTTTCGGTGAGTACTTAGTTAAAAGTACTGAATACTGGACGACTTAGAAATCCATACTCAAACCCGTGGCTCAATCTGAACTACAGAAGGGCGCGAAAAAGAAGGGATGTCAGCCACTTCTCATCCTTTATTGTTCGTGCCCTTCAGTTCGCGCGCTAGATTATTTGCCATCGAAAAATTGATATCGATCTAACAATAACTCGTTAATGCATATACCTGTTCTAGTTGGTAATGAATTTATGAATCCATAATACTAGCCAACGCACTATCAGACTACAGAGAACGGCACAGGATAACCGCTACACTTCAACTCAGTTGAATTATAGCGGTCTGGTTGACGCTGAAGTATAGTTGATATCTAGCGGTTGTACTGTGTCGTTCTGCGTAGTCTGCAGTGTGTATTCGCTAGCGTTATGGATTTGCAAAGATCTCACAATGCCTCATCTTTTTTTTTTCTGACGGAGCTGATACAGCCAACCCAAGCGCAATGATTGATGCGTGGATCTTCGGTTTAAGGCGGTGCGGAAGCGGTCGAGGTGGGTTGCGCTGCCTTCGTGCGCTTGCAGCAAGCATAAAAAATCACAGCATATCCACGTGGTGAATGATGATGAGTTGGGCGAAGCGAACTCGCGCTGCAGCACAGCGATGGCATTGGCGCGAGCGTGGTCCTTCTTGATGGAAAAATATTGTGACTAGATTGTTTGAGCACCACAATCTGTTGCACACACCGCAACTATGGCCGAAACTGTTATCAAGGAAGTCCCGCTGGAAGCGCGCGTCGGCGCCTTCGGGCAGAGCCCGCCTGATGCGTTTTGCAGCCACTTCACGTGCTCGCACAGCCTCGGGCTCTGCCTGCCGGTACGCGCGCTTTCTCGCCGCTTCACGGTCCTTCACATTTTGAAGATCCGATTCGCGCCGCAGCCGTGCAGCTTCGGCCTCGCGGGCTCGAATGGCGGGGTCTTTGCGCCGCAGCCGTGCAGCTTGTCGAGCAGCTTCGGCCTGGCGGGCTCGAACGGCGGAATCTGCTTCGCGGCGTCAACGTGCAGCTTCGGATTCGCGGGCTCTCACCTCAGGATTCTGTCTACGAGCGCGCTGCCGCCGCCTTCCGTGCCCTCCGTTCCGCAGCCTTGTCTTCCATCTGGCGACTCCGAACTAAAGAGAAAGCGTGCCAAGAGGGAGCCTCATGGCGCGTTACTTCTGAAATGTTGTCTTTGGGTGTCGTTGAAAACACGAGACGTAGTAAAGAAGAAAGAACGCCACACAGGCGAACACGCACGAGAGTGTCATTCGTCAATGTCGTCGTCTTCTTCTACTGCATGCCAGAACGCGCGCAGTACAGAAGAAAGAATGCCGCACAGGCGAACACGCACGAGAGTCTCACTCGTCAACGTCGTCTTCTTCTTCTTCTTCTACTGCATACCAGAACGCGCGCTTCTCACGAGCTAGAGGTGGCTACTACAAACAAACGAACAAACGGAGGATGGACAGACTCACGGCATAAGGAGCTTCGCCCCTAAAAAAGAATGCCTATCGAAACACGACAGTCGAAACATGGACTTCGCCGGAGCAAGCGCGACTTTTGTGCACGGCACCAGAAACGGAAATGTCAAGCGAATCTGCTAGGGAGGGGGGGGTGTACTTAAGTTTCGTGCGGTGCTCACAAACGTACGGTTTTTGGCATAGAGAACTTTCTGGTTTTCTCGCAACCTTTTTTCGCATGCGTGAGTAAATGTAGTCACGAGAGTCAAAATTTGAGTAATCTCTCTCCTTGGATATTCAGCTTTCGTAGGTATACACGCAACAAGGGAGAACGGTCTTGACTTCGTGGGTCCTCACCGAGCTTTCTACAGCGCGGAGCAATAGCACGCGCACCCGAAAAATGACATGATGCATCCAAAGCATAGTCTTTAAAGGGGTACTGACAAAAAATTTTGGCCTCGCGTTTTTTTCAGCAATGTGGTACTGGGGGCCTGTTAGTCATAACACCGCACATCGTTTGTTGCAGCGCGCGAGAGATAATTAATTACAGGCTCCTCATTACCGACCAGGGTCAGTTTCGGTTTCAAAAACGACAAGCCTCCGGTTGCAACTATCACCAGCTAGCCGGTGCAGCGCTCGATCACATCAGCTCACAGAACTGCGACGCACATCCGCGCGATTCGCGAGCGGCCGCCCAGAAGTAGGCTGCTGGAGACAGCGCGGCAAAAAAGAAAAAAAATGGCGGCTATGACGCCATCATAACTTGTTGCAGCGTGGTCACGTGAGGGAAGTAGGGGGTCACCAAGGGTCACCTTTGAGGTTGTCAATAGCCCGAGGGTGTCGATCGCTCACGCAAACTTCAAAATTCATTTAAAATACCTTCGAAGCTATATTCGCTGTTGATATTTTGCAGATGATATACGCATGTTCACGGAATCGATCCCGCAGGCTATCTCGGCCGCGAAACTTTGTGTCAGTACCCGTTTAAACGTTAAATTACATATTTTTGTTATCATTGTGGCGCCCGTAACAGGAAATGTTTACAGCTTTGCCGTGGGCGTTGGGCACTTTCACTATTTTGCTTGTACAGACGGGTCCACTGTTATAGGGAACACTTGCGTGCAGGGCATGTCCGGATTTCGATCTTTTGCCAAATCACAGTGTCATCGATTTGCATAAGATTACTGGTAGTTGACAGTTCTGACTTCTCTCGACAGACTGGTGCAGTGAACGACCAATGTTTTCACATGTATTTCTAGTTAGGAGGCCAGCAATTTCAAAGGTGCACATTCGAGTGTTCCCTTTAACAGTGGATCGTACTGTACATACGCCTCTGTCCGAGCAGACCACATTGGGTGTCTAGCGCATCCACCGCCAACGCTCTAAGCATCTAAATACAGAAATACGGCGAGAATGCGCAAAACTGAGGTGAGGTCTTTGTACCACGGTAATTTATCAAAAAACTGCTGCAGGTGAATTGAGCATATTCTTATTAGATGAGAATATGAAAATGTTTGTTTTAGCTAGGTTTGTGTTAGGTGGGGTGCTGCATTGTCTTCAGCGGGGGTTGCCCTCTCCTACACCGCGACTGCAAGTGTAGTTGCCGCGGCAGGCTCCGGCCTAAGTAACGGTGGGAGAGGCCACGCGATTTCTGGAAAGCGGCTTTTGCGGACGCCATCTGGGTTCGCGCATTTGCCCACCGTGCCAAGAAACGCTTTCGCGTTAAAACGAGCTCGTACAAAACGTAAGAATCGAACAGCTACAGGGCATCTTAGTAATGATTGAGCGCATTGCTTTTGCACGGTGTCAAGAATATTTCTATTCTCCTCGTTTTGCAGTAACGTTTGCATATGCTTTGAATTTTAATTTCTGACATATTATTCAGCGCACACTTTTTGTTCATCCTGATTAGACGCCATTCTTCCTCTCAGAACTCATGCTTTCATTCGTTATTTTCTGTAGGAGTGCACTTAACTGGTTTGGTTGATACATGGTTAAGATGGCAACAAACAGCGTTGTACACGGGAGGTGAATGAACGACAAACGCTGGACACGGGACAACAGACGTCCCGTGTCCAACGCTGTTCGTGCCCGTCTTATTCGTTTTTTGCTTTGGCGTGGTCTCACCTTCGCCAACATTTTTTTGTACATCAGAAGTCTTCGACACTGGACAGAATTTCTCGATTGTATGCCGGTCACTGACGCTGGCGATGAAAGACATGGACTGTCCACAATGTCCATGTATACCGTCTTTACAGTGGCGCTGTACCTGGTGCTGCTGTCATTTGCTCCGGTGGCAATCTTCTGGCCATACCTGTTGTCCACTGTGCTCCAGACTCAAGGTGCCGCATTCACCGCTACTCTGGCGCTGTTCGTCATCGGAGGTACCACGCTGTTTGCGTAAAAGTTCTCAGCAGCCCAGAAACATTGATTAATTTGCAATCACCATTAGGATCGATTGGACTCGTCTGCACTTGTGCACCTGGCTAGCTGACTGTCGTACGAATGTCAACTCGTGCTGTCAATGCACTCCTGCAGTTATTTCAAGAGAGGCCGAACTCGGTTGTTATAGCGACACTGTTTCTTTTTTTTATTTTTATTGCGCAAGCATGCTTAGCACTGCAGGTGCTGTTGGCTGAAAAATCCAAGTGTCAAACGAATAAGTGCACACTGTGGAATACATATGCGAGCTGTTGCTGAAAGGTACCGCATTTTTTTACCAGAATGTGCACGTTCCCCCAGTCAAATGACGCTTCAGAAGAATTTCAGTTCTGTATAGACTTTGCTAATAATGATTAGAGCAAGCAGGTTTCGAGTATATAAAAAGAAATGCTAAGAAACATAGACAATATTATCTATATTTAATCAATTTATTAGGTGAGAAACATTTCTTTGGGAACCAAACGCACATTGACTTTTTCTATCCATCCAGCTAGCCGCCTACGTGTAGGCGCTCTTATGGTAACCTCCTTAGAGAGACACTAAAGGCAAATATTAAGTCGACGTTGATTGTTGAAATAGCGGCCCAGAAACCTCGTAGTGCTACTTTTGTTCCAAGGAAGTGGTTACTTTGAAATAAGATCACGTTTCAGTGGTCCGCATCGCATTAGCACACTTCAAATCACCCGCCTGAAAACGGTCTTTCTCAAGTCACTGTTGCCGCGCCCAACGTTGCCCGCCTTTTCTGCGTGGCGGCGTGCACTGGCGGCGTGCACCATTAGCGCATCCGGCAACATCACATGCATGCGGCATTTTCTTGAACTTCTGTCAGAGCGACTTTCACGAGCGTGCAAAACACACGCCGGAGTACGCGATACCAAAACTATCACTGAGACGCGACCGCGTGAGCGAAGCACGGCGCCGGGCGAAGCGCAGTTCGGCGAAAACGGAACTTTTGAACCACGCGCGCCGTTCCCCATGGCAACGCCAAAGAGGTTACTTTTTCCATGAATCAAACAGAAACGAACAAGCAGCATTTTATTACGTCTCTTTATCACGGAAGGTTCTTTTTTGTTGCAGCTAGTTTGATTACTAGTAATTAATTGTGGTCGGACTCTTTCACGTCAACGGGATCACTTCCAAAATGTCCCACTTGTGGCGCTCATCGCGTGATATATTCAGCTGAATTTCTCGGTAAGTAGGGCACTGCTGTTGATAATATTGCCGTTTTAGACGTTGTGATACATTGAGCTGTCACTCTGACATAAACTGTTATTTGCCATTAGTGTCCCTTTAAACTCGTATATATCAACATTTCAGGGGTGTAGCCAGAATTTTTTTCACGGGGAGGGGAGGGGGGAGTTCAGCCGTGCTTTTGCATAGTCGTGCGTGCGCTTTTATGTGTGCGTGCATACATACACATCCAAAATTGGAAAGCTTTATGGAAGGGGGCTGAACCACCCCCCACCCCCTGGCTACGCCAGTGCGCAATTGACATAGAAAGGTATGATTATGCGACAAATATGACAGACAGGTCATAACACAAATAAAGTAGTATGCCTGTTACGCTCGTCATGAACCTCTTTCCCACGTTCACATGTGGCGCATACCCGCATACCACGGAGAGTGGTATGCGGGTATGCGCCACAGGTGATTCACGAAATATGTCAACCCAGGACAGCGAAAATAGACATTGAATAAACTTTGAAGGACGCTTGAGCTTTGCTTTCAAGAGTAGAACACGATAGCATAATCGGACCGTGTTCGTATCGCCTTCCCAATCGCTAGCGTGGCCTCGCTTCTACGTGGACCGAGAAGCGTGCCGCAAAGAAAGCCACAATGCGGACGCCCTCTATGCATGCGGTGCGACGAAACACGGCCACACGGCGGGGCGATGCCGTTTAAAAGCGTGCTCGATAGTTACTGTACGTGCTACCTTTAGGTAGCAGAGTTGCGCATAGGTTCGCCATCTTGCCCTCCGAGGCATCCACGTCATGCAGGAAAGCCACCCCTTTATAATGTAGGAGCCGACGCGGCCCAGCGGCTCCGTGTGCTTTCTCGCTCGTTCATAACGCGTCGCTGGCACAATGACTTTAGTTTCGAAGAAAAAAAAAGATAACTAGAAAAAAAGTTAATTTAGATGATACGGGTGCTATAACCTGTTCGATGGCAGTCACTATCGGAAGTAATATTTTTGTTTCAAACAGCAACAGGAAAACTTCGACAGACGCGATCCTGGAAAAATTAAGTTCAGCGAATCGCTCGTTTCATGTAGTTTTTGACGCACCGCTTTGAAAGATTAGTAGGTGGCTCGAGAAAACCAGTGCTAGAGTTAGCACTTTATGTTTCACAAATAACGCAAGCAAACCAGAATTTTATGCATATCTAGGTAGCTATGGCATAAAGAAAACATGCGGTAAGGCTTCGAACAGTAATGCCGTACAGTGCTCGGGCTAAATTATTCTGTTTTAATAGACCTGTAAGATGAACATTCACACAATCACTGGCGCACAATTTTATCGTTCTGTCCCGTTAGATTTTTGTCATCGGCCAGCCAGCCGTTGACAGTGGGCGAACAGTAATACATATGCTATTCGTTATCGCCTAATCTAGTCGCAAAAACATTGGTTCGTGCAGTGGGGAGCGCAGCACCCTGTCATCGTCGCCACTTCACAAGCACTGAGTCACAGCGCTGCACCGCACAGGCAACACAAATAAGTTACACCATCTCCCGCTAAAGGGGACCATGAGGCGATGCGAAGCCGGAGCACTTGCACGATCACGTTCCGTGGGTGTTCGTTGGGTATGCTACCGACCTCGGGCATACTACCGACCTCGCGTCGTGGAACGCGAAGAGGAACACTACGCGCGTCGTGTCTTCCCTTTAGCCTGGCCGTTAATTATCACAGGGCGAGCGGGGAACGCGGTCGACAGGCGCGCGAGAGGGGGGCAGCGTAGGAGAAGAGAGAGAGCGGGAGGGGACGCGCATGCGCTGGCGCCCATCGCGAGGTTGCGCAGGAGAGAATTTCGGCATGTGGACCCCGCATTTCAGAGAAGTCAACCGAAGCAAGCGCTGGACTGAACGCGCGCAGCGCTCTACCCGCATTAAACTCACACTTGAAGGAGAGGAGACTAGAGGAGGAGAGTAGTGCATGCGCCGCGAGACCAGAAGCGAGAACGCAGGGGGGGGGGGGGAGGTGATTCTTAAAAGGAAGAAGGAAATGAAAATGGAAATTGGGTGTGGAGTGCACGATAACTGTCTCTCAAGTGAGGACACCTCAACCGATACACTCACGGGGGATTGGGGATTTAAGGGACAGTGAGAGTGAAAAAAGTATGGTAAGCGCAAGCAGGTCTGGGAGAGAAGTGGAGAAAGTAACGCGCAGCTGTTGGAGAGAGGGAAGGAGGAGAGTTGCGCATGCGGAGTGTGAGTGCGGACGCCAAGGCCAACGCCGCGCGAGATACCCCGAGCAAGAGATGCTTCCCTTCTAAAACGGACGTTCACTAAAAACGGACAACACAAGACACCAACACAACACCAACGAAACACATTTCGCACTGAGCCGGATCGCCTCGCCGGACTGCTCACGACAGAGGCGACGGGGGCACGGCGGTAGAGCAGCGGTGGTGGCGCGGCGGTAACCAGCACCCGCGTGGCCATGAAGTTGTCGTTCCCTCAAAAGTACTCTTTTTGCGCACGTGAGCGCGCTTAGCGAATGAGGGCGCGAGCGGCGAATCCTATCAAAGGCGCAACTCTGCTACCTAAAGGTAGCATATACCGTAACTCTAGAGCTCGTGGGCCCTGTTCGCCATCTGGCGGGGTAATAGTCAAGCCGCTGAAGAGCCTCAAAGGTGTGCGTACCGCCAACGGTAAATGGTGTATATTAGAGGTGTGCGAATATTCGACAATTTTTAATAACGAATCGAGTAGCGTCCTATTCGATTAGGTACTCGAATGCTTTTCGGATATTTTTCGAAGTAGAAGCACCGTTGCAAAAACCTTACGGAAACAAAACTTTGGAAGAGAGTGGCATAAGGTTTCCTTTTTTGATTGTAGAATTACCAAGACGCATGCAGCCGAAGCTTTTACGGGACTATCGACGCTATAGTGATCACAGGAGGAAGGCGGTTTTGCTTAAAACCCTAGTGTCGCCGAAACGACAGAGTAATCAATCCACTATCTCCCTCGTGACATAATATGATGATGTTGACTCGTAAATATTGTTTCATATGAGAATTTTAATGAAAGTCTGTTGAGAATGCCACGTTGAATGCTGTAGTTCACTAACGTCTGCTGTCGGGCTAGTTGGTAGAGAATACTCTAAACGTGGTAACCAATAAAGGTGATTTTGCGCACCTATAGTAAGGCTTACATTAGCTTTGAGTGCACAAATTCTAAACTTGGCAACCCTTACTACCGTTGCACAAAATCTCATTTATCGGTTACCACGTTTAGAGTGTACTGTAGTCACTTCTGTATTTCAACCTGCAGTTACAAAATATTTCTAAGGGTCTAGATGCTGTTGTATACGAGCTTGCGTCAGTTTACATTATTTATTTATTTATTTATTTATTTATTTATTTATTTATTTATTTATTTATTTATTTATTTATTTATTTAGGAAACGCTTCACAGGCCCTGTCGGGCATTCGGTAAGAAGGGGCATTGTAACAATGAACAAAGTAGAAAAATGAAAACAACAGGAAAAGAAAAACCTAACACAACTGTATAGTGGATGAACAAATGGCAGCAAATGGAAGAGTGGTTCAGGATACGCTCGCATAAGTTAACAATTGAAAGGAAATTTATAAAAAGGCGTGCGCAGGCGTTCGCGAAACTGTGGTATTCATAAATGTGGTATTTTTTGTCGGTTAAAAGTAATCGTAATGTTCCTTACGAATATTTATGAATATTTGTTCCTTATGAACTTATGAATATTTGTTTCAAATAAAATGGCGTGGAATTCTGAGCCGTTTTGAAAATGATTATATTATAACCATTCTAGGGTTGCCTAGAAAATGATTATCTTACTAGTATTCGAATAGTATTTGATTGGTATTCGTATTCGATTCGATGCCATCGCTGTTCTATTCGTATTCAATTCGGTTCTGAAATTCACTATTCGCGCACCCTTAGGGTATATAAATGGATCGCCGTTGGTATGCTGGGGGATGTATGCATGCTGGCCGAGCGGTCGCAGGTTCGAATCCCCGGTCCCACTCTAACCTAACATTTTCTATTTCTTTATCTGCATCTACCTCAAATTTTCGCTCATGGACAGCTCACAACCAAAGACGCCGACGCCTACACCGACGCCAACACCGTAATTTCTGTGAAGTGAGCTCTTTACCGGTATCGCGATAAAGCGGTTTAGACAAGATAAAGACACATATTGTCTGTTATAGTTGGCAATTTTAATGTATATCACAAGCGCTTAGGAATGTAGTTCTATGACTCAAGAAGGTAGCTGTAGTCAAGCATTGCTCGTTCATGCAGGAATACGCCAACGAACGCTGCTTGCACTTCTTTTCGATAAAAGTGACGTCTATGCAGCAACGTGAGGGCCGGCGTTACGCCAGATAATGTACTCTTGGGACGCCAGTTGGTCAGCGCACCTGATAAGCCCATATTATGTCCACTACTAAAATTACACGAGACGTCGGTACACCTCCTAATACTTTCCTGGAAGTGTGCCATAGGTAGCTCCTCGCTGATGCTTCGCATGAAATCGATTCCTACAATGCGTAGGATCTGCCGGATTTTTTTTAACACGAAAGTGTTTTATGCCGGGGCCCACCAAGACTTTCATGACGTATTTCCGTCACGGAAGTATGTCAGCGAAATGAAAGCCATCAGATGGCAAAGAAAAAAACTTATCAGAAAAAGTTCCGTTGACGGTAGTCGAACCCATGACCTCTCGGTCCGCGACGATGGCTGGCGGGCGTTTAGGCCACTGAGCTACCGCCGACGACATTACCGAGACTACAGAAAAGCGCCTTTTATCTTTCACACTTTGCTCTCACAGTGCTCTTGGATGGATGGATGGATGCTATGAGTGTCCCCTTTATAACGGGGAGGTCACATCTGTGCCACCAAACTAAAAAAAACAAAAAAAAAATGCGCCGTTGCTACGACCGTCCCATTCGGCGCGTTTCCAATACAAGTTTAATTTCACCAACGCTTTAACACACCGTGAGATGGCGGCCAAGCATCGCTCACAGTGAGGTTTTATCTAGGTACCTTAGCTCATAGCATCCATTCATATCGAAAAATAGCCCTCCGACGCTCGCCTGGCTGTCGCACCGCGTTCCCCGCTCGCCCTATGAGAAGTAACGGCCAGGCTAGACGGAAGCCCCGACGCGCCTAGCGTTTCTCTTCACATTTCACGACGCTTTGAAGAAGTGCATATCGAGTATCAGTGTTTTTTAATGTGCTTGTTGATGCCATCTGCGCGGGATTCACCATATGCCGTGTCCACGTATATGTTAACTTCAGCTACCGCAAGGGTTAAATCATGATCATGGGCGTTAGTCGTCGGTACGGAGATGGGCCACTAGCCATCAACGTGAGTGCAACGCGTCCACATCAAGCGGTGCTATATATCCCAAACACTAGACATAGTACAGGCTCTCATATACCAATGCACTATAAACAATAAACTACTTCTGAGACGACAGGTTTCACTTTCGTGCAATACCGATTCCTATAAAGGAGGGATCAGCCTCCTTTTTTTCTCAAACGTTTGCTTAACGTGCCGACTCGCGTCACGATCCGGCAGAACACCAAAAACGCAAAAGCTATGCACACTCTAAAAAAAGAGTCATTTGACTCTTTTTGGAGAGTTTTCACTTGCCACGTATATGACTCTCTTTAAAGAGGCACGTCAACTCTCTTTGGAGATCATTGTACTGTCTTAGGAGAGTAGTGTGACTCACAAGAGAGTTAACGTGTTTCTTTAAAGATAGTCATATGCGGGGCAAGTCAGGACTCTCCGAAAGGAGTCACACATACTCCTTTTTTAGAGTGTATAACTATGCCTGCCGTTCGAAACTGGCTATGGGCGGCTATAAAAGACGCCCCGCCGCGGTGGTCTAGTGGTTATGGCGCTCGACTGCTGACGCGAAGGTCGCGGGATCCAATCCCGGCTGCGGCGGCTGCATTTTCGATGGAGGCGAAAATGTTTGAGGCCCGTGTACTTAGATTTAGGTGCACGTTAAAGAACCCCAGGTGGTCGAAATTTCCGGAGCCCTCCACTGCGGCGTGTCTCATAATCATATGGTGGTTTTGGGACGTTAAACCCCACATATTATTGTTATTATTGGCTATAAAAGAGTACCGCTAGCGTGAGATTATATATATTTGTATGTATAGCCCCCGCGACTCGTGATATTCGTGGCAAATGACACGCTCTCATCGATAGCGTTTCGATTCATACGTCGCAGAAACTGGCGATGCTCGTTGCTGATGTTCTTTGGACACTGGGCGTCAATAACTTGCCTGAAAAATCAATGAACGTTGCAAACTGAATTCATAGGAAAGGTCTGCTTTCCTGAAAGCACTGCGCTTCAAACCTTATACGACCACAAAAATTTTAGTGATCGAGACTACGAACTACCGGTAGAAGAACAACTAAAATGTTGAAGCTGTGGTCATTACAGACATCAATAAGATATACTAATTCTTGGACACAGACGACGCTACAATAAAACTTCGATTGGGTGCGATGCCACAGTACCCGTGTGCTGGGAATTTGGGCGCTGCACGTTATATAGCCGAGGGTGGTGAAAATTCATCCGGAGTCATTCATTGCGGCCTGCTTTATATTCCTTATCGTGATTTTTTCAACTTGCTTCTGGACCTCTTGCACTCACTCTAACGAAGTATACGACGTCCGATAATTTCTGAGCAAAAATGCAGCTAGCGTATTTACGCGCGTTCTACCAGTATACTGGCTAACACGTGCTTCCACTGTGTAAGTGTCGGCTAAAGACTGGCTGGGATTGGCTGATATTCGCAGTACTCTGCTAACAGCCACAATGTTATCGTTCAATCAGCATATAATGACTGAGTTGTGCATTTTTTGTTTCTTTTTGTCCTCTCAAACTTACGCGTCTTCTATCATAATATCATCAGCCTGACTACGCGCACTGCAGGTCCTGTGCAATCCGGTCCTGTGCTTCCGGCGGCCACGTTACCCCGCAAACTTCTTAAATCTCATCTGCCCACCTGACATCCCGCCTCCTCCTCGCCCGCTTACTTGCCTTGAAATATAGCCTGTTCCATTTAGCGACCAGTGGTCATCTTGCCTTCGCGCTACACGCCCTGCCCATGCCTATACATAGCTAAGGTGTATCACCCCTTTCTTTTTGGTGCAGGACCAGTGGCATGGGTGTTGTATTCGCTCGCGCTCATGAAATTTTCGAGTCCCCGTCTGACACGCGCAGCCTTCATGCTTGTGTCGCCGCCGTTCGCTCTGGCCCAGGCCGCCATTACAGCCGTCATAGAGGGCAAAATTGGCTACTTCTGCGCCAAGCAAAGCGAGAAAAAGAGCCGTGCAAGGCTCTCTGCGGTGACAAAGCAAAACCTACGTCGTGCAGCACGTGTCCAGACCTTTTTTCAGGGTAAGTTGGACCATACCCGAAAACTATGCATATTTATTGACTCGCCTGAAGGGTGGCGCCAGCACAGTAAGGCTAAAGCCTCAAGTGGCTCGCTGCGTGGCGACCTCGGGCGAAACACGGCAGGCGCAAAAATGCTACGAAAACCCACGTGAGCCTATGCGCACGAGGACTTCAATATATTTAGATACGATCAGTGCTTGCACCTCTCACCAGCATTCCTTTCAGGATAAGTGTATATCGCATTTGTTCGCGTGACGCTACGTCTATACAGGTGGTCGAATATTATTTAACAGGTGACCTGTTTATTCACTACATTAGCTTTGTGTACACGGTTGTCATTGCTACATTTTCAAATGTGTGTTGTTATATCCTAAGCAGGTCCCTCTGATAATTTTGCAACTCCAGAACCTTCTTCTGTAATAATAATGACTACTTACACTAAGACTAACGTTTCAGGTGACGAGGCTGTGTTTGTGTCATCCGCTACAACTGCTACCTCGTTAACTGATATTATGAAATAGCTCCGCGTCATTTGTATGCGGTCATTCCGTTGACTACTTGCTCTAATACGCTACAATTGAATGTATGCGTACCTACTTGAATAAGGCTGCTTCCTAGTTCGCGGGTTGACAAGCGTTGCATTCTCCCTCGGAGTTAACCTGTTTAAAGCGGACAGACGTTGAAAAAAAGATCAGCTACTCGTTATAATGGCATTGTGGTAACTCAGCTCAACTTTGGCTTCTCTGGTTTTAGGTTTTCTTTGCCCTTTATTGACGTGGAGCTTCTAGACGCTTGATACGTTTTCACAATGTCGACAATATTCATTCACTGCGGCTCTTATTCGGACGGGAATAATACCCATGTACAGTCCAGGTGCCTTACCCCACCACTTGTCTTGATTTATTTATGCCCCCGCCCCCGTTCCTGTCGACGGGAGTAAAACCCGTGTACAACCCAGGTGCCTCTCCCCGCCACTTGTTTCTTTTAGATGTGAAGCATCTTATAGCGGAGTTCAATCCGGTGGTGGTGGTGGTGTGTGGCGTGACCACCCTTACTGCGCATGCGCAAACCCTCTCCACTTCCCCTCTACACTCCCCTCTCACCACTCCTCCCCTCCCCCTCTCCCCTCCCCCTCTTCACATCACGTCTCCCCTTCCCTCTCCCCATACCTCACCCCCCTTTCCCCTCCCCTCTCCCCTCCCCCTATCCACGTCACATCTCCCCTTCCCTTTCCCTTTCCCCTCCCCCTCTCCACATCCCCTCTCCCCTTTCCCCCTCACCACTCCACCTCTGAAACGCGGGCTCTACATGCCGAAACACTGCTTCGCATCGCCTTATGGTCCCCTTTAGCGGGAGATGGTGTGATTTTTTCTTTATGCCACCAGGTTTCTGTCGACGGCAATAAAACCCGTGTAAAGCCCAGGTGCCTACCCCTACCACTTGTTTTGTTTTATTTATGCCACACGGTTCCTGTCGAAGGGAATAAAACCCGTGTAAAGCCCAGGTGCCTACCCCTACCACTTGTTTTGTTTTATTTATGCCACACGGTTCCTGTCGAAGGGAATAAAACCCGTGTAAAGCCCAGGTGGCTACCCCTACCACTTGTTTTGTTTTATTTATGCCACACGGTTCCTGTCGAAGGGAATAAAACCCGTGTAAAGCCCAGGTGCCTACCCCTACCACTTGTTTTGTTTTATTTATGCCACACGGTTCCTGTCGAAGGGAATAAAACCCGTGTAAAGCCCAGGTGCCTACCCCTACCACTTGTTTTGTTTTATTTATGCCACACGGTTCCTGTCGAAGGGAATAAAACCCGTGTAAAGCCCAGGTGCCTACCCCTACCACTTGTTTTGTTTTATTTATGCCACACGGTTCCTGTCGAAGGGAATAAAACCCGTGTAAAGCCCAGGTGCCTACCCCTACCACTTGTTTTGTTTTATTTATGCCACACGGTTCCTGTCGAAGGGAATAAAACCCGTGTAAAGCCCAGGTGCCTACCCCTACCACTTGTTTTGTTTTATTTATGCCACACGGTTCCTGTCGAAGGGAATAAAACCCGTGTAAAGCCCAGGTGCCTACCCCTACCACTTGTTTTGTTTTATTTATGCCACACGGTTCCTGTCGAAGGGAATAAAACCCGTGTAAAGCTCAGGTACCTACCACTTGCTTTGTTTTATTTATGCCCCCCGGTTCCTGTCGACGGGAATAATACCCGTGTACAGCCCAGGTGCCCCCCCCCCACCATTTGCTTTAACGCGATAGTGTTAGAGAGCTCGTTTCGCAGAAATTCCGCCGTCGGCGTCGGTGACGGCGTCGTTTGTGAGCGAAAAATTGCCTGGAACCGAAAATTCAAGATGCAAATGAAAAAAAAACAAAACTTTTCGGTATCATTAAGGATCGAACCCGGGCCGTTTGCGTGGCAAGCAGGTGTCCTACCACAAAGCCACAATGTTACTTGCGACTACTTCGGAAAAAAAAGCACTACATAAATGCCTTGTAGTGAAAGGAGCCTCCTTAAAACATTTTGTTCCGCAGGTGTCACCGCGAAAGTGAGCCCATTCGGCGATTTGTAGGCGCATTGGCGAGGCCATCAAACTACGTTTTTTGCGCGACGCCATGCTTCGAAAAAAGCCGGGATATTGCACCCATCGCTGCTAAAAACGAGCACACACAAACTTGCAAACAGCTCCAAAAAATGGGATACTAGTCCATCTGACGGAAAACATATCAAGCAAACAGCAAACATAGATAACGTGCTGCCATCTGTGAGGCATGGTGAGAAACATGTCTCGACTGCAGCAGAGCCTGTATGGTTCCGCCGTTCTAGCACAGGGAAGTGCTTTAGATCAAAAACCTTTACCATTTCTATAGATACGTTGCGCGAGCGCGCGTGTGTGCCTGTGTGTGTGTGTGTGTGTCTGTGTGTGTAACAACACACGTTAATAAGTACAGTGAAACCTCGGCGACACGAATCTCACGGGACCACCAAAAATATTTGTATCATCCGAAATTCGTATCACCAGAAAGCATAAAAATTAGAATGCGACAAAAGAAAGCTAGTGTACATTTTCATTTATTGTTTTCAGGGCCGCACCAACGTCGAGAAGAACCCTGAATTATTGTCAGTAAAGTTTTTAGATATCGGCATTCATACCAGCACCTATAAATATACAGCCCGTACGCGGGTATTTAAATAATGAACCAGGTGCGTTGTAACCCGCGACAGCAGCAGATGCTTCCAAATTTTAGCATGCTTTTTTGCTTGACACCAGAGTACTGCAGCGAAAGGAACAAAACACGCGCTTTGACACGATGGATCAAGGCCACAAAGTTACAGAACCACGGTCCTGTGTTATGATTTTGTTGTTGGGGATGTTTTTTGGGAGATTTAAGGCCGTGCCCGCGCAAGTGCGACCTCAAAGGACGCGCATGTTGACGTTGTTAGGCTTGACTCCTTCGTCAAGACCATCCTCGCCTTCTTTGGTTCCTCGTCCACCTTTCATAGTATGTCTGATGCACGAGGCAGGCACATGTAGACACAGTACAACAAGAGAAGCCCGCGTCGACACGTTAAAAAAAAGGCATGGCGCCAAAGTCCTCTGTCATCTAAACACGATGGCACACGGAGGCACAAAAGAGCCTCAAAGATTCGCGCACACAATCTCGGAGGCCGCGACGCGTCTCTGAAGGTTTATTCTGACCGTAAGAAAAGTGTTTTTCTTATACCGTGATTCTGACCATTCGGCGCGCACGCCCACGCTTGCGTTTTCGCACTCGTACGTGCTTGGCGCGTCTTCCGCGACAGCGCGGACAGCACCTCCTCGTACCTGGGCGGTAGTGTACGTTCGTATCAAACGTCGCTGGGCAAAAATCGGTTCGCAACAACCGTATTCGGTTACATTGCAGGCCAATGGGTCTTGGCCGGGACCAAGAAAAATTCCGTATCACCCCGAAATTCGTATGAGCTGTGATCGTATCACCGAGTTTTCACTGTATGCAGTTAGTGGCTGAAGTGCGCACTAGGGGCCGGATTTCGCTATCGCGTTCAACTGTTAAAGGCGAAGCTTAAGTGTCCCCCAATTTTAATTTATGTCCTCCCCGCAGCCTTACTTCCCGCATTTTGCATGCCAACCTACCCAAAAGCCCCCTCATGTTCTTTCTTCTCTCCCTTACCGTGCCTCTTCGCGCCTGCTGTCTTCTCCTCCTCCACTTTTGGGGTTGAGTGAGGGTGACCAAAGCGTACACATACACGCTGCTAAAGAAACCAGTTGCTGCCTTTACGAAGAAAAGTTCACTTGGTGAAACGTTGGCTTCAGTAACATCCCCGGCCGCGGCAGTCCCTTTTTCGTGGAGTCGAAAACGCTAGGGGCCCGTGTGCTTAGATTTAGGTGCGCGTTAAAGCCCCCTAAGTGGACGAAATTACCAGATCCCTCCGCTGCGGCGTGCTTCAGAATCGTATCGTGCTTTTGTACGGAAAACCCTAGGAATTTTAAATTCTGTTCTGCTTGAAAGTTAAGCAATGTGCCATTGCGGGTTCCTCGCAGAGCACTTGACATAACATGGGGTTCCACAGTGCGTGCGTCAGCCAATATTTTAAAGACGATAGTTTTCTTGGGGAACTTCGCAGAAATTTGGTCTGTCTGTCGGTCTTTCTGTTTGTCTGTCTGTCACGCGATTCAGCCACCCGCCCAAAGTTTAACCACTTGCTGAACGCCCAGCCATCTTGAACTAGTACGGCCGTTCATACTTGTGAACATCGTCGATCAAAAAGCAAATATTACGCATACCTGAGGCGCAACATCGACACCTAAGTATTAGGTGGTGTGTTCTTTTACAAGAAAATACATAGATAAGTAATACTCAAGACCCTAATGTTTCTTAGGCTGCGCTGAAAATGCTAGTGTTTCCCAGGCTGCGCTGAAAATGCGACGCTATCAGCAAGATGCAGCGGTTCAACATACAGGAGGAGGACTCGTGTAGTACGACCGGCACAAGACTATTGTCTTTCGACGACATTTGCAGCGAAGCACGCAGATGCGCGGCCAATTTTTTCCTGTTGGTTGTTGCTGAATTGAAATAGAATACGCATACGTGCGCATGCATATTAGACAAGGCATTTTTTAGCCCGTCCGCGTATACTGCTTCTCCTGTGTCGCAGTTGACGGTGACATTACCGACGATCAAGAGCACCCGTGCAGCGTCAGCTTTTTCTCGATGTCAGAGCACAGCACAATGCCGGACATCTTGCTCCTTGTGGTCGAAGGCCTGATACTTTTCGTCCTCCTCAGCCTTCTGTACTCGGGATACGGCTTGAATCTTCGCAAGATCATTGATTCAGGTTTGCGCTTGCTATTTTATAGAGGTGATAAGTAGGTATAGAACCAGCTATTTTCTTTTAGCTCGGAAGTCTATTATTTGAACGATAGAAAGCTGACCTAGAGTCGCTTATGATTCAACATAAAAGAAGGTAAGGCGTGCATGCGCGGACGCAACTGAAAAGAACGACACAAAGGCTGGCTATCAACTGCGAGGGCGCATTGCGCGGAGAAGAAAGTACACACAAAACATATCTGCGCATGAGCAGGTTGGTACCGCCACCTGGTAATCCGGGACAGGCAGGGTTCTTCATAAAATATAACTGTTTAGTGATTCTTTACGTTAAGTTATTCGAAGACTGGTTCACGCACGCATTTCCACTATTATCGATATACCAAGGCTGAACCATTAGGCGGGCTTCATTCTTTTGCCTGTATAACATTCTGTATTCATAGAATTTTGACGCGCAATTACACTGTACACAATAAAAATAAGTGTTGGTGTGGTATATACGTAATGTTCTTTTTAGCTGCGGCCGGTTGTAGGTGCGGCAGACTGGCCGCCGTGTTAACCTACTAGATGCTAAAGGAGCATAGGAGGTTCGTAACCGTATGCTGACCATCTAATCTTTAATTAGAATATCGAGAGTGCAGAGTGTTAGTGCGCAGTAATTAGATAAATGCGCAGTGTTACACTGACACAGAAACGGTGAGAAGCGTTCGCTGAACTTACTTAAATAAGAAATGAAATGCTTAAACATTTATCTCTCACGGAGAACCCCGCGTGTGCCTGATTGACGGGTGGCGCTAACATACCTGCGCATGCGCGGAATGTTTTGTGTCTACATTTTTTTCCGCCACACTGCATCTTTTCAGTTAAAAGTTGATGTTTGTGTTGCCTTGTTCGCTTCTCTTGTGTTTGTGCGCTTTAGCTTCTTTTATGATTACAAAATTTCGAAATTAACGAACATGGTCCGAGCCTCAGATGCGTGTAAAGGAAGAAATCAGAAAAGCAGTTGCTGCCTTGACAAAGACGAGCTGCTTGTCGAGAGGTTGGCTCCAGCGACACCCCCAATGATTGTTGATGTATTGGCAGCTTGCACGTGACGTCACGGACGCACGACATGGCGACATAGATGACGTCAAGGCAGTATAATCACGCGGCGATTAACCTGCTTCAGTGTGATAACGACATTGCCGGAATGTTATTGGTCCTCTGCGCACACATAGCGAAAGAACCAGCTTGCAATGTGCTGATAACACTAACGCGACATCACAAAGGTCGCGTCCCACAATGCTGGTGCTCCAACGTGGCTGTTTCAAAGACATCAGTGCAATCCATCTATTCTGAAGAACACACTCCTGTGCGAAAAGGCAGGAAACCTTGAGGCACATGCGATACACTTGCAGTGGTGTGACGTCCCTCGCTTTTTCTCGATTTCTCCTTTCACTTGTAGGCGTGCCACATCGCGGAACTGAGGATGCCGTGGACGAAGACGTGAAGGCCGAGAAGGAGCTCGTCGGGCATCTGGCAGAGACCGGCGCGTCGCCCGAGCTGGAGCGACGCGGCTACACGCTGGTGGCGCATGATCTGCGCAAGTGGTTCGGTTCCTTCGAGGCCGTCAAGGGCCTCAGCGTGGCTATTCGTCGGGGCGAGTGCTTTGGACTTCTCGGTGTGAACGGCGCAGGAAAGAGCACGACTTTCCAAATGCTCACGGGTCTCCTCGAACTCAGCGCGGGCGAGGCCTACATGTGCGACGTCAAGCTGACAAGTTCGCACAGGAAGGTACGGACCTTCTTGTGGATTGTTCAATCCGACAAAATGTGAAGCGCTAGCTTACACGATTGTAAATCGTCGGACAAGTGATGTCGTAGGAGCAAACGTTTAGACAAAGCGACTTGTTTCCTTGTCTTTAGGCTTCGTTTCGGCAATCGCGCCTCGTCCGCCGCGGTGGCAATCGCGCCTCGTCCGCCGCTGCTGACCCGAAAGTCGCAGGTTCGATCCCGGCCACGGCAGCCGCATTTTGATGGAGGCAAAATGCCAGAGACCCATGTACTTTGCGATGTCATTGCACGTTAAAGAACACCACATGCTCGAAATTTCCGAAGCCCTACAGTACGGCCCGACTGATAACCATATCGTGGTTTTGGCACGCAAAACCCCAGATATTATTATTTCATTATTATCGGCAAGGCCCCTCGTCGAAATGTTCTAGCGCTTTGCAGAGCGTGTGTCTCGTCTAGGTTAAACAATGACCACCAAGTGAGATTGCTTTTTTTTCGTGCAGAAAATCGGCTGCATGGGAATGACAGATCGCTAATGCAAACGCTAATGCAAACGTATTTTGCAGCGACCTAAGTAAGACTGAGTGTACGCTTCAAGCGGCGGTCTCACAAAACGAGGCGGCTCTCATTCATGCGCTCTTCAAGTACAAGTCATCGTGTGTTAGTAAGCGTTCGAGTAGAATAACGGTACTACTCTATTCCTGGCGAGGCGCCAACACAACAGCGGTGGCATTATCATATCAATATCGACCAATTTCCTATGAGATGGTAGCCTTATGGCGATAAATCGACAGAACAACGAATTCGGATAAAATACGAAGTAAGGGTAGCAGCTCTCACTCCTTTAGCATCCGACCTGGCGTAACTCAACAGAATGCTGGAAGGGAATGCGGCTGCTGCAGCGAGCGAAGAGACCTTTGTTATGTCAATGGCTTCAACGCATACTTCACGATGAAAGCACAACACCTACAAAAGTATGGGCCGTCCGCTGATTTCCTCCAAAGATATGCAGTGCGCACGACGGCGGGCGCCGAAGCCCTGTGATTAAAAGCACGCATTCCTCCCGGAGGTGCGCAGCTCCCGCTTGGGCTCCTACTTTCATGAGCCATTTGCGCGACAAAATACGGGCAGAGCGTCTCCTATTTGCTCAGGCACCGATCGACGGCAGCCCTCGCAAGTGGGGTGATGATATCGCACGCGCCCTTCGTGCGACGGAGATAGCTGGCTAGTTCTATCACCGCTTCGCGCGCTTTCACTCGCACGTAGAACATACAACGCGTTGGGCGATGTTATGGATTTGGAATATGTACGGAACATGACGGCGACTACAAGAACCAATCGAGAATGTCCATATCTCATTAAAAATTTAATACACAAGTGCAAGATTGGTGCAGCAAAACTCCACAAAGGAATTATTGCGCACCAGACAGCTTCTGAAACCATGAAAGAACCCTAGGATCATCAATTAGGAATTCTAAAGTGCTCGCGAAAGATGCATCTTCCAGGGAGACCACGCGCTGTGTTATTTGAACAATATTATAAGCGATAATCTCTGTAACAAAAGGAATTGTAGTCTGTGCTGAACAACATCCCGAAACAAAGAAGTCCGAAAGCTCGGCCTTTAATATTGTTATGTGCCGCTTATCTAGAGGACGAAGAAGAGGAGGACGGGTTCGTTGCTGTTTCGCCATCTTGGTTGTTACCCCGATCTCTGCGATTGTGTGAATATTGTAAATACAGCCTTCTTCTGTCTTCTTCCCGTAAAATCTTTGGTGGAGGTGCGGGGTATATCCGAAGCACACCACGGAACTTCGCAGCGGGCGTCTCCTTGGGCATTCCATCATGTCGACAGGCAGGCCCGTTGATCCAGCCCCCGCTACGCCAACTGAACCCAACCACGTCGTTGTGACTCATCTCCGAGACCCTGGTACCTTCTGCGGAACTGACAACCTCCACGTCGAAAAGTGGCTGGCCGACTACGAGCGCGCCAGCAAGACCAACCGGTGGGATCCCACTTTGATGCTCGCAAACGTCAGTTACTACTTCAGGGGAACCGCCAGTGTGTGGTTCGACACGCACGAGGAGGAGCTGACCAGTTGGGATGTATGCAAACAAAAAATGAAAGACCTTTTCGGAAAGCCTATTGCACGACAGCGAGCCGCCCAGAAAGAACTTTCGTGTCGTGCACAAACCTCGACAGAGCCGTACAAGGTGTACATCCAGGATGTCTTAGCCTTGTGCCGGCAAGTTGACGACCAAAAGCCCGAAACTGACAACGTCAGCCACATTATGAAGGGCATCGCTGATGACGCATTTCACCTACTAGTCTACAAGGACTGCTCCACCATCGACGACATCATCAGAGAGTGCCGACGCTTTGTAGAAGCGAAGAGTCGTCGAGTCACGCAGCAATTTGTTCGGCTCCCTAACACCGCCGCTACGTCGTCCTGCGAAGAGGTCCAGCTCCAGCCGCCGCCCAGTACCGAAAACCTCCTGCGCCTTGTGCTGCGAGAGATCGAGGCAGCATCCGCTTCCGCACCGCAGGCCCGTTCTTACGAAGAGACCCGCCCGACAGTGTCGCTAATCCAGGCCGTCGTGCGCGAAGAACTGGCGAACGCAGGTATCCAGCCCATATGTGCCCTAAGTCGTCCCGCGGTCAGTACTGTTCCTTCCTACCGCCCACAACCGACCTATTCCAGGTTCCGTGATCCGAACCAGTGGCGCACACGAGATGACAGGCCGATATGTTTTAACTGCAATGGTGTAGGCCACATTTCTCGCTATTGTCCCTATCGTCGGCCATCGTCTCCTCCTGCAACGTACCGTGCAGAGGACACTCGAACCCCACCTTTCTACGCCTGCGAAGACCCTCCGAATCTTAACGCCCAAACCTCGGCCCCACGTTACGACCGCTCGCCGTCCCCGCACAACCAGCGACGTTCTCGGTCACCTTTGCTCCGTCGCTCACCTTCGCCGTACCTTCGCCGTCCCTCCTCGGAAAACTGACCAGTGCAGCTCCTGGAGGTGATGCTCCATTGGTCTACCGACCCGGAAATCCTCTGTTGACCCTGGCTACCCGACAAAACCTTTTGGACGTAGAAGTAGATCATCGACACTGGCACCCAATTATCAGTAATGAGCGCTCACCTTTCTCGCCTTCTCCGCAAGGTCCTTACGCCCGCTTCATCACCTGTTGCTAGTGTTGCTGATGGCGGTACACCTTGCGTTCTTGGAATGTGTACTGCGCGTGTGAGTTTCGATGACCACAAGACCTCAGTTCTCTTTGCTGTTCTGGACGAATGCCCCCATGACCTCATTCTCGGCCACGACTTTCTGAGCACGCATTCTGCCCTTATCGACTGTTCTTCTGGCCTTTTACAGTTAGAGCTTCCTGCTATGCCTGACCACACGATCGCGTCGCCACCACGTTTATGTGCTGTCCAGTTGGTTCGCTTGCGCCCAGGTACAGCTACTTACGTCTCATTTGCCCCAGACCCTCCTGTACGTGATGGCGACTACCTGATTACCCCTTCCTTGGACGTTCTTCTGACGCGACGTGTAGCTCTGCCTCACTCCCTTGTGACTGTTTCTGCGAACCAAGCATGCATACCTGTACTCAACTTTGGACGTTGCGCACGGTTGATTCCCGAGGGTATCACGCTGGGCACTTTATCACCTTTAGACGCACTAGACCCTGTGGCCCTGGCCATTGATACTCCACAAGCGGCTTCAGGAAGCCCTGCTGCTAGCGCAACACTTGATGACCCGCTCGACGACATGATTGCCCCGGACCTTTCCCCTTCTCAAACAAGGAACTACGCCTTTTGTTGGCGTCGTACCGCGACGTCTTCGATTTCGCTTCGCCGCAGCTTGGCCAAACATCTCTGGTCACTCACTGTATTGATACCGGGGACGCAAGACCCATTCATCGACGTCCTTACCGTGTCTCTGCTACCGAGCGCGGCGTCATTCAAACGGAAGTCGACAAGATGCTCGCTAAGGACATCATCGAGCCATCTTCGAGTCCTTGGGCGTCCCCTGTGGTTCTTGTAAAGAAGAAGGACAACACCTGGCGGTTCTGCGTCGACGATCGGCACCTTAACAAGATCACCAAGAAAGACGTCTACCCTTTGCCGCGAATAGACGACGCCCTTGATTCTCTTCATGGCGCACGATATTTTTCTTCGATAGACCTTCGCTCAGGCTATTGGCAAATTGCTGTCGATGAAAATGATCGGGAGAAGACGGCCTTTATTACACCGGATGGGCTCTACCAGTTTAAGGTCATGCCCTTTGGGTTGTGTAACGCGCCCGCAACATTTGAGCGCATGATGGACTCCCTACTTCGGGGTTTCAAATGGTCCACATACCTCTGTTACCTCGACGACGTCGTCGTTTTCTCACCTACGTTCTCAAGCCACTACAACGCTTGTTGGCTATTTTGCAAGTCTTTCACACCGCAGGTCTTCAGCTCTACTCTTCCAAATGCCGCTTTGGCCGCCGCGAAATCACCGTGCTTGGCCATCTTGTTGACGCTGCGGGTATACGGCCTGACCCTGCAAAAATACGCGCGTTACTCCACGTTCTTCCAAGGACGTTCGCTCGTTTTTTGGCCTATGTTCGTATTTCCGCCGCTTTGTTAAAGATTTTGCAGCGATTGCGCAGCCCCTCACATGCCTTCTCAAAAAGGACGTCCCCTTTTCTTGGGGTCCTGCCCAAGCATCAACTTTTTCTCATCTCGTCGACCTACTCACATCGCCCCCTGTGTTGGCTCATTTCGATGACTCTACACCCACCGAAGTACGTACCGATGCCAGTGGTCATGGCATCGGCGCTGTTCTCGGCCAAAATCAAGGTGGTCAGGACTGCGTTATTGCGTATACGCCAGCCGCCTCCTTTCTGCAGCTGAACGGAATTATTCAATAACAGAAAGAGAGTGCCTCGCTCTTGTTTGGGCCATCGGCAAATTTCGTCCTTACCTGTACGGCAGACCCTTCACCGTTGTCACCGATCACCACGCCCTCTGCTGGCTGTCTTCTCTCAAGGATCCCACTGGTCGCCTTGGTCGTTGGGCATTACGACTTCAAGAGTACACGTACACTGTCGTCTACAAGTCTGGCCGCTTGCATCAGGACGCCGACTGCCTGTCCCGATATCCCGTAGACCCACCGGAACCTTCGGTGAATGATAGCATTACATCTGTGCTCGCAATAACTGACCTCTTCAACATCGCCGCTGAGCAACGCCATGACCCGACTCTCCACAAGATAATTGACCGCCTCAACTCACCGACTCCTGATTCCTCCCTTCGTCTCTTCGTGCTACGCGATGACACCTTGCCTTCGTCGCAGTTTCTTACCTGACGGTCCTGACCTCTTGCTTGTGATTCCGGCACACCTTCGTTCGACTGTTCTTGCCCAACTTCATGATGTGCCGACAGCGGGGCACCTCGGATTATCCCGCACACACGATCGTGCACGCCGTCGTTTCTACTGGCCAGGAATGTATCGGTCGGTACGCCATTACGTGACTTCGTGCGACCTTTGTCAGCGCCGGAAGAAGTCAACTCTCCCGCCTGCAGGCCGTCTTCAATCACTCGACATCCCATATGAGCCGTTTCATCGTGTCGGCCTCGATTTGCATGGCCCGTTTCCTACGTCTGTCTCGGGAAATCGATGGATCGCCGTTGCCACGGACTATGCTACACGGTTTGCAATTACTCGTGCACTTCCAACCAGCTGCGCGACTGACGTAGCAGACTTCTTGCTCCATAACGTCATCCTGCAACACGGGGCACCGCGCCAGCTCTTGACCGAGTGTGGCAGACAGTTTCTTTCTAGGGTCAACAATGACATCCTGACGTCTTGCTCGACCAAACATAAGTTAGCTACGGCCTACCATCCACAGACGAATGGCTTGACGGAGCGGATGAACCGGACCCTTACCGACATGCTAGCAATGTACGTGTCGGCCGACCACCAAGATTGGGATACAACATTGCCTTTTGTCACGTTCGCGTATAACTCGTCGCGTCACGAGACGGCTGGTTATTCACCTTTCTTTCTGTTATTCGACCGAAATCCAGCGTTGCCTATGGACACGATGATGCCTCCTTCCATGTGCCCACCTACTGAGTACGCTCAAGAAGCCATTGCCCGCGCCGACCATGCACGTCAAGTTGCGCGCGTTCGGTTAACCGAATCGCAAGCGGGCCAACAATCTTGCTACGATCGCCATCACAGAAACGCCCACTTTCTTCCTGGATCTCTTGTCCTCCTTTGGTCTCCAGCACGCCGTGTTGGGCTTTCTGAAAAGCTACTCTTCCCGTACACCGGACCATACCGTGTATGCCGCCAAGTGACCGACGTGACGTATGAAATCGAGCCATTGTCTTCGTCCTCGTCGACTCAGCCCCGCACTGACATTGTTCACGCTGTGCGTCTGAAGCCCTATCAGATACCGGAACCCACCGACCCGTGTGTATAGTGACCATTCTCGCGACCGTCTTCGCCCTGGTGCACCGAGTCGGTGCTTTCTCCGCCGGCGGGTAATGTTATGTGCTGCTTATCTAGAGCACGAAGAAGAGGAGGACGGGTTCGTTGCTGTTTCGCCATCTTGGTTGTTACCCCGATCTCTGCGATTGTGTGAATTTTGTAAATACAGCCTTCTTCTGTCGTCTCCCCGTAACAATATGGAGGCGTTTTACTATAAAAAAGCAGAAGAAAATGCTCTAACTAAGCGTGTTAATGATGACATAGATGTTGACACCTCCAGTTTTATCGGAACATGAACAGATTGTATTGTATAGTATGGGAGACCAGCGCTGGATAGGTGGCGCGCCGACAAATGGCGCCTGGCGGGGAGTCGCGACATAACTCAGCCGCTTGCATGGCCTCCGCGTTGCCGGCTAATCTCGGAGGCCATGCCGCTCGCGCTAAGACGAGCGGCCGCGCTGTACCGCGGTGAGCGCACGCGCGTGCGCTGTTTCCGTGCTTCATTTTGGCGCGAACAGCTCGAGCAGCCATTGAGCCAGTAATACTGCTCTATGGTTTAGAAAAAAAATAACTTTGTCTGAAGGCTTTCTCAGGAAAGCAATAGAAAACAGAGAGAAGCTCTGCAAAGCAGACTACGTCTGTGCATACGGCGTCGAAGAGACAGTGCTGTGCCGTGGTGGCGACTCTGTCGTCACCATTTTCTGTTTGCGTACTGAGATTTGTGTCAAGCTATTGCAGGCTCACAAGCCTCGATTGATAAGTAAGCGCTGCGTCGATACCAGCAGCACACTACTGCAGTAAAAAAAAAAGTAAGAGGCAAAGGGTAGCTGCGTCAACGTTTTTCTGCCATGGTATGTATGCCCAGCCCGCAGTAGGTATGCACGCGGACGTACGCTGATCAAGCAAACCACCGTGCTAGCTTAGCATGTATGGTGTCGCGCTGCTATGCTCGAGGGCGCGGGATAGATTCCCGGCCACGGTGGCCGCATTTCAATGGGATTGGAATACAAAGAACACCTGCGTACTGAGAATTATATGTCACATTAAAGAACTCCAAGTGGTCAAAATTAATCCGGATTCCCATACTACGGCGTGCCTCATAATCATACCTTGTTCGGCACGTAAAACGCCAGCAACTGTCGATGTCGATCAAACCCGTTTATTCTAAGCAGACACAGGCAAGCAAAGAAACTAACACAGTACGTTAGTCGAATTAAACGGCGAGTAAAAATCCAAGACATTTGACCCTTTTTTAGCGAGGCATAAATTGCGATGTCACTTCGCCGCGGCAGCCAATGCACAAAGAAGCTTTACCGCATCGGCTGACTCCAGAAAGCTAAGCTTCGAGTAGTCCGCTGCTTTGTTCGTGACAAGAACTCTGTCTGTAGCACAAGTGAAGTTCAACGGAGGCGTCCATCGTGGTACGTATTTCTCATAACATTCCAGCGGCTTCGGCGAACCTGCCCCGTAAGCATCTCGGAGGCAGACAGCTTTCCTTCTGCGTAACTGTTTGCAAATAATGTAGGCTATATATATCCGCCTATCGTATCATATTCACTGCACGCGGTGGCATCAGAAGGAGCTTGGTGGTGGTCAGGTGAAAAAATTCTTACATACGCCGCATGCTGCATAATACGTACGTTTTATTTACGACAAAACACCGACTAAATTCTGCTCGTCGGCCCCGGTCTCTACTGGTGGCCCTCCCTATCGAATAAATCTAGCAGACACGCGCAATTCGCTTTAGAAACCAGCCCGACGCCACTAGACAGTAGAGCAAGAGTAGAACATGCTGTGCTCGCCCGACTACCGGGATGCAACGCAGCATCCGTTCCTATTCATGTTTTAGAAGGAAAAACATAGAAGAATAGGTTCTCCCTCATTTCTACGTATTGTGGCACTTGAACGCGCAACAGTACCGCTAGCAGTTTTATTTTGTTTCGGCGATACGCGCCCGCATCGCCTCAACCAGTCGCCACTCTCGTCCGCGGGAGCGGCTGGAGTATGCGCGCTTTGACTGCCAGGGCGGCACTGCCCACACCGCAGAAACTCCAGCGCTGGTTCCCTATGACGTATATGCACGGCTTTTTTGTGCTCTCCATTTTATACACATCTAGATATTGATTTATTGGATATTGTTACTGGTACTCAATTCTTATCATATAGTCTTAATATTCTCAATGTGGTAATATTGATATGTGCATATGGTAATATTGATATTGTTTTCGATGCTGTTTGCACATTACACTGCAAACTTGCTGTTCATTTTACAGATTTAAATTTTCTTCCATTAAGTACTTACTGGACTTTACATAGGTACCCAATGCGCATTTTTGTTTTTGTTTCTTCGCATTTTTACTTAGATAGCGTGGCTATTGTAAATCATTGCCATTTTGCCGTGAGCTTAACGCATCTGCTGTATAAAAAGACACCACCTCAGTACTGTTTGTATGTCGATACTTTAAGAGCCTTTCGTGGTTTACACAAGTATTGATAAATAAATATGTAAATAAATAAATAAATAAATCTTGATCAAGCAGTTGAGTTTAAAAATGCCCCCACCTCCCCGAAGGGAATCGTGAGGAAATGCGATTGCGTTTCTTGCGCCGAGAGTACACGGCGTAGTAATTTTATTGGCGTAAAGCTGGTGAAATCGACGCGCTCAAGTGTCTCCCTTTTGGGCGCCTCTTTCAACGAATGCTTCCTACGTGCGTTCGTAATCACCTCAGGCATGTTGCCACCACCTTCAATGCAGCACATACGCGTTTAGAACGCGCTGTTTTCAGGCTGCGCCAAGGCAGCACAAACGCTACAAACGCGTTTCAAACGCACTGCATTGAGGCGGTGGCGCAGGAAGGAGAGAGAGCGAACGGCGAGAGAAGGAGCACTGCACCTGCCCTCTCGTACACACTCTCCACACACGCGAGAGCTCGGAATGCGAGCGCCCTCACAGGCCAGAGCGCGCTCCTCCTCTCCACTCACTCTCCGCTACTCCGCCCAAACCACCTGCTCCGGTTGCTAGGGGCGAGGATAAGCGCGCGAGCCCGCAGCTGTTGCTATGGGAGAGGGAGTGAGAGCGGAGAGGCGCGCGGACAACGCCGGATGCCTCACATAGCCCGACTAAGAAATGCATTCGCATTAAAAGCAGAGCACATCCCACAAGCAGAGCTCATCCCAGAGCAAGTGATTAAAACAAGAAAAATTCCAAGGGGATGCCAGGAAAGCACAATGAGTTTTATCTTTGAAGGCGAATGGGATAATAAGAGAGAGTCGCACTATCAAGTTACTATAAAATCGGTGGCCTAATGAATGATAATACGAACTAGGCTTGAATATTTCAGAGGCTGTTAGTTTCCATGTGGATAGATAGTAACTAGTCACGTAGCAGTAGCAAGTCGGGAATAACTAGTAACTAGTCAGTGATATGCAGTAACTATAGTCGGCGGTTGCTTTAGTCCGGCTGTTCTTGCTTGTCTGTTTCATGTCTATTCCGTCAACTGGCGCTCACGTTTACTGCCCCGACAAATGGAATACTGCATAAACGCTAAGACTTTTGCGCGCATGCTAGAACTCTCTAAAAATATGTGATTGGTTGCCGCCATTCATCTTGCGCAGTGGCAGTCGCACATCGGCTACTGCCCTCAGAACAATGGACTCCTGGAGAAGCTCACCGCGTTCGAGCATCTGCGACTCTTCGCTGGGCTTCGCGGCATCCCCGATAACCTTGTCGAGGAAGCAGTTCAGACGGCCGTTCAGTTCATCGACTTGGAGAAACATGCGAATAAGCCGTGCGGTACTTACAGGTGCGCCTACGTGCTGCTCACGAAAACCTGTACATGCTCCAAATGAAACAGAGAAAACAAAAATGGACAGATAAGACGACTTAAAGGTGTTCAAATTGTACCGATTAAGAAATAATTTATTCCAAGCACTGTGGGAATGTCAACCTAAGCATTCAGCAACGAGCTGCCTATGCCACATTGTTTGACTTTGACACAAGGGCTACGAGGCGCATGGACGCCTTTGCGTAAATGGACCTTTTGCGGGTGGGTAGTCTGCGTATGCGCGGCGGCGTCGACGAGGCGCACACCATGTTTTTTGGTGGCCAAAGCGCGATGACATGTGCGGATCGAATGACATATGGCGTCGTAATCTTGGAAAACTTCCGCCCGAAGAAGGGTGCGAGTGCAGGCTTCCGAGTTTCTGCACCGGCGTGCAGCGGACAATTTTGGAGGCCGAGGGCCACAAGTTTCCACTTTGGCAGGCGCTGTTCGGACCCGCAGAAGGTTCATTGAGTAATTCTGTGTGTGACGCGGCCTTACCGCGCACCTCGAGCATACGATGTCATGCCTGAAGAAAGTTTATTCCGACGCAACGCAGGCACTAACGCTCGAGCGCACACGTCAGTTTCGTCGAGGAAAGACGAACGCCACGGCGTGCTGACGTGTGTATCATAAGCGGTGTTCGTTCGCGCATTCCTGTTGGGTCAAGCAACGCAATACACTAGCCGACAGTTATCTAACGTTCGCCGCCACTAGCCAAAATTACCGCCCTCTTGCGAAGATTAGCAGACAGCGAACCAGCATAAGCAAATACTTCGCTGTCCCTAGCCAGCAGAAGCCAAGAAAAGCCACCAGAAGAACTGAAAACAATATTCTGCCTAGTAATTGAAACTTGAGCTGGTTGGTATGCGTTCTTCTTTGGTTGATGCAGCGCTCACGGGACGAGGACGAGACGAAGAATTTGGAAGCACAGGACAGGCGCTGATGCGAAACTAAATCTTTGTTATGAAATAAAAACGTATACGTATGCAGGCCCGTATTTTTTTGGGGGGGGAAGGGGGGAGCATTTGCTGAAAACATTGACTATTTGAGAAAAATACCTATTTTTATTATTTATTTTTGTTAAAAACACCTACTTCACCGAAAATTCGGTGGGGTCTAGCTCCTCGCCCCCCCCCCCCCTTTCTACGGGCCTGTGCGTAGGTGATCTACACCATCACAAAAAACCGCAACATAAGGAAGGCAGATGTCATAATTGCAGCTGCTACTTAAACAAATAAATTCTGCCTTACTGCGTGAAATTTACAAGATGACACACATGTTACCTTTCCTTCGAGTGTGGAAGGCCTCGATGGCTTCTCTTGCTATCTCTTTTTAAGTTGTGAAAATATCATCGTGCCGCTAAAGTGTGTGCAGCTGCATTTCTGACAATGGGCGCCAAAGGGTTTGTGTGATAATATACACCATATATATATATATATATATATATATATATATATATATATATATATATATATATATATATATATATATATATATATATATATATATATATATATATATATATATATACGTACACCTCTGGCTCTGGAAACTATAACCAAGCGTTGCGCAAATACGCTACCTCAGACACACTGTGTGCGTACATTTTGTGGTGACGAAACTGACGTTTCTGATCTAACAACGTGAATGCCGACGTTTCGCCAAACCATGAGCTACTCTTTACACGCGTTTGACCTCTGCGTACCTGGTCAGTCCACAGTATGCGCACAACTGCTCAGTTCACACAGTGACGTCGGTCCACCTCGTAACGCTTGGCTCAAAGGCAAAATTTCGGCGTAGGCTGCCACTCGCTGACTGCTTCGCATGAAATTGATTCCCGAAATGCATGGGGCCTACTGAAGTTTTCTGGTTGTTGGTTGTACACATTCAAGCCACGTCAATGTCGATGTCACGAAGTGTTCCATTTAGCGCTCTGTTATACGCGGAAGATTAAATGAAGATTGATTTGAAAATTTAAATATGTTCTAGCCTATATTTACCGCTGATATTTTGTAGAGTGTGCGTTTGTGTGCACACTACGATGGGAAGTTATTCTTCCACCGTGGTCCATGCAACACCATCTCGTTAAGTTATCTCGCCTGTAAAATTTTGAGTCACTACTCTTTCAACCAAGATCAGCCAGTGGTAGTCAAGACTGGCCAACATAAACAAGAACTATACACAATTAGCTGGCAGTAAGTCAACATTATGCAATGCTTGCTAGCGTTATCCACCAGCTGGTCACCACTAGTCAAAATTAGCACAATGACCGTCACCAGCCAGGACCTAGCCAGCACTTAGGCAACATTAACCAGTGCTTAATCATAATATAACTTCTGAAGGATTGCATGCCAAAACCGCGATATAATCTTGAGGCACACCGTAGTGGCGGTTCAGGATTAGTTTTGACCACTTGAATTTCTTAACTTGCATCGAAATCTAAGTACACAAGAATTCTTGCCTTTCGCCCCCGTCGAAATGCGGCCGCCGTGACGGGGAATCGAACCCACGTCCTCCAACTAAGCGGGACCCCTTACCTGTTAAGTTACCACAGCGGGTAGTCAGTGCTTAACAGGTCGCCATCACTAGGTACCATTGCACATAACTGGCCCAAGGTTCACCAACCTGTGTTTGTTAAAGAATACAGCATCTGTTACGCCATATCAAATACGTTATGTTAACTGTGTCATGTCACGCTTTTTTAGGCATCCCAGCTATAGAAGAATTGCTGTAACTAAATCCTTTTACTTCTGTAATTTTTGTCATTAGACGTAAGTCTGAGTCTCGTGACATCTGATGTCATTCGCATCGAGGTCCTCACACGTCATTTATTTCCGCAGGTTTGTCGTGCATGCATGCTCACTGTGGCATATTCCCTGCTATAGAAGCTGCCACGACGGCTTCACTATGTATACATGACATAGGTGCCGCTCATGTCATATATTACATGCATGCCACGAACAAGTCTCATGATTATCATACATGCACGGATGTGATGCGTACATGATGTCAATTAAATTAATAAAGCGATGACTCTGGCATCGTGACGGCACCTCGCCATGTATTTCGTAACGTATATGTCATGTATGTCGTGTTGTTCATGACATGAACTGTCATTCATGTTCTTCATAAGTGAGTCACGTTATGCCAATTTAGGTGTATACCAAGTTATAGAAACGACCACGAGAGCAGCATGACGAGGCATTATAGATAGATAGATAGATAGATAGATAGATAGATAGATAGATAGATAGATAGATAGATAGATAGATAGATAGATAGATAGATAGATAGATAGATAGATAGATAGATAGATAGATAGATAGATAGATAGATAGATAGATAGATAGATAGATAGATAGATAGATAGATAGATAGATAGATAGATAGATAGATAGATAGATAGATAGATAGATAGGAGGAAGCCTTGCTCGGTCGTTGGCTGGGTGCCGATGACGTATTCGCTATATTCATGTTACGTTGCGAAGTGGGCGTAGTCACGACAACTGGCTACGCCTACCCCTCTTCGCTGCCGAGAAGGGTGGGAAGGCTGAGCGAGAAGCCGAAACCAACCGAGGAGGGTTGTTCTATGCCCTGAAACTTCCTTATCACAGCACTTTTTTGCACAATTTTTGTGGCAGCACGTTCACATCTTGCAAGTGCGAGGTTATCGCTTCATCTTGGACCAAGTGGTTGTTTACTGATACTTTAAGTAAAGTGAAACAAAAGAAAAAAAAGGTTGTTGCAAGTTAGCGCCTTGCGGAATTGCCTGTTCTACTGTCCTTACCTCGTCCGCTCTGCGCTACTCACTTGGAAGACACATTTCTTAATGGTAACCGCTAAAGGTATAAATGTCGTGCGTGCACACACAAACGTTCCTGCTAAGCCGGTGTGAGCACGTAAGACCAACGTGCATTCATTATTGGCCTTAGTTCATTGGACAAGGCATTAGGAAAAGAAAAGTCGAAGGAAGCATAATATCATGCGTGCGGACTTGGCAAGTCAATCGTATTAGGCCAACACCACCTAGACTTTTTTTCAAGGCCTCGGCAAGCCTCCGTCTCGACAGCGTGACGTCACTGCTGTGAGATCTGTGAGAAAGCAACGCTCGACTGGCTGGAGTCGGAATGGCTTGCGGCTTCTGTTCGCCAAACAGACAGACAATCTCTTTTGCTTCGAAACAAGTTTTCAGAAGGCAAACTGAAATAATTACCTACTATCTAACAAACAGAGCTTTGCAATATTTTATCTTTCAAATTATGTACTTATTTACTTGATTTATTCGCGCTTTAAGCATTTTCGTGCACAGCCGAGCGAAGTTGGCAGCGCATGACAGCGCGTCTGGCCACATTCATCTTACGTGCTCGCTCGCTCTGCTGGCTGTTGTGGTTGTAGGCTAGTGGCATTTTGTTACCGCTCAAGCTGTTTTTTCTTTCTCTTGTGCTGTGTGAGCATGGTTGGGTAAACTAAGCAATATGCCTGGATGCTGCTGTGCACCGGGGTGCAACTCTAACTATGCTCATGGACCTAAAGCGCGCGTCTATCGGTTTCCGATGGACGCCGACCAAAGAACCGCATGGACGAGAGCGATCCCTCGCAAGGATTTTGCGACCACAAAGTACACTGTGGTAAGGCGCTCTTTCACTTGTCGCAGGTGCCTACGCATGTGTAAACTCACTCAGCTATGCAACTAAAAACCTTTCAATTTTCATTACTTGTGAGCTAAGCTTTCGGGGCACTTGCAGCATATTTTACGAAGGACATGAGACACGCAGTGTTAGTAATCGTGCTGTTTGCCTAATTTTTGTTTTCGCGCTACCAGCCTTGACAAACAGATGCTTTCCTCGCAATCTCACGCCTAGCTGATGACCTGAGTCGCTCTAAATGAGCTGCAGCGCCTGATCGAATCCTATGAGTTAGATTTAATAAACAGCGCTCGCCTGTTGGGCCGCCTAACAAGGCATTGTTGCTGTGATAATGCCTAATAATACAGCCACATTTTCTGATATGTATTCGACTAATGTCTACTAACTTTTTCTTGCTTGATTTTTGTGCTATAAGCTCTGTTTCATTTTTCTTTTTTTCAGGTGTGTGAGAAGCACTTTCTTACAAGTGATTTCGTGACCACTTCGACCTATCGAGATGAGAAAACCGGACGAGTACTTGAAGTTCCTCTCCAGCTGAGACGACTCAAGCCTGGTGCTATCCCGAGCCTATTTCCAAACTGCCCTTCATATCTTTCTCGTCCCACTACTGTTGTCCGGGAAGGCCCTGAAGAGAAGCGGCTTCGTCTAGAGGGAGAATCACTACAGGAGGCAATAAGGCAGTCCGTTGAAGCTCACGAAGAAGAGAAGAAAAAGAATAACATCAGTACTTTTTAGGACTTGCTCATCGCTCTGACAAGTTTCCAGACAAACACCTTCTGGACAAAACTTCTTACTCACTACAAAGTCCTCTTCCTAAACTTCGATTCTCAAGAAGCTCCAACTGTGCGGTTTTCTGTGACAGTGTCAGCTGATTTGATCGTGAAAGTGTTTGTTGGTGACGTGCAGCTTAACAAGCTCGGGACCCTCGTGCTTCCTGTTTGTTTGTGTGATCTGCGGGAAATCGACAAGGTCCGTATTGCTGTGCAAAGTTTGGCAGGAAACTTCTCCGACAGCGAAGAACGCTTGCAGATTGTCTTGAAGAAGACAGTGGAAACACTGGATGAACTAGCGTCACAAAGTTTCCCACACAAGTAGCAAGTGGAAGTTGTCAAGTTCGTAAAACAACAAGTCGCCATTTTACTGAGCAGAACTTCAAGATACCCTGCGGACTTGCTGGTATTTGCTAGCCTTGTGTTCACAATATCTCCACATGCGTGCAGATTTATTAGGTCCACATCAAAGTTGAAACTTCCACATCCCGACACAATTAGACGTGTCTGTGGGTCATACCGTGTGAACCCATGCTCTGAGCAACAAGATGCTTTATTTCTGTCGTATGCGAAGAGGCTGGCCGTAGGAATGGACGACCACGAAAAAACTGTGACGCTTGTCATGGACGAAATTCATCTGCAGCCATACATTGACTACAAAGGTGGTGGTCTAGTAGGAATGGCTACAAACAGTCAAAACGCAGCAAAAATTGCATATGTGTTTATGATTCAAAGCCTCCTGTCGTCAAGCAAAGACGTAGTGCACATCCTTCCAGTGGCGAAAATAGATGCAATACAGCTGCATCAATTTCTTCGTGAGCTCATTAATAGGCTGGAGGCTACAGGATTTCGAGTAATCGCGGTTGTTTCAGACAACAACTCCATCAATGGGAAGGCAATGTCATTTTTTTCGGAGCCACAGAAGATTGACACGGTCTACAAGCATCCATCAGACCAATCAAGACCACTGTTTCTTATTTAAATTCTGTTCGTGTTTTAAAATGCATACAGAACAATTGGCTTAACCAGCGTAACAGTGGTAAATGTATGTTTTTTCCTGACATCAATGGACTGCCTGACAAGCCGTGCGTGCTAACAGCTTCATTCAACACGCTGCTAGAGCTTCATGAGAGAGAAAGAGAGAAATGAGCTTGTACGACTTGCTCCAACATTGTCTTTGAAGGCACTGAAACCTTCGAACTTAGAGCGACAAAACATGAAACTTGTTCTCAAGGTGTTTAACAGTTTCACAATCGCAGCTCTCAACAGTGCACAAGCAGCAGAACTGCAGGATGCCAAAAGCACGGCCGATTTTATCAGCACCGTCATAATGTGGTGGCGCATAGTGAATGTTAAGACGCCGGATAAAAGGAGGCGCCTTCGAGATGACTTCCAAGAGCGCATAAAGGCAGTTTGTTGCCCCCAAGTCGTGTTTTTGAACAAAATAGTCAGTTGGCTGGACTACTGGAAAAGCCTCAAGCATGACACTGGTCATTTCACTCATGAGACGCACAATGCATTGCGTCACACGTCTCTTGCTCTTGTTCAGGTGACAAGCTACTGCCTTAAAGAGCTTGGATTCAAGTACGTTTTACTGGGGAAATTCCAGTCGGATTGCCTTGAGGACAGGTTTGGCAGGTACCTACAGTTAAGTGGCGCACAGTACCAAATCTCCATACGGCAGATGTATGAAGCGGAGCACAAATTGAGGCTGCAAAAGGTCCTCGAGCTGCCAGAGAGTGACGAGATTCCTCTATGTGCCTCCACTGATGAATTTCGTGATGCTTTAAAGCAATTCCAGATTGTAATTGGAGAAGAGGACATTGCTGCAAAGCAGCACACACTTCCAGCTACAACTTATGTCGCTGGTTATTGCGCACATGCTGCACTCAAGAAGCTTACATGTGCATTCTGTAAACAGAACCTAGTTGTTAGTGTAAGACTCTCACAACCGAGGCAGACGAGCTCATAACGAGTATCACAAGAGGTGGACTTAAGTTTCCCCAAGCTGTCGTTGTGAACGCCGTACTGATGATGAATATTGTTCTCGAGAAACTGACAAGTGAAAAACATGCAGCCAAATTTTATGGCTGTGAAAAGCAGAAAGAACTGCTTGTTTCAATGACAACACTTTTCCTTGAGTGGAATGAAGACTGATGTTTGTGACAATGGCCATATGCCGCATGTAGTGATGGGGTATATACTTAGTGCAGCAGCCAACACTTTGTTAAATAACCTTTGCAAACGAGAAAACAACAAGCTGTCTGAAGCCAAAGCAGCTAAACGGAAACTGAAGGCACTCCAGGCGTAATTTCTCGCACACGACTGATAATGTGTCCTTTTATGTTTACAAAGCCAAATCGTTTGAGCTCCCAGTTTCAACACCTTCAACAAGATCATTTTAAAAATGTTCTTAAAAGCTTTATCTCCACAATTTTTTTAAGTATTGTCACAAGTTCCGTTTTGCTGTGAACTTTACCTTTCTTTTGGTGCTCGAGCTGTTATGTAGAAGAATCATTTGAAGATTTAAATAAATCATATTTAACCCATTCTGTGTGTGTTCAACTACGTGTACTGAAAATAAGTCAACAAAGTGTCGAAAAGATTTTACAGGTAATGTCATGTCTGCTTTATTTTACTTTTTATAAAAATATCGTATGTGAAAAACTTCGCACGAATCCTCGTTGAATGGTTTTATTTCATTGTTGGTTTGTTTTTAAAAGCATTTCATATATTAAAACATGCAGTCTTGTTTTGACAAAAATCTTTTGGTGCATTTACTAAAGCATGCAAAATAGACCCTCCAATGCCTTCAAAAACTGAAGGCTTTGTCGGAGGTTTATAGCATTTACACCTGTTGCTAACAAAAATTCCTTCTAGGCAGGCCCGTAACCAGAAATTAATTTTCGGGGGGTGGGGCACCTGTTGAAGTCCTTAACAAACCCCTATTTTCACTATTTATTCTCGGTAAAACAGCCCCCTCCATTCGAATTTCGAATTTCGGGGGGGGGCTCCTACGCCCCCCCCCCCCTGGCCACGGGCTTGCTTCTAGGTGTAAATCTGAAAAAAAAAAATGCTACGAGTGCAACCGAGCTGCGGAACGACAAAACGCGAACGCGTGCCGGTTATTTGAGTGAAGCCAGCTTTCAGGCAGATCTCACACTGATGACGTCACGTAGGCTTACGGAGGCCTTGAAAAATGTCAGTCTAGGTGGTGTTGATTAGGCGCTGCCCGCGGCCTCTCTCCCCGGTGGCTCACGGGTTGATTTCGGTCCACAATGCTTCTGGACCATATGCAGAGCCGGTTGGTGCTCGGTAATATTTAGTTCCAAGTTCCTAATGGTGGCACCACCTAGCGGGCCGCTTCGGATGCCTCAAACTGCCGTTTATGCGGGATTTATTGCAATTATGGGGCAATTTTATTCTATCACTGCAATGCTTTTCGAGCTTCATATATATGACGCATCTACAAATTTATATTCAGCAATTCCCAGATGTCATCATTGTTAAAATTTCGCGTCTGTTTAACCTAATATTCTATAACGGGTGACGCTGAATGCTTTGCAGAAGACTTTCCTCATATAAACCACTCTAAATAGTATTGAATGTTGAACTATAACATCGCCTGTCTGAGGCTTGTCGTAGTTAACGAAAGCCGTTTAGCAAATCACGCTCTCCTACGTCCTGAGGTTCAAAGAAAAACAAAGCAAAAATGTGTTGTTCCTGTCGACGTTACAATCCACCAGCCAGTGGTGAAGTTCTTTTACTTTCTGATTGCGTTTTTTCTATCTCTTTCAACAGCGGTGGCAACAAGCGTAAGCTGTCAATTGGTCTGGCCATGCTGGGAAATCCCAGAGTCATTTTCCTCGACGAGCCGTTCGCCGGCGTTGACGTCGTGTCCAGGAACACGATCACTGGCAGGCTTGCCACGATGCGCAAAGAGGGAAACGTGCCCGTCGTGCTCACGTCTCATGGGTACGGTGCCATCGTGTCGACGCATGCTCGCTGAATTCAGAAGGGTTCTTAGGTGGGCTAGTTCTATGTGCTCACCATCCCGTTTTCTGCGCTGCGCTGCCAAAATGTTCACTGAATTCTATTCTGTTCCGACGTTACTTCGTCGAAATTGAACAGCAAACGTTTTGCAATACTAGGAACACGAGAAGGGGTGTTGTCGAAGTCGCTCGTTTGAGCAGCACCCAGTTTGGCCTGAATACTGCGTGTTGTATGGTAACCGGAAGCTGTAAGGTAAATCACAAACAAAAGTTTGTGCACGTACGGTGAATGCGTAGTTTGCAGTGCCGAACGCGGTGTGCATGCGAAACGCTATCATAAACAAAAGAGCCGACAGTCAGCACAGGAACAAAATCGGTAACTCATTCACTATCAGATGAATCATAGTTCTTCAGTGCAGTTCAACTTGAAACATATAAAAAAGACGATGTTGTATTGGCGGGCCTTCATATCGGCGCTTCACATTGAACAAGTACCACACTGAATTCAAAGGAAAGTTGTTTAATATTTTTTCAAAGCAACTTGAAACAGAATATGTACCAAATTATCCAATTGGCGAAGAATAGCCGAACTTCAAATAAATGAGAGTGGTGAGTGCTTCCAAGAAAACTCATGTATAATCTATGTACGTCACCACTCTCATGAGGCACATACAAGTAGTTGCACGCAAGCTTGCGCATTCTAGGACGTGCATATACAGAATGTCCTTTTATATGTTGCGCTTTTTTTGTTTATAAATAGCCAAGTGCTATTTAACTGAAACTGAGAAAGACGCACTTTTTTGCTACTGGCAATATGGTCGGGCCTGCTCCAACAATTTTTTTGCATGTGTGTTCCTGTCCCACAAATATCTCAAATACACATTGCTGCTGAAATCTATATAGGCAACTATCGGCGGTATTCAGGAGTAAAATTTGTATTTGGCTCTTATAGATTACATTCCATTTGGGCTTGAATTAGCACGTAAAAGAAGTCTAAAACGATTCGGATGTATAGTATGGCAATATTTCGCGATAAAATTAACATAATCCTTGTGCTTCCGTCGGTGCCGTCCTCCGTCGCATGCGCGTGATGTCGATGACTAGACTTCAAGAGCGAGTGGTTCTTTATGGCAAAAGGCGCACGATTCTGGACTCTCGGCAGCGTTTTCTTGTTCTTGGCATCTATTGAAGGCCTTGAAAAGTGCTCCAGCTCTTGTTGTTCTTCTGAGCTCCTTTTATACCGCGCCGTTTCGGATCACTTCTTCTTCTTCAATGAATAGATCGCTGCCCAATATCTTCATTTCATACGTCTTCTATTTCAAATACACCGTCTTGTAGCGACAGAAGGACACAATACTCTAGAGCTAAACTCGAAAAGAAACGATAAGAGGCAAAAAGAAGCAGTAAATTCGGCCTCTTACTCTTTAAGTTCGAGTTTTGCCCTACAACATCATGTCCTTTCAGTAAGTGCCAACTCGCCCAAGAAAAACTAATTGTGGAACGTAAACACGACGGCAAAGCAACTAGGACACAAATTTAACAGATTGGATGCGGCCTTGTTGGCTGTTTCGGTCATGATTGTTGACGCAGCGCTGGTTTAATGAATGTGGCTCAGTTTGATTAAAACAGATGCAGCATTTGGCAATTCTTGATTTCACGTTACTATAAGAAATTGCCCTATTTTGATTCCAACATTTTTGGAAGTTAAAGATACTTAGGAACGCTTTACGCTTCCGCGAAATTTAGCCCAGTCTCGTTTTCTGCATTTGGTTCTTTTTGGAAAAAAGAAGAAAAAAACTCCACATATGCGGACCGGACGTATACTTCTGACAATTTTACTTGGGTCGAATTGACAAAACTCTATTTCGTAAATGCGTTTTTCCATTGGTCAGCCGTCTTCGCTAATGATAGTCCCACATTGTGATTGGCTGACAATTTCAGTATAGATTCATAGTCAGTATAGATTCATTATGAAAACTTGGCAGCGCAAGAAAATGAGCGCTTATTTGTGTCCTGCTCTTTTTGTCTCTCTTTTGTTTGCGCCGTCAAGTTTTCTCAAGAACGGTTATAGACCAGCATTTTTTGCGTAATACAGCCACTAACAAAAGGATCGGCAGCACGTTACGCACCTGTAAGACGTGAAGGCGAAAGCCTGCTGTACACTTGGTAATGCATCAATTTAACGTTAGGAGGGGCCAGACCACTTGCAAGACGTTACGAGCCGCAGCGTAAAGTACACGTGGGGCTCTTCAAGTGGACCTGTTCAACGACACACGCGAGAAGCTAATGGACTATCTAACTCGCATCGTCTCGCTGCAGTTGTCGCAGTTCGGCTTCTTCGGCGCGTTTTCGACGCTTTGCTGCGGCTTCGAGCACTCGTTACTGCGGGACAGACTGGCACAGACGACACGTTGCGTCCTCCCAGCAGGGTAAAGCAGCACTCGCGGTCGAATGCCTCGCTCCCACCGCTTCGCACGTCACACCTCGCTTCTCGCTTCGCAAGCATCCTCGGCTGTAGCCTACTTTAGGCCCCGGGCGGACGTCCTCCATCGCCGTCTATTTCGCTTCGCAGTCGATTGTCGCCACAAGGTGGCTGCTTGGGCTAGTTGGTAGTAGCGTACCTCGATGCGTACGCCCCTATTTGGGTGTTTCCATTCGTTCAAGGGGGTGATGCTGCCGCGCTGCCTTTTTTTGGCCACCGTGCCGCAGATGTCCTCACCCTGAAGCGGAGAAAGCACTCATCAGGGCCCCCTAGTTGGTAATACGTACTGGAAGAACATTTGAAGAATGTTCCGCGATTGCGACTGTTTCCGTCTTCGCTGCGGGACCTGAACGACGCAACTCCTGCTTTTTCTGTCAGCTCGCGCGGCTCGTTTCCCTCTCCACCTGCCACTCGCGCAGACAGGGTGGCGTGGTTTTAACACGAAAGAGTTTTATGCCGGCGTCCACCACGGCTCCACTGACGCATTTCCGTCACGGTTATGACGTGCTAAAATATAAACACAAACATATTGCAAAGAAAAATCTTGAAAGTTCCGTCACCAGGATTCGAACTTACGACCCCTCAATCCCCTGCGCGCAGCTCGACACGACTCCGCCACAGAGGGCACGTTCTTCGACATGCTAACGGCATGCTATTTATATACACCATTTGCCGGTGGCTGTACTCGGAGATCGCGGTACATCAGCGTGTTTTCGTTATCACCAGCGAGATGGCGCGAAGGGCTCGAACGTGCGCCTCTACAGGGAGTGGTCGCTCCTGCGCGCGCGCTTATCTTGTACGTCTTGCGCTGTCACTTGAAATGCGCTGAAGTTAGAGAGAGCACGAAAGTCACTTCGCTCACTCCAGCGGCCGCTTTTGCGAAAGGAGTGCGCTGCTCACAAACAAATAAGTTACAACTGTGACAGTTCGCACTCATCTTGTGTATACTTGTGCGTTGGTTTCGTGCGTCCTCCTTTGTACTTGACCAGTGCGCTTTAACTGTCGAGCTGTGACAGTTGTTAGTTCGCACTCATCCCGTGTATGTTCGTTCCGTGCGTCCTTTCTGTTTGAGCAGCGCGTTGCAAGTTTCGAGCTGCTTGCCGTTCTTCACGTGACATTACAACTTGTTGCTGTAGCATTTATTCCTTCGCCCTCGGGGCGAAACAATCCACAACAAACGCTCAACTACGTCTGTGAAGAAGACGTTCTAATTTCGTGTTATACCGATTCTTATGACAGAGGGATCAACCATGATTTTTTGTACCAGTCGACGAGACACCGCGTTTTCTCAAGGTCACTGCGCAAAGTACCGCTTAGGGCTTTCGCCTTCATATAGTCATTCCTACTGAATCATGACATGCGCTTGCTAAATTAACACGTGGCTCCCTGTTGGTGATCGTCGCTTTTCAGCATGGAAGAGTGCGAGGCAGCGTGCGACCGACTGTGCATCATGGTTGCCGGTCAGATGACCTGTTTGGGCACCATGCAACACCTGCGGGACAAGTTTGGCACCGGCTATACGATGCAGCTGGTGCTGGCGCGTAAAGCGCCTACGGCGACTGAAGGAAGTGGGGCGGGAGAGGTGACCACCGCGGAGGTGAAGTCAAACGAGGCGCTGGACAAGGACGTGATCGCGCTGTTCCCGGGAGTGCGTGCCCTCGGCGCACATGACGTAAGATGTCGGCTCGGAAATTTCACATTATATATAGTATACAGAAATAGGCGTGCGCAGGATTCCACGTTAGGGGGGGGGGGGAGTCTCACCGCAGCGCCCCCCCCCCCTTTAGTGACGTGTTCGAAAGATAAGCTTCGCAGTGGATGCAAAAATGAAAATGAAACGATTACATATTTATCACAACGACCTGGTTTTGGTACCCGCATTTCCTGGGGTGAAAATGAGAAGTAAACAGCTCTTAGAATGCAACATATGTGGTCCTCGGCCGCCATTATAGTGAAAAACGTGCATGACCATAACCTTCCACTTTAAACAATGACGGGACAGTTAGGTGCGACTGAGTAAAGGGTATGGGGCAGATTTGGCGCCCCTCTTTAGGTGATTAGGAGGAGGGCTATGCCCCCCCCCCCCTTGCTTCCTTTGTGTGCAAGCCTATGTATACATATAAAGTCTCGAAGGTAGAAAAGGTAACTTTGGTTACCGCAAGGTTTATCAGGTTGCCGTTGCGGCAAGATACGACAAACAATATGCACAGGGAAACTGTGTCCTCTTGCAGAAAAGAAAAGAAAAGGGCGACGCAGAAAATGGCTGGTAACCTAATGCTGGAGGAATCAGTAAAGAGAGCCTACGGTACGACCGATTTCGTTGAACTAATGTACGATGTTTAGAAAGCCATATTTCACAACGAGCATAACAGCCTCCCACCCAAGTGGTCAACGTAAAGTCCCAATGTTATAGCTTCTCAAAGAACCCTTCTGGAGCAGAGTACACGGGGGTGTGTGCCACTCGTCGTCTACGTTTGTCGTTTCGTGAAAGAAGAATATGAACTAGCGGAGTGAGGGGAGCTGGGGAAGTTCAAAGTGCGCTGAAGTGTCGGCATGGATGATTTTAAAGATCAGTTAGGTAATGCTATCCAGCCATAAATAGTCATATGCTGTGGCTTTCTGTGCAGAAGAAAAAGGAAAATGGTAGACGACACTTCGAGGACTCTTGAGCTTCGCCTTTAAGAGCAGAACTCGATGGCGTAATTGGGCCCCAATCGCTTCGCCTTCTCATTTGCTAGCCATGGCTTAGCTTCTCAGTTGGCACCTCAACTGTGCCGTGAGGAAACTATGTGCGTAACATAGGCCGTTTCAAGCTATCCTAGAAATGCCTACTTCGATCAAGGTTTCGAAGTGCCCTCTACGCCATATGTCATCATTCTTCCAATTAGGAAAGTAACCGCTACGCGTCTGTAAAACAGTGCGCGGATTTACGCAGCTGTACGCTTTGTTTATGTTGTTGCTGACGGTAATTATTAATGAGCGCTTTGCAATGGGTGTGTCTTAAACCACCCACCCTTTGCCCAGTTCACATAGTGTGACGCCTGGTGAGGTTATACGCTTTTGCCACGCAATATTACACGTGCTAGCATAACACCTGTACAAGATTTCCTTTTTCTGAAACCGTTTCAGCTACTGGCGTGGTTCTGAGGTAGAACATCTGCCTGCCACGCAGAAGCATTGGGCTCTGGATCAGACCCACGATTTTTATTATTTGAATCCATCGCGACTTTTAGCTCACGGACAACGCAGATTTTTCCCCCTCCGACAATGGCGCCGACACTGACGCCGACGCCGGGATTTCTGAAAAATGTGCTCTTTAATGCTATCGCGTTAAAAATCGGACAAATAAAAAGGGAGTGGGGTCTAAAGCAGGAAAAAGGAGGAAGTGAGTAGGAAGCTGTCGTGCTAACGACACTTAGGCAAGAAAAATCATTGCACGATCCCCCGGACCTGTTATCTGCGCATGCCGGCTGTGCTCAAAATGGAGAATGCAAGCAGGCTGAGTCTCGCAGATCGCGACGCATAAAGTTAGACAATGATAATGTGTCATTCGATGCAACAGAAGAGTGTACCATTGGAAGATAATTCGCCTCGCAATGGGCGATAAGGTGGCGGAGCTTAATACAAAAGTTGTGATTTCGGTGTTGGTATGTTCGTTTCTTCTGTTCTTAATTGCGTTCGATTTGTAGATAGATTCCCGTTGTTTCCTTTCTATGTTGGCTCTAAAATTGTTTTCCATAAGTGTAATCTTGATGTCCTCAGAGCTGCGATCTTTCAATATGTTTTGATATGTTTAGAAAGCCGGGTACATCAACGCGTACATTCGCGTAAGTTCTGGGGGTTCAGGCGCCAAAATCACGGAATGCCTATGAGGCACGCCGTATGGTATAGGACTCCGGTAATTTAGACCGCCTGGGGGGCTATTTTGTGAGCGTTCTGTGACAGAACGGAACGCAGCCACGAACTGCAGCCAACCCGTGTGCAGGAACTGCAGTCAACCCGAAAAGTCGAGGAAGATGCAAATACATTAACCAATAAAAATATTCGGTACGGGCGAGAATCGAACCCAGGCGTTCTGCTTGAAATTCGAAAACAAAAACTGTGAATGTCATGTAGTGGGAGGAGTCTCCTTAACGCGTGCAATGTTGCGTGGAAGAAGCGTAGAATCGCGCCAGGCGTCAAAACATGTGAATTGCGCAACGAGCGGGTTCTTTAAAGGCTCACAGTTAGAAAGGGCTCAGGCATATTTAATTATCATCAGCTGCAAAAGCATCAACAGAGTGAGCAGCTCAGTAGGTTCGGGAGTTGCCTTACGGACGCGTAGTGTGCCCTTCGCTGACTCGCAAAAGGAATTATGGCGTAGTGGGCGCTTCGCAACTGTACTTGCAGTAGACATTTTAGGATAGTTTGAGACAGTCAGTCTTTGCGCACAGACGTTCGTTTTCTCGAGGCACGGTTGAGGTATCTACCGAGAGCCGAAGCCAGGCCAGCGATTGAGAAGGCGATGCGCACGGCGCCCGTTTACGCTAACGCATTCTACTTTTAAAAGGCGATGCTCAAGCGTCCTCCAAATTTTTTTGCAGAACTGAGAGGCGAGTTTCATGTAAGAGATTCATGTAGTGTTTTAGGTAGTAATGTAGAGCTGCATGTAGTAATGTAGAAATCAGTTACACTAATGTTGATGCGCCTTCATCGTGTCCTTGACCGCAGAACGTCCACGACTACCACGTCAAGGAGAAACTTCCTTGGAGCACCGTGTTCGAGAAAGTGCAGGAGCTCGAGGAATCGTACAAGTTCTCCCACGTGTTAATCCAAGACACCAACTTGGAACAGATCTTCATTTCATTCGCCGAGAAACGGGCTGCATCTCAGGAAGTTTGATATGGTCTTCGGATTTCGGGATGTTATCCCACAAAACTGTACAAAAAACAACCTTTGTGACGTGTGCATATAAGTTGCTCGCTCATTAACGCGTATCGCGGAACTGCTTAGCTTTATTTCGTCTGAAGTTTTCATCGCGCAATACTAGTGGTCTACACCCATGGACTTTCGTTGCGTGTTAAGGTCTAATTTCAACAAACGGCAGCGATCGCTGGAGGCGTGGTAGTCACTTGTTATGATTAGCGCTGTTGTATTCGTGTGCAAATTGCGCGCTTCAACGTTATTGCATTAGTTCTGTACATGATCACAAAAAACGTAACGATTCATTTAAATGCGCTCTATTTCTGCAAGAAGTGAAATAAGACCTAAACGCTTACTGAGAAGTGTCCTTTTATTGAACGCCCCTGAAGAGGCGTTTGCGGAACTTTCTGCCTATAGGGGTTGTGCGAACAGCGATTTATATCACCGAATCGAATACGGATCAGTGACAACACGGAATCGAATACGAATAGAAATCGAGTACTGTGCTTGTAGTTTTTGAATAGTTAGGACCCCATTTTCAATGCAGACCTACACTGCTGAGGTAACAATTTTCAAAACAGCCCATAAATTCTACATTTTATTTGAAACAAATATTCTCTATAAAGCGTTAACAAAGGAACATTACGATTACTTCAAATAGACATAAAATACCACAATTATTTATACTCAGCCAAGCTCGTACAGAGCAGTAACTAGAGCCTTCGAAATATTTCGTAACTGCGGGCTTAAATACAGCAATCACTATAGTATTTAACGTGGTACTTGTCAACAGCTTTTACATAAAACTGATACATAAAATTTTACAATTGTAATGAGTTAAGGTCATCATGAATTTCATGGGGAAGATAGTGGATTGATGACCCTACCGTTTCGGCGACAGTGGAGCCTTAACCCATATATGCCCAAACTTAGAAAAATGACAGAACAAATATTTTTTCTCACAAAAAGTGTACTTCTACCCTCAAAAGAAAGCACAAGTTTTTTATTTGCTGCCAGGTAAATGCAACACTGTTTTTCAAGCCGTCCTATACATATAGAACGCTGTGCATTAGGGGTGCTGTGTGCGGGTGTGGTAAGCCTTGAAACATTTCACGTGCACGCCGGCATTGCATTTCTTCCTCTCCATGACGTCTTTCATACAAAGCACGCGTTTGCCCGGAGTAGAGTGTACTAGAACAGAGGAGTGCTCGGAACGGCCGCAGCACCAATGTACAGAAAGTGAAGCCCAAACAGGGTCAATACGCCTGTGGCGCTGCGATCGGTAGTCTGCAATGTGCCGTCATTTATGAGTTGCGCGCGGCTCCGCCAAAGTGCTGCAGGGGCACAATGGCCGCTTCCCACTCAAAAGGCCCTGGTTCGAATCGAAGCTGTAGGTAGCGGGTTTTTATTCTTAGTGGCACCTTTTAAAGCTGTATTGGTTTTCCTTTGTTTCTTAAAACTAGCTTCTGTTTCGATGTGTTGCTACAAAAAGGTAACGTAAAAGGTGAAATCTCGTTTCGTGTCCCGTATTCGCGAAAATCTCGGAGGCCATACTTTACGTTTTTGTTCAATCCCGGGCGGTGGCGCTGCAAATAACTGCGCTCACTGTCAAAATTCTTCTATTTTACTTCACATTTTGCGTTACTTTTTGAAGCAACACGTCGCAACTGAATCTAGTTTTAAGAAAGAAAGGAAAACCTATACAGCTATAAAAGGTGACACTAAGAATAAAGACCCACTACCTACCGCTGCGATTCGAACCCGGGCCTTTTCAGTGGGAAGCGGCCATTCTACCCCTGCACCACTTCGGCGGAGCCGCGCGCAACTCTTAAACGATGACACATTGCATACTACCGATCGCAGCGCCGCAAGCGGATTGACCCTGTTTGGGCTTCACTTTTCGAGGCTCGTTCCGGGCACTCCGGCACTCCCCTGTTCCAGTACACTCTACCCGGAGAAAGCGGTCGGCACGTGGCAGCATGAGAAGCAAGCGATGTCTAGGCTTGCACACGTTGAGAATGAGGCCTGCTTGATGTGCTGTAGGTGACGCTAGTCATCAGCTAAAGAAATAGCGATGTTAGAGTGCATGAAAGAAGCGTCCTATATGTAGGACACTGGGCATATATGGGTTAAGCAAAAACGCCTTTGCGTCAATAGCCCCGTAACTACATGGGCTACATACATCTGCGTAATTCGATGATGGAAAAAAAGAAGTTAACTGTCTCGGTTCTGTCTCGTTCCTTGGAGCATTTTTCATCGTTGCTTATTATTCGAAAAATATTTGGTATTTCGAATATGCACTATTCTATTCGTGATTCGAAGTTTTAGAATATTCGCACATTCCCCTAGGAACCAACCAACCAATCAACCCCTAGTTCTGTCCAAGACATTGGCCACTACAGTATGATAGCCCTAACTCATTAGTGCCGTATTGATGCCGTTACCTCTACTTACAATGTCTGGGCGTATGAACTGCTTTTGAAGTAGTGTGGACACCAAAAGCTTCAGGTGAACGTTTCGGTAACACCCGTAATGCGTGGTCAGCAAACTGACGAGTCTTATGCTACATTTCACACGTGCGTCTCTGCTTTGCGGCCCTAGTTCTACCGAAGCGCGCAGCTGCGTCTCCCGGCAACACGCCGCACGGCTGGACTAGAGGGGAGACTCGACAAACGCAAGTGAAGGAATGCGCGCGTCTCCCCTCTAGCCCGGCCGTGCAAGACTATTTCGTCGTCGCTGTCGGCGTCGGGCGAATACGATCATGGAAGTGGAAGTAGAAAACCATATCGTTTTTATCTATGGGCGTCGGCAGGCGGGTGCCAAAGGGTCACTTAAAGGGCCACAAATAAGCGAAAAGGAGAAAGAGGGCTTAAAAATTGTTTTCTGTGAAAAAAAATTGAGTGGTACACCATGCTGCACCGCAGTACTCTGAATTCTTGTAGTTAACACCCGCCTGAAGATTACCGAACGGGAGTGTGTGCATCTTGATGGCATTGAAACGGAGGCGCAACGTCCAGCAATTCTGAATATATTTCAGGAACCGTAAGGTTACCTGAAAACCTTCAGCGTAGCGGGGTTTCCATCCCAAAGAAATGTACCATCTGCCTGCTTCCCAAGTATATCAGTCAGTTATGCTTCAACTTAGCCTTCAGTTGACCTTTTTTTTTTCTCCGACACGTTCATGACGTTTAGATGGGATTTAAATTCCGTAATCTCGCAATTCGCGAGCGACATGTTCGGCTTGGTGTCAAGAAAGTGTCAAATTGGGCTGACGAGAACATGCAGGCTAAATCCGCTAAGCAGACTTTGCCTCCTTTTTTCTACAAAGGGGAGCCTCTACCCCGATTCTGACATGAACATGCAGGGTCGGCGCTTGCCTGTAAAGAATGAACATAAATTTTAGGCGTAATTCAGATACGAAGCTAACCTTTGTCGACTGAGGTTGCAATGTGGGCTTGTTGGGTGAATAATTTGACCAGCTTTGACGTAGCGCGAAACGGAAACACGCACACGAGAAGGGACATAAGAGCACCACACAGCTCTCCTAGTAACATGTTTATTAAGAGAGCAGCTGTTTAAGCTTGGCAAAACTCCGGGATCGTCCGCACAAAAGTGGGTGCGTATGCACCACAGAAATCGGGTATGTGCCAAGCAGCTCCTAGTATAGCATAGCCATGCATATAGTATCGTACGACAAAGGGGTGGGAAAGTGAAGGGAGTGCGAGGTAAGGTTTTGAGGTTGAGGAAGAAAAGAAGGCGGCTAAAGCCTTGCCTACCTTGTATAGTGCAGTTTAGCAAGGGGGTGGGAAAGGGAAGCGAGGGGGAATATCACTGATGATAGGGTGAGGAGGAGAGAAAAGAGGAGCTGACATGGTAGACCATAGCATAACCACGTACACTATAGCATAGCAAGGGTTGGGAAAGAGAAGTATGTGCCAAGCAGCTCCTAGCATAGCAAAGCCATGCACTGTGTAGTATTCGCGAATAATTTGAGCCAATACGCCACCTAGCGGAGAGAGCGCGAAACAGGCTATAGAGGTCCATGTAGCTAACGACATTCACTTTCGCACGTGATGTAGCGGTTCTGGGGAATAGATTCTTCGTCAGCAAAGAAAAAATTGCGTTGCGAAGAAGTTTTTCTGCGTTTCGACATGCACATCAGCGAGGCGGAAAGGCGGCATAGTATCGTCTCACGAGTTTCCGTTTATTTAGTGAATCGTGAAGAACGGCGTAAATAACCAAGCTCCGCATCAGCAAAGTTACTCAGACGTTGGTTGTTTGTTTTCGGCACTTCAGTAACAAGTATTACGCCACAGTGCTAAAAATTTGTTGCACTCTTCGAACGGCATCAACGAATCTTAAGGATAACAGCTGGAATGAATCCGAATCGATTCGTGAGAACGAATCGATTCCGATTAGTTTCCACGAGCAAGGTTTTGAGCCTTGCTCTTTGGATGTAGCGCGCTCGACGTCCTTGATTGGTGGAACATTGCTAAAGCCTGCCTGATGTCTCATCCTAGGGTTCAGGCAGCATGAAAGGGCCAATTTACACCTAGCTATAACGATACACTGCTGTTGCAGCAGGTAAGCAGAAGAATTTGCGGTCACCACAATTCTGCTGACGTATGCGGATCAGCTAACACACACACGCAGAGACAAATCAATAAGGCTATGCGCATTGCAAAAAATGGTGACCAAGTTTCCTGCGATTTTTTCTTCAGCAGTTAGTAGTCATTGTTTCTCTCCGCCTGTTCTTGTACATGAACGTTATTTCGCTCGGTGTACCATCACCGCCTCATTCTTTGGATTTGAACACATTTATACAAGAACGCGACGAAGTAACCGGCTGACAAAGTCGCTGCAAAATGCTGACCTGTCGCCGTGCTGCTCTAGGCAATCAGCATTTGATAAACGATACCCACCGTCAACTACCGAGTGCGTTAGCCCACCTACCTTCAAAACACTGCCGAGCAGTGTCTGCCTTGCTAATTGACACAGCCCGTGACAGCGCAGCAGCACTTACCTAGCAGTAGATTAGAATGGTTGATACGCGTTTGCACTTCGCTAAAAAGCCAGCAGTGCAGGAAGATTGGCCATTGGGGAGAACAGGCTCAACAAAAACGCTTCGCAGCCGCACTGGGATTTCTTGTGCGTCCGAATTCACGCCAGACGTTCACACTAACAGTGCAACAACATTTATTTTATCGTTGATGTTGTCTTTCGCGACAACCAGAATGAGGCACTCGGAACCAAGTACGCTCTCACCTTCGACAAAACACCACGTTTTCACATCGCAATCTAGGAAACACGGTATTTCCAGCAGCAACAATCTGCACATGGACCTCCTTGCCGACGCGAACTTTGCCAGTGTTGCCTAACTTTGCAGCGCCCCCTGGATTTCGTTTTAGGTGCGAATACCATTGGGTGGGAAAGAGAAGTGGGGGTGAGAAGAAGGGAAAGGAGGACGGGAGAGGGCAATGCATAGCACAGCCTTGCAAATCGGTTCTGCGGAATCTCGCAAGGTGGCAGAAGGGTTAAGAAAGGGATATTGACAACCACCCGTTTGCAGGTGACACCCACCCGTGCTACTAACGGGTGGTTGTCGATTTCCCTTTCTTAATTCTCCGCCACCTTGCGGGATTTCGTTGAACCGATTTGCAATATTCTGTGTCTGTGCTCTTAAGTTGTCGATTAATTCGCCCTCGCGCTGCCAATTGTTGGCTTCCTAGTTAGCTCGATTGGTATAGAGCGATCGCGCCGGAAAAACGTTGGTCCCCGGTTCGATCCACGGACCAGGACGAATTTCTCGGCAACTGAAAAACTTTATTTCTGAGAAATCCCTCTGGGTTTTCTTGTGACTTCGTGCTACAAACGGGTGGTTGTCAATTTCTTTTTCCTAGCATAGACTTGTATAGTACAGTATAGCAAGAGGTTGGCTGGGAAAATGAATTGACGGTGGGGAGAAGTGATGTACGGGTAAGGAGGAGGGAAAAAGGAGGGGAAAGGGTAATAGATAGCATAGCCTTGTATAGCATAGTATAGCAAGGGGATAGGAAAGGGAAGTGAGCGTGTAGAGCACTGCTTATGAGGTGGGGAGGAAGGAAAAGATGAAGAAAAGGAGGATGCGAGAGGTAAACAATAGCAGAACCATGCACATCATAGCATAGGAAGGGGTGGGAAAGAGAAGTATGTGCCAAGCAGCTCCTAGCATAACACGGCCATGCATAGTAAAGTACACCAATGCGGTGGGAAAGGGAATTCGTGTTGGTGAGAAGAAGGAGAAGGAGGAGGAGAGAGGGTAATGTATACCATAGCCTTGTACAGTATACTATAGCAAGATGCTAGCTGGGAAAGGGAAGTGAGGGTGGGGAGAACTGATGCGCGGCTGAGGGGGAAGGACAGGAGGCGTGGAGAGGATAAAGCATGCAGAGCCATGTAGAGTTAGCAAGGCATGGGAAATTGAAGTGAAGGTGAGGAGGGATGTGAGTGTGAGGAGAAAGAAAGGAAGAGGGAGAGGGTAAAGCATAGCATAACAATGTGTAGTATAGTACAACTTAACAACGGGCATGTTTGGGCTAGTTGTTAATTCTTTGATACATCTTTAGCGCAAACTTTAGGGCTTCACTGGTCATCCACCTTCAACAAGTGGAACAGCCACTGGTTTAGACACTTTAATGACAAATTGACTTATAATGTCCGCCTTAAGGCCGAGATATAGTCCGGCGTACCATGCAGGCCCGACCACGCGCGGCGCGGTTAAGCTACGCTGGCGAAAAGTGAACAACTTATAGTCTGGCGTCACGGCGTAGCCGGCGCGCCCGGCTGCACTTGGCGTGCTTGGCATCGCCGGCGCAGAGATAGAACATGTCCTGTTTCCCGCGCTCCACGCGGCTGGCGTTAGACTACATGGCACTGCGCGCCGCAGCGGCGATATGCAAAATGGCTGCGTGTGGCCCGCGTCCGTAAAGTGCGGCCGTGGTATACTAGACATTTGTCGACGATGACATGATTGCGTGCCTGCTCCATGGTATAATATATAAATCACATTTGCGTGTGACCAGCAACGGCATGGACTGCTGCAACACGGAGAGAAAAAAGAACGCCTGGGAAGCTCTTGGACTACGCCCTATGTACTACATATATGATCCGCTTTCCTTTCCGATGCAACCCATGTAGCCATTTTCAGGCTCCCAGAGCGATTTAACGCAACGCGTGTGAGGAACGTCGTTTGCGATGCAAATTCAAACAGCGCACAGAGCAAGAAAAAACACACGCGCCAACAAAAAAAAATAGTCACAGTGTCACCGCAATGGCAAAGCAATGAATGCGATAGCAGCAAATTTTAGTGTTACACAAAGTGAGGCTGGCAGCTAACTGTTTTGTGTCCGATCTCGCGTAACTACAAAACGCTGGTGTAAGAGAATAGGGCCGCTCCAGCGAGAGGAGATGCTCTCCGCATAGTCACATCGCGTTCAGAGTGCAGCACGTAGAAGGGTATACGAGCCGCCCGCTGTGATGGCTGTCGAGATAGCGAGCGCGCCAGCGATCGCGAGCGCGCGCTTAGATTCATAGTTCAAAGTGGCTGCTCGCGCGACACCCCCCCACCTTGCGTCTTTTCATGGTCGTTAAAGACGGACGGGGCGTTTCCTGTCTGCTTCGACGGCAGGCCTCCCGAGCGTGGTGATGTTATCGCATGCACCCTTCGAGCGACGGAAATGGGCCGGCTCGTTTGATCTCTGCTTCGGCCGCGTTCGTCGCCCACGCTTGCGTGCTTTTACCCGCGGTATAACATACAATACGCGGCGGATTTTATCAATTGGGAATTCATACCGGAACGACATGACGGTGACGGCAACGGCGACGGCAAAAACCCGTCGAGACTGTCTATATATTTGCTATCGCAAAGAAGCACGGGGGGAAAAGCGGAGAGCGAGATGAGTGTTCGAGACAACTGAAGAACGCGGAGCCGCGGGCACGCTCGACGGAGAGAGTGCGCATGCGCCGCTCCGAAGCTGGTTGCAGCGGCATGCTGCGCGCGCCGGACGAGTGAACAATAGGTTGATAGCAAAATGGCAAGTCGTCTGCAACTTCCGGTTCGAGGCTTCGCTGCTTCAAGGTGCCTGCTGCTCAGTGTAATCGGGGAGGAAGCACGTGCTCTTCGGGACGCGTTTGTTGCCGGTTATCCAGCGATTGTGTTCTTGAATTCTTTTGCGAATGGATACAATATATTTCGCGTTTTGCAGAACAAAGGGAGAAGTGGGAAGGGGTAAACACGGGGAATGGTGAGAGATGGGTCTCTAGCGCAGCATGCGAGTGTAGATATACGGTTATGCTTTAAAACACGCAGTAATATTTTGCCGAACTAGCTTGATTTAGTATTCTCCAGCACAAACGGTGGCTCCCTCTGAATCACTCAAATATGAGCACATGGTGCCAAATGTCAACATATGTATGTTCCCAAATCGCTTAAGGACGTCTGACAAAAGTACATATACTCTGCCCAATCAAGTACACCGATACACCTTACTTGCATTGCATATATTGCGTTGCGTATGCTTTCTGTTAAATTTGTGGAAAATGCTGAGCGCGCAAAAAGTCCTACAGAACAAAACGGCCCCTCAGCTAGATATATGTATTGTACGACGTATAACGATAGACGTTACTTTTAAAGCAGCGAATTGCATGGTATGGCGTTTCTAATATTTCACAGACTTGGCAAGCATGAGGTGCTGATAGCTTGTAATAAAACTTCAAAGACAAATGTATGTCGAGTGCGCCGAATTTCGCATGCACTGAAGCACAACGTTCGAGTGCGCGAGTGAACAACATCTCACGTAAAAGATTCAGAGGCGTGAAAGAAAAGCCAGAAAATTGCGAGAATTGTTCACTTTTAGAGTAAGACATATTTTATTCTTGCCATTATATCGAACCCCTGATCGTGTCCTTGCAAAAGAGATCTAAATCAATACGTTTAAGATTTCGCAACAAGAAAACAGATTGGACGGATATTTGATGACACTATAATGTTGAGCAAATATTTATATGTCACAAAACATGCGCAAAAACACCCTTTGCTGCAAAACAACATGCATGTGTCCGGAGGTCCCTGCCGCTTGAATGAAGAAATGACCGCTCGCACCTTTATAACTATCCCGTAATGACTGCATTTGTTATTCAACTAAGCTCCATGGCATTCCAAGGTTTGCGCAGTAAGTTGTGAGAAAAGGGGACCGAAACTGCTAGGTGGAACACACAGAAAGCAACGGTACTAGCAAGAATGCCCGTAGAGTGGCACGGCGTCTCGAACCGGAAAACGATGCAAACAGCTACCGTAGCCTACACTCCTTTGCGAAAGCCAAGTTTTTGCTATTGAACAATTGGCCGTCGTTGCAAGCAGCGCGTATCCAGCGTAGTCTGCACACGCGCCCTGGTGCGGCGAACACGCCGTACTATACTTAGGCCTTTGCCGGCTCAGTTCTTGGTTTGCAGAATAATTATTTTGCAATCTGTGCCTGTCTCTACGCCCACTTCCTTCCTACAGTTGTATCGTCATGTGGGAGTAACCTACTCATATTAACTGAAACATGGCTGAGTGCCGGTGTTCCTGACGCGAAAATACTGGATGACTTGCCAAACTTTGAAGTAATCCGCAAAGAGAGGCAGGGAAGCAGACGTGAAGGCGTCCTCATTGCCATTAACAAAGAACTCTCATTTTCCACTATTGAGATGCGCTCAGACATGGAAATTTTGTGGATCCTATGCCGTTTCAAACTGCAACTTCTCGTTTTTGTGTGCTATCGCCCCCCTAACACTTTTCCAGATTTTCCCAGGAAATTAAAGGACATCCAAAGCCTGCTAGACAAAAAGTATCTGAATGCGTGCCTTCTACTCTTCAGGGATTTTAATTACCCCTACATTGACTGGTCTAACCCTCTAATAGGTACCGGGAGTGTCAAATCCAAAGAATTCGTTAATATCTGTTTAAACTTTAACCTTACTCAACTGGTAACCGAACCAACACGCGTCACGCTGAATAGTGGTAACATTATTGACCCAGTATTGTCCTCTAACCCTGAAGGCTATCTTCCATCACCTACATTCATGAAATAAGTGAGCACAAAGTAATTAATGCCACATTCGCCCCAACCTAGTCCGTGGGTCATTCACATAAGAAAATGAGCCGTCTATACAATAAAAGCAATTACTTAGCGATCAATAATGGATTAGAACAGTTTTACGATGAGAACGAAGCAACATTTCAACAACGTGACAGTTAGGAAAACTGGTCTCTTTTCCAAGAAGAAATAGCATACTTAACCAATAAATACATTCGAAAATTGGCGATCCTCGCTAACCGTCACAAACCGTGGTTCACGAAAAATCTTTAAAAACTCAAAAACAAGAAAAAGCGACTTTTTCGTCAAGCTAAACAAAACCCACAGTACCACTCGTGGGACAAGTACTACGAAACAGAACGCGTATATCTCGCAGCAATCTGTCAAAGCAGGTTCACCTACTTTCATACGGCGTGGCTAACATTGACAGTGACAATTCTAAGAAATTTCGGCAAACCATCAACCCACAGCCAACTCGCACTGTATCTTTACCCAACGAACAGGGCGAAGCTTCATCAGGTAAAGACACCGCTAACACGTTTAACACCGCTTTTTCTTCCGTATTCACCAAGAAATCTGACGCACTCTTTTCTTACGTTTCTTGCGCCTTTTAAAGGGACACTAAAGGCAAATAACAATTCATGTCAGAGTGAAAGCTCAATGTATGACACTTCTAAAACGGCAATATTATCAACAGCAGTGTCCTACTTACCGAGAAATTAAGCTAAATGTATCACATGATGAGCGCCACGAGTGGGACATCTTCGAAGTGATCCCGATGACGTATGAGAGTCTGCCTACAATAAATCACTAGTAATCAAACTAGCATGCAATAAAAACAGAACATTCAGTGCATCAAAATACGTAATAAAATGCTGTTTGTTCGTTTCCAATTATTCATGGAAAAAAGAACCTCTGTGGCGTTGCCATGGGGAACGGCGCGCGTGATTCAAAGGTTTCGTTTTCGCCGAACTGCGCTTCGCCCGGCGCCCTGCTTCGCTCACGCGGTGGCGTCTCAGTGGTAATTTCGGGATCGCGTACTGCCGTGTGTGTTTTGCGCGCTCGTAGAAGTCGCTCTGACAGAAATTTCGACAAAACGCCGCATGCATGTGATATTGCCGGATGCCTGAATGGTGCACAACGCCAGTGCTGCAGCAAGGAAACTGATGTGTCTTTTCACTGGGTGCCGCGGAATGAATCCTTACGCTCGCAGTCTCATTGTCAAGTTCTCCGTCCACATGCATTGCGGCGATTGCGGCAAGCTTCGATGGCTTCGATGGCCGTTGTTGCTGCTGTGGGTCCCGCTAGTTTCGCTCTGCTGCTATAATACTAGTGTCGGCGGCCGCGCAGTAAAGGCGGGCCACGTTGGGCACGTCAGCAGTGACATATGAAAGTCTGATTTCATGCGGGTGATTTGAAGTGCGCTAACGCGATGCGGACCACTAAAACGTGATTTTATTTCAAAATAAGCAGTTCCTTGGCATAAGCGTAGCACTACGAGGATTCTGGACCGCTATTTCAACAATGAACGTCGACTTAATATTTGCCTTTAGTGTCCCTTTAAGGCTACAATTCCTCCCATCATTTTGCTTACATAACGTAACTCCTAACATTAAACTTTCATCATCCGCCAGTTTCGACGAAATCACATCGAAGGTTTTAAAAAGCACTAAATCCATTTCTGCGGTATATCTAACATTGTTGTTTTCAGTCACTGTCTTCTGGCTGTCTTCTGGAAAACTACCAAAAGAGTGGAAAATTAATAAAGTCGTTCAAGTCTACAAATCAGGTAACAAGTGTTCTACCCTAAACTACTGCCCCGTTTACATCACATCTGTACCTAGTAAGATCATGCAGCATGTCACATACACCCATATAATTAACTTGCTTGATGGTAAAAATTTGTTTCACCATTCAAGCATGATTTACTTAAAGGACTATCTTGCGAAACACAATTAGCTGTCTTTCTTCCCGACCCGCACTTAAATCTAGACGCTAAAATACAAACTGATGCAATTTTTCTTGATTTTGCGAAAGCATTTGACAAAGTTGCTTATCAAAGCTTACTACAAAAACTTTCACGACTTAATCGACAACCTGCAGTTCTAACATGGATCGAGCAATTGCTTACCGACCGCATGCAATCAGTGAGCGTCAATAACCACCTCTGAGCCTCTTCCAGAAACATGGGGCGTCCCTCAGGATTCCGCATTAGGTCCTTGTTTTTTCTAATATATATAATTGACCTGCCATTCGCGTTACTTGCGAAATCCGCATGTTTGCAGAAGATTATGTTATTTATCGTTCAATTCTTACCAATAATGACCGAATTGCTCTTCAAAAGGACCTGCAAAACATTCAATGTATGTGTCGACGCTGGCTGATGGTACTTAATCCTACTAAACGCAAAACAGTATCTTTCTCTTGCCGTTCTAACCCGTTGGAATTCCGATATGAAATATTAAACCAGCAACTAGAGACGGTAAGCCAATATAAGTACTTAGGTTTGACAATATCAAATGATATTGACTGGTGTGTGCATGTAACAAACGTAACTTCATCAGCTAACAAAACGTTTGGGTTTTTTACGGCGTCACCTACAAAGCGCTGCACAGCATGTTAGACTACTAGCTTACAAGACACTAATACGGCCCAAACTAGAATACGCATCAGACATTTGAAATCATCGCCAGGTTTTCCTCACAAACGCTCCCGATGCCTTCCAGAATCGTGGAATTTGGTTCATTCATTCCGCCTCTCATAAGATTTACCCGACGTTCATGCCCCTTGACTTTTGACTATGGTTTTAACAATGTTAGTTTGTGCAGGGTGAACGAATTCAAGTACCTCGGTATCCTTATGACACACAATCTCTCATGGTCTAAACACATTGATCACACATGTAACAAGGCTCTTAAGAAATTAGGCTAATTACATCGTACGCTCCGTCTTGCTCCTCAAGAAACCAAACTGCTAACCTACAAAACTCTTATTCGTCCCATCCTCGAATATGGTTGCGTGGTGTGGAACCCACATAAGAAATGTGACATTAAAAAACTAGAACGCGTTCAAAAAAGAGCTGTGCGTTTTGTATGCAAAAGATATGACAGGGATTTTTCTCCGTCGAATTGTCTTCCTCACCTAGGTCTCACTACACTTGCGAAGCGTCGCCACGTTGAATGCCTCAAATTCCTTTACAATCTAATCAATTCTCCCCGCCTCGACACTCTAGACAGCTATCTTCAGTTCTCCAGACCTTTATCTACGCGGAGCGACCACGCCCTTAACATTACAACTTTTTTCACCCGCACTGACATGTTCAAATATAGCTTTTTTCCTGCAACTATAGATGCCTGGAATTTGTTGCCCGGAAGTGTGCGTTGCTTACCACTGAAAGAATTTCTGGAAGCATGTTCATAAATGTTGATTTGCTGTTATTGTTTTCTTTTCCCACTCCTGCAATAGCCTCATTGAGGCTGCAGTATGTAAAAATAAATAAATAAATAAATATCAGCATTACATCATTAAAAGCAGAATCTGCCTTACAAACTCTTTCAAATCGACGTATCATTGCTAGCTTATCATTATTCAATAAGCTTTACCACAGCCACTTCAACACGCACCATATATTTTGCCACCATCACGCATATCCTATCACAGTGGTCACTCCTTAAACGTAGCCCGTCTTTAAGCGCGTGCTGTTACCCGCATCTTCTTTTTTTTTCGAGCAGCCAAAGACTGGACGACCTTGCGCAAGACATTGCTTCTAACTCAAGCCCATTTGCCTTCACGGAAGCAATCACGTCACGATATACGCTGTAACAAAGTGTTCACCATGTCATACATCTTGTAACCACGCCCTCCCCCCCCCCCCCCCCCCGCGCGCTTATGTGACAACCCCCCGTGGGGTCTTTAAGGAATAAAAGTGAAAGCGAAAGATACCCGCAAGCAGTGGAGTTGTTTGTAAAATGACTTTTCTTGGTGACATATTCCCACGAGAACAATGGCTATGTTGCCTGTTCTTCTGGAAATAAGCTACTGAAATGAATGGCATAAAGGACAGCCAGTATACTAGATGGTATGATATTTTTCATGAAAATATCGCAAGTGCAGGATTTTACGTAAGGGTGCCACATGTAACGTAACTCATGCACCAAAAAAGAGCCCCTGTTGCTGGTTGTGTCACGGCATGTGCCTTATCAAACCACTTGAATAAAATCGCACAGTGCAAATTATTGGTCGCTTATATATTGCGATTTGTGCAACACATATTGCAGTCCTAGATTTTTCAAAGCCTGTAGTACACTAGACAGCACTTTTTCCATGGTCGTCGTCGGACGCATTTTTCGCAAGCGAACTTTCGGGCAGTGGAACAGAGATGCCTCTTCCAAATCGTAGCTCTTGTGTCACCTGAAAAGGCCCGTACTGATAAGCTCCGTGGCTGCCAGAAACGCTGATGGCGCTATCGTCTTGCGGCGGAACCGTTCTCGGGTCGTCGCTGTCTCCCGAGATGTCGCGGCCAGCTATGATGACGTTTACGATGGCGTAGAACGCCCAAAACGAGATGAGGGCTGCGGCAGCAAGACACAGGGCAAGGCAGGGTGCATGCGGCTTTTTCTTCCAGCTGCCCGATGCGATCGGGACGAGATTAGTGCTGCTGGTTTCGGTGGTGCTGCCGGTCGTCCGTGACCCGCTGGTCGTGGATCGCCACTTCACGTCCTTAGCCCAGGACACTGAGCGCCGAAGTGTACCCGCTTGTCGCGTGGCCAGTTGCATGGCAACCGTGGCGCGATGTGCCGGTAAGCTGCAGACACGTAAAGACTCGCGCGTGTTATGCGAATCACGAAGGGTACCAGCTGTGCTCAACGCAGTTGGCATCGGTGCCTTGTCTCGCTGAGAATGTTGGGCTTTTTCGGAGCCCGCAGTGTAGGAATTCAAGGTCGGTGAAGGCACAGGAAGCACATTGGACATTGATGTGGGCTTAGCCGGAAACTGTCGTGGCATCGCTGTGTAAACACCTGCTGGAACGCTGGGATACTGCGCGACACTATTTGGAAGTTGAGTGATGGTTGAAGGGAAGTTCCGCTGACAATCTGCCTCATCTGCAGGAGCAACTGCTAGCCGAACCGTCGGTTCTACTTGTAGACGCTGAGGTATCGGTGGCAGAAACTCAGTGTCGTAGGCTGGCCTCGGCTCGTAGAACGTGTGTACAGCATCGTTCATGCCATTAGAAGAGACTGCGGTTGTGCTGCCTAGTACCTTGCGTGAGTTCGCCATCCTAGGTTTCTTCTTTTCGTGGGCTCGCAGTAGATGTTTCACGGATTTTCCTCCCTCACTTTCGTCAGAAGACGCGTATCGACACTTGGCCGATCGCTGCGAATGACGTTTGCGCCTTGACCTGCGATATTTGCAAGGGTCGTTAATTCTCCGACGTGGTCCGAACGCAGTGGTTGTCATATCGTCCCACCTTGAAAGCGTCGAAACGTGGCCAGTAGTCGCCTTTTTTTCTGCCCCAGGAGACGGGTGAGCTTGCAGCTGCATGTCTGCGCGATGCGTCGCTGTATTCAAACTTGCGGTCCACGGTGATCTGGCGCTCCGCATTTCCATAAGATATGCAGTTGCCTGACACAACTATTTGCCAAAATGGCGGAGTGTCGTGATGGGCGTATTTAAGGTGGTTGGTTGGTTCGTAGAGGAATGGCTCAACCCACTACGGCTGATCGGCCATGAAGTAGTTGGTTGGTTGGTTCCTCAGTACTTTGGCTCAACCCACTGCGGGGGATAGGCCATGAAGCGGACGGTGCCTTGCTTAGGAAACTGATTCACTTAGTGAAGGAAAAAGTTGAAATGAAATGTTTAGCCTTTACATATAAACTCGCAAGATTTAAAGAAGAGAAAAAAAAGAAAAAACGTCTATATGAAAACAACAACAAGAACAATAATAAAAATAAATATATACAGCCATGAAGTACTTGACAGCGCCGCAGTCGCTGTTGTTGTAACTTCTGTCATGGTTCAAACCCACTCTGGGAAATTGGCCAAAAATTTTATATAATTTTTTTAGGTATTGTGAGTATTGAATATTGATAACCAACAAAAAAAAAACATACGTATTCCCTGTGTCGTCGTTTTCCTCCGAGAATCGCTCACACCTACAACAGGAGAATTGACCAAGAGTCGAGGAGGTTAATGTAATCAGCCCAAAAGCATCTGCGCAACTAATTATAAACCTTGGTTTCATCAAGACAAATATTGTGTAGGTGTTGAAAATTTGCGATGGTCCACATAGTAATAACGATGCCTTTTTGTTTTGTTTTGTCTTTTAAGCGGCACAAACCCACTATAACGGTGAGTACAAGTGACGGGCGGTATTATAAATATGTAATGCGTATTTAATAGAAAATGGGTAAATAAGAGTGTCAAAAGGTGTCATATAAACACTTTAATTTTAAACGCTGTAAAATCTCAGTTGAAGGTTTTTAAAACAACTGAAAAAGTGTTCCTTTCCTACTCCAAGTAATCATTCCAAATTACCTAACCCCCATGGGTAACCATGTATCATTCCTTGGCCTAAATTTAGACCCTAATTTATAGGTGACTAATCATATTGCTTATGTTAAATAAAACAGCTTTCGGTATAAGCTATAACTCAATCTCGAGGATTTTTTTTCAGTTCACGCATTGTGTTTCCACTGTGCATTCATACTTAGTCATATCGCAGTCATAGGTGAAAAGTTTATCGGCGCACACACAACAAACAAAGACGTAAACAAAACTGAACAATGAGTCAGCACTCGTTGGTCTTCTTTCCTTACGTCTTTGAGTGTTGTGAGCGCGCCCAAAAACATTCCATAATGAATTCCTACGAACAGAACCAATTTTCTATACTTTCACAATCATCCTTATTTCCTGGGGCAACACATGTCGCCTCTCCTCTGTGCAGTGCATTCATAAATCGGGATATTAGCATTATTATCAAAATAGTTTTTTAACACGAGAGCGTTTTATGCTGGGGTCCACCTAGACTCCACTGACGTATTTCCGTCACGGATATGAAGTTCTAAAATATGCACTAAAAGATGACAAAGAAAAAACTAGAAAAAGTTCCGTCGCCGGTAATCGAACCCACGATCCCTCGCTCCACAACGCCGCGCGAAACGACTCTTCCACGAAGCCTACGTTCTTCAGCATACTAACGGCGAGCTATTTTTATACATCATATACGGCTGGTGGTACGCAGAACTCGGATGCATTTGTTTTCCTTATCACCAGCGAGATGGCGCGAGGGGCTCGAAGAGCGCGCTTTAAAGTTCGTCACACGAAGAAGTAACAACTGTGACAGTTGTTAGTTGGCGCTCGTCCTGCGTGTATTCTTTTCGTACGTCCTTTGTGCTTGAGCAGCACGCTACTTGCCGTTCTTCTCGTGACATTCCAATTTTTCGCTATCGCATTCATTGCTTAGCCGTTGCGGCGAAAGAATGCACAACAAACGCCAAACTACCTCTGTCAATACACGTTTCACTGTCGTGTTATACCGATTCCTATGATGGAAGAATCAGCCATGTTTTTTCCTCTATTCCTTTCTCCTTCAGGCTAAGCCTATTCTTCGTGTACCTGGTTCGTATACCTACAATTGAATTATTTTATTCTTTAACTTTCATAAAAGCAGCTTGCTTATGAATTTATTGACGTTAAGTTCCCGGTGTAATACTAGGAGCTTGTAAGAATGGCAGACTGGGTGTGTTGGTTCAGCATATTTGAAGTGCAAAGCGCGACGACGACACACACACACGGAGGCGCTCCGTGTGTGTGTACTCTCCCTTTTGTCCGTTGTAGTCGTCGCGCCTTACACTTCAACTAACAGCGTTAAGTTTTGCCCGTAATTTCAACTTTCTCCTTCCTAAAGATATTATCAGCTATATTGTGGTTACGGTGGTTGACTGTCATGAAAGCGAAATGATGGAGGTCCGTGTACCTAGTTTTAGGTGCGCGTTAAATATTCCCAGGTGGTCAACTACTGAAAAATAACATCATCTTTGTCGGCGATTAAGCTTTTGAAGACTGACCCTATTCACTTAAGTAATCATCTTGTTTACATGCATTTGAACATAAAAGATTTACGCAATTTTTATCCTGGTTACTTGTTTTCCATGTTTCGCGCTTTTTTCCTTGCATTGTCGCTTGGTTGTTGCCGTGAGAAAAACAAACCTCAAGCCGGTGATAGTGGGCGAACTTGTGCCGCGAACATGAAGCCGCACTATCGATTCACTCACAGTGAATCGAGTGAATCGATAGTGTCGAGAACAGTTGTCGGTAATTCGAATTTCGGGGAAACACGTCGACTCCTATACATACGTGACCGTACATTTCAGCATTATTGCTAGAGATCGCAAAGCTTTAGAATTGACTTTTTCACAAAGCTTTCGCAAAGCTTAGAATCGACGTGTCGTGCGTATAATCTGCTCGGACAATTCGCAAACATCCAAGAAGGTGATATCACTGCATTCGGGCGGGGCCTGAATCCAGTGATAGCCCGTCTCACAATGATAGCTCGTCCAAAAAAGGCAGGAGTTCAGGGGGAGTGGGAAGCTTCAGGTTAGAAATTCGTGAACACGGGCTGTCGCTGGAGCTGACGTTTCGACAAGCGGACAAGGTTGCAACCGAAGTCGCAACTGAACTGTTGCAGCCTTGAAGAAGACAAGTATACGCTTGTCTAAACGTCGCCTCCAGCCTCACCCTTTGTTCGTGAATTTTTCAGTGATAGCCCGTGTCATGCAGTGATGACACGTGTCACAGTTCAACAATGAGAGAAATAGACAATGTACGAGAGAGATTTCGCGCTTGCGGTGGAGCTGTGACTTTTTTTGTTTGTCAGTCGAGCAAGTCCGAATTACTAATCATACGCCCCGCAACGCATCGTCGAACGAGTCAGGAGAGCACGCATCCCATCATGCTCGAAGTCAAAGGACATCCCATACCGTGCGTGCCTAGCCTGCGAGTCTTGGGGCTCCGCATACAACAGAACCGTAAGAACACAGAGACTATCGAATGCCTCAAGACCCACGCTACTCAAATAGGAAGGCTCATCGCCCGCATCGCCAACAAGCACATGGGAATGAAAGAGGACAACCTTTTACGGTTGGTGCAAGCCTTTATTATCAGCCGCATCGTGTACGTCGCGCCCTTCCTATGCCTCTCCAACGCCGAGAAACACAAGATTAACATAATTATCAAGAAAGCATACAAGCAAGCCCTGCACGTCCCTCAATCTACGGAGAATCAAAAGCTCATGGAATTAGGCCTACATAACACAATTGAGGAGTTAATTGAGGCTCAGCGCATTTCACACTACGAGCGGCTCTCGCAAACACAGACCGGGCGGCACATCCTCCGTACCCTTGACATTGAATACGTTACGCAGACCGGACCCAAGGTCCCATTGTCCAAGGACATCCGAGAAACGTTCCTGATTCCCCCCATCCCTCGCAATATGCACCCCGTCTACAACGCAGAACGGCGCGCCGACCGTGCTAAACATCTCAGCAAGAGTTACAAGGGGGCCGCGCATGTAGCTTACGTCGACGCAGCAGAGTACCCGCAACAACCGGCCATGGCGCTCGCTGTCGTCACGGGACAGAATCATGTAACTACCACCACCAGCTCCCTACTCACCACACAACCCGAAGAGGGCGAAGAAGCTGCCATCGCTTTAGCCTACGCGACGACTACCGCCTCTTGCATTGTTAGTGACAGCAAGACAGCTATCCGCAACTTCACCAAGGGCCTCATTTCACCGCAAGCGAACCGCATACTTGCAAGCACATCCCCATCTCGTCGCCGCCAAGTTCATTTAATCTGGGCTCCGGGCCATTCGGGCCTTGCCGGGAACGAAGCCGCTCACGACGCTGCCCGAGAAATCGTCCACCGGGCGCGTCACCCGTCATCAGAGCAGCTACCCTCCCGACGAGCCGAGCAGGCTGAGGACGAAGAACTCGAATCCTGGTGCGGCCACGCGAAAGAAAGAATGGTCACGTATGGTGAAATTCTCATGCATTACCGTAGGGCAAGATTGAAGTACCCACCCCCTGACAAGTCGCTAAATAAGCAACAGTCGACAACATGGCGATTATTACAGACGCGAACATTCCCTACACCCACGCTGTACAGTCGCATATACCCGGACGTTTACACACCACAGTGCAAAGCTTGCGGGATGGCTCGCGCCAACCTCGACCACATTATCTGGGCATGTCCCGCAGCGACACACACCACCAAACACAGCAAGAACCCTACACTTAAGATTACCACGCCCGAGCAGTGGGAGGCCATGCTGCTCAGCGCGTGCCCGGATGACCAACTCTGGGCAGTCCGGCTGGCCGAAGACGCCGCCAAGACCCAAGGTCTGGCCGCCGCCTGAGGAAGGGGGGCTCCGGTAGGGCTAGTCTCCCGGCCCCGGCCTCCCTTGACCCCAGCAAGGACAAAATAAAGTTATGTCTCTCTCTCTCTCAGTACAAGACGATCATATAAATCGCGATTTTATTCGGTCTGAGGAATAGTGTTATATTCACAAAATATTCCTATATGGATACGAGAGTGCCTGCGAAGTGGGGCGAGGCGTCTTCAGCGTACTGCTGTGCATATAGCGCCTTCATGTTTAAAACTTTGTCAGCGCTGTCTTCGTTTTTGCCGTATAGGCGAAAGGCGTGGCCCCGCACTTCACGTCGTCACCTATAGCTTCGTCGTAGTAGTGTATTTCGCTTTGTGGCTCGAAATCGTAGCGTTCGATCATGAACGCCTTTGGAGACACCCCCGCTTGTTTCAACTGATTCAGTATCAGGAAGACCTGCGAAAGAAACAAAAAGCACGGTGACATTACCGCGGCTCATGAATACTTCAATGCGCGTTACTGGAGCACAGCGCGTGACGCCGGGTGTATATTACGAAAGAAACAGCACGACCACCTCGCCCATCAAAACGTGCCGCGAGCTTACCGCTTCGCATAACTATATCAGTGAGGTTATGCGCTGAAGGGTGTATATAAAAGCGCCGTTATCGTTGCCGCGCGCGTGGCGTGGATGTAACAGGAGCGCCGTTGCTCCTGTTGTAACAAGAGGCCGGTGCTCCTGTTGCATCCGAAAAATAGCGTGGCTAGTGCGGAGCAACTGCGCTCCTGTTACACCACAATTGACAATATTTCTGCTAACTCGTACTGCTGGTAAGCTCATTGGCGAGTACGAATACGGTTTTCACTCACATAATTGTGTCGCACAAATATATATTAAAAATTTATCTTTACAAAATAGAGTTGTCCCTTTCAGAGTTTGTAGGTTTAAATAAAAATGCTCCCGTTTCTGACGTTTCTTCTTGTGTAAATGTGACGTATCTTCTTGCGTAAAGCCCATCACAAATATTGATTACGCAGAGAACATAAGCGGATGGCAAGAACGTGCCTAAAGAGTGCTGTAACTGCGTAATTCGCACTCCCCTGACTACCCTGTCTGGCTAAGATGGGTAACAGTAGGAGAAAAAATATTCGTTAATACTTGGAACTATTCGCCCTTCTTGAGCATTGCCGCCCACCTCAGTATACTGAGGACTTTCTGGCTGTTTTTAAGGTGCTAGAAAGCAAATTTTCTGTACATTTATTCTCAAAATACAACACAAACAGCAGAAATAAGTAATGCTAACTCTTAGTAGAACAAATGCAAGGGCATAAATCATTTCACAGTATTATAAAATCTCACGAGGGTTACCGCGGGGCTCCTTTCAGATATTCATTTGTTAGATGATTTAGCTGAAAATATAAGCGCACGCTGATTCCTTGCAGTGAATGAAATAATGCTACGGTCGTTTCGACGTTGCGCGCGATTCGTCTTTGGCCATGTTCTGTACCTAATATTAAGTATAGTATTAAGGCACTCTTCACATTTAGTTTATTTGGAAGCCTTTCATGTATTGGTTCAGCACTGTACGTACTCGGTGATCTCGCCATACAACAAAGCTATAAACCTGTAATGATTACACCGGGTCACGAGAAAATTGACCATACAGCACTTTCCTCAACGCCGCAAACATAGACCACTAAAGCAAGCACCGAAACATTCATAATGGCTGGCGACATCGACGTATCGGACTTAATCACGCCAGCTACAACAGTAATACAAGCACTCACATTGAATGGATCCTGACAGTCAAGTTGTTAACAGTGCTATGTTAATATTGCATGATAACGCGAATAGGAAAGTACAGACAGGTGCAAAGAAGAGAAAAAAAGGGAAAGGTCGGGCGCTGGCGACCAACCTTTCTTTTTTAAATTTTTTTAGCATGTCTTAATTTTTGCGTTCTCCGTATAGTGCGCACGTCACATGTACCCAATTCACCTTAGGAATATTTTATTGCAACGCCAAGCTGCTATAATTAAGAAAGAACATCTTGCTCCAATCACGCACCCCACCCGTTTCTGTACCATAGGTTAGCACATCTGCTCCCAGAAGTAGTATGTGTGTTTTTTCTATGCATTCCCCCTTGATTCTTGGTGAAGATGCACGCATCACTAGAACGAGATTTTCTTAGTGTAACTTACTTTATCGGGAAAGGTGTTCTCCAATTCGAAGAACACATCCTCACCGAGAACGTCAGGTCCCCTATAGTGCCTCGTCATCACTGACTGGAACCCGCCTTGCAAATAGCCCGGATGTATGGTGCAAATCTGCGGAAAGCAAGCGTTGGCAGTAGTTTTTTTTTCTTTTTCTTTAAATTCAACAATTTTCTTTCCAATAGTTCCTTCAACAAGTGACTTGCGGTAATTCAACTGCCCACAAATGCGACAAACCATTGCTGTTGGGATGCACAAGTTGGAGGAAGACTCAATAGCTATAAATGTCGCCATTAATGCAAAGGTAGCCCGAACGTAAGCGGAAACAAGTAAATGCGGTTTTTGTGGAACTCAATTTATCGCATTTAGAAAGAACGCAATCCTGATCATACTTGCTCGTAAGTGATCACGTGTGACTAATTGAGTAGTGAAATAAATTTACGATGGGCGATGCGATTATGGTTGGGCAACACCACAAAGAACCCACCACAAAGAACACAGGACACAGTTTAACACAACGAGCGCTAACTTCAGCTGGTTTATCGTTCATGCGCAGTCGACGAATATAAATTTCAAGGAGCACGTGGAAAGAGATACCGCACTTCTCCCCGCCTGTGTGACGTCCATCAGGGAATCAATTTCAGCAAGAGATATCTTTATTGATGGCTCACTGACGCACATTTCGGCGCCCAGAGATGCCGTGAGCGCGGCTTCGTTAACTATTATCTTCTTGCATAGGTCGGCAAACTCATGAGTTGACTCACTAAGACTCAGATCGAGCCGTGATTCTGAATCTGATTGAGTCAGGCTGAGTAATATTTTCGTGAGTCTGAGTCCGAGTGAGTCAGGTTGAAAAAATTTCAGTGAGTCTGAGTCTCAGTGAGTCGGAATGAGGAAAATTTTGATGAGTCTCAGTTCAAGTGAGCTATAAGGGCTAAATGTATTTCATGAGTGAGTCTGAGTGAGCTCCACATTTTTTGCCGACCTATTCTCCTATCTACTCAACTTCAGCATTACTATCAGCTTTGAGATGACTCACGTTTATACTCAGGTCCACTCACACATACTTCAAAGCACTAGCATTCATACTCCATCTCAATATTTATTGGCCAAAGGCGTGAGTTACGGAGGGGGGCGAGGGGAGGGGGGGTTTGACCTCCCTCTGGCAAAATCTATCATGGTAAAGACTTCATAAAATATCCCGTGTGAGTCATCTCTTTCGAGAAAAATGCCCTTACTGCATTGTAACCATTGATAACTCGTATTTGAAGGTATGAGATGAGAGCGCCAAGTAAAACGCCAGTTATATGAGGTATTGATGTTAAATAGCATTGACACTATGGTCTAAAAACATGGCTGATCCCTCTGTCATAGGAATCGGTATAACACGAAAGTGATACGTATCTTCACAGACGTATTTGAACGTTTGTTTTGCATTCTTTCGCCCCAAGCGCGAAGGAATGAATGCTACAGCATCACATTGTAATGTTACGCGAAGAACGGCAAGCCGCTCGAAACTTGCAATGCGCTGCTCAAGCATAAAGGACGCGTGGAACGAACATACACAGGATGATCGTGAACTGTCACAGTTGTAACTTATTTCTCTGTGAGCAGCGCACTCCTTTCGCAAAAGCGGCCGCTGGAGTGAGTGAGGTGACCTTTGTGCTCTCAACGGAAACTTGCAGGCAGAGCGCAAGACGTACAAACCACCGAGATCACGACATAAGCGCCCGCACGTGCGACCACGCCCTGTCGAGGCGCGCGCTAATCCGCGTGGGGGACGACTTTTAAAGCGCGCTTTTCGAGCCCTTCGCGCCATCTCACTAGTGATAACGAAAACACGCTGTACCGCCAAGCTGAGTACCGCCACCGGCAAATGGTGTACATAAATAGCTCGCCGTTTGCATAGCAGAGAACATGCCGTCTTGACGGAGCCCTTTCGCGCTGCGCGCTGGCGATCGAGAGGTCGTAAGTTCGACTCCCGGTGACGGAACTTTTTCTTAATTTTTTTGTTTGCCATATGTTAGTCTTTATATTTTCAACGTCATATCCGTGACGGAACTGCGTCAGTAGAGCCGTGGTGGACCCGGCATAAAACACTTTCGTGTTAAAAAGTAAATTATACGCTAATGGACTCATGAGTGGACTCTCTCAGACTCAGATCGGTCCGTGTGTCTGAGTCGGAGTGAGTCCGAGCGAGCAATGTTTTGGTGAGTAAGTCCGAGTGAGTCTAGTTGAGAAAAATTTCATTGAGTCTGAGTCCGAGCGAGTATTCAAGATTCAAAATTCAAGATGCTAACGCATCTTGAATTTTGCGCGATATATTTTCTTCCGCATGTTAATGGCACACTGTATACAACTGCTACATCACTCTGAACAAAGCTTGGTTTGTGGCCTATTTCACATTTCTTGTCTTCTCGCTTTCCTTTCGTATTATTAACTTTCTTACAGAACCCTAGCAATTTTTGGGGCGCTGAAAATAAAACTGGCACGTCACGTTTGTTGGCGATCTTTATGCGATGTCTTGTGCATGTAAGGAATAACAACGGGTCGTTGCTGTTATTTTGTTTGCACTTCCTTCTCTTTTGCAGACATATTACGAAGCACGTTTTCAGCAATAGCCATGATTTTTGAATCATGGAAGCCGCTAGTTTTTTACCTATTTACCTGTACGTTCAAACTCTTTGAAATCATATGATCACATGATTACTTAATTCATTGGGAAAGACACGTCTGCGCAATACCTAACGCGTTTTGAGTGGCTACAATGATAGCTCATTAGGTCTTTTTTTTGTCAAATTTCGTCATATAGGCGCAACAGGTGTCGCGGGGATTGAGGTGTATTTCTATGTCGAGCAATTTCATGGTGTTCATTCGTGTTTGGTAGCTCTAACGTATATTCTAGCCCTTTGAACACATCATGCAAGGTGTTCAAGACACATTGCGCAGTTGTTTGTAAATGACACCCAGCATCCAAACATAGAAAATCGTCCACATACAGAAAACAAGCTATGACACTTTTTCTAATATTTGCTAAAGTATAAGGCAAAAGCAAGTTGCACAGCACAGGAGTGATACATGACCCAGTCGACCGATACGTGACCCCGACCTAGAAATATACCTAAATCCCCGGCACACATGTTGGGCGTATATGACGAAAAATGACAAAGGGCTGGTGAGCCACCATAGCGGCCATTCTAAACTCGTTAAAAGAAGTGTTGCGCAGACGTGCCTTTCCCAATCAACTAAGAAATTATGCGATCACATGATTTCAAAGAGTTTGAACGTAAAGGTAGATAGGTTAAAAGCTAGCGGCTTCCCCGATTCAATAATTGTGGCAATTCCTGAAAATATGCTTCGTAATATGTCTGCAAAAAAAGAAGAAATTATCTCAAAAGCAAAAGCAACAACCCGTGGTTATTTTTTACATCCCCAAGTTATCACATATACTAAAGAATATCGCCAACAAACATGACGTGCCAGTTGTATTTTCAGCACCCTAAAAATTGATAGCTTTTTGTATGAAAATTAATAAGACCAAATGAAAGCAAGAAGAAAAGAAATGTAAAATAGGCCACAACCAAGCTTTTTTCACAGTGATGTAGCAGTTGTATACAGTGTGCCATTAACATGCGGAAGAAAATATCTCGGGCAAAATTCAAGATGCCTTAGCACAAGGCTTAGGGAACACAGGTATAATTGTCAACAGATAAACCATCACGGGAATTAAACTACCCACTGAAACCAACTCACATGCGTGCCTGAGTTCTAAAAAAACAACAATTACAAAGCGGATAAAAGACGACAAGGAGAGAACGGTTTACGAAGCCACACTGATGGCATCTCTGGGCGCCGAAGCGTGCGTCAGTGAACCATCAATAAAGATATCTCCTGCTGAAGTTGATTTCGTGATGGGCGTCACAAAGGCGTGGAGAAGTGCGGTATCTCTTTCCACGTGCTCCCAGCCGAAGTTCGCCGATGTTCTGTTATATTGTGTCCTGTCACCTGTATTCTTTGTAAGATTACCCTACTATAAGCGAATCGCCAAGCCAGCATGAATAACTAGCGCTTTTCGTCGGATTACTCAGTAATATTTATTTTCCTTTTTTTACTGATACAATATTTGTTTATCGGTGGTGGTGGCTGCAATTCAATTAATCTTGTTCTGCGACCAATCACATGTAACTAGTTACTTTACTCGCAAGAGAAGCCATAACAACTTGCGCAGCTTTTAGCATTCGTATTCGGCGCCATCAATGGCAACATCCCCGCAGTCGTGGAACGCAGCAGCCTGATGGATGCGCATATTTTGACAGGTAAACCTGAGCGTTCCGTATTCGCTTTCTCGAAATGGCGCCTATATTGCCGGCACATCATTCGTCGTCTCGCTCTGGTTTAGCTTATCCGTTGTTATTTATTGCCACTTTACCCTTACCCCGGCGTTTCCCAGTGTTTCACTGCCGCCTGTGCCCACGCGTATCCGAAGTCAGTGAAGGGTCGTTGCCGTATGGAAAGATGCGGGGCTGAGGCTATGCACATGCAACGTCTAGGGTTACTTTAGCATGCCATCAAATTTCACAAGAAACCACTACGAGGCGCTAACTACAAATGCACTATTGTGTTTCTTTTTTTTTTGCGATGACGTCATGCAATGTTAAAGACATAGTTATGCCTCAAAAACCTCCGTACTATGGGTGTGCGAATAGTGAAATTTCATCTCAAATCGAATTCGAATCGAATAGTGCCGAATAGTGGCCAAAAATCTCGAATATCGAATCGAATATTGAATACAAGAGATTGTATTGAAAACTGAAAGAAAAAACAAAGAAATGAAATCTGCTCATGCCCTCGAGCATACAACGCGCTGAGTGACAGCCACCGAAAGACTACGAATTATGCAGAAGGACAAGCTGTTTCACATAACCTGGCTTCAGGCTCTCGCTGTGATGTTACGTTGTTTCCTTCAGTTGAAAGCATGCGCTCACTGGGCACCTCAGTAGCAGGAATGGGAAAGTATCGCAAAGCAATTTTGGCGATTCCTGGATAAAGTGCAGCTACATGATCTGCGGTGCGGCAGTGGCGACTGCCGCAATACTTCTTTGCAGAGTAGTTGGTTCATACTTGTAAACTCGACTTGCTGCGCAACCAGCAGGAAAGAAGGAGGGAGAGAGGAAAGAGCGCAGACTACCAACTGTTTATTGTCAGTTCACGGAAGCCAATATATAGCCATGCCACGCTGCGCCATCACGATGCGCACAACACCAAGATTCATTTACAAAACTGCACCGCGGACAGAGCTGTGAAAAAACACCTCATTTGTACCAAGCGCTACAATTCTTTTACTACGTAATCACATGGCTACACCTTTATTTTTATCTCTTTATTTTTATCGCTCCATGATCTGCCGCACCGCAGATCATGGAGCTGCACTTTATCCGGGTATCGCCAAAACTGCTTTGCGAGTTGCATAGCGTGAACAAGTTTTCACATGTGCAACCAATCACCGAGGGTTTTGCGGGCCAACCTCGGGACGTTTTACAGTGCTTGCGGCATTAGCGACCAAACTACGCATGAAGCCTGCGCCTTCGTTTCGGAAGCCAAGTCATGAAGGGCTTCACAGTTCTCCCTTGTGATTTTTTTTACGTGTGGGAAAGACATAATCGCCTTTAGAATGAACACGCCCTCGCTTCAGAACCACGATAACGATGAAAGTTTTAACAAAATGACTACTGCTGAGACATTTGCACTTGTTTGGCACGTGTTACGTCACATCGATGCGTGATATGTTTACTCTTCTTCACACTGATGTCATGTGCCTTTAATTTCTCTATCAGTAACCGCCGGTAACTGCGGTAACAAATAAACATGGCAGCACCCATGCAGAAGCGACCGCCCGCTTCGACCCGAACTTGCGCTTGCTGTACGCCCACTGCGCTGGAAGCAACAAAGAAATGGTAAAATGAGCCATCGCTTTGTGCCATCTCACGCTCATCAAAAAGCATGAGGCACATTTTGCCGTTATTTGCAAGAGCAGCTGCTTGTTTAGCCACGCCTGCTAAGCCTAACGCGCCGAAAATTTGATAATGGCTCATGAAATTAGCGCAATATAGTCGCGATTACATTGCTGTGGCAGCGTCAGCACATTCATCTGAAGCAAATACAAGCGTCAGTTCGTAACTTACGGGACACAGAGCGCAAGATGACGACTCGATAAATTCGAAGCGGAGGGCACCAGCTACCATGGGTGCAGGCTTTTTTTTTTCAGCGATGCCGTCTGTTCGCTTGACTCACCCCATAGAGTTTCCTAAAATTACCTAGAGGGTACTCTGGCGCTGCGATTGCTCAGCCACCATGGGAATGATGGGTAGTACACGGATTTGCCTAATCTTCGTGCTTACGGCTTCGAACGCACTTGTGGCTTTGTTTACTGGTGTGTTTTGGCGTTCGTTTCGGATAAAAGCATAAACCGTTGTGAACTGCCATATTTGAATTGGTTTGTCTAAAAAAGTTGAAGTGGTGAAGTGGAACTGCTGACTTTTGCTGAACTTCATTTTGCGACAAAGCGCATGCAGGCGACGCGGAGACAAACGGAGCCGAAAGAGCGAAGTTTAGACAAAACCGTGTACTACCTATCATTCCCATGCTGGCTGAAGCGCCGCGCGTTTCAGCTCCCATAGACACTAGCGCCAGAGTTCCCTCTAGTAAGTATTGTAGGAAACTTTATGAAGCGCCCTACGCGTGCGAGCAGACGCCAGGGAGACGCTGAGCAGACGACGCGACGCGACTGAATACATGTGGAGGGGCTAATCGCCCTTCCTATTGCCTAAGGGGCCCTGCAGCCTTCACAGTTCTGAAGGGAACTTCTGAGATGGAGTACAGATGGTATACGTTCCCGACTGTGTTGCAACCAGTATTACACTGACGGGATAACTAAAAAACCGAGCTAAAAGAACAAAATGTTGGCGTACAGTCGTGAGCAATATGAGAGGCAACACTGGTTATCTTACAAGGATCACAGTGCCTAAGCGCAGTTGGCAAGCGCAAGAGGGTTCATAGCAATAAATGCTCAAGCGGAAAAGTATTTCAACTCAAAACGTCCCATTCATACTGGTGCATTAAGCAATTGTTGATTAAACACGAATTCAGTGTTCCCACTCACATTCCTGAAGACTGTACCTGGTCCAAGTCGCCCTCGTGTACGTACACTTTTGTTCCTCGGGGCGGTCGCTCCGGCAATTGAGTTTTAATATTCAGTGCCCGTGTGATTCGATTTCTGGCTTAATTCGCCCTCGCGCTGCCATTTACCAGTCTCCTGGTTAGCTCAAGTGGTAGACCGACCGCCCAGGATAGGCATTGGTCCCGGGTTTGATACCAGGACGAATTCTTCGTCAACTAGGGTGCTTTTCCTTCCGAGAAATCCTCATATATTTCCCTCATCCTTTGTGCAACAAACGCGTGGCGCCACTTTTCCATTCATTAACCCTTATTCCACCTCGCACGATTCCGCAGAAACGATTTGCAATATTAGTGACTTGAAAATATTCCTAATTAGGAATAGCGTTTTCATCAAGTAGTATTATCTTCAGCAAACTGAGAATCGTAGAGCTCCTAAATTCAAGACCGGATCAAAGCAATAGCGAGGAACAACATATTATGTCGTCCGCTATTACTAGTGACGGCACCCTCAGTTCTTGTTTAGTCATGCAGACACGTCCCGTTGTGAATCCGCTTAATAGAGACGACGCGTGGTCTCGCAACGAAGCTATCGTGAAATAACAGAGCTCCGGAAAGCAGACTCACGTGCGTAATGTTTAGAGGTATTTCGGTGCAGTTGCTCTTGGTCAAATATTTTACAACGGTATCTTTGGGACACTGCCTTGCCATAAGAGACATAGATAACACTAAAGATTCGGCAATTTGCGTAGTGGAGCTCTGTGCCAAGTCCTTGTCGATGATGGAGTTCTGTAAGGGAAAGCAATTGTTGTGAATTGAACTCGTGGTGGGAATCGTTGCGCATTCAATCGGACGAACACAGGAAGGAAGGACAGAGTAAACGGAAAGAGCGCAAACTATCAACTGGCTTTATTCATTTGGTCGCTGCATATATATGCACTTTTTATCACACGTCCCAAATAAAACGAAGGAAGGGGAGAAGAAAAGAGGAGGAAACATGTCAAGGATACCTCACGTCAAAAACAAAAGCTGCGCAGAAAATTGCTTTCTGCGCTATACAGAGCAACAGAAGTGTCACTCACGCAGTTGTCGCCTAATTCCTTAATATAAAAAGCTTCTAACAGCTCACGACCCACTCTCTCCTTGCTCCTTCCTAGAATTTTTACCTTTTTGAAGACCGGCTCACACCCCATGCATGAGCTGCAATGCGCGGGCAAGTTCGCTCCTTCTCTTCTCGTAAGCATGTTCCCCAACGCGCTCATTCACGCAGCGCCCTGTTTGGCCCACGTAAGAACGTCCGCACGTGAGAGGAATTTGGTACACCACTCCTGTGGCACATTTCAAGAACGTTTCGGCATGCTTTTTACCGCAGCCGTTGCGCCGTTGTCCGTTCTCGCCAATCCTTGGGCATAAGCCGGCGAGCTTTTTTGGCGCAGAAAAAACCACTTGGACGCCATGCCTGTCTGTCACTTTCTTCAAGTGATGCGCAACTTTGTGCATATATGGCACGACTGTGATATTCCTCCCACGCAGGCGCTCTGTGTTGCTGCCAAGATATTCCTTTTTTATCTTTTTGAGAAGACTCTCAGCCACAGCCGTGATGATCGCGGTGGGGAAGCCTGCTGGAAGCAGCCTATTGATTTGATTATGGAAGCTCTCATGCATGGCATGCGGGCATGACTTGGTAAGAGCTGATTCCAGGCAGGAGTTTGAAATTGCCCTCTTGACTATCTTGGAATGCGCAGATTCAAAAGGCAAGAGCTCTTTCTGCGCCCTTGGTGCATATCGCCAGCAGATGTGATGTGCACTAAAATTCAAGTTAATATCTAAAAACTGCAGTGATCCGTTAGACGGGACTTCATGCGTGAACACTAAACCTTTACCACATTGTCTAAAGTTGGTTAAAATTCTGCTCACTGAATCAGCGTGGGTCATGGTTATTTGCTCTGAGATAACAATTAAAAAATCATCTACATATCGGAAAGGCCTTAAGGACCCCTTGATCAGCAAGCTCACGACTAAGGGAGCGGTCCACGGCGGCTAAAAATATATTACACAGGACCGGGGCAACACATGATCCTATACATATGCCCTGCCGCTGAATGTAAAAGTCATCGTTAAAGGATATAAATGTGGCTTGTAAATAAAATTCTAACATGGACATGAACTGTCGACCGTCACTCCGGTAGAATTTTGAAAGCTTATCACGCCATTTTCCTCGATGCACTCCCTGACTGCCACGAACAATTGATCATGAGGCACTGAATAAAACAAATCTTCTATATCCACAGAAAAAGCATAGCCTACATGTTCACTGGACTTGAAAAAATTAACAACGTCCCCAGAGTTTTTTGTGGCGAAAGGATCTTCAACGTGTAGGACACTCAAATGCTTGTGCAGATATCGGCTGATTAGGGACTGCCACGTGCCCTTTTCACTAACGATCGTTCGAAACGGCACAGCGTCCTTATGAGTTTTTGCACTGAAGAAAACCGAAAGCGTTTTCGTCCTACAGCTAGTTATTGAACTAGCAAGTTTAGTCAACTCAAGATTCTTGCACATAGCTGCAGCTCGGCTCTTGATCCTTATGGCACTAGGCTTTACGCGCACGAAGTTCTTGGCGACTGCTTGTCCCGCCTTGATGTTCAATTCCTCTTCTCTTAAAACGACGAAACCTCCAGTCTTGTCTGCCTGAAGTAGCCGTAGATTATTTTTCTTGAAGTACGAAACGACGTTTTTTTGTGGGGTCTTTCGCACACTTGGTGGCCTTCGTGTTCACCGTTTTCTTGAGGGCTTCTACTCCTTCAAGAAGGCATCTTTCCTGAGACTGTTGGTCCGCTTTGTTCGAAACATTCCGGTTAAGCGCTAAGAGGTCGTGAGCTGAAACCACAGGTTCGTAACTGTACTTCGGGCCCTTATTTAATATGCAGGCAACTTCTTCAGGTAGCACAACACCTCCGAGGGCTACAAGGCCTCTTGGACGACGGAAATAAGGGTCCGAAGTACAGTTACGAACCTGTGGTTTCAGCTCACGACCTCTTAGCGCTTAACCGGAATGTTTCGAACAAAGCGGACCAAGAGGCTCAGGAAAGATGCCTTCTTGAAGGAGTAGAAGCCCTCAAGAAAACGGTGAACACGAAGGCCACCAAGTGTGCGAAAGACCCCACAAGAAACGTCGTTTCGTACTTCAAGAAAAATAATCTACGGCTACTTCAGGCAGACAAGACTGGAGGTTTCGTCGTTTTAAGAGAAGAGGAATTGAACATCAAGGCGGGACAAGCAGTCGCCAAGAACTTCGTGCGCGTAAAGCCTAGTGCCATAAGGATCAAGAGCCGAGCTGCAGCTATGTGCAAGAATCTTGAGTTGACTAAACTTGCTAGTTCAATAACTAGCTGTAGGACGAAAACGCTTTCGGTTTTCTTCAGTGCAAAAACTCATAAGGACGCTGTGCCGTTTCGAACGATCGTTAGTGAAAAGGGCACGTGGCAGTCCCTAATCAGCCGATATCTGCACAAGCATTTGAGTGTCCTACACGTTGAAGATCCTTTCGCCACAAAAAACTCTGGGGACGTTGTTAATTTTTTCAAGTCCAGTGAACATGTAGGCTATGCTTTTTCTGTGGATATAGAAGATTTGTTTTATTCAGTGCCTCATGATCAATTGTTCGTGGCAGTCAGGGAGTGCATCGAGGAAAATGGCGTGATAAGCTTTCAAAATTCTACCGGAGTGACGGTCGACAGTTTCATGTCCATGTTAGAATTTTATTTACAAGCCACATTTATATCCTTTAACGATGACTTTTACATTCAGCGGCAGGGCATATGTATAGGATCATGTGTTGCCCCGGTCCTGTGTAATATATTTTTAGCCGCCGTGGACCGCTCCCTTAGTCGTGAGCTTGCTGATCAAGGGGTCCTTAAGGCCTTCCGATATGTAGATGATTTTTTAATTGTTATCTCAGAGCAAATAACCATGACCCACGCTGATTCAGTGAGCAGAATTTTAACCAACTTTAGACAATGTGGTAAAGGTTTAGTGTTCACGCATGAAGTCCCGTCTAACGGATCACTGCAGTTTTTAGATATTAACTTGAATTTTAGTGCACATCACATCTGCTGGCGATATGCACCAAGGGCGCAGAAAGAGCTCTTGCCTTTTGAATCTGCGCATTCCAAGATAGTCAAGAGGGCAATTGCAAACTCCTGCCTGGAATCAGCTCTTACCAAGTCATGCCCGCATGCCATGCATGAGAGCTTCCATAATCAAATCAATAGGCTGCTTCAGCAGGCTTCCCCACCGCGATCATCACGGCTGTGGCTGAGAGTCTTCTCAAAAAGATAAAAAAAGAATATCTTGGCAGCAACACAGAGCGCCTGCGTGGGAGGAATATCACAGTCGTGCCATATATGCACAAAGTTGCGCATCACTTGAAGAAAGTGACAGACAGGCATGGCGTCCAAGTGGTTTTTTCTGCGCCAAAAAAGCTCGCCGGCTTATGCCCAAGGATTGGCGAGAACGGACAACGGCGCAACGGCTGCGGTAAAAAGCATGCCGAAACGTTCTTGAAATGTGCCACAGGAGTGGTGTACCAAATTCCTCTCACGTGCGGACGTTCTTACGTGGGCCAAACAGGGCGCTGCGTGAATGAGCGCGTTGGGGAACATGCTTACGAGAAGAGAAGGAGCGAACTTGCCCGCGCATTGCAGCTCATGTATGGGGTGTGAGCCGGACTTCAAAAAGGTAAAAATTGTAGGAAGGAGCAAGGAGAGAGTGGGTCGGGAGCTGTTAGAAGCTTTTTATATTAAGGAATTAGGCGACAACTGCGTGAGTGACACTTCTGTTGCTCTGTATAGCGCAGAAAGCAATTTTCTGCGCAGCTTTTGTTTTTGACGTGAGGTATCCTTGACATGTTTCCTCCTCTTTTCTTCTCCCCTTCTTTCGTTTTATTTGGGACGTGTGATAAAAAGTGCATATATATGCAGCGACCAAATGAATAAAGCCAGTTGATAGTTTGCGCTCTTTCCGTTTACTCTGTCCTTCCTTCCTGTGTTCGTCCGATTGAATGCGCAACGATTCCCAACACGAACATGCACCAACTCGCCCAGCAAGAAGTTCTTCTAAAATACTTGACCAGCACAGAGGGCCCCTTTCTCAATGTCTCACCTTCACCTTTTCAAGTCAACGCCTGTGTGAACCTCATCGTCAACTCAACGTGCCGCGCCAGGTACATTTCCTTTTGTCTGCGAAAGCGGATCATACCCGAGGATGTGAGTGCAATGTTTGGCTACCTCAAACCGCATGTGGGCCTCTTAAGGCGTATTTGCAGATACCTAAGGGCGGAACTATGGCGCCAGGTGCGCAGAATGCAAGATCTGTTACGTATGCTTTGCTATGCGTCAGAACCGGTTTGGCTTGCAGATGTCAAAGTGCGCTGTGCGAGAAGGCTTGCTGCTCAGCTGACGGAGTTTTGGTGGGGCCGGTGCCTCAATGAAGTGCTTATCCGCTCTAGATCGGAGAGCAAGATGAGTCGTCCAAGAGGCCTTGTAGCCCTCGGAGGTGTTGTGCTACCTGAAGAAGTTGTCTGCATATTAAATAAGGGCCCGAAGTACAAAAAAATTTCGGACAAAGCGGACCAAGAGGCTCAGGAAAGATGCCTTCTTGAAGGAGTAGAAGCCCTCAAGAAAACGGTGAACACGAAGGCCACCAAGTGTGCGAAAGACCCCACAAAAAGCGTCGTTTCGTACTTCAAGAAAAATAATCTACGGCTACTTCAGGCAGACAAGACTGGAGGTTTCGTCGTTTTAAGAGAAGAGGAATTCAACATCAAGGCGGGACAAGCAGTCGCCAAGAACTTCGTGCGCGTAAAGCCTAGTGCCATAAGGATCAAGAGCCGAGCTGCAGCTATGTGCAAGAATCTTGAGTTGACTAAACTTGCTAGTTCAATAACTAGCTGTAGGACGAAAACGCTTTCGGTTTTCTTCAGTGCAAAAACTCATAAGGACGCTGTGCCGTTTCGAACGATCGTTAGTGAAAAGGGCACGTGGCAGTCCCTAATCAGCCGATATCTGCAGAAGCATTTGAGTGTCCTACACGTTGAAGATCCTTTCGCCACAAAAAACTCTGGGGACGTTGTTAATTTTTTCAAGTCCAGTGAACATGTAGGCTATGCTTTTTCTGTGGATATAGAAGATTTGTTTTATTCAGTGCCTCATGATCAATTGTTCGTGGCAGTCAGGGAGTGCATCGAGGAAAATGGCGTGATAAGCTTTCAAAATTCTACCGGAGTGACGGTCGACAGTTTCATGTCCATGTTAGAATTTTATTTACAAGCCACATTTATATCCTTTAACGATGACTTTTACATTCAGCGGCAGGGCATATGTATAGGATCATGTGTTGCCCCGGTCCTGTGTAATATATTTTTAGCCGCCGTGGACCGCTCCCTTAGTCGTGAGCTTGCTGATCAAGGGGTCCTTAAGGCCTTCCGATATGTAGATGATTTTTTAATTGTTATCTCAGAGCAAATAACCATGACCCACGCTGATTCAGTGAGCAGAATTTTAACCAACTTTAGACAATGTGGTAAAGGTTTAGTGTTCACGCATGAAGTCCCGTCTAACGGATCACTGCAGTTTTTAGATATTAACTTGAATTTTAGTGCACATCACATCTGCTGGCGATATGCACCAAGGGCGCAGAAAGAGCTCTTGCCTTTTGAATCTGCGCATTCCAAGATAGTCAAGAGGGCAATTGCAAACTCCTGCCTGGAATCAGCTCTTACCAAGTCATGCCCGCATGCCATGCATGAGAGCTTCCATAATCAAATCAATAGGCTGCTTTCAGCAGGCTTCCCCACCGCGATCATCACGGCTGTGGCTGAGAGTCTACTCAAAAAGATAAAAAAAGAATATCTTGGCAGCAACACAGAGCGCCTGCGTGGGAGGAATATCACAGTCGTGCCATATATGCACAAAGTTGCGCATCACTTGAAAAAAGTGGCAGACAGGCATGGCGTCCAAGTGGTTTTTTCTGCGCCAAAAAAGCTCGCCGGCTTATGCCCAAGGATTGGCGAGAACGGACAACGGCGAAGCGGCTGCGGTAAAAAGCATGCCGAAACGTTCTTGAAATGTGCCACAGGAGTGGTGTACCAAATTCCTCTCACGTGCGGACGTTCTTACGTGGGCCAAACAGGGCGCTGCGTGAATGAGCGCGTTGGGGAACATGCTGCGTCGATTACGAGAAGAGAAGGAGCGAACTTGCCCGCGCATTGCAGCTCATGCATGGGGTGTGAGCCGGTCTTCAAAAAGGTAAAAATTCTAGGAAGGAGCAAGGAGAGAGTGGGTCGTGAGCTGTTAGAAGCTTTTTATATTAAGGAATTAGGCGACAACTGCGTGAGTGACACTTCTGTTGCTCTGTATAGCGCAGAAAGCAATTTTCTGCGCAGCTTTTGTTTTTGACGTGAGGTATCCTTGACATGTTTCCTCCTCTTTTCTTCTCCCCTTCTTTCGTTTTATTTGGGACGTGTGATAAAAAGTGCATATATATGCAGCGACCAAATGAATAAAGCCAGTTGATAGTTTGCGCTCTTTCCGTTTACTCTGTCCTTCCTTCCTGTGTTCGTCCGATTGAATGCGCAACGATTCCCACCACGAACATGCACCAACTCGCCCAGCAAGAAGTTCTTCTAAAATAAATGAATTGAACTAATGCATATTTTTAGACGTTGCCTTTATTACTCACAGCCGAAGCTAAATACATCTAAATACATCTAAATGGGGAATATGAGGTATTGAAATAGCTTTACGTCCCGGCACGCTGGATGCGTCCGCCATCTTGAGTTGGTTACAGTCGCAGAACCGTCTGCTAGCGCCGCCTTTAGAAGAGCCCACTAAGAGGTTGAGCGGCAGTCATTGCCGGAACTTTAGGGCAAAGAAAACGCTGCTGTTTCTTTCGAAGTTCTAAGGCGAGTAGTCAGCGGGTCTTAACGTGCTGCCACAACTTGACAAAAAAGCAATAACGGAGTTTTTCGCGCTTAGCAACTCATCAAAATGCGCGTCAGATATTGATACCACATTGCTTCTACACTTCCTGTGCGACTCTGGGCTACTGTTCTCCCCTCATTTCATTATCCACGGGCTTCTCCATACGCGTTTAAATTGAACACTTAATTTTTTTTTCAAAAGGAGGATGGTGTGTGTATGTCCGCGAGGTGCCGTTAGACAAAAAACAAAGCAACATGCTGATCCAGGGCTTTACCTGTGTGCAACCGGAGCGGCCCGAGTACGTAACAATCTTTTATTCAAAAGGACAGACTGATGGGTACGGGTACCGTAGTACATAATTCTGAACTGTAGCGCAAAGAAGCACACGGATGGCGACAGATCAAGACGGGACACAACGCTAATGGTATCCCGTCTTGATCTGTCGCCGTCCGTGTGTTTCTTTGCGCTACCGTTCAGAATTTTTTACTGCACACTCGTTGCTCATTATGCGTCATGAAAAAAACTATCGCGCGGGTTTCGTGTTATCGAGATTACCGTAAACATCACTACCGCAACTACAAATGTTTATTTTTCATTTCTATTTATACCATGCGCGCGCATTCACCTTTAAGCGTTTTTGTTTGCTGAGCAGTGAGCGCATCTCAGAAAAAGAAAAAGAATTATTTTCGAGTTCTGGCGCTTGCAGAACGAGTTACATGTCTAGAACTCGGTCTGCTCATTTCACCAAGTGCTGCTTGTTCATATATGGTTTACTTGTTTATGTACCTGTACGTGCCTGTGCAATCAACACAAGTGTTCCTGGTTGAGCGCTTTACGAGAGTTCCTTTACTGCACACCTTTTCTCTTTAACCCACATATGCCCAGTGTCCTACATATAGGACGCTTCTTCGATGCACTCTAACATCGCTATTTCTTTAGTTGATGACTAGCGCCGCCTACAGCACATCAAGCAGGCCTCATTCTCAACGTGTGCAAGCCTAGACATTGCTTGCTTTTCATGCTGCCACGTGCCGACCGCTTTCTCCGGGCAAACGCGTGTTTTATGTGAAAGACGTCATGGAGAGGAAGAAGTGCACGTGAAATGCCGACCGATTTCTCCGGGCAAACGCGTGCTTTGTATGAAAGACGTCATGGAGAGGAAGAAGTGGAATGTCGGTGCGCACGTGAAACGTTTCGAGGCTTAGCACACCCGAACATAGCACCTGCAATGCCCAGTGTCCTATATGTATAGGACGGCTTGAAAAACAGTGTTGCGTTTACCTGGCAGTAAATAAAGAACTTGTGCTTTCTTGTGAGGGCGGAAGTACAATATTTGTGAAAGAAAAAAAAATTTGTTTTGTCAGTTTTTCTGAGTTTGGGCATATATGGGTTAATATATTGCGGCCCTTCCCTTTCCACTCCACTGTGGTGTGGCATTAACGTGCGTTATCGCGACCAGCATGCTAGGATTGGCAATCAGCGGAAAGCTGAGCGCGACGATCTACCTAAAGAAAAGCCCCCCATGGACTCCGCAAATCTAGCGCTGACATGCTCGCAGCGCACGCTGATTGAGGACAGCAAAAATGAAAAGAAGGGGTTGGGCCGGCAGGAGTGAAGGGCAAACGGACGAACAACGTCGGCGCACTTCGCACGGCGAAAGTTTCGCTGAGGGCCCTTTTGGGGCCTTTGCACTGATGGGTTCGCGTGGCAGGACTGGAGATTTTCCGCAGACGCACGCAGCACCCTCTGTGGCACAGATAATTTATACCCTGCTCATTTTAAGCCACCGACCTAAGCTTCGCGCAAACCACCGCATTCATCGATGAGCAACACCGACGAGGAAAAGCTGACGGATCACGCTATCTAGCGCGTGCGTAACGTCCGTTTGTTAAACAATGCGCACATCAAAAATCTATCAATGGGAGTTCGCTCAATTTAAATTGCATCGCAGGGAAGGCAACTAAAATGCGCGGTAGAATGAGTACCGGGGCTGAATGGTGCATTTACGCGCGCCGATCGCTGTTTTGAACCAAAACGCAATGCAAAACTCGCTCACGACAGCAGTTCGCATCGGTGCTTTCTTCTTCGCGCAAGTAATTATTACCTTTGATTGAAAACAGCGTTACCATGCTCCCAATATTGCCAAGGCTCCCTCGTTTCGTGCACTGTGTCAAGAAGCAGTGGGAAGGCATGCATCAGACCGAAGGCGACAAAACATTCACCCAGCAGGTGAAATGCTGCGATATTTGAATGTTGTCGTTTTGGCGCCCATGACGAAATGGCGGACGGCGCTTGCGGCACTGTCGACAAGTGGCGATCTACATTTTGAATATTCCCGCTTCGAAGTACTAAATAAATACTGGATAATGTAGTCCGTAAGCTGGCGCTCAGGGGTTGCGCGTACATGGCAAGTGCACAGGCTTTCGCTTTTGCCGGAAGACTATCCTGTGACCTCACCCAGGAGTGGCACAGCAGGGAATGGCGATTAATGACAGACGAAATGTAGAAATTTCTTTTAAAGACTTCAAGCACGCCAGCAAAGTGGCATTCTATCACGCACACAAGGTGCGACCACGTAGTGAGCGCAAGCTTAACATCACACAGTAACAGTCTTTTATTTTAATATTTTTTAATGAGTAACGTGCTACATTTCAGCAAGCACAGCTGTTAGAGCAAACATTTATTTTTGGTCTATTTCTTAGGGTACCGGTAGCGTATCACTTTAACAGCCTACACGTAACCAGCTGAAAGCAGCAGTCATTACATTATGCCCAAAAGTCACACGGCTGGGGTATGACGAAAACAACGACATAAACTATTACACAGAAATAATTTATTTTCTCTAGGAATTTCTGCGGAACACTCGAGGAGTGTGATGACGAATCTGGAGTCACAAGCCTGCTGTCTGTACACTCTCGAAACGAAAGACACAGAAGAAAGGGCATTACACTACAGATTCCTAGGATCTCACCAAGTTTTCTTCTTTGAGTTTCTTAGAGTAGAAGTTGTCGAAATACAGGTGGGTGAATGTGCGACTGATTCCCGACAATCGGTACACGAACGTAATGGACGGCTTCCTGGGAATAGAACATTAATCGTGAGGGGAGTGTACACTTACATGGAAAATGAAGCGACAATTTACTCACAGAAAATTGGAGCTCATGTGGCAGGAACAAGAATTTCGAGAAAAAAATTACACCTACAGAGGGCGCGTTGATTTGGCATGCATGCTAACTTGCACAACACTGGTGGCGTAAGTCATACAGAAAAAGATGGTTAATTCTTCCTCTGTCACAGGAATTGGTATAACACGAAAGTGAAATGTGTCGTCACAGAAGTATTTTATTGTTTATAGTGCATTGGTATATGAGAGCTTGTACAATGTCGACTGTTGTTTGGCGGATGTCGCACGTGGACGCACTCACGTTGACACCTAGTGGCACATCTCCGTACTGACGACTAACGCCCATGATCATGATTAGGTCCTTGCGGTAGCTGAAGTTTTAAGATATACGTGGACACGGCATATGGAGAATCCCGCGCAAATATGGCGTCAATAAGCACATAATAAACACTGATACTCGATATGCACTCCTCCAAAGCGTCGTGAAACGCGATGAGAAACGCTGCGCGCGTTGTGTCTTCCCTCTGGCCTGGCAGTTAATTCTCACAGGGCGAGCAGGGAACGCGGTGCGAAAGCCAGGCGAGCGTCGGAGAGTTATTTTTCGATATAGATGGATGCTATGAGCGAGGCTTCGGCTAAACCCACCGCCTCGTGGTGTGTTAAACGAAATTACACTTCTATTGGACACGCGCCGAATGGCACGGTCGCAGCAACGGCGCGATTTTTTTTTCGAGCCTGGTGGCACACATGTCACCACCCCGTTATAAAGGGGACGCTCATAGCATCCAACCATCCATCCATGCCAGAGCACTGTGAGAGGAAAGTGTGAAAGATAAAAGGCGCGTTCATGGAGCAGCAGTTGTGTTTGGCGGTAGCTCCATGGGCTAAACGTCCGCCAGCCATCGTCGCGGACCGAGAGGTCATGGGTTCGACTCCTGTCGACGGCACTTTTCTTATAGTTTCTTTTTCCTTGTAATTTGATGGCGTTCATTTTGCTGGCGTATTTCCGTGACGGAAATGCGTCATGAAAATCTTGATGGACCCCGGCATAGAACACCTTCGTGGTAAGATAGGGTGTGCGAATGCGCAGTTTATCGCCACTGTACCATATCAATATATATATATCAATATATATATATATATATATATATATATATATATATATACATAGTTCTATATATGTATATTTAGTTCTCATTAATATTGTGTCTAACAAACAAAACAAGCCCTTAAGTGTCATCTTCTTTCCTTCATATATATATATATATATATATATATAATGTGCGAGACATGCGACGCGTCTCCTTCAATAAACCACGCGTGTTTTTGTGGTCTTTCTCTGTACGTCGGATTGTGAATGACATGTTAGCATTTCTGTTACATTAGAGCAATCAGTTATCTAGGGCAACGGGGCATAGCTTAACTGTGTCGTCAACAGGTTTTTGACAACTTAGATTTAGAGCATTGCCACGTTCCTCTGCGGACAGCGCATGGGTATACGCTCAGTGATATAGTATCAGTGCGAACTTGCTAGCTGCCTTGTATTCTAGCTCATTTCCTGGCATATTTAGGAAAAGTATATTTTAGGAGGTAGTTTCCTTACATGGCCACATCCAGCATTATGGATCTTAAGACGGAACGTCTTCCAACGAATACGTCGTATCTGATGAGGCCGTGGTACGATTGATTATTTTTCCTGTGTAATTCGTCAGATAGAATCTGTAATAAAGGTGAGTCAGAGCATGCAGTCGCCTATTTCAGGTAAGGCATCGAAATAAAAATGATATGTTTATTTGAAATTACATTTCAAGAAAAAAAATCGAGTATTCGAGAAAAAAATCGTATACAGCTAGCGTTAATAATGGCAACATATAGTGTCAAATAAACATTGTAAATAATTTTAACTAGTCGTTGTATGTCTAAAGAATGAGCTTACTCTTTGGATCTTATATATTTATAGGAAAAATGTTTGACACAGTTCGAGTTACGGTCATTGTCAATTACTTGCAGGAAATGTGGTAACGATAAGTGGTTCACATGTTAAACCGGATTAATAAACATTGCGGACCATTCGTGGCATTGGGCTGACCGACGACAGTATTCTGCATGATGCGTCCACTAAACAATACAGTTATGGTTACCAATGAGCTTGTTTTTGCAGCAAGATAAAACCGGTGACAAATTAAACAACTGAATAATCAATCACTTCAGAAGGCCCCATAAAGAAACGCAAAAGACGAAGCTTGTTGAAAATGGTGTAACATTGTGTCTAAATATTACGAACTAAAAACCTAAAGCGACCCTAATGCAAAGCTTGGGGTCTGGGAGCGACACTCGCACCGGTTTCATCTCCTTTGTATACGTTTTACGCGCTGCCGAATCCGCGTAGAAAGAAGAGCGTGGTTGCGATCTGATCCGTCAGGCAGGGTGTCGGAACGGAACGAAAACCGAAAACGAAAAACGAAAAAAACGATATTTTTGACCGGAACGAAAACGTAACCGAAACTTTATCTATTATTTCGTTCCGGAGAGAAACCGAAATTTTTTCAATCGTTTTTCGGTTCACGAGAAAACTTCGCAGTCCGGAACAATGAGTTCATGCAATTTGAGCATACCTCAGGGTGCAGTATTAACGCGTACCTCAGGCAGCAATTCCAAAGCAAAGATATGTTGAAATTGTGCGAAAAACGAAAACAGTGGCAACCAGAGATGTTGATATTAGCGCAAGTGGACTTTTGCGGGCCTGTCACGCAGGCCAAAGTGGAGAGGGCATTGTCAGCGCTGAAGTTTGTTACAGCGAACGCTCTTATGATATCACAACAGCTGATTTTGGCACCAGAGTTGTCCGCCGCCGCCCGTGTCCCTGACCACTATCGCATGAAGTAAGAAAAAATAAAATGAGAAACAAATTTATAGGATCGGATGGGATATTAACCCACGCCCCCTGCGTGGCAGTCGAGTCTTCCACCACAGCGCCAAGCTGGTGCTTATAACTCCTTCGCAAAAATACTCTACACAGGCGTCATGTCGGGCAAGGAATCGATGTTAACATATGTAATACAGCGTGGCAGAAGATTAAAACGACAACCAGCCATCACACAATGCTAATTCCGCAAAGAGTGTGTGGTTTAATGCTTCCCACCCACTGCAAAGTGCTCAGCCATAATTCTTCGTTGTCATCAGCCACAGCACAAAGCGCACATAATGCCTTACAGATGTGTAGCGGCTACCACGATTTTCCGAAGAATCACGAAAAATGACATAGTGGGAACTCCGGTACTTAGAAAAATTACGATGATTTATGGCGTAGTAGGTACCCTGCATGTGTACTTGTATCAGCTGCCCTAAGAGACTCTACAACGGGCTCTACAAAGTCCGCTCTTCCAACTTTCGCTGTGACTGTGCTGAACATTCCGCGCAACCTGGCAATCTTTTTATCAAAACAGCGGTCTCGCACATCACAGAGTGCATTTAGTGACGTGCTGCTTCTGAGATCGTGCTCACTCCCTTGACACAAAGCACTGAGCCCACTAAAAATCATGATTGAATTTGTAAAAAATGAATACTATGACTTTGAAGGGTATACTGGTTTGTGGTAATTGGTAGGAATTCATCGTACAGTTACTTCCGCTCCTCTGAACAACGTGTTTTACCTTTGTCCCGCTTTCTTAGGAGGAAGGCAAATAACTACATCACAAATCAAATGTGTTTTTTTTTATGATTACTTAAGCTTCAAATTTTTGCTTACAAAAAAAACGTTACGAACCGTTACGGAACATTTTTTTTTCGTTCCGGAACAGAAACGGAACGGAAATTTTTGCGGTGGAACGAAACTAAAACCGAAACGAAAAACATTTCGTTCCGACACCCTGCCGTCAGGTGCCGCGACGAGCTCCACCCGATTAAAGCCCCTTAATATAGCGAAAAATATCCAGGGACTTTACATCAGATGGGCATCTGAGATGTAGTTGCTGCTTCCGCTAAGTTCTACTGGCTAAATTGTATGACTCGAATTTTAATTGATGACAAACCCTAATGTTCATTATATCATATACAACTTTCAGCTTAACCTATATTCCATCCCTTCTATATAAGTTTTTATTTTTATCAGGGTTTTCGGGCAACCCGCTCCGGCGCTAGACAGGGTGGTCTCGGATATAGCAAGGGGGGGGGGGCTCACTAGGTGCTCGCGCCACTACAAAGTGGGAACCTATTGGTCTCTTCTGAGCGAACCTGGGCGTCCTGCGAGACCATGCTGGCGTTGGCGTCCGTAATTTGTTTGTCGGTGAGAGCGATGCCGTGCGCTTTCATGTCCACAACTTTCTGGAACAGGCCCCTGGCCACGGCTTGGGGCTGAAAGCTTCCACTGCGGAGCACGCTTCGCTTGAACGACAGCAGGAGTGGAATGTTCTGGGCGCTTGCCACGTGCTGCACTATTTGTGGTTCGAGTGATGCTGAAATAGATATAATTTATGAACTGTGCGGCAACAGAAGGCCCCGAATGAAAGGCACTTTCATCTTTCACGCGAAACTTCAGCTTAAGGATACGAGGAAAAGAATACAAGATTCACGGAAAACAAAGTACGAGAACCATCATAGATAGCTCGCGATCGATTCGCATGGCTAACTTGTCGCCACCGTTAAACTTTACCTTCATTTAAGAGAAACTAAGGAGAAGGTGAAATTTTTTTGCCGTTTTAGTAAATAACTCTTTCAAAATGCGAAAAACACCTTTTGCAGCAAGATGATTCTTCGTAATTCAGAAAACGCGCATAAAGGAATCGGGTGGAGACGCCAACCCTGATGTTTTCCCACCAACTCGCCACGACTTCTTAGATTCTGGTGGCGTCTGTTTGGGCCAGCCTAATTCCTTATCGGCAAAAGTGAACTACATTGCATTCTAAAGGAGCCACAAGACCTACACGGCAAATTTTAGAAAATTTTTTAGGTAGAGGCACCCGAAAACCAAATGCGCGAAATATAAGACATCGAAATTTCTAACAACGCACTGTCATTCCGCCGCTGGCGTTTCTAGCACGAAACCACTGACCCGGAAACGAACGACAAGAAAGTTCTCAAAGAACAACTGACGAGTTCTCGACCGGTTTAGTCTTGCTTTAGCGTCCCTTTAACGTCGCCACTTAACTGAGGTAACTGAGGCCGCTGCCCGTACGGCATTGCTTTTCCCTGACCGACATGCGACTACTTTGGGAGCCGTCTCAGGAGTGTTAAACACACACAAAAAAAACATGGATGTAACACATGCCACTCAGGCGCGTCTCCCTTGCAGCGACAGAGTAGATGAGCATCGATTTTGGCAGTGATGGTGCCAACACAGATGCGGGCCATCATAAAATGCCTGACTTCAAACATGCGATGTTTCGCTTCAGGATCCCCGTCCAAAGAAATGGTACGCGGAGGCTCCGTGCTCGAAGGGACGTTTGGAGGGCGGAATATTCACGGATTATCAAGGGTCATTGTTTGCTGATCGCACATTGTGTCTGCACTGCTGAAAGTGCAAGATGTCGTGTTGAGATGCGCTTTAGTCTACTTCATAATAATATTTCCATCGACATTGAGTGTGCAGCGTGCTTCTGCGCATGGGAACGTGAAAAAAAAGTATTTGTACAGAACATTTAGACGCACTATATCTAATGGTTTTTGTTGGCTTTTGTTGTTTTGTTTTTAATGGTGTAGTGAGGAAGAGAAAGAAGAGCTTCTTCTTCTTTTATTTATTGTGCGACGGCGACGTCTTAAACAGTCGAGGAATAGCACCGGCAGAAGCCGAAGGTAGATCGCGTGCACAGCAACCACAGACGCGGAAGCTCTTCTTTCTCTTCCTCACTACAATGGCCCCGGGACTGAAAAGGAGCCATCCTGGCGACTACGGCGCAGGTAGGATCAAAGGGTCGTAATATGGCTTGAGTCGGCTGACATGCACCGTGTCACGACCGCGATGTCTGAGGTCGTGGGATGGCGTCACAGGTTCAACGACGTAGTTAACAGAGGATGTGCGGTCGATTATGCGGTAAGGGCCATCATAACGAGGAAGAAACTTCGTTGAAAGTCCAGGACTGTGAGGTGGGACCGACAACCAAACGAGTGAACCGGTCGCAAAATCTTGTGTAGACAATTCGTTGTCATGCCGCAGCTTTTCGCGACCTTGAGCGGCGGTCGTAAGTGTACGCGCAAGCTGCCTACAGTCCTCTGCGTATTTGGCCGCTTCAGACACCGTTGTGCACTCGGAAGTGTCGGGTCGGTACGGAAGCAATGTATCCAATGTGCAGGAGGGCTCTCGTCCATATAGTAGAAAGAACGGCGAAAAGCCAGTGGTAGTTTGTGTGGCAGTGTTATACGCGTATGTTACGAACGGCAAAACAGTGTCCCAGTTGCTATGATCCGAGGCGACGTACATAGTCAACATGTCGCCGAGAGTACGGTTGAACCTCTCCGTCAAGCCGTTCGTTTGCGGATGGTAGGCTGTAGACTTGTGGTGGACGATGTTGCATGCAGCGAGAAGGGCTTGTATTACTTCGGAAAGGAACACGCGCCCTCTGTCACTGAGCAGTTCACGTGGCGCTCCATGTCGAAGAACGAAGTTCCGCAAAATGAAGAATGCGACTTCGCGCGAAGTAGCGGCTGGAAGTGCTGCGGTCTCGGCGTAGCGCGTGAGGTGATCGACTCCTACAATTATCCATCGGTTACCCGAGGAGCTGCAGGGAAGAGGACCATATAGGTCTATGCCGACGCGATCAAAGGGACGAGCCGGACAGGGCAGCGGTTGTAACTCGCCAGTAGGCCGCTGGTGAACTTTTCGTCGTTGACATGCTGTACAAGCTCGAACGTACTGGCGGACGAAGCGATACATTCCGGCCCAGTAGAAACGTTGTCGTAGCCGAGTATACGTCTTCAGCTCACCGGCGTGCCCGTTATGAGGGGCAGCATGAAAATATTCGCATATATCAGAACGCATGTGCCGGGGAATCACGAGTAGCCACTTGCGACCGTCGGTTAAATAGTTTCGCCGATAAAGGATGCGGTCATGCACAGCAAAGTGAGCGGCTTGGCGACGAAGTGTTCGAGAAGAGGGTGTAGTGTTTGGGTCGTCGAGGAAGTTTATTATAGCTGAAAGGGATGGATCCTTTCGCTGCTCGACGGGCATGTTAGCGACGTTGATGGGGGACACGGATGCAAAAGACATCGATGCGGAGGCCACGTCGACAGGTATCGGCGATCGGGAAAGCGCATCGGCGTCAGAGTGCTTCCTTCCCGATCGGTAGACAACGCGGATGTCGTGTTCTTGTAAGCGAAGCGCCCAACGCCCGAGCCGTCCTGATGGATCTTTTAACGAGGACAGCCAGCAAAGGGCGTGGTGGTCGGTAACAACGTCGAAAGGGCGACCGTAGAGGTATGGACAAAATTTGACGAGAGCCCAAATGATGGCTAAACATTCCTTTTCTGTGACGGAGTAGTTTCTTTCCGCCTTCGTTAAAGTGCGACTGGCATACGCCACAACGTACTCGTCGTAGCCGTCTTTCCGTTGCGCTAGGACTGCACCAAGTCCGATGCCGCTGGCGTCCGTGTGTATTTCTGTAGGGGCTGTGGGATCGTAATGACGAAGGATCGGTGGAGAAATTAGTAGGCGACGTAGTTGCTCGAAGGCTTCGTCACACGAGGTTGACCACGCGGAGATGCCGTTGCTTGTGGTAAGCAAATTGGTCAGTGGCGCGATGATGCTTGCAAAATTGCGCACAAAACGCCGAAAATAAGAGCAGAGCCCTATGAAGCTGCGGAGTGCCTTAAGAGTAGTGGGCTTGGGGAACTCTGCGACCGCACGAAGCTTGGCGGGATCAGGAAGAACACCATCCTTTGATACAACGTGCCCTAATATTGTTAACTGACGGGCAGCAAAACGGCACTTTTTGATGTTCAGTTGGAGGCCTGCAGAGGAGAGGCAGGTAAGTATCTCACCCAAGCGAATGAGGTGCGTTGGAAAATCGGCCGAAAACACGACGATGTCATCAAGATAACAGAGGCATGTTTTCCACTTGTAGTTGCGAAGGATTGTATCCATCATACGCTCGAAGGTTGCGGGCGCGTTGCACAGGCCGAAAGGCATGACGGTAAATTCGTACAAACCGTCAGGTGTGACGAAAGCTGTCTTTTCGCAGTCATTTTCAGCCATGGGCACTTGCCAATAGCCCGAGCGAAGATCCAGAGACGAGAAGTACTCTGCGCCTTGCAAACAGTCGAGGGCATCATCTATCCGAGGCAGCGGATAGACATCTTTGCGAGTGATCTTATTCAGCCGACGATAATCCACACAGAAGCGGATTGACCCGTCCTTCTTGCGTACTAGCACCACAGGAGACGCCCAAGGACTGTGGGAGGGGCGAATGACGCCACGCTGCAGCATATCGTCGACTTGCTCGCTAATTACCCGTCGTTCCGCTGCCGACACGCGGTATGGGCGCTGGCGTAATGGAGAGTGGGAACCAGTGTGGATGCTGTGAGTGATGCTCGCCGCACGTCCCAAGGATGGTTGGTCGCAATCAAACGATGACCGAAACTTTTGAAGCAGGGCGAGGACTTGGCGGCGGTATGAATCCGGCAGATCGGCGTCCAAGGCGGCTTCAAGAACGTCTGACGACGGCGAAGACAGTGATGGTGAGGTGCAATGCTCGGAGGAAGTAAGGGCGTCGAGCTGATAACAGGGCGTGTCGTCAGAAGTCTCAAGGATGTGAATTGGGTCAATGGGCTGAACACGACCTAGTGATTCTCCGCGCAGTAAGGTTACGGGGTGCTTAAACGGATTGCAGACAAGCATAGATGATAATCCGGATTCAGTGGCAAGAACGGCAAACGGGAGAGGTAGAGCCTTCCGACGCAGAAAAATAGGCGACGGCGTAAAGAGTACGGTGGCGTCGGTCGCGGCGGAGCAAGATACGGGCACAAGGACCGACATTTCGGGCGGTACTTCCGTGTTGGATACAACAGTGAGCTTTGCGGCTTTAGTTGCAGAAGGGTCGGGCAGTACGGATCCAGAGAATGGGAAAAGCACCACTTCGGCTCTGGCACAGTCTATGATGGCCCGATGTTGCGACAAGAAATCCCAACCGAGGATGAGTTCATGGGAGCATGAAGAGAGCACGAAAAGTTCGACAACGTATACAGCGCCGTCAATGACCACTCTCGCGGTGCACGCAGCATGCGGTGCTACATGCTGTGTACTTGCAGTGCGCAGTAGCATGCCAGATAGCGGCGTGGTGACCTTATGCAGTTTTCTACAAAGCTTCTCGTCGATGACAGAAACGGCAGCCCCAGTATCAATAAGCGCTATTGCGGCAGTTCCTTCAACTATAACGTCCAATAAATTGCGCGGCGACTGTGCAGGCCTTGTAGAAGTCGCGAAGCTTGCAGTTCGTGCCTGCGGAACTGCAGCAGCTAGTTTCCCTCGCTGGGCGACTGGCGACGACGTAAGGGCGAAGGCGAGCGACGACGTGGGGAGGATGATCGATGGTTGGCGAAAGGACGTCGCGGTAGCGGCGAAAAGTCTGGGTTGGAACGCATGGCATTAGCGGTATCATCATTCGAGTAGCCGTATCCAGGTACTGCAACAGTTGGATGAGCAGAAGGCATGCGACGATTGCAGAAGCGTGCGACGTGGCCGGCGAAACCGCAAGCGAAGCATATGGGTCGGTTGTCCCGTGTGCGCCAGGGGTTCTGAAAATGGCTTCGAGGTGGAACTTGGGGCGACAAAGGAGGGGGAGATGTTCGTGGTCGCATCGCGGCAGGAAATGCGACGGTCTGATGCGCAGGTCGCGCTGCGACTGCAGCATAAGTCAGAGGTGCAGCTACGGGAGCGAATGGTTGAGCCAAAGGTAGAGACTCGGCAAGCTCCTCGCGAATGGCCCTTCTGATGGGATCAGCCAAAGGTGTGGCAGGCTGTACAGGGCGATCTCCTAGCGGAAGCATGGACAGTTGGCGCGCCACCTCTTCACGAATGAAGTCCTTAATCTTGTCGGAGAGGGATATATCGGACGCCGGGTTGGCGGCAAGCGTGAGACCCGAGAGCGAGTTGGCAGGTGCAACAGCGCAGCGCGCAAGGACCCTTTGTCGACGCAACTCATCGAAGCTCTGGCAAAGGGTGACGATGGCCGCGACAGAAGTAGGGTTTCGCGCAAGAAGCATCTGGAATGCGTCGTCTTCGATGCCTTTGAGGACATGCTTCACTTGGTCCTCTTCGCTCATCGAGGAATCGACGCGGGCACAAAGGTCCACGACATCCTCTATGTAGCTGGTGTACGTCTCACCAGGCAGTTGAGCGCGCTGGCGTAGACGTTGCTCAGCGCGGAGCTTTCTCAAGGTGGGGCGGCCGAAGACTTCCGTGAATGCTGTCTTGAAAGCGGACCAGGTCTGTAATTGACGCTCATGATTGTGGAACCAGAGGTTCGCAACGTCAGCGAGATAGAAGATGACCGCACGTAGTTTGGCCGGGTCATCCCATTTGTTGTGCTCGCTGACGCGCTCATAGATGGAAAGCCAGTCTTCTGCGTCAGTCTCACCTGCTGCGCTAAAGACTGGAGGGTCGCGTTGCCGCTGGACGGCGCCGCAGCTGGTGGGAGGGGCGGCGGCTTCAGGCTGATTATCAACAGCGTCGGTCATAGTGCTTGAAACAGCTGGCAACGTTCGGTTGCGAAGTTCCAGGTTGAGGCCAGGGATTCCAGCAACCTCCACCAGATGTCGTACGACGATTTATTGTGCGACGGCGACGTCTTAAACAGTCGAGGAATAGCACCGGCAGAAGCCGAAGGTAGATCGCGTGCACAGCAACCACAGACGCGGAAGCTCTTCTTTCTCTTCCTCACTACAATGGTTTTTGTTGGTGCAGATATAGTAAGATGCTTCCATCACGTACGCGGTAATAATTTAAGTTAGACACGCCTCGCCGGTAAGGTGAAAAGCTCGTCGGTAAGGTAAGCTCGTCGGAAAGGTGAATGGTGAGACTTTCAACGGCGCGGGTTGTTGCGGCCGACGCCGACGCCGTGCACTCTTTTCCCTCGTTTTTGTTTGCTATTTTCGTGGTTTGCCTGCACTGCGAGGACGTTCGTCGTTATAACAGAATCGAGTGAGTTGACTGTGGGAGCTATGTGCGGTAATTCTAGCTTACATATGACCTGTATGATCTCGACGTAGACGGCGTCCGCGCGCGCTGCGTGCCGTTCGGGCGTTCGTACTTGCATGTGTTTATCTGAGTATTTAGGGATGGGTTACGTTTGTAAACGTTTGTGTGTTGAACAAAGGGTGGCATTAAATACAAATGATCATTGTGTGTGTGTGTGTGCTGGTTCCCAGAATCCCCGATCTCATTATCCGCCTCTTCACTGCAGTTGACAGCCGCACTCGAGGAAACGAAGGTGTCGCTATGGTCTGACGCCTCACCACTCGTGATGGGAAAATCAACAGCGGTGTTCGTCCTGTCAACGAGGCAGTCGTTCCCACATTTCCTTTGGTTCGACAAGACGACGTATAGAAAAAGAGGTGAGTGGCACCCACACAAAGGAGCCTAAACAAATTTCGTTTGTTGTTTAAAAGAGGCTCACATCATCTTGTGCTGCAAGTTTGTCGTCAAGTGACGTGTCACAAATACTACTATTTGCAAGTTGTGTTTTACACGATAACGGCAAAAACTTGGTTCCTTACCATGCCTGTTTGTATTTGTTGTTTTGTTGTGAGCCTTCTTTATGTTTGTACAAATCACGTATTGTCTAGGTCTTGCATACTATTACTACAGTTCCGTTCTCTCATCATAATATCACGTTCTGCTTTTCAGACACAATTTTTCATAGCTGCTCACCCTGAACAGGCACGACAACATAGCAAGTCAGAAGTCTAATGCCTCCCGTCGTCACCACTTCTTTATTTATTCATAATCATAAGGAATAAATATGGAAACATGATGCCGATTTCTGCAGTTTATTTTGCGCCATTTGGCACTATGCACATCACAGTCACACATTGTAGTTGTCTATACTCATACAAGCATGTAAATGAGGAATACCTCAACTGCTTCATTGCAAATCACAGAACATCTCTTCGCGCTTTGTATATTACTCTGCTGGAAAATGTGTGTTGTTTTCACGAGTTTTATTAAAATAATGCTAAAATTGAACTATTCTTTCTTGCAGTCGCTGGGACCAACGGCAAGTATTACTGGACTTGCCTAAAAATGAATACTTCACTATTTCCAACAGTAGTCGCGCAAAAGTAGAGCATGTGTCAATTGAGTAACTTAAAATAGTTTAGAATAACAGAGAGCTGAGCTAGTTGGTAAGTATTCATTCTAAACACACAGGGCGTGCAAACACAGACACAAGAAAGAAGTCACGACACCACAAACGTTGACTAACAACTGAAGAGACGCACAACGGCGGAAAAAAATAGCCACAAAAACTTATCTGCGCATTCTCATGCAATAGGCGAACCTATCAATCCGGCACGCGTGGGGGTCTACGTGGAAGATATCTGTTAAGGCATTTGATTTCATCTTTATGCAAGTTAATCGATGGTTGGCTCACGCATGCGCTACCACTATTCTCGATATGCCATGCTGCAATCATCAGGCAGCGGCCCGTCTGTCCTACGTAGAAGCAGCCGCAGCTGAATGGGACCTTATACACCACACTTGTACGGCAATCAGTGAATTTGTTGGTGTGTTTTACGAAAGAAATATCGGTCCGCTTCTTGTCTTTTACTCGCTCCTTCTTCCTCTGCACAGCGGCACAAATCTTTACCTAGTTTATTGGCAGCCGTGAAAACAACATTACCGCCGTATCTACTCTCTATTTTCTTTAGCCTGTGAGATATGCAATGAGTGTTCGGTATACCTACGACACGTTTCTTCGTATCGCTTTCTGCAACCATGCTCGGACTTCCCATAATGGACTTCTTTAAACATTCAGCGACAGTGGCCACTGCATCACGAGGATACCCTACATCTAAAAGAGGCGTAACCTGTGCGTTAAAGCTATCACTCATTTTCTGCTCACACGACTTGGTGAGGGCTGATTTAAGGCAAGACATGGCGATACCGCTTTTTACAACCTTTTTTTACAACGAGATTCCGTTTCGAGCAATCGTTTCAGAGCAAGGCACCTGGAAAGTCGCTTTATCTAGTTATTTGCAGAACTGCTGAACCTCTTTGAGTTTTTCAGACCCTTTTCGTGTGCGTAATTCTCAGGCGCTAGTTCAGTTCCTCTCAAAGGAGAACCCCGGCTGTTGTAAAGCTTTTAGTATGGATATTGAAGACTTTTATTGCTCCTTGACGCATGAGGACTTGTTAAAATGTGTTAATGAACGTATTAACGAACAAGGGCACGAGACGGTTTTCACCGATAAATGTGGTGTTTCTAGCGGGGCTTTTCTAGAAATTCTTTCCATGTATTTAAAGTCGACGCTGGTAGGTTGGAGGGAAGGCATTTATGTGCAGAAATCATGAATATGTATTGGTTCTAAGGTTGCTCCGGGTCTTAGTGATATATACCTTAGCAAGATCGACAAACCTTTGGAAGGCGCCTTAGGTAATTCGGTTATTAAGGTTTTTCGTTATGTGGACGATCAGTTGATTTTTTGTAGTGGTGAGGACTTTGAAACGGGGGTAACCTCAGTGAGCGAAAAATATGAATTAATTGGAGGAGGGCTGAGCTTTACTAAAGGGGTGCCTCAGAAAAATATAATACAATTTCTAGACATTTCCTTAACTTTGTTTCAGAAGAACCACGTGCTGGCAGTATTCTCCTTGATTTTCGAAACCGCTGATAATTTTTTCGTCGAAGCACTCGAAGGTTGTGAAAAACGGCATCACCATGTCTTGCCTTAAATCAGCCCTCACCAAGTCGTGTGCGCACAAAATGAGTGATAGCTTTAACGCAGAGGTTACGCCTCTTTTAGATGTAGGGTATCCTCGTGATGCAGGGGCCACTGTCGCTGAACATTTAAAGAAGTCCATTATGGTAAGTCCGAGCATGGTTGCAGAAAGCGATAGGAAGAAACGTGTCGTAAGTATACCGTACATTCATTGCGTATCTCAAAGGCTAAAGAAAGGAGGAAGTAGATACGGCGTTAATGTTGTTTTCACGGCTGCCAATAAGCTAGGTAAAGATTTGTGCCGCTGTGCAGAGGAAGAAGGAGCGAGTAAAAGACAAGAAGCGGACCGATATTTCTTTCGTAAAACACACCAACAAATTCACTGATTGCCGTACGAGTGTGGTGTATCAGATTCCTTTCAGCTGCGGCCGCTTCTACGTAGGACAGACGGGCCGATGCATCAACCAGAGATTGTTGGAACATAACAGATCGCTTACAGGAGGCTCACCTTCTAATCTGTCTTTACATTGTCGAGATTGTAAGTGCACGCCAAAATTTGATGAATGCGCAGTGTTGTACAGGCATAGAAATGAAGAAACGCTCCTGATGATTGAAGCATGGCATATCGAGAATAGTGGTAGCGCATGCGTGAGCCAACCATCGATTAGCATGCATAAAGATGAAATCAAATGCCTTAACAGTGATCTTCCACATACACCCCCACGCGTGCCAGATTGATAGGTTCGCCTATTGCATGAGCATGCGCAGATAAGTTTTCGTGCCTTCTTTTCCGCCGTTGTGCGTCTCTTCAGTTGTTAGGCGGCGTTTTTTGGTGTCCTGATTTCTTTCTTGTGCCCGTGTTTGCACGCCCTGTCTTTTTAGAATTAAAATAGTTGTGGAGTCACTTGACGCTTCGGTGTGTGTCATTTTATTCACGTAGGAGTGTTACCGGCAACAGTCATCTTATCCCCTCTGAAGTGGTAATATCACCCTTCAGATAAAGAGTCCCTCTATTGTTCTTAAGAAGGTCAGGGTACTCTCCTAGAGCGCGCCGACTCTGACCCACCAAGAGAGCTCACGTATCTCTTCAAAGAGCGTCGTATACGTGGCAAGTCAGAACTCTCCGAAAAGAGCCACCTATACTCTTTTTTTTTTTCTTCTTAAGGTGTTTAAGACGTTTGTTCATTGTTATTTTTTTCGCAGTCACCATTGCACGAGATCGAAATTTGTAAATTTGCTCACTGTTAACTTAACTCACTCATTGTTATTAATCTTCTGTTTCTATTCTAGCACAGTCCTTTCTGCCATGACCTAGGCTTTGAGGGTAAATAAAAAAGTAAATAAAAACAAAAATAACTGTTTCACGAAACTACAGAGACAATCCATGAAATCCCCCCCGGCAAGTATAAATAAATAAATAAATAAATAAATAAATAAATAAATAAATAAATAAATAAATAAATAAATAAATGCCGCCTTCGTTCCTGAAGGAAACGAGATAATATCTAGACACTCCTTTGTAACCACTTACATCAATGTAGTTTTACAAGACGCGAGAGCATATGGTGACGAGCCAAGAAACTGAGCTATTTCACTTCGCCGGGTGCAACACCGCATGAACTCCTGAAGCTGTTCCTGTGGTATCGGAATATATTCTACAGCGGCCTATTGTCATCACAGCTTACCTGGAATAATTTCAACTGTCGCCACGTACGGGTACGTAGGGTGTTGCCTAGGTTTCGAAACCAATACGTCGACCATGACGAAGTCACAGCTCAACGGTATTACAACTCCCAGAAAGGCTGTAGCATTCGTTTGGCAAAGGAGCCCGTGAAGGTCTGAAAAGTAAAGCAGAAAAAATGAAAGCACAGAAAATTCAACCGTGGAATTTATCCAATACTGGCTGCCTGAATTTGCCGAAAGCTCTCCTGCATTGCTACGTAGAAGAGAGACGAGGCATTTTTGCTTGCCCTTGGAGAGCTTAAATAACTTCGCTAAAAATAGGCGACTGAAGAGTTTGTTCAGCCGACGGCTTATTCAGAAAACATCTTAAGACACAGTCCAAGATCAATAAACTTCGGTATTAGCCTATTCGGAAGACTCATTCTCAAATAGGCTCAGCTCCCTTGGGTGAATCTTTTAAGTCAAAATGTGGCAGTATTCTGGTTTGAATCGACGCGCGTGCCGTAATACGGTGATTACAAAATTAGTTTCACAAAAGTTACCGTGCGACTTCTAGACCAAAATACACAAAAGGTTAATTAGCAGCACCAACATATGGCGCAGACGCTTGGAGGAAAGCTGAGATAATATAGAACATACGAACCGCTGAACTAGCTGTAGTTTACTACACGAAAAGTTATCCTCGTTGTGTAAGACTGAAGACAGGGCCTCATAGGCTTCATGATTGTGTAGTGTGCTAATTTTCTAGACAGCTTGCCCAAAAAAGGCCGGGACGTCCTAAAATACTGATAGTCAAACGCCTGTATTATTTGTGCATCCGAATCTTAGCACGGAAATTTTTGTATCGGATGGCAAGTTAGCGGTTTGATAAGTTCTGTGAACACGCAACCAGGTTTGTCTATGCAACACAACAGGCACATTTGGACTTCGACTTGTTGGTAAAAACTCAAACTGCGTTCGCGTTAGTGACACATGCACTGCACGTTGCACAGAAACTGCATGTAAGCGTGGGTATGTTTTTTCGCATTTTGCAACTTCGAACTTTGTTTTTATTGCGTCTTTTCCATTATCTTTTTTTTTTCAGCTTCGCCCATTAGGTCCACATTGCTCAACATAAACCAACCGGTCCCCCGAGATCTTGAATATTAGATCATCACTTACCTCTTTTAACGTAACTGGGATCGATTGGTCGATCTGAAGAAAAAATGTACAAAAAAATCAATATCATTATCTTCAATATTTGCGCTAAGGGTAAACTGCAGGAATACGTAGAGTATAGGTAGACTTAAAAACTGAATGCATTGCCACTCTACCGAACTGTTCTAGGTAATCAACCTGAAACCACCACAAATGTTCTGCAGAGACTTAGTTCTTGTGTGGCTTTAGAAAGACGTGTGCTTAACTGTTTCGATTAGACTATAATCAAACTGCACAGTCTTAAAAATGACTGAGTAAATAATGAAGCCATATGTTGCAAAAATCACGCATACATTTTGATGTCGGCAGCACCTTTTTTTTCGAAATTCCCCAGCAGGAGGCAAGCGCGGTAGCGGAGACTATGGTTAAAATAACGTTAAAGCGATGTGACTTTATAAGAACTCAAACCGCGTGCGCGTTGTGGCGTGCCTGAGCTATGCACTGCACGTGGCACAGGAACTGCATGAAACCATGCGTATGTTTTTTGGCATTTGCTATTCCCTTCTTGAGACACGTTGGCAGGTCATAAATAAAATATAAAAAAAGACGTTTCACATATGCCGAGCCAAGCATACAAAAGCGTGGCAGACCGTTGAGACGAATGAGACTGCTCGTCCAGCAGCTCGTCCAGCAGAAAATGTTTCATGAAGCCCAATTTCTTAGTTAATCAAAATTATTGCATGACATTTGATTTGGTATGAGTTCATTCCAGGAATAGCTTCGATCTATAAATTTTGCAGAGCGTCTCCATCGGTGTATGCAATACATCCCTATTGTGTTTGCCATTACGATTATAAACAAGCGTCAGATTTCGCCTAATTTCATTTTACGAGTATTATACCCCTCAGAACCACCAGAGGCGTTACAGAAGGGGACCGGTAAAATCCCACACAAAAAAGAGAAAAAGGAACAAAAAAATAGGTACAGTATAGACGTACAGTAAGTTAGAAAGGACCCGAGTATACAATATTAGCTGTTACATTGCGGGACTGCTCATAATCTTTCAACGTTCACAACGTCCGCGGGAAGGTTATTCTAGTCGCGTGAGATATCGAAACCATGCTTTTTTTCTTTCTTTTTTTTTCTGCGCGGCAGCGCTGTTCTGCATTAAGTGGATAACCGCACAACCAGCTGCAGCCAGCGAAGTTCGCTTTCACGCAACGCCGTTGCTACTGCAAGCATGCTGATAGTTAGGTGTGCTTCACAGAAAAGCAAGCACGGCGCTCGCGCGCTTCAATGGAGAAAACAGAGCCCCTGTGCGCCTGCGCTGCTTAGCTTCGATGTGCGGCGGCGCCGTGTGCGATGCGGCCACGTTTTGCCGTCTTCGTATTAAAAGTGGGCGACCCTCTACGTGCCTATATGCATTGCTTTTTTTTTTTCGAAAAAACCACGCAACATGTAATTGCGAAAGGTGTAGATATACATGTGGCTAGCATGAGCCGACGAGAGCAGGATAGTTATTGCCTCGCAGAAGAAAACGTGGTTTCTATACCTTACGCGTGTTTATAATCGCAATAGTGAACACAGTGGAGATGAACTGCAGCGCAAGCCTATTTTAGTAGTTTGACAGCCACATCTCCTCAGCAAGGAACAATTTCCCTCAAAGCCTACCTCAGATTACTAGCTCACTTCACTACAGAACAACGGTTCGGCTTCACGAAAATGGCGGACGCGCCCAGTGTTACCAGAGCATAAGGCATTATAAATATCCGCTATTGCTTCGATGCAATCTGACAGGGGCGAGAAACAATTGTATGAAATTTCTGCTGATCCCTGTCAAGATAGGGCGCGCGCGACCCCGCCCGGCAGCTCCAAAATCGCAGCTTCTGTTTGAGCCACGCAGATCTCCCTCAGGGGCTCCCAGGGGCTTCTCGCGCCACCATAGGCGTGCGCAGGGTTCCCCATTAGGGGGGGGGGGGGCAAAGGTTCATCGCAGCGCCCCCCCCCCCACCCTATTAGGTCACTGTATGGAGCAGATTTTGCGTCCCCCCCCCCTCTTAGGTGACTTGAAGGGTCAATGTACGGGGCAGATTTTGCGCCCCCCCCCCTCTTAAGTGATTAGGGGGCGCGGAAGCCCCCCCCTGCCCCGCCCCCCCAGTGCGCGCGCCTATGCGCGCCACAAAAGACGGCCGGCGCGTTTCCTCTGCGCTGGAGCCGCGATCGCCGGCAGCGCTCGCGCGCTTTCACTCGCACATAGGGCATACGACGCGCGGGGCGATGTTATTGCCCATAGACTTCGTACAGGGCCTCACGGTGAAGGCGACGGAAAAAATGCGCCTGGAGTGTTCATATCATTGCTATCTGAATGAAATTAGTCAGTGCAGCATTTACTACAAATATGTCAACCTTACTACGTGTCGCTAACATTTTACTACCATAGAAATATCTGAGAGGTAGTTAACGCTGTCAATACGACAGAGCGTGTCAGGGTAAATAAATATCCATAGCTTCGTACGTGATCGTTAGTGAACGTTACTACCTCTAACGGCCGTAGTATGTTGTTCTGTAATAGGTAGGTGCTGTCGAAAATTTGGGTAAACTGTAATTTCCTTGGCTATGTTCGAGTAACAGTTTCGTACTTCGTTGTGGCACACGTATATACAAGTAGTAAGTTATGAGAATCTAGGTCCAAAACCTTGATTATGTATCTACGTTCATGGATTTTCACTGGTACACGTGTTTTACTCCAATGTAGGGCTATGAATAGCATTACAGTTGCTTTAGAGCATACGTCCCGTAGATGTTGAATAGCTCGTGTTTGCGCGTACGTGTGTGTGTTCTCATTTATGCTTGTTTCATGACATATATGTATAGATGCTTCTCTGAAGATGTCATTCTTGTGCGTATTTACCAGGGCGCTCACATGAAGTTATAAGCGATTATCAATTAGTGTAATAAGGCAATGCCGTTTCCACAACGGCGTGTGTCATAGCCTTGCCCCGCCACGCCGGTCTAGTGGTTATAGCGCTCGACTGCTGACCCGAAGGTCGCGGTATCGGATCCCGGCCGCGACGGCTGCATTTTCGATGGAGGCGAAAATGTTTGAGGCCCGTGTACTTAGATTTAGGCGCACGTTAAAGAACCTCAGGTGGTCGAAATTTCCGGAGCCCTCCACTACGGCGTTCCTCTAATCATATCGTGGTTTCGGGATGTTAAACCCCAGACATTCATTATTATTAGTGTGTCATAGCCTTAGTAGCTTTAGGACGTTAAACCGACCAATCATATTGATTCGTTTTTATGTTCATGCTTATGCTCTTGTAGTGAATGCCACTTGATAAATATGACATTGCCAGCGGCACATACAAGGCAAAAACATGTAGACCTACTGCTGGTTAATTGCAGCTACCGCAAAGTAGGGACTGTAATGGCAGTAGTGCTACTAAGATTGTATTATTAGTTCCCTGTAGGTAGCCCCTATAAGTAGTAAGCGTCTTAGTAGTAAAGTTCTTAACTTGGCAGTTATACCTGCAGTTACTACATAGGTAGTGAGTGATGTGACAAAAGCGTTTACCTCACAATTAGTAAATACCCCTAATTTTTTAAGAGTGTACTTACACGTTGTTGTCGTTGTCGTAGTCGTGGTAGTAGTGGTCGTAGTAGTAGTCGTAGTAGTGGTCGTGGTAGTAGTAGTAGTAGTTGTCGTCGTGGTCGTCGTAGTGGTCGTAGTAGTAGTAGTCGTAGTGGTAGTCGTAGTCGTCGTTGTGGTAGTAGTAGTGGTTGTTGTAGTTGTCGTCGTACTTGTCGTGGTGGTACTCGTTGAGGTGGATGTTGGCGCTATTGAGTGTGTACTACGCTTTCCTGCACCGGGAGTTCCTGTCGTGGCAGGCACAGATACTGGTGTAGTCGCCGACTTCGTAGATCCTGAAGCTGTACTGGCCGACGTCACCACGTCGACAGTCTTGGAAGAGCTAAGTGACGATGCAGGTGTCGAGCTACGACCTGGAAGAATGTCAGAATGCAAGTTACGTCATATAAAAGTCTTTGACTAATGAGGCAAATGCGCGCAATTTTTCGGGGCCCCTGCTTAACCCGGTTGCTTAGGAGTGTGTGCACATGAAGCGTCACATGCATATTCGTATGCGACATATGCAATCGAGCGATAACATCGAGACAATGTAATGCTTGTATTCCACACTGCGACTCGTTGTGTTTTGCAAGAAGTCTGGTCTCCGATTGTATAACTTAATGACTTACCAAGTGTGCAGCGGGCGTTCGCCTCAAAATATTATAGCGTAACATACTGCCCAACTTTTATTCGCATGTTTCACTTCCTTTTCTCTTATCTCAACTTTTCTGAATTTACTACTACAGTGCTCGAATATTTGCGCTTACTTTACTATGATTTTCACATTGCTTGTATTAAATTTGCCTGTCTGTAACTTTACAGTTAACTTTACACTTTACACTAACTTTACAGTTACCTGCGCCCATTGCTGTTATACTCATCAAATTATACCCTATGGGACCTCATTCGGTAATACGTAAATATTGCGACACTTATACATTTTTATTTCGTGAAATAAACTTCAAAATTTACAAAGAGCGCATGCACGTATTTGTGCATCATAGAATACTTATTTATAACCTGCGGCCGCGTCTCGAGAGAAATGCGTCATCAACCGTTTGTCGCTTAACAACGAGTATCATTTGCTCTTGCGTCTCTTCTCATGGCAAAAGAAGACTCGAAAGTGTGTGCGTTGTGAGCATCTTGGCGGTGCATATGACTTTTCTTGCTATATTTGCCTTGTGTTACTCTCATAAAAGTTTCGAGTATGATGGTTTATATGTAGGTGCCTAACGCTGGCATCTTGTAAAGAGGTAGCCTTTTTTTTTTTTAACCTACGTGGATTGAAGGTTTCCGCCTATAGCAGCATGGTGCTTTTGTACATTACGTTTAGCGAGCACGGTGCACAGTGCATTGGTGGGTAATGGGTATTCTTTATGACTGATGAACTGATCTGGGACAGCCCGATAGACTTGCTCGCCAATGAGTGTCACTTGCGTCGCCGCAACTAAGGTTCTTTTTCGTCTCATTTATTCGCCGGAAACACCGTATGAGATAGTTCCGGTAAATGGGTCTTCTGTAAAGACAACAAATTTTTCAATAGGTACTGGGGATATCTGTGTTCTTCACTAACAAATAAGGCCTTAGGAGAGGATAAAAAAACAACAAGCTTCGAGAGAAACGGATAGTTGGGGCGCATTTCAATAATGACAACGGTTACGTGATACAATCGCGGCTCTTACAGTTTTACGTAAACAACAGAATTCTTCTTTCAAAAACTAGCGAAAAAGTGTTTTCGAAAGCTTGTAAAACTCCGCATAGTAAACACTCGGAGCTTACCGAGTGTTTACAATGAAGAGGAAATGGGTTCGCCTTTCCGTTGTGGCTAGTTGTTAATTTAGTTTTGCTTGCCTCCATCTTGCATTTGGGTATACAGTTGAACTCCTCAATAACGAACACCCTGAAGGACGAAATTCTCGCAGCAACGAAGAAATCTGGCGCCCCCGACGAACGTCCATAGAGTTCCATGCATTTGCCCCTTCTAGATAGCCAAGAGATATTAAAAGGCACTTTCGCAATAATGACAGTTTCAGGTAGTGATCCGCAACATTTTTTCTTTCAACCTGTGACCTATTTGGCAATCAAGAAGTTGGAAAATTGCCGCACTGCTCATTCGACAAGTCGGCCACATACGTTTCCGCCAACAAGCGTCGTTGCGGCCATTGCTGTTCATATTCGGTCGAGTGATGATGATAGCAACAAGTCTTTTTTTTTTTCGCTGAGAGCAGTTTTATGCTAACGCCTTTGTTCGCAACTATGTCGGCACATGATGCTTGAAGTGATGACACCTACGAAAGTGACGTGTGCCGACAGATATCGAAAGTGTGCGCGAAGAAAATGACAGTGACGACGAGAGTGAGGAAAGCAGGAAAACCCAAGAAAGGTAAGTAAGTACGCGAAGTTCTCGATGTTTTTGAGATCATTCGCACATTCCTCAGCGCCCACGGCGACGACGAGGCATTGCAAAGCTTATTAAGCTGCGAGGCTCAAGCCGTCAAGCTACTTCAACGCAACGTGAAACAGAGCAAGACTAGCGACTTCAAATAAACCTTGGTAGTGTGAAGTAATTGGTGTGCGTATTTTATTTTCGCCACAACAAAATTCTCACGATACCGAACAAAAATCGCTTCCCCGGCGATTTCGTTATTGAGGGGTTGAACTGTATTTCGCAAAAACAACATATGTTTTCCCTCATACTCACCTCACCTTGATACGTTTTTTTAAAATTAATAAGTAAACTCTATTTGAGCATAACACATACAGGGTTTGCCCGCGAGATAAGGCAAAAAGAGGACTTAAACCCCCTGACTAGGCATATTAAACCCCCTAGACTTGGAAACATCGTTAGGATTACTCCACCATAAAGCTATTTGACGTTCCAGACGTTCCTTTCTCGGGGTTTTTCCATTTGAGCCTTGTTAAGATTGCTGCTCTCATTCAAAAGTGTGCCAGTTTGTGTGTTTTGTGAGGAAGAACATCGACACGCTCAGAAGCCAATCGCCATCGGCTGGCGCGCACTGACAGTTCGCTCTCTGGCTACGCCCTGCCTGCTGCTGCTACGATCGTCGCTGTCGTTCAGTACCTCAATAAAATCACGTAACAAATGGTGCAGGTGCTGGGTACGAAAATCTGGAACTTCACTGCTGGAAACTCAAGCCCGCCTCTGCAATGTCGGAATAGGGACCAACGCTACCACAACAACCCGTGCCCCGCTGACTATAGTGGTCTACCCTGGCCAGTCGCGTCAACGCGACCCACCAATCTTAATAATAATAATATCTGGGGTTTTACGTTCCGAAACCACGATATGATTATGAGAGACGCCGTAGTGCAGGGCTCCGGAAATTTCGACCATCTGGTGTTCTTTAACGTGCACCTAAATCCAAGTACAGGGGCCTCAACCATTTTACCTCCATCGAAATGCGACCGCCGCGGCCGGGATCGAACCCGCGGCCTTCGGGTCAGCAGCCGAGCACCGTAACCGCTATACCACCGCGGCGGACCGACCCACCAATCTGCAGCGATACAAAAGAGCAAGATGTGGGAGACTGGCTGGCTGAGTACGAACGGGTGAGCGTGATCAACCACTGGGACGATGCAGGAAGGCTTAGTTACCTGTCATTTTACTTGAGTGGTGTCACAAGTGTGTGGCATCGAAACCGCCAACGTGACCTCCCGACATGGGCTGTCTTCAAAACTCACGTGACGGAGGTATTCGGGCGCTCCGCAGTTCGCAAGCTTGGAGCCGAGGAACGTTTGCGTGGTCGTGCACAGCAGAGCGGTGAGAATTTTCCAAGTTACATATAAGACGTCCTTGACCTAGTAACCGCGTTGATGTTGCAATGGCCGATGCCGAGAAGATCAGGCATATATTGAAAGGGATTGAAGACGTTGCCTTCCAGATGTTGCTGGCAAAGAACCCGTCAACAGTGTCTGAACTAATAAGTATTTGCCAAAGTTTCGATGAACTGCGCAAAGAACGCGCAGCCACTCGCCAATCTCCTCCACGGGCGACTTGAATGTCGGGCTTAGTTGTTGCTCCTTATGCCAGATCCCTGCTGCTGCAGATTAAGGATTTCATCCGAGAAGAAGACGCTCGTCAGCTTTCGCTGATGCCGCTTATTCACGGCCAGTCGAGTTCTCCATTGGCGCCCGCTCTCCAAAATAACATCATCAGGGACCAGGTAGCCGACCACGTTCCACCTTCTCTCCGTCAGGCTCCGACTGCTGCTCCCCTGACGTACGCCGAAGTCGCTTCGAGGCCTGTGCTGCAAGGTTACGGCCCACATGGTCCGCCAATATCTGCACGTACTCGAGCAGCAGTACAGTACACACGAGCTGAGGATCCTTGGTGCACGGAAGACAATCGTCCCATTGGTTTTCATTGTGGCCTTGCTGAACATGTGGCACGTGACTGTTGTCATCGTGCACCGAACGTCTCCAACAATATGCGTCCACCATGGGCCACGTATGCGTCACGTCAACCCCGCCGTAGTTACTCGGACAGCTCTGAATCTGCTCCTGTCACCGAGACAGCATTCCCCTCGCCGCCATTTTCTTACCCCATGCACCAACGGCAGAGCCCTCTGAGCCAGGAAAACTAAATATCGCACTTCAGGAGGCAAGAACTGCGGTGCCAGCGAAATGTGTAAGGCTTCAAGTTTCTCCGAAAAAACGTTATTGAGGTCGCAATAGAAGGGATATTGACGCTAGCCCTCGTCGACCCCGGCGCTGCTCTTTCAGCTATTGGTGCCCGCATTTGCCGCCGAATCGGAAAAGTAGCGACGCCACTTTGTGGAATATCTCTTCGTACAGCCAACGCGCAGCACGTTGAGCCGTCCGGCGTCTGCACAGCCTGTGTCGTCATTCAGAATGTCCTCTATGTCATCGAATTCATAGTGGTGCCATCATGTTCTCACGACATCATATTAGGTTCGGATTTGCTCTCCGCGCATCATGCGACCTTCAATTGCGCCCGCGCCGAAATCGAGTTGTTTCTGTTTTTGACAGACATTATCAATGACAACAAGGACTCTTGTCGCAAAATTGCAGTTTCTGAAGACACCGTCCTGCCGGCCTGGTCGACTTCTCTTGCCAGCGTCTCTTGTAACTGTGTAGATGACGGCACAGTGCTTTTCGCACCATCTGAAGTTCTAGTTTACCGCCGATCACTACAACTGCCGTTTGCCGTCCTTGAGTTCAATTATGGCACCTCTGTGATGTATGCGTCAAACCCATCGGACGAGTCAGTTGCTTTGCGCCGCCTTGAAAGCCTTGGCAAAGCCGAGCCGCTGGCTTCACCTTCAATCTTTGACACAATGGACGACTCCGCCGATCAGGCCACCCTCGAGACATCATCTCCTCAGTCACTGCCGCGATCTTTCACACCGACTATTGCCAGCGACCTTACAAGGAAGCGCGACCAACTTGTTCGCTTGCTCGAAGGTTTCTCATCCTCGTTTGACTGCCAAGCAAGGTCACTTGGCCGCACAGCGACTGTTTCGCACACTATCGATACTGGGAGGCATGAGCCCATTCGGCAGCGTTCCTACCGAGTATCGGCGATCGAAAGGCGTGTTATCGATGACCAGGGGAACGACGCACTCAGAGGCGGTGTCATCCAACCTTCCAGCAGTCCCTGGGCATCGCCAGTCGTCCTGGTTTGAAAAACGAGGGTACCATACGATTTTGCGCCGATTATCGATCCGAAAAGATGTGTATCCGTTGCCACCTATTTCTCCTTCTTTCTCTTTTTCATCTTTCCGGGTGTCAAGCATTGCAAACGGTGAACATAAGACTGATGCACAAGGTACTTATCGCATCCTATCGGGTTTTCGAACAATTCTTCAGAGGGAGTCGAACTACAGCTGGTCGTGTTGGTCTTCCATCTGTCTTCGAAGCATTAGCCGTTTAAAGACGTTCACGACAGAGGCGTTGCCAGCAGCGTTTTCGGTTTGAGGGGGGGGGGGGTGAGGAATCCGACCCCACCACCCTTATGTATGTTCGTGCGTGCGTTTGCATGTGTGCATGTATATATGCAAGTACAAAATGTAAACTTTTCGGAGGGTCAGTTCCCTCTGACATTCTTTGAGCGGTTACAATGGCCTCAACGAACGTATTCTCAATTTTTATTTCTTCACGTTGCGCTAAACACTAAGTTAAGATGCATTAACACTGTTCAAATGAACAATAAGAAGTACAAAGATAATGCGATGACCCAACGCCGCGCCGGTGACGATGTGAGCTAGCCATAATTTAACTATGGCGATTTGACATGCCAAGACCATGATACGATTTTGATGCACGCCGTTGTGGGGAAATGGGGATAAATTCTGTCGACCTGGGGTCCTTTCATGTGAACTTAAATCAAAGTACAGGGGTGTTCTTGCATTTCGCCCCCACCGAAATGTGGCCACCGTGACTGGGAACCTAACCGGCGCCCTTGAGATTAGCAGCACGATACCTTGCCTCTTAAGCTAAAACGGAGGGTGCGAGCCAGCCCTAAAGCACTGGTGTGTTATTAGGAAGGAGATGTGTGTTTGTCGTCTCTGTACTATTTCTATTTGTTCTTGTATGCGTAACTACGAGGACACATTGCGAAAGACGGCCGCGCATGGCTATATTTCCACTCACCCGTGCGCTTTGTTGAGGACTCCTCGAACACCCGCGAAGTTGGCTCTGAAGGTTTGTCGAGCGAAGAGGAGAGAAATGCAACGAAAATTATTTTCCTGTATGCAGGTCTCGTTTTTTGGATTCGGAGATATTCAGCAAGTGTAATATATGAATAAGTAAATAAGCACACAAAGGTGTTTATTTATTTATTTATTTATTTATTTATTTATTTATTTATTTATTTATTTATTTATTTATTTATTTATTTATTTATTTATTTATTTTACATTGCACTAGCATCAACCTACAATTTTATTTAACAGCTTACAGAACGAAAACTGTCCACAACACACGAACCAAGACACCTGCCAAGTAGGCCATGATATTCTGTAAGTCCCGCTTGACCCCGCTGTTGCATTAAAGCACGGAGCTGCTAAGATGCAAGCATAATAGCAAACTATGACAGCATTTATTATATGTTGATTCTTTAGCCAAACAATGCAATAATTTAATCCGTGTTTCGAAAGTGGCTGACAATTACACAAGTACTGCAGCAGTCGTAAAGTGCATTGCTGCCCAAAGATCAATTCGATTGCCGAACTAAAGAATAGAAGACCGAGAAAATTACTCCGTACAAGAAACATTGCATAAAGAGAAATGTCTGCTCTTACGTGGTTCAGCCGGTGGCGCTTGAATTCCTTTTAGAGACACAGGATGCACAAGCAATATCGAAAAGAAAACGTGAACATAATTGGTGCAGCAGGTGCTGCTCAAGGTATTAAACGATCTGCGCCACTCATTGCCCTTTAATTTAAAATAGTTCAGCATATTCTTACATTCACTACGACCTTTAAAATTCAGATTCACGCTACATTAAGCTTAGCAGTAAAACATGCGCTGCAGTCTGCGACAAGATTCATAACCTGAGCGGTCATGTAAAACATTGAGCGAAGCGGTGGCTATCTACGCTACAGGGCCTTCTAACTTGAAAAATGTTGGCAGTCTTTTTGCGTGTGCTTCAACTGGTCTTGCTCATCACGGAAAAATGAAGAAACGGCCGAGCCGGCCAAACGAAAGGACAGAGCGCCATCTTCCAGAAGCTAGCTCTGTTCTTTCGCTTGACCGGCTGGGTCGTTTCTTCATTTTCCGTCATGAGCTATGCCAGTTCGAGAACGGCAAACCAAGTCGTCCAATCATCAACACTTGACTTTTTGCCTGTGTAACATTTTCGCGAAAGACGATAAAGTCATAACGAAACGCTGCGTACGCAGTACTAAAACTCACTATTCCTTCCCAGCGTTTCCCGTCTTTACGGCACTATTCGTGACGCCAGCAGTCTGTTCACGTAACAGCATGAGGAAATAAGCTCTAGATTGTTGTATATGCGAGGTATATCAGTTGTGACTTGTCTCCTACCCTGCTTTCCCACGCAGTCGCACGCCCGTTCTGCCTTGTCTCGCATGACTGTCGCACGCGATCAACGGATGTCACTTCATTTTGTACGTGACCGACTGCGCAAGCGGAGATAACAGCGTGTTGGCTACAAGCGCGAAATTTTGATAGCCTCAACGCTTAGTGCCGACATTGTCCACGTGTTTTATGAAGAAATAAATGGCGAGGAGGGGATAGCACCTGTAGGAAGGGTAGTGAAGGCGAAAAAGAAACCACCACATTTCATATTTTGAATGCAAATTTCCACAAGGGGAGAGCTTTAGTGTTATCGTGTTCACTTTGCCAAATTAACCAGCTTACTTAGATGGGTCTTCTGTTGCTATTTTCTGCGAGAAAATCAACACTATTTTTATTCTAGAGCCCATATTTCATTCGGTACCTATAAAATTTGTCATCATCACTAAATCACAAATTTCATGCGTACTACATGTATACCAGTCATGGCAGTAATTACATGGTATAAATACAATGGTGCGAAACACATGAGACAGGAAAGACCTACCTTTAACGTAAGTAGTATCTTCATCAGGAAACGTGACTGCAAATAAAGAAGCCCGAGAGCGTGATTTAAGTGTTAAGTATCTCAACCGCAATGAAGTGCGCAATTAAATGGTATCAGTTTCTTTAGCACGTATACTACTAGAGTGTACCAGAACAGGGGAGTGTTCGGAACGGCTGCAGCACCAACGTACAGAAAGTGAAGCCCAAACAGGATCAAGCCGCTTGTGGCGCTGCGATCGGTAGTCTGCAATGTGTCGTCGTTTAAGAGTCGCGCGAGGCTCCGCCACAGTGGTGCAGGGATAAAATGACCGCCTCCCACTCAAAAGGCCCGGGTTCGAATCGCAGCTATAGATGAAGAGTTTTCATTTTTAAGTGTAACCTATTATAGCTGCATCGGTTTTCCTATGTTTCTTAAAACCAGCTTCAGTTGGTAAGTACTGCTACAAAAAGTAACTTGAGATGTGAAGTAAAATAGAAGAAATCTGAAAGTGAGCGTAATTTTTTGCAGCGCCGCCACACAGCATTCGACAAAAACGCAAACTATGGTCTCTGAGATTTCTCGTATTCGGAAAAATCTCGGAGCCACACTTTACGTTTTTGTTGAATGCCATGCGGTGGCGCTTCATATAATTACGCTCACTGTCAAATTTCATCTATTTCACTTCATTTTTCACGTTACTTTTTGTAGCAATACGTACCAACTGAAGCTACTTTTAAGAAACAGAAAAACAGTACAGCTATAACAAGTTACACTAAAAAATAAAAACTCTTCATCTATAGCTGCGATTCGAACCAGGGCCTTTCGAGTGGGAAGCGGGTATTCTACCTCTGCACCATTTTGGTGGAGCCGAACGAAAGCCGTAAACGATGACACATTGCAGACTATTGATCGCTGCGCCCCAAGTAGCTTGAGTCTGGGCTTCAATTTTCGAGAGCTCCCCTGTTCTAGAACACTCTAATACTACTCTTTAAACGCGCAACTCGTGTAAGCTGAAAAACGCGGCCATAATAAAACATGAAACGTAAAAGTTCGAAAACGCGAACGTGAAAGGGGTTTTAAAAAAGTCAACTGTGTTTACTGCTAAATGAAAGACATGAAAGTGCGTGGGAGGCACGCTCTCTTTTTCTCTGCTATTAAAATAACCCGGCGCTGTTTCACGTAGGGTTCACTCTCCTCACGGACTTTTTTTGTTTTGAAGGAAAAGCAAAAAGGACAGCTTTCATAGGACAGGGTGTTTCTAAAAGTAGCTCCTTGGCTGCCATTTGTTATATTTTAAGCTCGGAAGCGAACACCAGTTCAATTTAATTTTTTCACTTGAGTTCTCACGTTAAGATACATAAATTACACCATTCAGTGGTGCAATGACTCACTTACTTTACCACATTTATTAAGATACAAAACTACCACGCAAAAGGCTACGCTCATTTAGTTCCCGCTCGAAGGAATTGACAGAGCTGTCAGAGTTTGCCGGACTACAGGGTACAGTTACAGCCCAGCAGAAACTCCTTCTCTGCAGTCTTCGCTTAAGTGATGAAGAAGTTGAAGTTTCTACGCGGACTACTTCTTCTGGCTATGTAACATTCGAAGGTGGGAGTTGCGTGCTTCATGCCAACGGTCGCAGACCAGAACAAAAATCCCTTCAGAATGAAATTGTCTTCTAAGCGATATAGTCAAAATAACTGACCATATTATAATGATATGTTTGCTTAACGAAACGTTCGTAAATTGTGTATTTGAAGCATTGATATTTCTTGCAAGTTGCAAGATTCTTGTAAGTTGTAAGGTGATGTAAGTTGTACGATATAGCGTTATAGTTGCATTGTGTTTTAAAATTAAAAGAAGTGTTTACGTTGTATACTGATTGTGCGGCTGTAATTAGATTGTTCGCCTAACACACGCTAACTTGCGCTTTTTGCATATTGATATCAACTGTCATTCCCCGCCTCCACCCGCACGCGATGCCTAAACTGGGCACTGAAGCTTCGAGAACGAAAAAAACAAAACAGGCCCCCGCCTTTCAACTCACTTGTCTTTGATCACTTACAGTTGTAGCGACAAACTCTTAACAATGGACACCGCTGATCAGAGCTCGAGAATCATGGCGCATGGTGTCTAAATCCCGTGCAGGCAAGAATGAGCTATCAAGCACAGCGATTGCTTGGAGTATCCCTGCGTAGTTGCCATAGCAAGAACACTAGCCGTACTTCTGCATGATCAGCTCTTTTTTATATAGGAAGGCACCCATTTATAGCGAGCTGGATAAGCTTGTTATTTCATCAGTTTGTGGACAACAACAAGCAAATTTGATTTCTGCCTCAGGTTTTTCAGCTTATTACTTCTGAATAAAGCGATCGCTGTTTTAAAAACTTATAGGTGTATAGCAGAAATATATATATATATATATATATATATACTTACATGTGTCTTCGCGGGTAACTGCAATTTAAAAGAAAAGAGATATGGTGATAACCCCGCAACCACTCGTGTGAGAGCAACACAACAGCATCCAGCGTCACCTTTCCGGTTCGTGCTGCCTTTCCGAAAACGAAAGTAGTCGCATGCACATCTGTAAGTATTACCAAAACAATCTGCCCTTTGCGTCACTGTCGTAATGGTAAGGTCAAGAAGGCATTATGTGATGGTACAGTGCATATTCATTCTCGGGAATCGAAAAGAAACGAATTGCTCAAGTGAAAAGTAGGGGGTCAAATCCTCATCAATGTCATTATTTAGTGCATTTGAAATTTGCTGGCTAACTTCTATAGTGATACGTACAAGGCCACGATTTCCGTTCTTTTTCTTTCTCTTACGATGAATAGAATTGCAACATTACAAAATTTTCTAAGTATACACGACAAAGAACTTTATTGCGATAGCAATTATATGGGCACTCTCGGCTGGTTTTTGCCGTCGGCGTCGCCATTGCCATCATGTCCCGTATATATATATATATATATATATATATATATATATATATATATATATATATATATATATATATATATATATATATATATATATATATATATATATATATATATATAAAAGCCACAACCAAAAATAATTAAGAAAAATATTTTTCGAATCGCGCGACCGGGGATGCGAGCCTGCGACCCCTCACTCCGCAGCGCGCGGAGTTACACGACTCGGCCACAGCAGCGTACGTCCTTCAGAATACTAACGGCGAGCTATTTATATACACCATTTACCGCTGGCGGTACGCAGACCTCGGTGACGCTTCAGCGTGTTCTCTTTTTCACCAGTTAGATGGCGCAAAGGGTGCACTTAAGAGGTCGTGGCCCTGCTCGTTGCGATGCGCGCGCTCCTCCTGCCTCTACTAACTACTTTTCTCTACAGGGCGTGATCGCCCGCGCGCACGCGCTTATCTCGTGATGGGAGGGGGGGGGGGAGTTGTCTTGTGCTTTCACCGTAAAGCTGACGTTGAAGTTACACAGAGCGCGAAGGTCACTTCGCTCGCTGCAGCGGCGGCGTTTGCGAAAAGAGCGCGCTGCTCAAACACAAAGAAGTAACAACTGCGCCAGTTAGTTCGTGCTCGTCCTGCTTGTGTCCTTTACATGTGTCCTTTGCGCTTCAGCAGCGCGCTGCACGTTTCGAGGTGCGTGCCGTTCTTCGCATGACATTGCAATTTGTTGCTATCGCATTCACTGCTTCGTCCTTATGGCGAAACTGGCTTTTTATGGCGAAAGCAATTATATGGACAGGCTCGGCTGGATGTCGCCGTCGCCGCCGTCATGCACCGTATATGTATAAGTATATATATATATATATATATATATATATATATATATATATATATATATATATATAAAAGCCCCCAAAAAATTATTCAGAAAAATGCTTCCGAAGCGCGGAATCGAACCAGGGACCTCTTGCTCCGCGTCGAGTGGCGATAACCACTACGCCACGAAACGCAGATCCTCCACGTAGCTAACGGCGAGCCTTATATACACACCCCTTACCGCTGGACGGACTCAGAGACGGCAGGCGCTTATAAGCGTTTCTTCATTACCAGCGAGATGACGCTAGGAGCGCGACGGGCGCATTTTAAAGTCGTCGGCGAGCTCGCTCGCTTCTTCCACTTGCGCAGGAAGAACCTTGGCCTTCCGATGTCTGCTCGCGCGGTTTTCTCGTGGTGAGGGGAAGACTGATGTTTCATGCTTTCACCGTGATGTCCGCGCTCATGTTATGGAGCGTACGAAAGCCACTCGAGCTCAAGGGACGGCGCTAAACGAACAAACAGAAGATGAGCGCGAACTATCAAGTGTCACAGCTCGACACTTGAAGCACGCTATAGTTTCCTTCGCTGCTTCGGCCGCCTTTGCAACAGGAGCGCTGTTCAAACTGAGAGTATCCATTGGCGATCCTCACTTCGTATAGCATTAGTTTCTTGCTATCGCATTCATTGCTTCGGCCTTTTTTAGTCACGCTGACAGATACTGCCACGCTTGTTGCTTTTTATTGCGATAGCAATTATATGGACAGTCTCGGCTGGAAAATGTCCGTCCCTGTCGCCGTCATTCACCGTATATGTATAAGTATGTATATATATAGAAAAGCCACAAAGAAAAGTAATTCAGAAATACTTTCCGACGCGCGGAATCGAACGACGACCTCTTGCTTTGCGGCCCACCACGTTAGACGTAGGCCACGACAGCACAGCCTTTCAGCCTGCTAACGGCGAGTTATTTATATACACCACGTACTTCAGCATGCTTTCTTAGTTGCCACATAGATGGCGCGATGTGCGCGCGTGTGGTAGAGAAGCGTGTGGCGCGCTTTAAAGATCGTCGCCCCGCTCCTGCGAATGCCGTTGCTCTTCGTCCTACAGGGCGTGGTCGCTTTCGTGCGCTTATCTCGAGGAAAGAAGGGGCGGCCGGTGGGGTGCTTCGCTTCGCTCGCTGCAGCGGCCGCGTTCGCGAAAGGAGCGCGCTGTTCAAACAGAAATAAGTAACAACTGTGACAATTAGTTCGCGCTCGTCTTGTGTGTACCTGTTCGTTCGTTTCGTGCGTCCTGCTTTATGTTTGAGCAGTACGCTTCAAGAGTCGAGCTGTGACGCATTAGCTCGCGCTCGTCCTGTGTGCGTTCTTTTCGTGCGTCCTTTGGGTTCGAGCGACGCGCTGGCAATTTCGAGCTGCTTTTCGTTCTTCGCGTTAAATTCCAATTTATTGCTATCGCATTCATTTCTTCGCCGTTGCGGCGAAACTGTGACTTTTTTGTCACATCATTTCTCGATGTTTCAAAGATATAATTGTTTTACGTGCCATCAAGCAAAAATCGCTGGCATGGTCGTCGACAATAAAACAAATGCTGTGATGGTGAATTAGACATTCACTGCGCGCCAAACGCTGTATCTTCAATAGCGCTCTCTCCTTTCGCCTGGCCGGCTGGGCCATTTCTTCTTTTCCCGGGATGCACTGTACCAGTTCAAGTACCACAAACCAAGTCGCCCAATCTTCGACACTTCAAGAGAAATGTTGCTGAAAATTGTCACTGCGCGCATACGAAGCCCTTGAAGCCGACTGTGAAATATCTCCAACAAAATTTCTTTAACCTGCTCAATGCTTTTAATGTTTTTTATTACACTGCGTTATGAATAAGTCACGTGCTACGGTCGCTGACGTTGCAAAAAGTCGCTTGTTGCGTAGGGCACTTGTGCGTGTGTAACGCTCATTGGATGCTGCAGTGACTCGAGCCAAATGGCACGAAGCTTTCTGCTTCACATTTCAGCCTTCCTGGCGCTACGTGCAGACATTTAGTACTTCAAAGGCAAGTAATCTCTACCATTTGATCTAGTAACCGCGCCTGTTTGTTTCCAGCGCATAAATATGATAAGCGGCCCTTTCACTCTTTGTATCCCACAGCCAATCTAGTTGCTCAATGAAATATTTTCTGCGTATATGCAATTACAATACATACGAAAGTGGGAATAAACAGAAAACCTGGAAAATTTAGCTTTATATCTAGCAGAAAACAAGTGTCCACATATGTGGACGCTGGGAACACCAGTTCCACTAGGTCTATTATCCTTCTTAATTGTAGATGGGAACTTTGCTTGCCGACGGCTTTATTTCAACGCATTAATCATTATCATCGTCACTACTTAACATACGCAATGCCTTCATCATCCGTTGAGCGCGTTCGTCATTGTTATCATCATCATCATAAACGTTCACGTGGCCGCTTGCTAACGGCTCTGATTCAACACTTTCATCATCGTTGAATATAGCCATCATCAACGTGTTAATCCTCATGTTCAATGATTTCATCATCACCATCATTATCGCCATTCAAGGCCCATTTGATTGCCCACAGCTCTACTTCAACATGTTCGTCATCATCTTTATCGCCATTGATCATCATTACCAATGCGTTCATGGTTACGTTCAAACTGAATACTTTCATCATCAGCAGTAGCATTGTTCAAGAGGCATTTGCTTATTGATGGTTCTGCTTCAACGCGCTAACTATCGGTGCTCGCCAAATCGGAACAGTCACTTCTGCTAATCAGCTGGAAAATGTATGTATGTCTTCATCACTTGATTCCCGTCCCGAATAAAGCAAATAAATTCTAAACATAACTTCTAAAAGCCGTAACAACACTTGTTGTTATTCTTGACAAGGCGTAAGTCAACCAAGCTGGTTCAGGCAGAAACCCGGCAAGCCCGAACCCCACGAACGTCAACGTCTTCGTTCACGCTGGCACAGAGCTGACACCGATGTGCTCCGGTACATTAGCTATATTACAGATAACGTTTTGTGTAGAGCCGCACGGCAACGAAGCGGGTCTTACTAATATGCGGCGTTTTATCAGCTTCTTATGCGAACTCGGTATGCCTGGCGTCCACAAGCGTCGACGCCGCAGCGACGACTCAACTTGCATAGCTTTCGTCACGCACAGTGCAACAAACTCACAGAAAAGCAAGATAAACGCTTCCTTTTCTCGAATAAAGCCAAAAAATATAAAAACTGTTACGAATTTACCGCGAACTTATAAAAAAATGCAGGCATCCACCTCTATAGGCCACTTCAGAAGAACGCCATTGTTCTGTGCGCACTTACCGCTCTTTGCTCCCAGAAGGGGACACATATAGACGTTTTTATGAAATGCTGAAGTAATTCCAACTTTTCAAATCAATTTTTAAAGCAATGCGTTGGCTAGCCTGATCCCACTTCAATGATATGTTTTGTCCACATCTCCCGACGCTGGGATACGAAGGTTTAAAAGGCGACGACAGTCAACGAAGCTGCTAAATATGTGCTAATGCGGCCGACCAATACTGACGAGCGCTAAAGAAGAAAATGCAATAGTTTTTATTCGCAATCATTCTTTGAGTTTAGTGGACTGTCTTTGTTCATAGCATGTTCAACGCTATGTTTTGTTGGGCTCTTCTCTGAACAAAAGCTACAGTTCGATATTTTCTTCTGAATGATACCTAAGTAATGCTTCGTGGATTCAGCCCAGATTCTGGTCGGACATTGAATGACCGACTTTCGATATATTCTGTTGGGCCTGTTTGTTTGACATAGCAGTTTTCGCAACGGGGGAAGGAAACAGGACTACAACACAGACATCGCACAACGCCGTGCAAAAGTGCATTTACTGTTCTCCTGAAAGCGAATGTTTAAATCTCCATCACGCAACGCTTTGAGCTAACCACCTCACAACTGCCCTTTTCTGCAGTTCAGCTTGGCTTCTCGGTTGTTCTGCTAATAGAAATTCAGTGCACGGTGAAAAACCGCACCCACAGCTAACATTTATGAAAACGCACGGCCGTTTCTACGAACTTAGGCTAATGCGTTCATTTAATTCTCTAAATAATATTGAGTCACTTTCAGATATATGCCTCTGGGGTAAAAACAATCACAGGATTAAGATTGTAAGCTGAGCTAGTTGGTTGGTGTTCATGATGATTTTTTTGTGCAGTGCTCACGAGTAGGACGACGGGTGGAAGAATCACACGAGACAAGCGCTGACTCTCAACTGAAGTTTATTTTGAAAAGCAAGAAGAAACGAAGAAAGAAGAACCACCAGGCCATAATCACTTCCTCTTCTTCTCGCTTTTCAAAATAAACTTCAGTGGAGAGTCAGCGCTTGTCTCGTGTGATTCTTCCACCCGTCGTCCTACTCGCCAGCGCTGCACGAAAAATTCATTATGAACAATCAAAGGAGTTGTTTAAATCATTCGCGTTCCCGATATTCGCCAAATCTAGAACGCGACTCGTGCTACAACCCGGTAGACCTTCATGTAAATATATCCACGTATGTATGTGCCATGATTTTGACAAACCAGTACACAGCAGCAGCAGCAGCAGCAGCAGCAGCAGCAGCAGCAGCAGCAGCAGCAGCAACAGTTCCGTTAAACCCGGAACTGTGCTCCAAATTTGAAAGTTGTGCTTTAAAGCTTGGTGGGAGCGAAGTCAGAAAACCTTTCTTTTCGGGAGTGTCTTTAATTTGTCGGCCGTATTGGTAAAAAGTTCCAAACCACAATAGGTAACGCGGATTCTTCCGTAGATTAGCCGCAGTGTAGCCACTGTTGAGCACATAGGCTTTTGAAGCGAAGCTGCTGGCGGATCACATCCGTGGACAAAATACACGTAGAACAGCAATTTTCGGCGAACCGATTAACTGGCTTAATCCAGTGTTTTCGGATCGAAAAACTGGCCGCGTATCTGCGTGATTCGCTGCAAATGTCGTCGAAAGACGATAGTGTCACGTGGTCGTGACATCGACGAAGGCCGCAGGTGACGTGTCCAAGATGAAACTCGTTATTTGGCCGAACTTGTGGCCGAGAGACGGAAAGTTAATTTACAGCAATACACACGGTATGCACTGATAGCGGCGAACAGAGCGTCGGCCATCGATCAACTGCTCATGGCTGGGACGCGCCGTCTTTTATACATCACGCATCGAACTTTCCAGTGGTCCAGTGGTCCAGTGGTCGCGCAAGCTCCGGAACAATCCAGACTGTTCGCGTCCTGCGCGCAATCTTAACAAAACGATCTACTACAATCGCGACGCTTCACGAGCACTGCTGCGCGGACAGCGTCGAGCGTTGATAACCGTCCTTGCTGGTCAAACCCGAATACATCAAAATAAAACAAGAAGTGGGCGGGGCAATAGCGTTCTGCCGGCCGTACTACATGAGTCCTGGTCTCATCCGCGGCTACCCGTGATGCTGTTCCCAGGGCCACTGCCAGGTGGCAGCATCATATTGTCGGCAGAGGGCTTTTTCGTGCACAGCGTCGCATTTTCAGCGCAGCCTAAGAAACACTAGGGTCTTTAGAATTCATTACGTATCTATGTACTTTCTTGTAAAGGAGCACACCACCTAAAACTTACGTACTAATTTTGCGCCTCAGATATGCGTAATATTTGCTTTTTGATCGACAATGTTGACAAGTATGAACGCAGCTACCAGTCTAGATGACTGGGCGTTCAGCAAGTGCTTAAACTTTGGCCTGGTGGTTGAATCGTGTGACGGACAGACAGAAAGACAGGCAGACCAAAATTTCTGCATTCAAATATCCGAAGAAAGACTATCGTCTTTGAAAAAGTGGACATGGCATAAAGGTCAACATAAAGGTTTCGCCGAGGTTGCAGAATGACGTGAACAATTTTGCCTCAAGGACAAGACTACTTGCACAGCAAACAAGCGTAGTGCCATCTCTGTTCTTTCGAAACAACGGGGTTTCTTATTTACTACGGGGTTTCATTTTGCGAGCGCCGTTGATGAGATAACATGCCTCATACCAGGGGCGTAGCCAGAAATATTTTTCGGGGGGGGGGGGGGTTCAACCATACTTTATGTATGTTTTCGCGTGTGTTTGTATGTGTGCGTGTATATATAGGCAAGCAAAATCGAAAAATTTCGGGAAAGGTTTGGACCCCCCCCCCCCCCCCCCCCTCCTGACCACTCCCCTGCCTCATACGCAAGAGAAACACCGGGATCTTTCAGTGCACATCTCCTTATTTTATCGGTATAGTCAATAATGATAATGTATACATTGATAGCAGACGCGCCATAGTCACATATTCGCTGACTTCCAGCTTCACTACAGTAGAAGGGCTCTGAACATTTTTTCGCCTTTTTTTTGCACTTCATGGTTATCGAAAAAGTTTAATTTTGACTCACTTGTATACACCGTGTAGAACAAGTAGTAGAGGAGCGGCAGCAAGCACAGGAGGCACAGGACGATTGTCGCGAACTTACAGTCGTCCCTCCAGTTCTCCTCTGGTTCACCCACAGTCACCTCCTGCTGCGTACCCGTGCCCCTTGAGAGCCGCAGTGGTGGATTTGCGTACGTGCAAAAGATCGAGCACTTTGTACACTGCAATTCTACTGGAACAAATTTCAGTGGTATCGCCATGCAAAAGCTATATTGTCTACAAGCGTCTCATTGCATAAGGATGACCACTAAACGGTTGTATTTAGGCTATGCGAGATTTGATCACTGTCTTGTTTCTTGCAGTTCCGTTCTAGCTGAATGAAGAACCCGTCATTAGTATCCATGATTATACGTATAAGCGCGACTGAACGAGGAAGTGGAAAAAAAATACAAAAGACACAAACTCCGCTATGCTTTAGCCAAGCTGATTAGTATGTACTGAGGTTAGTCGCTGCATGGGTGGATACTGTGGGCGTTCCTTCGTGAAAGGGCCGTTGACGTTAGCCGCCAAGCTAAATTGTTAAGTTGGCCTCACGCCTTCTTTTACAGCGAAAGCTGTTATGGGATCACAACAACGGCTGTTTTTTGACGCCGTAGTTGTCCACCACCGCCGCCGCCGCCGGTGTCCGTAACCGCTATCGCGCGAAATAAGAAAAAATATCCAGGTCGGAACGGGGGGTTTAAACCTGGGTCCTCTGCGTGGGAGCCCAGTATTCCACATCAGAGCCATGCCGGTGCTTGAAACTGCTTTGCAAAAAGACCCTATAGAGGCTTCATGTCGGGAATGAACCACATTAACATATGGAATATAGCGTGGTAGAACAGTAAAATAACAACCAGGCGTCACACAACGCGAATTATGTAATCAGGCGTGACACAATGCGATTTGCGCAACGAGTGGGTTGTTGAATGCCTCCAACCCACTACAAAGGGCTCTGCCATAAATCTTCATCATCATCAGGCACAACATCAAGAAAGTGCACATAATGCCTTAAAGGTGTTTAGCAGGTACCACGGTTCTCAGCAGAATGACGAAAAATGGCATAGTGGCTGCTTTCCTACTTCCCAAAAATTATGATGACTTATAGCGTAGTGGGTTCTCGCAAGTGCACTTGTATTCGTTGCCAAGGAAGCCCACAAGGCCCCCATGATCCTTTTCCTCGGGATCTCAATTAAGTTCTTTCCCTCTCTCTCTTTCTCACGTTAACGTATGCTATATAGAGTGGTGGGAGAGTGAAATAACGACCGTACGTCACACAATGCAAATTACGTAACTAATGGGTCGTTTAAAGCTCCCAACCCATGACAAAGGGCTCAGCCATTATTCTTCATCGTCATCAGCCATTGCATCAAGAAAGTGCACATAATACCTTACAGATGGTACCTCGCTTCTCCGGAGAATGACGAATAATGGCGTAGTGGGTGCTTCCCAACTTCACAAAAATTATGATTTGTGGCGTAGTGGGTACGTTGCTAGTGTACTTGTATTAGTACCCCCAAGAGAGTTTATAACGGGCTCTAGAAATGCCGCTCTTCCAGCTTTCGCTCTGACTGTGCTGTGCTTCGCAGGCCTGGCGTTTTTGCCTTTGCCTGTTTGACTTTGACTTTGCCTGTTTCTATCTATCTATCTATCTATCTATCTATCTATCTATCTATCTATCTATCTATCTATCTATCTATCTATCTATCTATCTATCCACTTACGTCTGGGTGCTCTAATGGTTGTCTCTTTCCCTTGCTACATATACCGAAATCGGTATTCGAAGACATCAGCGCACGAAGAACACGACTAAGAGGTCGTGACATCAATATTCTGACATGCCTATCGCGCACGCCATGAAACCCTTTCCCCCAGTCACGTGTGGCACATACCCGCATAGCACGGTTTATGGTATGCGGGTATGCACCACAGGTGATTAACAGTCTGTGTTACCCCAGGAACGGCGATAATAGACATTGTAATATTGACACAATAGCGTTAGGGAGCCTGTGTCGTAGGAAATCCAGTGTCGGCGTCAGTGGCGTAAACGGTGAGCGAAACATACCGATGGATGCGAATCAGCGTTCCAGCCGGAACCGAACCCAGGCATTCTGTGTGGCAGACAAGTATTCTACCACAGAGCTATGCCAGTGCCTGAAAGTACTTTGGAAAAAGACCCTATACAGGCGTCACGTAAGGGCATCGTCTATAATGGCTGTATAATGTTGGGTATCCGCTTTGATAGCAATGTAACAAACATTACATATATACTGCTATGCCTCAGCTAGCCGACAAGAAGCAACAGGAAAGTGTAAAGCGCTTCTCAGCCCCGAAGTAATACGCCAACGAAGGCTGCTTATCACGTGCACATCATAGCACTGTAGCGTACTCTTCGTTTCGATAAAAATGACGTCTGTGCTCAAACGCGAGCGCCGACATTACGTCAGACCATGAGCGACCCTTTAGGCGCTAGTGTTGTCGACATGCCCGGTAAGCCCACAATAAGCCCACTAGCTGCTACTCAATTTACAAAAAAAGACGTCAGTACACCTCGTAATATTCAGCTCAAAGCCAAAAAAATGCGGCATAAGCACCTACTCGCTGAATGCTTTGCATGAAATCGATTCCCACAGTGCGTGGAGTCTGCTGTAATATTTTCCGAAAGAAATATTTGTAATTTCCCTAAAAATAAAGCCCGTAAAGTCATGGCTTAGTATTTTCCATTTCATGGTAGAGTACCGTTCTTTCTCATGCAATTTCGTTTTTGTTGTAACTTCCTACTTTTCCGACAGCAATCTTTCAGTCAGCTTTCACTCATTTTTATCCCGAGAATGTTCGCATTTGCCGCGCTTTTCCTAAAACCCAAGGCTTCATTGAGGCTAGCGCCCGAACTAACAGCCCGGCTGATTTCTCCACATTATCTTCCAGCATGTTCTGTCTTTTTCGTACCATTCCCACATCATGTATATGAGTCTTCAATACTCTACGTCGCTTTATAACTGCGCATTCTAAGGCAACCGGCATCACTTTAAATAGTAAAGCACTTCGTTTGAACTATCATGAAATGTTTCCCTCCTGATTTCGCCATTACCCTTTCGGTAGTTACTCAGAACCGTTTTTTCTCTCATGACTTCTACCCATCAGTCATCAAGTTTTCTGCGCCTTACGAACTTTGCGGTTAATGCTCTTTGTTGCTGTATCGCTTACACTGCCCGACGCGTACTAGTGCTGAGCCTCCTAGTTTCTTTTCTCCCCTGGGAGACAACGCTATTCCTATACAAATACCTGATAACTCTCTGTGCCCGCCTTTTTTTTCGTATTTCTTATGCTTTCTTCGCACCTAATATCGTTTGAGATTCTATAATTTCAGTACTTGTCCACTCTACATAGGTTTGCATTGCCTCATTTGTCGTCTTCCCGTGAGCGCCCATCTCATGGGAAGATGAACCTCATTGGTCATCTGTCCGTGGCGTTCCATCCAATTCATTGCTTCTGTTTACAGCGTTCGCGGCTTCAAACGCGCCTAGGAATGTAATGAACAAATAAATTGCTACGTACCAGTGGCATCGTAGTCCACAAGACGAAGAAAAGGACGACAATAGGATAGACTGGCGCGAGCTGTTCCTATCGGCAGCGCTGCTCGGTGAACCACTTGTAAATACATCTGTTGCTAGTCCCTCGAGTCTCTGTTTATATTCCCCGTAACATATTTGGTGGAGGTGCGGGGTAGATAATTCATTCTTTGCTTCTCTTGTCACCGTATTGGGCACGTTTCTCGCCATTGCAGAAGTCGCTGGGGTCCTACTACACAAACTTTCCAGCGTTCTTCCAATGGCCGTCCCGTTTATCGTCATGCGACCAGCCCAGACCACTTTGCCCCTCAGGAACCTGCGCGTGATCCCCGCTACTCCCGCTCACCATCGCCCCAACGTCGCCAGTCTCGGTCTCCCCAGCCCCGCCGACCGCCTTCGCCCTCCTTCCCACGACGCTCCTCGACGGAAAACTAAATGTTGCAGCCCCTGGAGGTGGCGCTGCATCAATGGGACTGACCGCAAATCCTCTATTGACCATACAGACGAAACGGAACCTTATCGATGTACAAGTGGACGGTGTGCATGTGACTGCTCTTGTCGACACTGGGGCTCAACTTTCCGTCATGACCACTGATTTTCGCCGAAAGCTCAAGAAAGTTCTCACACCTGCGACGACTAAGTTCATCCGTGTTGCCGAAGGGGGAAGAGCATCTGTCGTTGGAATGTGCTCCGCTCATGTAAGCATCGCTGATCGCCACACAGTTGTTCTCTTCGCCGTCCTTGAAAAATGCCCACATGACGTAATCCTAGGCCTCGACTTCCTGTCCGCACATTCTGCCCTCATTGACTGTTCAGCCAGTACACTCCGTCTTCACTTGCCCATAACAGACCCTGCTGCACCACGGCCGAGTCGCCTCTGCACTGCCCGATATGCTCGCCTTCCAGCCCAAACACTGACCTGCGTCGAGTTCGTATCAAGACCACCAGTTCCCGACGGCGACTATGTACTGACACCTATCACCGATGTCCTCATCAGCCGCGGCATTACATTACCGCACACCGTTCTGTCTGTCGCCGGGAACTCCACGTGCCTTCCAGTTGTCAATTTTAGCTTGACACCTCAAGTGCTGCCTCAAGGCATTGCTTTGGCATTGCTGTCCACCTTAGAAGACAACGCAGTGAATGCTTTCACGGTGGCCACTCCTTCCGACACCTCTGCACAGCGCCAATCCAATACTTGCCCCGACAGCGCAATTAAGTCGATGATTGCTTCTGATTTAACACCGCAGCAGACTGACGAGCTCCACCGGGTTCTACTGTCGTACATCGACGTTTTCGATCTCGGCGGCCGTCCATTGGAGCAAGCTACTGGTGTGACGCACCGCATAAACACTGGTGATGCGCCTCCTATCCATAGGCGTCCATATCGCGTGTCGGCGACTGAGCGTCAAATTATCCAAAGTGAGGTCGACAAAATGCTCGCCAAGAACATCATTGAGCCATCCTGCAGTCCTTGGGCGTCCCCTGTCGTACTCGTCCGCAAGAAAGACGGCACATGGCGTTTCTGTGTCGATTATCGACACCTAAACAGAATTACAAAAAAAGACGTGTACCCTCTGCCACGAATAGATGACGCCCTCGATTGCCTCTATGGTGCCCGCTATTTTTCCTCCATAGACCTACGTTCCGGGTACTGGCAGATTCAGGTGGATGACATGGATCGTGAGAAAACGGCATTTATCACACCTGATGGCCTATATCAATTCAAGGTCATGCCCTTCGGCCTTTGTAACGCTCCAGTCACCTTTGAAGGAATGATGGACTCGCTGCACAGAGGCTTTAAATGGTCCACCTGTTTGTGCTACTTGGACGATGTCGTTGTTTTTTCACCTACATTTGAGACTCATATAGAGCGCCTGTCAGCCGTCTTAGATATCTTCCGTCGCGCTGGCCTGCAGCTGAACTCGTCCAAGTGTCACTTTGGCCGTCACCAAATTGCAGTACTTGGTCATTTAGTAGACGCTAACGGCGTTCAACCAGACCCAGCCAAAATCAGCGCAGTCAAAAACTTTCCTGTACCACGATCTGCAAAGGATGTTCGCAGCTTTCTCGGACTATGCTCTTACTTCCGACGCTTTGTGAAAAATTTTGCAGACATAGCGAAACCCCTTACGCAGCTCCTCAAACAAGACGTCCCGTTTTCATGGAGCTCAGAAGAGGCCTCTGCGTTCTCCAATCTCATCACGCTCCTCACTACTCCTCCGATTTTGGCCCACTTTGACCCTGCTGCCCCTACTGAGATCCGTACGGATGCAAGTGGCCATGGCATCGGCGCAGTGCTAGCTCAACGCCAACGTGGCCATGACTGCGTTATTGCATACGCCAGCCGCCTGCTATCAGCCCCTGAACGCAATTATTCCATCACAGAGCGCGAGTGCTTGGCTCTCGTTTGGGTGGTCGCGAAATTCAGGCCATACCTCTATGGACGCCCATTTTCGGTAGTTACCGACCACCACGCGCTCTGCTGGCTGAACTCCCTCAAAGATCCCTCAGGGCGCCTTGGTGGCTGGGCTTTGCGTCTGCAGGAATTTTCTTACTCGGTCGTGTACAAATCTGGTCGCCTGCACCAGGACGCCGATTGCCTCTCCCGGTACCCTGTCGACGATCCTGATGACAGTGACGCCAACACGGTGCCCTCCATCTTCTCCGTGTCCGCCTTCATTCACATTGGGGAAGAACAGAAACGGGACCCACTGCTGCTTGACATCATCAGCCGCGCGGAATCTTCCCCAAACGACGCCTCCGTCCGTCGCTTTGTATTTCAAGAGGGCGTCCTATACCGCCGCAATTTCCGACCTGACGGGCCTGACCTTCTTCTTGTCGTGCCTAAGCATTTACGGCGCAGTGTCCTCGCTGAACTTCACGATGCGCCCACAGCTGGACACCTTGGCGTATCTCGTACGTATGAGCGCGTACGGCGACGTTTCTTCTGGCCAGGCCTTGCTCGCTCGGTACGCCGATACGTCGCTGCGTGTGAATTATGTCAACGTCGCAAAACACCGTCGCTACTACCTGCTGGCCATCTTCAAGCAGTAGACATACCCACGGAACCGTTTCACCGCGTTGGGTTAGACCTGCTTGGTCCTTTTCCCGCATCAACATTGGTAAACAAGTGGATAGCAGTGGCTACTGATTATGCTACACGCTACGCTATTACGCGAGCTCTACCAACGAGTTGTGCAACCGACGTTGCTGACTTCCTGTTACGGGACGTTATACTGGTTCACGGTGCCCCAAGACAACTGCTCACCGACCGTGGCCGTTCGTTTCTCTCTCAAGTCATCGCCGACATCCTGCGTTCCTGTTCCACGCAGCACAAAGTGACTACTGCTTACCACCCTCAAACCAACGGCCTCGCGGAACGGTTCAATCGCACGCTTACGGACATACTCGCTATGTATGTGTCGCCGGACCACCGAGACTGGGATATTGCCCTACCCTACGCAACTTTCGCGTATAACTCATCGCGCCACGACACAGCAGGCTTTTCACCTTTCTACCTATTGTACGGAAGAGAGCCGACATTACCACTGGACACCATCATTTCATCCAGTACCTCGTCCACCAGCGAGTATGCTCATGACGCTATCGCGAGAGCCGATCATGCCCGTCAGCTCGCTCGCGCTCGCCTGACGGCGTCGCAGAGCAACCAACGACGTCGGTACGATGCCTAACATGGGGACGCACATTTCGTTCCCGGTACCCTTGTGCTACTCTGGTCCCCTAATCGTCGAGTGGGCCTATCTGAAAAACTTTTGTCACGTTACACGGGACCTTACCGTATAGTGCGGCAAGTAACACCTGTCACCTATGAGATTGGCCCCATCTGTCCCTCGTCATCTGTTGTTCGGTCCAGTGATGTTGTTCACGTCTCACGGCTCAAGCCCTGCAGCACTGCTTCTGAAAACGATCTTTAAAGCTCCGGGACGGTGCTTCCGCCGCCGGGGGTCATGCTACGTACCAGTGGCATCGTGGTCCACAAGACGAAGAAAAGGACGACAATAGGATAGACTGGCGCGAGCTGTTCCTATCGGCAGCGCTGCTCGGTGAACCACTTGTAAATACATTCTGTTGCTAGTCCCTCGAGTCTCTGTTTATATTCCCCGTAACAATATATATATATATATATATATATATATATATATATATATATATATATATATATATATATATATATATATATATATATATATATATATATATATATATATATATATATATATACTTACGTGCTTTGTAGCGGGTGCCTGTAACGTAAAACATACGAGTCGATAATCCCACATGCACACGTAGTGACAGTGACACACCATCAAGTGTCAACTCACCTGCTTATATTTCCTTTCCGAAAACGAAATTAGTCATAGGCACGTCGTGAGCCATTACAACAAACAATCCGCCTCATGCATCACTGCCATAGTATACAATGGCTATGGTACAGTGTATATTTATTAGCGAACACTGAACATAGCAATGAATTGCTAAAGTAAAAAGAAACTAATGGGTCTAATCTACAAGCCATTCCTGATTTAGTGGTTTTCACAATTTCCCAGTCGGCTTTATTACACACTGTAACAGTACTGTCACTTTTTTTTCTTAAAGGGGCCCTGTAACACCTTTCTTAGTTATATTGGAATAGTCTCATTATTGACGTATGACTCTTCACGAGTCATATGCCGCAAAAATTTTTCGAATCCGTCGAGTCTAAGTGGTGTTACCAAATTATAGAGATCACGTTCCGCAGCTTTCTCCCTCAACTCAACGCCGCGAGCGCGCGGAGAGCTAGGCAGCGACTCGAGGGAGGGAGCGCAGACGAGCGAGGCTCCGCCCAAGAGCGCCGGCAGAAATTTTTTCTTCATTTTTTTCTCTCTGACGTCTGGGCGCAACCACGTGGTCTGTGCCGCCACTTCCGGTCGGCTTGCGTCGTTCTCGTCGAGCGGAGCCGATGTGTATCGCGCGTGCTTGAAAACTGCGCGTCGGTTTGGTAATGTTGGGTGTGCACCTCGAACGCCGTAGTGTTTTCATCGCTCTGTCAACCATGGAAGCAAACCTGCGCGCTCGTTTGGAACGAATGACAGCTCAGATCGGTTTCGGCCCATACTCCGATACACCGCCTCGTAAGACGGCACTGGCAGACGACCCCGAAGCGCCGCCATTACCGGACGCCAGCATTGTTATCGGAGACATGCTGCACGGCTGCCTCGGTCGGTCGTGAGAACGTGCCGACGATGCAGTTCCCAGCTGACGAGGCAACACTCGAATAGAGTCACTGGAAAAATTTCAGAGTATCGCATCTGTTTTCCGAGCGCCGCCGCCGACGCGATTGGCTTATTCGCATCACGTGACCTCTCGCCGCCATATCCCTTCCAAGCGCTTTGGGTGCAGGCGCGTTCAATGCAGAGCGTGGCCGGACATTTAGCAGTACCACGGTCCCCAGAAGTACTTGGTCGCTTTTTTAAACGCGTCATGCAGGCAGCGGCGTAAGCAGACATTTTTTTCGGGGGGGGGGGGGGGGGCACGAGCCCGGTGTGCCACCCCCTGGCTACGCCACTGCATGCAGATGCCAGAAGAGAGTAGCTCACCGTCAGTCGAACGTTACTGGTGAGCTACTCTGGGAATCTCATTTGCCGCGTGGGAAAAATTAATGTCAAAGAGCGCCGTTCTACGTGGCTGCATAGTTGGCCTGATCGAATTCGCCCCACTCGAATAACACTCCTTCCTGCAGTGAACTACACTAACTTTGCTGGAAAAGATCTTATGCGACAGGATACTTCACCTTTTCGGTTCGATATATGGTCAGCGATATTGAAAGCTACATACCTTTCTATTTGCTCGGCTGTTTATATCTCGATCTGTTGAACAGATTACGCATGCTATCCGAGTTATAAGCGTGTCACGCACGAGAGCGAAATCGATCATTTATTAAAATAATACTGTTTACTGTTATACCTTGAAGGCAATTGTGGCATGATCTTTGGCATTGCACAAAATAGAAGCGTGGAACTCTGTTGATAAACTTGATATAAGTCAATGTTATCAAGCGTATTTTTAAATTCGTTGCAAAAAATGCTGCTAATGCTGCATTGCACCGAGCGTACCCTTAAAATACTGTATAGTTGGTGAGAAATGGTCACAGCAAAAAAAAAAAAAAAAAAAAAAAAAGCAGATCCCACGCATTGAGGGAGTCGAGTCGATTTTATGCGAGCCCTAGGTCTATATACATGCTGTGTTGCAGTAGCATGCGCTTTAAAAATTCCGGGATGTGCTATTTCTGATCAAAAGAACATAAAGCACCGTGCCGAGGAAGTTTTAATAAGAGTGCATTATGAAAAAAAAAGTGCAGCAGTGCAGAAACCGAACCCCACTGTTTACGCACTGACAACGCCAAATAAAGAACTGTTTGTCGGAACACAGCAAAATATTTGCAAATTCATTGCGACGTTGAGAATATTGAGGAGACAAGAAATAGGAAATGAAACAAGTAGTGATGTCAATCATTTTTGATGGCCTATTTTCTACGTGTCGTAAGATAAGATGCACCTTACCTACCGCACGCCGATTCGCCCGTGCGTTCGGCTGCTGGCGTTCCGAATCAAGACGTCGCGCACAACTTCCAATTACCGTACACACACAACTTCTATTACACATATCAACCAGTTGAACAGCAACCACGGTGCGCAAGCAAGCTATGCGTCAGCGATCAGTCGAAGGACGCAATGTTGAATGTTCTCGATGTTGTTCGATAACGTTCTCGAGTGCAGTGAACCTGAACACCGACTGCAAAGCTAGCGCAAACAGTCAAGATTCAGAAAATGTCGAAGTAAATGGCATCTCGCACGATGTCACTGCGCTAATGCAACTATGTTTACAGATGCGGACCTAGCGAACACGCCCGGGCGCGACACGAAAAGACCGATGAAGCCATGAAGAGTTCGCGAGCACATGGCAACATTCGCCGTACGTTTCCTTAGTTACACCGCTAACCGCGCAGTCGATCCATACCTGTCGATGACTAGAAATCACTTCTAATATCCTCTTGGAAGAAACACACACACATAATGCCATTCTGCCGAGCGTAACACGGCACTGAGGCTAAAAGATCGGTCACTTCTCAACACACGCTAGCAACGCGCCGGACGGTCTGGAAGGGACATGGCCGCCGCCACCCAATGTTGCCCGCGTGCAGCCTACCTTTGCGGTACTCTGATTTTCCAGTGACTCTACACTCGAACGGCTGCCACTCTCAACGGCAACCGGCGATGGTCAAAAGCACAGAAATATTCACGTTTTCGGCACTGCGCATGGCGAAGAAAACGGAACCACGCAACTACGAGCAGACGAGCTGTCGGTGAGACCGGAAATGCTAATATTAATGTTTGTTCGGTGTTTTTAACGCGATAACAGAATATAAACATGCATATTATCTACTTATTGAACTCAGAATTAACAACGAAAGTATTAATGCGGGTGTTATCGTGATTATAACATCAGCCAATGGTGGAACTGCCGACAATCGCGTCATATTTTGCGGACTAATACATCATTTGTCGAGAGAAGGGGGAGCGATTTTCAGCTGACTTTGAGAATTTATTGTAAATTCCAGGCCGTGCGCATCGCTATAATATTTGGCTCGCGTGTTCTCGGGAGCCTCGACTACCGATCGGCAGCGCTTTTTGAGCATGCTCGAAAAGTGTTGCAGGGCCCCTTTAAGAACAATATTATCACAACGTAACCTTGTATGCATGCGCGACAAAAAATTTTCACTCCCACAAGTATTACCGACACGCTTGTTGCATTTTTTATTTTATTTTTGGACGTTTCACAGGTGACATTGCCTTACAGCTTCCTTCACAGCTGCTAAGTATTGCCGGTGACGTACGGCTTTCAGCGATACGAGCCCATATGGAACGACCGGCTGCTAGAGTAAGTTGACGTCGATTATTGGATTAATACTAACGTCATGTTGTGTTGCGAATGATATGTTCTTCCGATACAGTTATAGGAACTAAATTCATGACACTCAATCACACACTTCAAGGAAAGTGCGCGCGCTCAAAAGATCACTGTTGTAGCGTATACGTACGTTCGTCGCCTAATTAAAACTAAAACGAGATACGTGTTGCACAGAGAATCAAATATTATTTTGAAAAATATTTGAATAATAATACGCACGACATCTCGCGATCCAATATCAAGTCTTATACAAAGCCCAGCCAGCGCACCCAGTTTTCCCCAATGTGCCGTCAGTGTTCTCAGTGCGCGGGCAGACGCTGTACAGTGGCCTAAGTGCCTCCCAGTGCGCTGGAAACGCTGGGCTACGCTGTACAGTACTCCCAGTGCGTGTTAGCGCACTGGGCACGCCGTACAGTGCGTCCCAATGCCTTTCAGCGCTCTGTAATACACTGGGACACACTGTACAGCGTTCCCAGTGCCATCCAGTGCGCTGAAAGGCACTGGGAGGCAGTGGGAAGGCTGTTCGCTTCTTTTTTAACACGAAAGTGTTTTATGCCGGGGTCCACCAAGACTTCAGTGACGTATTTCCGTCACGGAAATGACGTCGAAAAAATATACACAATCAGATGGCAAAGAAAAAAAGGTACCGTCAACGGGCATCGAACCCACGACCGCTCGGTCCGCAACAACAGATGCCGGGCACGCTATCCACTGCGCCACGGTCACAGACTCTGGAGGCTTTACGAACGCGCCTTTTATATCTACCACTCTCCCGGTCGGCTGGGTGGTGTTGACCTCTGGGAGTGGTAAGGTAAAGTAATTCGTCATTGCTGTGGCCTCGGCGACTAGCATCTGCAACGCGTTACGCGTCCGTCCCATTCGGCGCGTTTTCAATAGAAGTTGGATTTTGTCAATGCCTTAACACACCGCGAGGTGGCGACCTTTGCCCAAGCGTCGTAAAAGCGCCGGCCTCGCTCAGCATCACGCTAATACAAACCAAAAATAACTCTGCGACGCGCGCCTGCCTCACCTCGCTGTAACCCCGCGTTCCCCGTTGTCGCGCTCGCCCCGAGAAAAACCGCGGCCGGGCTACCGTGGCGACTCGACGCGCTTTGCGTTTCCCTCTAGTCCGGCCGTGGGTGTTCAATCACATTTTAACATGCCGCGGGATGGCGAACAAGCTCTGCGTCCAATATGCGACGCTCTTCTGGCTATCACATCTCGTTCTCTGATTACGCTTTCACCGTTAACTACTACAGCTACCACAAGGGTTTGTTTAATCATTTAACATGGACGTTAGTCGTCGGGATGGAGATGTACCACCAATCATCAAAGTGGGTGCATACACGTTAAACGGCGCCATTAGCTGCCAGACATCAATATACATTGTGCAAACTCTCTTATATCAATGTACAGTAAGCATTCAGTTACTTCTGTAAGTGCACGCTTTACTTTCGTGTTATTCCGATTCCTATGACGGAGGGATCAACCGTGTTTTTTCGATAGGGATGTGATAGAGCAAGAGTCGCTGGCAAGATTCTAAAAAACTGTTAGGTGGGCGAATATGATATTTACAAAGCCCCAGATGTTCTTTGTGTGTGATATATTTCTATTACAAATACATCTGTGCATTGTCCATGCCCTTCAGCACAGCTGCGAAAGCCACGCTGTTCAACTTCCTTCAGATTATGCCTCCTTCTAAATAGCTTTTACTGTGGAGATGTTTGAGTTTGCCGTTAGTCTGTGACGCGTGAACAGAAATGATCATGATCTTGAACCGGCAGCGCTATCTTCGTCGTCTTCATCGTCTGCTGCGCTCCCAGAATATAGGAAGAATCCACCAACTGCTCGGCCGATCCCCTTCATTTGGTATGCGCCATGAGGAGAGAACAACAACAACGCGCGTGCCGATTTCTCACGCGCGGGATATGTGATGGGCGAGAGAACGAGTACAGGCAGAGAGAAAGAAAAATAAACAGAAAAATTATTGACGAAAAATATTCCTTGTCGGGGCGGGATTCGAACCCGCGTTCCCACGATCCAAAGGCGAGCATCGTAACCACTCGGCTATCCAGGCACGCTAGCAGAGCATAACACAGCCTTGTATGGTGACGATGAGAGGCGTGAGGATGACTGGAGGGTAAGGAGGAGGGGGAGCAAAGCATATCATAGAAAGAATGAGAAAAAGAGAAAGAAAGGCAGAAAAAGAAAGAGAGAATCAACGAGAGAGAGAAAAAGAAATAGAGAAGAAGGAGGAAGCAAGAGAAAAAGAGAAATAAAAGGAAGAAAAATAAAAAAAAGAGAGAGAGAAATAAACAGAAAAAACAGAGAAAAAATACCTAGAAAAACGGAGGAAAGAAAGAAAAAGACAGAAAGGAAGAAATCAAGAGAACAAAATAGAGAGACACAAGGCAGGCTGCCCAGCTCCGCACTTTCTCCAGGCTTGGCACCACTAGTGCAAAGCGGCCTTAATTTTTTACTGCCATTTATTGCTTCAGTGGGGAGTATTGGAACATTGCTGATTATTTCGGAACACCGAGTATTCCTCATTCTGTTGTGCGAATCAGGGATATTATTAGTGACAGAAACGTGTTGGATATTTACACATTTACGCAAAATAGGGCTCACACTTTATCGGTCGTACATATCGTCGCCGTATGCATTCGCTTGCTAAATAAATTAAATAGCGCAGCGTCACGTGGGCACCAGTGAACACCGTCGTATTTAATCGATGCGAGCAACCGGATCGCGTTAGCTTTCGCTTCAACACGTCTCCGAAAGTAATATAGCGCGACCTTCGACACGACGCACGAGGGAAAAGAGGGCACTTAAATCTACCAGCCGTCTCAGCTCGGTCAGCCTTACACCTAAGGAATAAAGGAATGGGTATAACAGATAATTTCTGTGAGAATAAAATGAAATTTTGAGCGTAGTTTACGATATGTTCATGTCGTTCTTCATTGCTGAGTTGCATAGGCATCGTTTGGGCGAAACCACGTGAGCCTCCGCAGCGTCCTGATTAAAAAACCTTCCTTGCAGTGTCTTCGCCAAGCTGTTCGCCTCCCCCTTGCCGCCGTTGATTACGTGGCGCAAGAACGCCTGGCTGAGCTCAACGTTACGCGGTCCACGAGGCTGCTGCTTCTTCGGTTTCTGCCGTCGCGGCTACACGCCTGAGCTCTCAGCGGTTGCCCATCTCGAACCGCGTATTGGTGACAACACGCCTGTAATTGCTTCACTTCACTAGTTTTCTAATCTTGATTGTTTTTCTGTTTCTTTTTCTTTTGAAATCTTGCTATTCTGAACTATTTTTTTTTAATCAGGCAAGGGCCGGGATTTTAAAATATTGGCTTCCCAAGCTCAGCAGCTCGGACCTTCTGTTAAAGAAGCAACAAACCTTATCATTTTCGAGGAGTAATTGAGGAAAGCGTTTTCTCGCGTTCCCTATTTTAGATAAGATCCGATAAGGGAAGAAAATAAAGTAAAGTAGCTAAACTCCTTCATGAAGGACACTAACGAAGCCTCACTGCGAATTCTGTGTATACAGCCGACATGTGAGGCACCGTCTAGGAAGCTTCTTAAGAAAGCAATTTTCCAGTAAAATATATCCAACTATGTATGCCATGAGGCTTCACCGTGGTGCTGCGGTTTGCCAACTTTCTACCACAGCTCATGGGAGTGTGGCCGAGAGCCAGAAAATTTAAAAACATTTTTAGGTAACAACCTTCTAAGCAGTTTGGAGCAGTGGGAGGCACAATTCGCCAGCTTGGACTCATAAGTGCAATCAGCACTTCTAAGTAATCTTAAGCCAGTGGGTCCCTGGACTTGGGGCCCCACCCAACATGCTCCCGAGGCCCCGTTTTTCTACCCTTCTCTTAAAATCAAGTTTTCTTCTTCTTCCAGATTTGTTCATTAATGCAGGAGTTAGACGACGAAATCTCCTGGTGCAATACCGCTCAAAGTCTCGGCGCACTCAGCGACAGAATATAGCACTTATCCTTTGCGACGGGTGAATGCATCAAGTCTTGCTGCTCAAAATAAAATTCGGTTGAATTTCACAGAAGTTTAATGTCGTTGATCATTGCTGAGATAGAAAGTTGTAACAGTGATAGTTTTTTCAGTGCACCATCATGTTTACAGTAATCGAACTTCGAAGTATTATGCACTGCCGAAGTCTGCAGCAGAAACGTCGGCCCTCCTCTCGTTCGGCTTTTCAATAATATCCCATGTGCAGCGTCTTTGATATAGTAAGTATATCGCATATTTCACCACATAAAAATATGAGAGATAAACTTACACCACACGAATGAGCAAATACGAGAGAAACGAACACGCACAGTTCTTCGAAGGGAGACCGAACATTAAGTGCGCAATAATAAGACGCACGGGAATAGTTTTTTTTTTCTTGGGACATGTCACAAGCTGCCTGCAGCACCGTATACAGGGTGTCCCAGCTATCTTTAGCCAATGGTTAAAGGATACATTATTAGAGGCAGGCGAGTGAAATCAGTTGCAAATTGCTGGCAGCCACCTTGCGCACCATAGACAGTTTTTTGTTTTGTAATTTACTAGTTTGTTAATTAGGATTATTTAACTAAATTGCTAAATATAGATTTAGGCAAGAAATTCGGCTTGCAAAGTTCGAGAGCGAAATACAAAAAGAACCACGTGACTAGCGCATTCGCGCGCAGCGAAAATGCTGCCCTCAGCCGTGGTTTGAGCGAACGAAATCAGCTGCAGCCGGGACTCGCCGGCTCCGTTGCAGCGGTAGGCCGATAAGTGGGCGGTGGTTTCTTGGCCCACGTCAGCCAGCTGGCGCGCGTGACGGTGCAAGTTGTAGGGAGCGCGTTGTGAGTTGTGACTAGCGCATTCGCTGCGCGCGAATGCGCTAGTCCCGTGGTTCTTTTTGTATTTCGCGGGCTTTCTTTGCAGCTTGTAAAAAATGGTATACGTGAGACTTTCTTTATCGCAAATAATGCAGTGGGGGTTTCTGAAGACGCTCTCGAACTTTTGAAGTCGCATTTCTTGCCTAAAGTCAATAATTAGCAATTTAGTTCAATACTTCTAATTCACAAATTAGTTAATTACCAAACAAAAAATTCTCTCTATTGCGCAAGGTGACTGTCAGTAATTTGCAGCTGATTTCCCTCACCTGCCTCTAATATTATATCTTTTAACCCTTGGCTAAAGATAGCTGGGACACCTGGTATATCTGATGTTGCGCGCATCAGCGGCCATGCCATTTCAACTTCCCTTTTACGCATACCCTTCACCACACTATTCTCCTTCTCGAACCTCTCGAGAGCTCCCTCACCATGCCACCTAATTGATTCCTTCAACATACTTCTGCAAAATACTTCCCAACGTACTTCCCGAAATGTACTTCTGCTCGCTCTCTCTTGGCGCATCTGTTCGTTCCGTAATGGTCTCCTTGGAAGAGTAGCAGTCGTGACAGCTCTACTTGCAACATGCTTGCCTAATTTGCCAGACCCTTGCTACGGCATTCACACTATGCTGTAAGTATTTCGTAGATGAAGACGTATGTCCGAAATGGATGAATATTGCTACTCACTCTTCAGCTGTCGACGTGTATGCGTAAGTGGCATCTTCAGCGCTTGCAGAACCTGCTAAAGAAGGGAGAGTATACGTCGTGCGTGGGCAGTTATAGACGAATATTGCTGCATAGTCTACCATCCAATCACCTCAACCCTCGACCGCGTCGCTCTTCAGCTCGATGTTACTGTATCACTAGCTGGTGCTCGTAGTGGCAACTGAACCTAAACATCGATAAGTGTACGCCAATCCCACTCATCCACACACAAAAAAATACATTTTCTAGGTTTGATTTCTCATCACTGAATGGTAATAGCTCAGTCACACACGCTCACTCTTGCATATATCTCGCCATTATACTTTCACCGAACCTATGACAGTGCACGCACATCAAAAATGTAACTGCTAAAACATTAGGCTCCCGACGTTTTCTTGAAAGTAACTATCATGGTTCTCCGGTGACGAACATATAACTTGCCTACCAGGATTTCGTTAGGCCTCAACTCGAACGTGCGGTGTGTATCTGATCACCTCATCAAGCTTTAACCACGACGCTAGGATGAGTTCGAAACCGCCCTGCTCTTTTTCAATGCCAGGTATTTTCATTCTTACGCTAGCGGAAACTACCGTTCAGTTGTTCTTATCCTTATTACCTTAGTCACGCGGAATCATAGTGTCATTTTGCCTGTTCCACGAAACCACGCAAAGCATGCACCCGTCAAACGTGCCACTAGTTCATCCAGCTAACTTGTATACAGCTACCCAAATCTTTAATAGTGCGCTAGCGCCGACTTTTTTGTGCGTCAGCGCCGTACGACGGAGCCGAGTTGCAAACAGGGCGAGAATAAGAACATGCCCACGAATAGCGCTCAACTGGGCCCATCATCTGCTTGGCTGTTCGTTCGTGAGAACGTCACCCTGCATTAACTCAATTCAGACGAACAGGCAGCGCGTCTTGCTCGTATCTTATATTCTGAAGATAAGCTAGGAACCGAGAAAATGAAATCCGCAAATACGCCACACGCCCCCGCGCATGATATAAGCTGACAAATGTGGATCTTTGATTTGTTATCTGACGACGCAAACGCTTTTTTTTTCTTTGTATACGAAGGCGTGGGCATGCGCTTACTCTCGCTCTGTTTGCAACTCGGCTCCGTCGTAAGACATTGACGCATAAGAAGTCGGCGCTCGCGCACGATAGTTAAAGATTTGGGCGGCTGTACATAGTGCCGCTTGTATTATTATCCCAGCTGTCAGTGGATATTTTGCCATACCATTCAACGACTTCATTCATCAGCATTGCCACGTGCGACGAAGTGCTAAAACGATCTACGTGACTACGTAGTAGACATTTCTGAACATGTATAATTTATAGTACGTTTAAGGGCATCATTTTCATAATGCGCCAACTGAAATTCCACCGTTCATCTTTAGTTTGAACTACTGAAGCTGTAAATGTCGTTTTCATTTCCTTTTTTGCGTTGTTTGTGAGTTTTCTGTCGTCGTTACACGCTAGTACTGTATGAACTTTTCTTACTCCTATTTGTACAACAAATCGTACTCTTCTCACAAATGTTCGATATAGGCCATGAATAACTGTAGTACAGTCCGTTATAATGCTAATTTTGTCGAAATGTCATAGAGCTGCTGCATTTAATATGCTGATTTACGAACTTCCATTCGACTGTAAACATGGCACATTTCTTTCTAGGAAGTGGTGGCAACTCTAAAACCACTGTTCAAGCACCCGCATCGTACGTATAAGAAATGGATAAACCACTAATAGCGACGCAAGGCCTCCGGAACAATACTCCCGGAACAATCAACTCTTAATTGTCATGCGGATGGTTGCCACTTTAAATTTTATAGACGGTGCAAGGATGCGCGGAGAGCTATCGAGACCACTGGTCATTGGCATCATTTCGAAATGGAAAAAAAAAATGTTTAAATATGGCGTGGTTGAGAACTTCACGTCACCGTACTTTATTAGCAGCCAAGTCGATTCTTCGTTGTTAGAAAAAGGCGAAGAACAAGCACCGATCATTAGCAATCAGCGTCTTAAATAGTTAATTAAATGAACCTTTATTTCCGGGAATGGGACCCCTCGCTACGGCGCTTAGGGATTTGGTGTGATATGGGTCGGGGATGGGGGATTGTTGCCCGAACAGCGTAAGCATTAAATTGGTGCATAACTCCTGTTGTTGTTCCATCGTATGCTTAGAATTGTACCACTCTTCGGTAAATGTTCAGATCAGTCGCAATCGCATGAGATGGTCTACCCCTTTTACAGTACTTGAGACAGGCCACTTTGTCTAGCATATTTCACGAGGACGCTCTTGGGCTACGTCCTTAGACTGTAGTACACCTCCTAAAGTTTTCATATCGCCGTGTATCAGGTGTTAAGTGTTGGACCGTCCTCGCTAGAAAGCCGAGTAACTCAAGTGGAGGTGGGGTCATTCTGCTTTGCATAATTCCTGACAGTGTGGGCTTCGAGGATAGCACTTTGGAACCGCATGTCTGGCTCAGATACATTTGCTTAATAAAGAAATTTTCCTCTGTGAGGATAAATAATGACAATTGTGTAACAATACTTACTGACTTGGGTGGGGCCGCTTTGGAAGTAGGACGGATCTGCAAAAAAATAAAGCAGAAGTCGTTTTCTTTTTTTGCCAGGATTCTCTACGAGCAATGAAGTGTCATGTTGTAGATTATGCTAAAATGTAATCGTTTTCTCGTTTCGCCACCACTTCGTCAGCAGTCGTATTTCTAAGATGGCGTACATCATCCAGATGACGAGGATCGTAATGCCCGGCCATTTAGACGAAGACCTTAATATTTGAAACAGGACACCGCCCAGCTAGCACAGACATCTGTCGCATTTCTGCTTTCGTTACTTGAGACTGAAGCAATAAAGCACCTAGCGGAATTACCAGGTGTTATGATTGAAAAGATCTTTATTTCTAGTGATTTCTTCTTAAACTGTACGGAATAGAAAAATGCCACTGGAAAGCAACGCAGTTCAAATTCTTCAATTTTGCTGCTCGAAGGGGCGTACATTGCTTGAGCATCTATAACATGCACGAAATACTCATTTATTGAAATATCAGTAACCTGATTTATTGAGTTTTCGGGTCACTCTTTAACATCTACTGCTGTGACTGAGCGAGCGTTCATTTTATTCCAAGTTTCTTTTTTGCGTCAACGATAGAACGTATTCTTTGCCATGTAGGCACGACATAGAAGAAGCTTGGGTAATTACGCAAACTATTTTATGTGCTTTGCACCTTTATTTAGGAAATAGAAATTTCGATAAGTATGCACATCATATGGAGGAACTCGTGCATTTTATATCATTTTCGCTTCGGTAGAGTAAAACGTGGTAACACATTCTTCAATGAAATAGCTATGTTTCTCATGGCAAAGAATGCTACCATAACAACTGCAACCTAACTGAGCATCACACGAACTTAGTTGACATATATAGTGAAACGTGTCTGAAAATACGTGTGGACTTTTTTTCAATTTGGCCTATGTTTTCTTTTGGCTAGTTTTTGTCTTGTAGCTATGCGTGAATACATCCTTTGTTCTTTCAAATGCGAGGTACAAGCCTGGCCGTATTGCACTTTTCTTCAGACAGTAATTCTGTAACAATGTTGCATATAGCGCATCATGTTACATATTTCTCTTTAGTTTTATTTTATTTCGCTATTTCACTTTGGTGCCTAAGTCTCCCCATGATATACGGATTTATACTGGTGCGAATAAAACGGGGATTCACAGACACGCATGTCAGCAAAGGAGTTATGTGTGCTATGATTTAAGGTCCTTTGTTGTACGTCTTTTCGATGACACGAAAATTCCACGTCGGAACAATACACTTCTCTTACAGTGATTCTCGAATTGTACGCAAAGAGTTTACAAGACATATCCGATTATACTAATTACATAGCATGTGCGGAGTTCAAGATATGCACTATCCGACCCGCCGTAGAAATACAATATCTTGATTCTATTTTTTTTTTAAAGCCGTCTCACACAACGACAAATGGGCCGTAAATGTAGCTCAGATCTCTAATGCATCCTCAGTAATTCTCCCGTTCCAGCATGGCCGGTTTATTCTGAACTGACTTGACGAAATGTCGGAACCACGTTATGTGCCACAATGCAATCACTGAAAAAATCTTTATTTTGTAAAAAAAATTCGTTATTAATTTATGATTTATTTTAATTTTTGTTGAAGGATGTACTTCCGTCTTATTCGACTACTACAGTTCACTGGCTCTGATGGTGAATCTGCTACCGAAAATGGCTGAAGTTATTACGCAGCCTAAGGACGTTAGCTGGCTTATTAGAAGCTTCGTCATAAGTCGTGTGTATCTGTGCGATCGACAAGAACAAATTCTCTCACTCAGCCACACCGCGCCTTTTATTATCTTAGTGTCCATAATCTCTATTGACCCACAACTAGTTGACCACAACCTGCTGAAAGAGAGCAGCGTTTACAACATTCATTTTTTCAGTTGCTAAAAAACCGTAAACTCGGATAGTATCCGCGATCTCTTCAGTGGGCTTAGCGACCGACAACTTACTGATCTGAAGCACAAAGAAAAGTGATGTATGGTCATAGCTGCATGCCTTTTGAACTCGGATGCAGCCGACACTATTTTTCGAGTACGGCGATTAACAGACATCGTAGAGACGTGATATTTTGTAGCTACTTTCTGCTAGAAACCCAACATGCAAGAGCATGCTCCTCAGAGCTAAGCCTTGGTCGGTTGGGATTAATTTTGCAGTATACCTTGAGAACTACCTTTTTCACCATGCATGTCGAGAGAAGGGTGTGTAAACAATAATAACGCAAAATGAGAAGACGTATCTCCGATGAGACGTATATAGACAGCAGCAAAAATAAGTCTTACCAGGAGGGTACCAAGCCATGCCTTCGCCCGCATCAGATTTCTTCTTCTTCTTCTTCGTCTGAACGATGCGCAGCTGTGTGCAGGCAAAGTGCATTTACGATTGCTCTTTCAAGCATTGCTTCGGATAATCAAAGTAGCTTTAGGTAATTTCGGGCACAGGAATATTCTTTCCAAGGTCATCCAAGGATCTTAACCTAAACGCTACTGTGGACTGTCAGAAGTCTTCCAAATGAGCAAAAAGGAATAAATTTTAATTGACCACTTTAAGACAGGCTATATACAAGCGACTATGGAAGACGACAAATTTTCGTCGCGTTTATAACCGTGTGTATTTACATAAAATAAGGCGCTTTACATTTTCACAGATTGCATTATTTTTACTAATTTACTAATGCTTTATTCTTTTAACATATGCAGCTTTTCTGGACACCAGCGGCCTAGTTCGCGTGAACGACACCACGTGGCGTATCGACCTTAAAGAATTCAAAAGTCCCGCCATGACGTATGCAGTGACGCGGCACTAAATAAAAGAGAATCAAAAGAAACAGTACACACGCCCCGAGACTGTCGCTTCACCTCAGTGCGCAGAAAAGAGAGCGCTGTGTGTCGGCGTTATCTCGACGGCGACGACTGGCAATGAATCGGCAGTTTTTCTAGACGTGCCACGCCAAATGTCTAGCCGTTATAGACGCGCCCGCGATGCATCAAGAGAATCGTGCTTTTATTTGTTTGTTTAGTTACTTGCGCTGCCGTACTGGTGGGATATTGAAGCAGCATGCTGCTTTCCGAGATTCTTTTTTCAGCTAGCGGGAACCATTATGTTTGGGTACGAGCAGGATATTGTGGTTGCATAATAACCAAATTTCCTTTGGTGTAACACTTGGGTGATGCTTGTTTGCTCCTTGCGTTACCTCAAATTAGAACTGGATAAGTTTGAGATTGCTAGGAATGAGAGTAAAAAAAAAGGAAGTTAAAGATTGTTTTTATTTGTTTTCATTTAGTTCTTCTTGAAATGTGGCTGCCACCGCAAGCTTGGCGCCGTCAAAGCGGGTGTGCAAAAATGATACAGTCGTTGAAAGATGATCTTGTACACCGGAAAATGTGAACTTGGTTAGTTTTTTTGTTAGGAATGAACGTATAGTAGAACATATACGACTGACGTGTTGTGTAATAATCTCTAGATCAGCCGTCTATCCCGCTAAAAAAAGGCACTTATCTATCATAATTGCATTTCCTCTTTCTCTGTCTTTTCTTTCCACTTTTTTTCTCACGGTCGACTGACTCATATGCTCGAGGTGATTACCTTGAATGCTGTTGGCGCAGATACACCAATAGGTTACTCTAATGGGCTGGAAGTTCTCCTGAAGCTCTCGTTTCATGTTCTGTAGGCGCAGTCTCTTTCAACTTTGCACTACAGCAAGCACAAAGTCGATCATGAATCACCTACTGGCCCAATCGTCCACTTTGATCAGCACAAAGAAATTCAGAAGAGCGAATTTTGGCGTTTTTGCGCTGACAACGATTGTTAATGCAATATAATATAGTAACTGTTCCTACAATCTCTCGAAATCACTTCTTTATTCTGTATCACTCCTGATGTAGAATACAAAATGCATTTGACTTGCTCAACAACGGGTCACAAGACACATCAGGGAAAAGCGAACCCTTTAATTCCTCCTTCTTTCGTTCACCCAGCATATGAAAATTTCTTCAGCTGTGAGTGGAGCTCCTTCTGTTGCCACGAAGATGTGCAGCCGTTCCAAAGGAAATCTTAAGCCTTTCTTTTCAGGAGGTTCCCTTAAGAGAACAATGGTGTTTATGCGCACAGGAATTTTGATTAGTAGTTTTTCGCTCGTAGCAATGACTGAAAAATACCAGTCTTCAACCAGATAAAGCCTAGCGAAATCTGCTTTTTCCCTTAATATGTACTGTTTTTCAAGCAGTAGTCTTCTTCCTCTGAAAGCCCAACGGGAAATGACCCATGTCGAATAGAATGATTACAGCTTCGCTCCAGGGTCTTCAAAACCGGAGCTTTTTTTTTTGTACTTCATGCTGCAAAATATCAGCCGCGTATTGAATCCTGGAATCTTCTGGCTTGATAGGAATGTCAAAGCTGCGAAGACATTCCTGGTTGGGATTCCTTTTTGGCTCAAACGTGTAGGCCCACCTTGAAAGTCCCTTCCACTGTATTGGGTAGTTTTGTCTCTATTGTAGATAAGGAAATCACAGTAAAATAGATAGTAAGAAATATATAATTCAATATTAAATTTTACTGCAACATAAAAGTTGCAGTAGAAATACGCGCGAAAGCGACTAAGAAAAATTAATATTTCAGAAGACACGATAACTGGCATGTAGCCTCGACTGTAATAATAGGGATATCTGCACACAGGTGTGAAGTCTGGTTAATGCGCATCAATAGCACAGTGCTATCATAGATGCATGCGTTTTAGAAAACACCCTCTAGACATGGTATTCCCTCTCAGCTTTGTATGAGTGGAAATAGCTCAAAGAATTGAATTCCTGTCAATCTGATAACATGTTTTTTTTTCTTAGATTAGGCCCTAAATCTGCCCTGAATGGTGGCTCTGCGCCATTTAGGGCAGATTTAGGGCCCTAAATGGCCCTAAATCTGCCCTAAATGGCGCAGAGCCACCATTTAGGGCAGATTTTGTAGTGACGCGGAAATTACCTCCTTGATAGTGAGAAAGTTCAAATATGTATACACAATAACCTTCTCAATATTTACTTATGGACAAATATTTGGGATCCTGGAACATGAGGTGAGCATTAGTGAGGTCACGCCTTTTTAGAGTAAATACTTACTCTATCACTATATATATTCGCGATGTGCTTTCTTAAAGGGACTGACAACCGACTGAAATGTGTCACAAGACCCTGGCTGTGAATTACAGTGACATAAACAAGCTTTTTTTTCACCATATGATTAGGATTTGCATTGTTGAATTGCGCTTTGAAAGTCACAACGGCATGTCGCGTTGCCTGACGGGCAAGCCTTCATAGTGCACGAATGAGATGTGCAGAGTGCTGTACGCAGTCCGCTGCAATTTACTAAAGAACAAAAATGCGTTTAAAATTAATCCGCACGTTATTAGGCATTCTCGATTTATTCTGTGCTTATAAAAGAGTAAAAGGAGTTGACGTTGAGAGGTGGCGTTGCCTTCGCGACTACTAGTGAACGCATGTCGAGCAACGGCGCATGCGCGCGGCGCTTTCTACATTGAATGAACTTCCATGTAGCACACATCAAAAACCGCAAAAAAGGCATTCCATACCGCTGGGGCTGTGGCATGGGCTTCGCAAGACACTGACCTACGTAGGCGGTGTCACGGCTGAAACGTTAGTAAAGGCATCTTTTCTTTTTTCTTTTTTCAGTGAGTACTACCCGCAAGGCATTCTCTACACACACACGCACACACACACACATTACATATATATATATATATATATATATATATATATATATATATATATATATATATATATATATATATATATATATATATATATATATATATATATATATATATATAGTGCATTACCGACCACGTTAGTCATAAACCTGAGGCGAACAAGCAAGACGAGCTTGATCTGTTCATTAGTTTGATGAACCGTAATTAGGCTTGGCTCGGGAACACAATGCGGAGGGCAATCTAGTGAGCATCGAATACTTGGCTCATTGAATCGGTAAGCAGAACTTTAAAGCGAAAAGCGCTTGTTAGTTTTGAAGTCTTCTTCCTCGCTGTTTTCATTCACTCTGTTGTACTACATTGCTGCTAACATGGGTACCTGTTAAGGGAAAGTCATCAGTAAAGACAACATGCATGTGTCCATGCCTGGACTTCCCTCTTAGTTACTCCCTCTTATTACTCTTTCAACGGCGTGAAGTGGCGTTGCGGCAACAAAGGCAGTGTGTACTCAGCTAATATTCCCAATGAAATTACCTATGCTTTTCAGGAAAGCAGCGTACACTAAAGAACGTGTTGAAAAGGTGTCGTTTCGCCTCACAAAAACAGTCCTGATATCGTGCATGCCTCTCGACTGCATTATCGCCGCGCGCCCGGCACTTCCAGGTCACAAATGGCATGCACGTTATGAGCGTGAGACAGCATTCTTCATAGGAAAGTGGCGAGTGCCGAGAATTCAAAAAAGGAAACGCAAGCCAGCAGCAAAGCAGCCGGTTGAAGATCTCTCCGTCGTTGCTATGGCAACGGCGCGCGCGGCCGCGCTCGCTTCCGAGTCTGCTTGCCTACCGCCGTCTGTTCCGTGCACGCCGCTCCCCGCCGCCGACCTTCTCCAGTCAGCGAGCGGGGGGGGGGGGGGGGTGTTGGGTAAAGGGAGGGGGCACTTGCTGAAGGCCTTGACAGTTTGAGAGAAACACCTATTCTCATTATTCTTGTCAGTAAAACACCGCCTCCGTCAAACTTTTGGGAGGGAAGGCGGGCCCTTGGGACATACCCCCTAGCTACGGGCCTGGCCTCTGGACAACTAGGTGGCCCCGGTCGGTTGAGGTTAACTAAAATCTGGGTTCCTTTTCTTCGTTATTAAGTAATGGGTTGTGTGGTAATAAAAAATAAAACATTAGAAGTTTACTTGCTCCATTTCCAAAAGCGAAACCGAAACTGCAGCAAATATCTTGGTTGCAATGCTCCAGCGAAAAAAACAAGCAACTAAATCATCAACAGCGTTGTACTAGTAATAATAATTGCTGGAGTTCTACGTGCCCAAACAATAAAATGTTTATGAGGCATGCTGTAGAGGAGGGCTGCGGAAATTTCTACCACTTCAGATTCGTAACGTGCATCTAAAACCAAGTACACGAGCCTCTAGCATTTTCGCCTCGTTCAAAAATGCTGGAGCCGCCGTCAAACCTGTGCCCTTTGGGTCAGCAGCCGAGCACCGTAACCACTGTACCACCGCGGCAAACATGAGCAATTCTGAGAGAGACAAAAAAAAAGAAAGAAAAAAACGCATCGGGATTCGAACCAAGGCCCCAGCGATTGCGCGCAAAGAGCCAGCACGGATGATCAACCCACTCAGCCACAGCGCGCGGCGGCTAGCCCGTGATATGATAGCTATTAAAAAGATACTACGGTCAAACTCTCCTTTCAACGCTCCTTGCAAGTGTCCCCACCTTTCAAAGAGCAGGAACGGAATGCAAAAGTAAAAACAGCTGCTTTCTGTTTGCGAAAATGCGCTGTAGACCATAACTCGATGTTTCACAGCGCAAGGAACGAGGACGACATTGGAAAACACACACAGCGCTGAACTTAAAACTGACTATATTTTCAAACTTACAGCAATATATATGCGCTCTTCACCAGGAAAGAAAAAAGAATAGAGCAAATGAAGCATACAAAAAATTCCAGAAAAAAATCGTAGAAGCCCAAACAATTTTGAAACGTGATAAAAAGTGCACGAGTGCAGTTTCACTTGCTCTTTCGAGCAACGAAAGTGAATTTCTCGTAATCGTAAAATATATGTGATATCGATGATGGGTTGTTTTTTCCTGCGACTACAATTTTTTGTACACCAGGCCTGCAATTGTCGCGTGACCAAAATCACGTAACATCGCACATCTACTTATGTGACTACAATCACGTAACAACTAGCCACGTGACTAAAAATCACGTAAAATCAAGTAATTAGTCTCGCCACTAAAATCCCGTAACGTCACGTAACTATTGACGTGACGTGTTGGCGCCAAAAACTTCGGAACAACCGGGTGGCGCAGGGCAACCTCAGCGTCCGCACTAGATTCTAATAAAGATGTACTTTCTCTCTCACGTGACTAAAATCGTATCACGTAACTACTAGTGACGCGACATTTCCCCTTCAGTACCACGCAACAAGTGCGTAGTCTGGGGAACCGACCGAAACCTGAGAAGAATAGATTATCCAAGCCTAGCCATATCCTATAATACTATACTAGCAAAAACTTTGCACCTCTAGCAATAGCTTGGTATTACTAGCAAAACCTTAGAAGAAGCTAGGTCGAACGCTAGCTCCGCTTTCGGTTCGAGCCTTGCGCAACCAGTACATGCTGCGCACATTTTCATTTACAGATGTTTAAAATGGCATTTTATTGCGGTACGTTGAGGTGGGCTGCGAGTGCGTGCTAAAAGCTACTGAATCAGAGGATTTTCGTTTTGTAACTGGGAGCACCAGTCCCTGGACTTCCCGAAAGCTTTGATCCACACGTCATATCCCATGGACCTATCCGATGCAGCGCACGGTGCTTTGTGATGTTAAAGGAGAAGGCATGCTGCTTTTTTCTGTTCACGTAGGGCGATAGATATGACAAGAGATGAATAAAAATCCCAGTTTCACCGCAAGGACGATGCAATGAGTGCGATAGCAACAAATGAAGTAGAGCTGGCAGCTAACTCTTCTAGGTCCAGTCTCGCGTAACTCTACAAAATGGTGCTGTAAGAGAACACAGCCACTCCAGGTATAGAAAGGGGATTTCGCCAGGGCTGGGCAGAGATACTCGGAAAAGTATTGCGGAATACAGATATCGAAATACATGGTCCGGAAGCCTAAAATACAGATACTGAGATACATTTGTTTTTAGCGTAACGGGATATTTCGGAGATACTTTCGCAATATGACGAAAAAAGTATTCCGGAATACAGATACTGCAATACAGATACTAGAATACTCTTTTTTATTTCATAGATGCTCGTACTCCGCAAAGACATTTACAAGTGCAGCATAATGGTGTAAATAAAGTTGCAGTGCTTCGAAACTTTTAGTTTATTTGTTTATTACAGTACCCTCAGTGCTATTAAGACATCACAGAGGGGGGGGGGGGCACACAAAGTACATAATTAGTATTAATTACATAATTACACAGATCAATCGCAATAAAAAGTACACTATTCCACAGCAACAGTAACAAACATTGGGCAGCGAAATCGACATGCTTGCTGACAAATAAATCAGCTATGCTACAAATAGCATAGTTTAAGAAAATCACTCGAATCACTAATGAACACCAGTGAATTGAGAAAAAGTATACATTTACTTTGCACATAAGATCGGCTTTGCTGAGTAGGTTACTGTGTGAGCTTTTGAAGCAGGCTGTCTTCTAGACAGCGTCGATTCGGCCTCAGCACAAGACTCGCGAAAGAAAAAAAAAGTCTATCTAGCGCTGCAGACGGCACAAATTTGCGTTATAGTGAATAAATATCGCCTTCGTAGCCGGATAGCCCTGGAGCGCGGCGACATCTCTTCTCGGGCCATCTAGATACCGAAACACTTCCTCCCTCATGTGGGTTGTTCTGACCGCTCAGAAGCCCAAGTCGTTCCCCACCTTCGGAATCCTCAGCCGTTTGGCCTGGTCGGTGCCGGGTCAGACGACTGAGGATTCCGCTGCCCATACAGGCCGGTCATAATTCCATACGCGCAATGAAGCCCAATATGTCGAAACTGCACAATCCAAAAATTGGCTTCCTAAAATCACGTTCTTTGAGGGTGAGAGGGGGTGTAAGCTCTCTCAAGTGGCTCCTGCAAGCTCTCTAAACAGACGTGGAATCACGGACAGCTGCTGAGAGCAGCCCATCAGAAACTACAGCAAGCACTCGTCGCCTGGGACGAAAGGATCACTCTTGAATAAAGGCGTCACCACCACCGACGCTACCAGCACCCATTTCAGCAAGCCGCAACAGGCGAAGTGGCCTCCGGCGGTGGGGGAGCCTGGTACCACAAAAGACTGTTTCACGCTTGTGATCAATTAGGAACGCACCCTGACACGCCGGAGAAGTGGCTGAAAGCGCGACGAAGATAGCCATCTTCTAGTCACTTCCGCCGTGACTATGGCCGCCGCTTTGAGAACTGAACGCACGCGAACCATTGCAAAGCCTCTGCTCCAAGGCGGTATCCGCGTGTGGGGTCACGAAGTAATGGTTTGCCACCCGAAAAAAACTAAGCGAGCAGCACTGGCCTTGAGAGACATTGACTTTCGTCGGCAGAGGCCGACAACACTGCTTCCGCGATTCTGCCGTCTGCGACGTCGCGCGCTTTACCACATGGGCCATTCTGTGCTTGAGGGGAAACCATCGCCGCCCTTTCTGTCGGCGACTGGCGGCGCGCCTTTGCTTGTCTTGGGGCAAAAACAAGGAAAAAAAACCGCCATACCCCCTTGGAAACACCCGTCAATTCATTTCCGACAAAAAGAAAATGTAACGAGGTACCCGTGTCCTGCATTGTATTGCGATACAAGCGATACATCTAAATGTATTTCACTACTGAGATACAAATACATTTTTCAAATGTATCTCGATACAGAAATACAGATACTCAAAAGTATCTCTGAAATACTATCGCGATACTCTTGTATCGCGATAATGCCCAGCCTTGGATTTCGCACAGTCTCTTCGAGTTGAGAGCGCAGCATGTAGAAGGGTATATGAGCCGTCCGCTGATGCTTGTCGAGATAGCGATTTTGATTTCATTTAAGTTAGGGCGAAATCATTGCACTGCTGTTTGAAAAAGAACAAATAATTTTTCCTATTCTTTGATTGGCTTAATTATCTGTTGGTTTCATTAGTAGTGTCTAACAAAAAAAAGAACCCCTCGAAAAATTCCCCTTCGTTCGTTAAGATTACGACAGACACTTGCGTTAGGCCTAAAGTAAAAAGCAACTGCAAAAACGTCTAACTTTGTCATTTTATTACTATGCCTCGCTTGTCTAAGCTTAGTTCACTTCCTTTACGTTGCTGAATTGTAGGTACCTGAGAAGATCGTAACGCCATCATGAGAAGGGAGAAATAAGTTTCCACCACAATATGCGTACAAAAGTTCGAAAGAGCTTTGTTCACCATAACTTGATCGGGCGTTCTGTTCCTTAGGACGTTTATGAAAGAATAAAGTAAGAATTACAAATGTAGATCTGAACGATGTGATACGCGTGTAGTGTTTAAACATACACTAAAAAAAACTCATATAATAAAGAGAAAACGAAACGGCAGCTCAAGACTACAGCCAAGAACCGAAACCGAAACGAAAGCTCTTTCTTGTTTCGGCGGCGACATCCTGTGCGAAGCTGTGGAACTAAGTCACGGGCTGAAAAAAAAAAATGCTGACCCGTCGCCCGGAATCGAACCGATGACGGGGCGGTGATGCCGCGCTCTGAACTTGAGCGATTAGCTTGCTCGGCCACGGTGGACGCCTTGTCGCAGGTGGTAAGCAAGGGTTTATCAATTTACCACAAACATTTGAACGACCACGCTTCAAAAAACGCGTTAGGGAACAATGTTATGCCAATTGCGGCAAGTTGAGAATGGCTTCAAACGAAAGCTGAGTGTCAGGACTACATGTGATTTGCTGACCATTACCATAACTTGCTTAGTTTTACGACAGTGACCGTTTTTGTCTCTAAAAACAGGCCACATTTTTCGCCGTTTCCATAGGCTCCCATTGTACAATCTTTAACTGCTCTGGGAACAAAATTGAAGCTTACTGCAACACGATCGCTGCAGTCCTCTCGTGCGTTTAGGTTCCCAGAAGCGCTCTGTGGTCTGCGTTTTTCAACATTCACCATCTACACTTAATTACTCGGGAAAAACTCGCCAGTTCCATTGAAAACGCGCTAGCTTCGCGCCGGGGCCGCCAGGGGCGCTGGCTGTGATGTGTCCACAAAAGCTGGATATGAGCAAAAACGCTACAGAGGGAAACCCAAGGAACAATGACGACCAATAATGTCCAAAAGCTCAAGGACCGGTTCCGGCTCAAGAGCGCCGAGACAGTATAATTTATGAGAAGACAACGTGTAATTTGCAGCAAACACGATTTAGTAGCACTGGTGTGACCACTGACAATGGGTGGGTGTAAGGTAGCTGTATAAGGCCCTAATATGTCAAGAATTAAACATGTGTCACACATGTTTAATTGCAGAATCACAGACATGTGAGCTAGTTGGTTTTTTGTGCTGTATATGTTTTCAAAAAGGCTGTGTCCCTGCTGTTATCATGATATTATTCGCTTTGCACATTTTGTGGCAATTTGTGCTATGATGCTGGGACGTTTTTCAATAAAAACCTCAGTTGTGAGTACAGCGCATGTCCTGTCATCTCGTCCTTTGTATTCGTTCTAGCGCTGCCCCCTTGTCCCTTCATTACGAACACGCCTAATTGCATATTAAAATTATAACAGTGACATGAAAGGTGTGAAATGAATATAAATACTGTGCCATGATGTTAACATACCCAGAGGTTAAAACGATACTAAGCTATAGTGGCTCACAAAGGCCCTTCTGAGCCAGGACCGAGTGCATTAAAATATTTTCCTCTCGTACCAGCATCTCTTTTTAGAAGATTCTCTGTGAATCTCTTCTCGTGATAATATTCAAGCTACCAACGTATTTAATAAGCGTAAAACGGCTTTTAGATCAAATAATGGTTCATTTTACAAAAGAATTGCTGAATGAAGCGGAATATGCGTTTCATGTACTTTAAAACGTGCTTTTTTCTTCGTGACTATGCCTCTCGTCACTGTACAGGACGTAAATCACGCCAGCGCTTCCGCATATCTGCCACTGGTCGGAGGTTGAGCCCGTAAACATCCGACCTGTAATTGGGGGTGCCATAAGAGTGTCCCGAGACTACAGGATAGGACATCACTTGGTCTCGATTTCTTGGCAGATGGACTGCTTTGCAAGAGTGGCTTATTAGTGTGGAGCTTCATACTTCTTTCAGCGTCCCACGAACGCGGCCAGTGGATTCTGAGCCTTTAACGTAAATTGGGTTTCGTGTCCAGAACAGAGGGAGCCATGGGTGTCTTACCAGCCCTTGCGTGGACGGATGCGGCTCGCTAGTCAGCAAGCACATTGCCTTCGATATCGCGGTGCCCTGGCACCCACCATACCATGACATGCTGCTTTGAGACTTAAATGGTGCATCAAAGTCAATAGAACCATACGGTCATCACTTTTTTTCTCTTTGGAAGATTCTAAAGCTTTTACAACGCTTGAAGAGTGTGTATACAAGTTTTTTTTTTATTTTAAATCCCTTGATGTGCTAAAGACCGACAATATCGCGTAAACATCTGCTCTCAATATACTTGTTGAGAGTGAAGAACGTAGGCATACGAAAAGAATAGGCCGAGTGCTGCCTACGAGACACGTCTAGAAAACATGCATCACGATCTATAAGTGGCCTCTGCCATGGCGAGGAGTGTGTTTCGAGGGCCATATGGTGATGTTAAAGAACTTGCCCTTTTCTCTTGTCAGATCTCTGATATGCAGCTAGAAGGGCTCTGTTATTGCAGGCCGGTTGTGAAAGAACTGAAAGCTGGACACGTCATTTATGGTGGAATACGTGGTAACCATAAACGATGCCAACCAGCGATCTGCCTGAGTTACTCAAATGATTCGGCGGGCTTCCGGGAAACCAAAGTATTTGGGTTCCGGGGAAAGTATGGTTGCAAAGCTGAAACTTAAAGGAATTCACGGAAGGGCACCAGCAGAGGTAGAGCCTGCGGCTTAGTGCAAAACTGACAAGGCCCGGGGTGCAGCCTCACTGGCGACAACAGCCAGCAATGCACTCCCTCACCAGAACAGGATTGGCCACCCTGGTGTAGTACTTGGCCATTACCTCCCACATGAATACACCAATTAACCGTCGGGCCTCAGTCCCCAGCGGCTGCGAAGCGACTGACCAAGGCGGCGGTCAGACCTGCGACGCAGCAGAGGGTGCTAAGAATCTCTGGGTCCGGACAGGCCGCCATTGGAATCTGAACTTGGCAACGTGTAATGCTAGAACTTTATCTAGTGAGGCGAGTCTAGCTGTACTATTCGAGGAATTAGAGGGTGTTAAATGGGATGTAATAGGGCTCAGTGAGGTTAGGAGGCCACAGGAGGCCTATACAGTGCTGAAGAACGGACACGTCCTATGCTATCGTGGCTTAGCTGACAGAAGAGAACTAGGAGTGGGGTTCCTTATTCATAAAAAATATAGCTGGCAATATAGAGGAATACTATAGCATTAATGAGAGGGTGATATGTATCGTAATGAAGTTTAATAAGAGGTACAAGATGAAGGTGGTACAGGCCTACGCGCCTACATCCAGCCATGATGATCAACTGGTTGAACGCTTCTACGAAGACGTAGAATCAGCACTGAGTAAGGTAAAGACACAGTATACTGTACTGATGGGTGACTTTAATGCAAAGGTAGGCACGAAGCAGGCTGGAGATCATGCAGTTGGGGAACATGGCATCGGCTCTAAAAACGCCAGAGGGGAGTTACTAGTAGAGTTCGCAGAACGCAACAATTTACGGATCCTGAATACCTTCTACAGAAAACGAGCTACGCGTAAGTGGACGTGGAGGAGTCCTAATGGCGAAACTAAAAATGAAATAGACTCCATAATGTGTGTCCACCCGGGCATTGTACAGGATGTGGAAGTAGCTAACATGATCCGATGCAGTGACCATAGAATGGTAAGACCTATAATTCAATTAGACTTGAGCAAGAAACGGTAGAAACTGATACGCAAGAAGCCTATGAATGAACTAGCTCTGAGAGGCAAAGTACAGGAATTCAGAGTTTCACTTCAGAATCGGTACGCGGCTTTAACCGAAGAAACATAACTTAGCGTTGACGCAATGAATGATAATCTGACTAGTATCATTAAGGAGTGTGCAGTGGAAATCGGGGGTACAGTCATTAGACAGGACACTGGTAAGCTATCCCAAGAGACGAAAAACCTCACTAAGAAACGTCAAGCCATGAAAGCCTCAAATGCAACAGACAAAATAGAGCTGAAGGAGCTTTCGAAGTTAATCAATAGGCGTAAAGTAGCCGACATAAAAAAGTATAAATGGAGAGAATTGAGCATGCTCTATAGAACGGAAGAAGCCTCAAAGCTATGAAGACAAAACTGAGCATAGGCAAAAATCAGATGTATGCATTAAGGGACAAAGAAGGCAAGGTCACAACCAATAGGGATAGAATAGTTGAGGTAGCGGAAGAGTTCTACAGAGATCTGTACAGCAGCCGAGACAGTCAGGATGATAACGTAAGAAGCAGTAATAGCCCAGAGGAATCTGACATCCCACCAGTATTGACAGGAGAAGTATAGAAAGCCCTAAAGGGAATGCAAAGAGGCAAAGCTGCTGGTGAGGATCAGATAACATCAGACCTGTTAAAAGACGGTGGAGAGATTATGTTAGAAAAACTGGCCACCGTGTATACGAAGTGTCTCTCGACGGGGAGGATACCAGAATCTTGGAAGAATGCCAACATCATCTTGGTCCATAAGAAAGGGGACGTCAAGGACCTGAAAAATTACAGGCCCATCAGCTTACCGTCCGTTATCTACAAGCTATTTACAAAAGTAATTGCTAACAGAATTAATAAGACACTAGAGTTCAATCAACCAAAGGACCAGGCAGGATTTCGTACAGGCTTTTCAACAATAGACCATATTCATACTATCAATCAGGTGATAGAGGAATGCGCGGAATACAACCAACCCCTATACATAGCCTTCATAGATTACGAGAAGGCATTTGATTCGGTGGAGACATCAGCAGTCATGCAGGCACTGCGGAATCAGGGCATCGACGAAGCCTATACAAACATAATACAAGAAATGTACAGCGGATCCACAGCCACCATAGTCCTCCATAAAGAAAGCGACAAAATCCCAATAAAGAAGGGCGTACGGCAGGGAGACACTACCTCTCCAATGCTATTCAACGCGTGTTTACAGGAAGTTTTCAGGGCCCTAGATCGGGAAGAATTAGGAATAAGAGTTCATGGAGAGTATCTCCGTAACCTGCGATTCGCTTATAACATCGCATTGATGAGTAACGCGGGAGACGAATTACAGGTCATGATTACTGAACTGGATACGGAAAGTAGAATAGTAGGTCTGAAAATAAATATGCATAAAACTAAAGTAATGTGGAACAATATTGGCAGAGAACAGCGCTTTGCGATAGGGGGCGAGACACTGGAAGTTGTAAAGGAGTACGTCTACTTAGGACATGTAGTAACAGCGGAGCCGAACCACGAGAGTGAAATAACTAGACGAATAAGGATGGGATGGGGCTCATTCGGCAAGCATTATCAAATCATGAATGGTAGTCTACCACTATCCCTCAAGAGGAAGGTATATAACAGCTGCATCTTACCGGTACTTACCTACGAAGCAGAAACCTGGAGACTTACAGAGAGGGTTCAACTTAAATTGAGAACGACGCAGCGAGCGATGGAAAGGAAAATGATAGGTGTAACCTTAAGAGACATGAAGAGAGCAGAGTGGGTCAGGGAACAAACGGGGGTTAAGGATATCATAGTTGAAATCAAGAAGAAGAAATGGATATGGGCTGGGCACGTAGCAAGTCGGCAGAATAACCGGTGGTCATTAGGGGAACTGACTGGATTCCAAGAGATGGCAAACGCGTGAGGGGGAGACAGAAAATTAGGTGGGTAGATGAGATTAAGAAGTTTATAGGTATAACGTGGCAGCAGGCAGCACAGTTCGGGTTGATTGGCGGAACATGGGAGAGGCCTTTGCCCTGCAGTGGGCGTAGACAGGCTGATGATGATGGTGATGATGATGATGATGATGATGACGTGGTATGATCATTGTTTTATTAACACTCTCAGAATACACATGAAAGATAAACATGCTCTCTACAAGTGAAGTCATCACTCGTTCGATTTAACGTAGAGGCTCACTACGGGGGCTTGTCCTAAAAGCTCCTGTGGTGAGGCGATCTCCATATGGTGGGCAGGATCCAGTATCTTTAGAGCTTTTGGAGTCGCGGACTAGTAAATTAGGCGTGTTGCTATGCGGCTTTTATGTAGGTTCATGAGACACATTTTATCACTACCCAAAATTGAGCTGCGCAGCACTATCAAAATCTTCGTAATTTTCATGAACTTGTTTTTTTTAGATACGTCATGTGCGACACAAATGTTATAACAGCTTTGACTAGAAGGCACATAGGGACACGACACAGCGCTGCTAGCAACAACATACTTATTTTCAATACCAGACCGCTTATAAACCATAATCGCCAGGCAGACAGCTGATCACGTGGAAGCCATCAGAGACGTGCGCGAAAAAAGTCACTCTACTAAAGCGAACTTATGATGAAGATAACACCGTAAGTCCCGTAAGATTTGCCTGAGTGCTACCACGTATTCAACTGTCTGCCTGGCGACTGTGATTTTTAAGCGGTGTGGCTTTGGCATAAAAATTGGCGCAGCTTCGCACTAGTGGTGCGAAGACAGAGGAAACGGCGGAGCTGCTGGCCTTCCTCTCCTCCTTTCTGTCCTCCTCACCCTCGCATCACTCCTCCTCACCCTCACTTCACTCCCCCCCCCCCTCCACTGTTGCTATACTATACTGATACTTTAGCACAAACGTCAGAGACAAGGGACGAAAAAATTGCGGCACACACAAGCGCTAACCTCTAACTGAACATTTATCGTTCAGACACGTATTTATAACGGTAACCGCTTGCGATAAGTGAGAACTAGTGAGCTTACAAGATAAAAAGCATTAGTTACATGCACAACTAAGAACTCGTACGTTAATCACCTGTAACTATCACATGCTTCACCTAGAAAGCACAATTCTTTCTCCTTGGGCAGTGGACCGCACACGGATACACTTGTGATCATCCTTGGCCATTTCGGCTGCTTCTATTATTTCCCGTGCTCTCTGGTCGGCCCATGAGTGTAGATCACTGTACATTTTTCAACTTCAGGCGTACACGCACTCCTGCCGACCAGAGAGCACGGGAAATAACAGAAGCAGCAGAAATGGCCAAGGTCGATCAGTAGTGTATCAGTGTGCCGACCATGGCACAGTCAAAGAGAGAATTGTGCTTTCTAGGTGCACCATGTGATAGTGACAGGCATAGGTCGGTAAAAAATGTGGCGCTCAATCAGACTCTCTCATAGAAAATATTTTGCCCTTAGACTCACTCAGACTCAGACTCACGGTTCGATCTGAGTGTGACTAAGTCTGAATCGGCCGACTCATGAGTCTGTCAGCGTATGGTTAGCTTCTTCGATCAGATGTCAACGCACTTAAATGCCAATATCTCGCATAATCGGTGCTCTATGATACGCATTTTAATCTCAAGCCTTCACATATGGGCTATCGGTGATTGCAATCCATTAGGTGCATTTTTATTGAAAAATATGACTCTCACGAGATATTTTTACCGAGAACTACCTCTGAAAAACTTTGCGGGAGGAGGTTCAAGGCATGCCTCTGATCAATAAATATTGAGCTGGTGTATGTAAGTATCTGTGAGCAGCAGTTAGTATCAACGTGAGCCACCAAAAGGCTGACAATGCTGAAGTTGCGTAGTTATCACCATAGGTCAGCAAAAAAATTTGAAGGTCACTCAGACTCACTCAAAAATATATTTTGTGCTGAGGGCTCACTCTGACTCAGTCTCACCAAAATTTTCCTCAAGCGGACTCAGACTCACTCAAATTTGTCTGAACCGAACTCACTCGGATTGAAACTCACCAAATCATTACTCACCCGGACTCACTCAGACTCAGACTCACGGCTCGATCTCAGTCTGAGTGAGTCGACTCATGAGTGAGTTTGCCGACCTATGGTGACAGGTGAATTATGTACGAGTTTTCAGTTTTGCATGTAACTGATGCACTTTTATCTTGTAAGCTCCCTAGTTATCGCTTTAGGGTGTCGTGATCTGGGCAAGCAGAGTGGCGCAGGTTTCGTGATCTGGCGCAAGCGGAGTGGCGCAGGTGCCTCTCTGGATCGCGTGGCCGTCTCCGGGACATGCAAGACGTGTGTGTGGGTTACTACGTGCTGAGCTTTGGAGTTAGATTAAGCTCCTTCAGGATTACTTACGAATTGTGTGCTACAATAGTGACCCCCCCCCCCTGAAAAGCAGAAGTGAAGCTCCGCTCATTAAGAACCTGTACTGCTCGTATGGTGGAAGTTTGGTGGTCAGCCTACCTGGCTAGCGTTCTTAGCCAGCTGAACAAGAAAGTGGACAAGAAGAGAGGGGTGTCACAGGTTTTGGTCCTGAAAGAGGACGTGGCAATTCCGAATAAAATCTACAGTCTGCTCGAGAACGGACCGAAGTTTAGCCTTGAACCAGTCGTCCCGCCACGTGAGTTGTTGGCGTCTAATAGGCGTGTTGTTAATAGAGCACCTCGAGATCAACACGTCCGGTGCCTTCTTGAAGGTGTTGATGCCTTGTCAAGGACTGTGCACAAGAAAGACTTCCGCCTGTGCCGTGCACCGACAGATCTTGTCGTGAAGCATTTTAGGGACAATGACCACCGACTGCTTCAAGCCGATAAAGAGGGTGGGTTTGTGGTTTTAAACGCAGGAATTTTCAATGAGAAGGCTAGGAAGGCCATCACTAAGACTTTCAATGAGGTCAAAAGTAGTGCTGTTCGCATGAAGACAAAATAGGCTAATTCGTGTGAAGATTTTCAGCTTGATAAATTGGCCTGGGGCATTAGTGCTTGTAAAGGTGCTTTAAAACACTTAGTGTTTTCTTCACTGTGAAAACGCACAAGCCGGAAGTCTCGTTCTGTACAATAATAAGTGCAAACGGATCTTGGCAGCACCTAGTAAGTCAATTCTCGCTAAGCAAACTGAATGCGTTAACGGTCAACGATCCTTTTGATACCGAGAGTTCAGACGATGTTGTGCGATTTCTGCAGAAGGATAATTCTATTGAATATGTGTTCTCTGTGTATGTTGAGGATTTATGTTATTCTGTTCATCATGAGCAGTTATTTGTTGCTGTACGTGAATGCATCGAAGCCGGTGGGGTCATTGATCTTCAAAATTCTGCTGGTATGTCAGTCAATGATTTCATGACCTTACTTGAATTTTGTCTTCGTTCCACATTTGTTGCCTTCGAGAATGGATTTTATCTGCTGAGATAAGGGATTTGCATTGGGGCCTGTGTGGCGCCTGCTTTGTACAACATGTTTTTAGCGGGCGTGGATCGTCCTTTGTTAAACATCCTAGACAAAATCAACGTCAGTAAAGTTTTTAGATATGTACGCGATTTTTTAATGCTTTTTAAAAAACCCACTGTTTTTACTCTAGGCAAGTCTGTTGATTTTATTCTTCACGCATTTCAGCAGTGTGGGAAGGGCATGACCTTCACCGACGAAAATCCCTTGTAATGATTCGCTGCAGTTTTTAGATTTACGGCTCTGTTTAAGCGTTCACGTTTGTTGGGCACACAGGCCCCGAGCACAGAAGCCACTGTTGCCATATGACTCTGCGCAGTCAAAACTATAGCCAAGCGGGGGATTATGAAACTTTGTTTGGGCTCTGCTCTCAGGATGTCATGCCCACATACTATGCAGGATAGCTTTAATGATCAAGTACGGTGAGTGTTAGAAGCCGGGTATCCTTGCACGTAGTTTTTTACGGCAATCGCAGAGGTTCTCCTGCGTGAGACAAAAGCACCCCGTTCCGGTGAGACACCCGGGCCGCAATATGGAGCCGCCCCGAAGTGTTGCGCTACATGCACCACACTTCTTACAATTTGAAGAAGGTTGCGAGCAGGCACGATGTGCCCATGGTCCTTTCTGCTCTGCGCAAGCTGGCAAGGCTCTGCCCGAAAATATATTCTGCTTAGAATAACCTGGAAGGTGCGAAAAAAGGCAAAAGCTGTCTTATGTAACCTGCGCGGTTGGCGTTGTCTATGAGCTTCCGCTTTCGTGTGGAAAGTCTTATGTCGGGCAAGTCGGACGGTGCATCAATGTTCGTGTAAGGGAACAAGAATTATCGTTAATCAACATAGAGAATGTGCACTGGCCTGCGCGCGTTCGTCATTGCATGTGTGCTCCGAATTACCGAGGCATCAAAAAAATCGGGCAAAAACCATGATAGCACTGCTCGGGAACTGATGGAAGCCTTTTATATCTCTACAAGAGGGGACGCCTGTGTTAGTCAAATTTCAATTCCTTTGTTGGATTGTGAAATGACGTTCTTGCGTGACCTGTTGTAATCTGCAAAGCGTGACTGTGTTTGCCATTGTTAACACGTGAGTAAATGAGCATATATATTGACTTGGACGACGAAAAATAAAGTTAGTTGAAATATTCCGCTCGACCGCGTCTTCTGCGTCCTTGTCAATACATAGCTTGCACGTGACGTCACCAGTGCTGCGGTCCTACTGTGGCGGCCATATTGGTGAACAGCCGCGCAAACAAGTCGTACGAGCCAGCCGTACGACTAGTGTTCAGTACAACGGAGCTGACGGAGCCGCATTGCTACGGTCACTTTCTTCTTTGCGAGCCATTTATTGTGCATCATGCCATCGGTTCGCAAAGGCAGCCGTTAAATGCGGCGTCAAAACTGATAAGGCAAGCCTGTTCTCGCTATGAGGAAAAGGTGCGGTTGTGCGACGGAGTGGATCCCTACACGTTTCGACCCGGAACGGACACGACTTCGAACATCTCCGCTTTCCCAGGAGTGTCGCACTGCAACATCGTGAACTATTTGGTTTTTCAGCTCTAACCTTGTTACTCTGGGCGAAATAAAAGCCTACAATAATGAAATCGCACAACTACTTTACCAGCGGCTGGGGAAAGAGCCTGTTAGCAAAAGAGCTTGGCGACCGTAAATTTGATCGTGCTTGCAAAGGTAAGTTGAATGGTTCATCAAAGTGACCCATTCGCTAGCCCCGAGTTTTGAAATAGCGATGCACGAACGCTCCTAAATCAACGAATGCTGATGTTTGCGCTTAGTTTTCATGAGAGTGCAGCGAGGTACTCAAGTGGCAGCGCGTTTTTCGATCGTGCGTCCTCTTTGCTGTCCGTTTTGTGATAAACATAGAGGGATGTATGTACGTGTGTGTGTGTAAGTAGTGCTGAGGGTTTTGTCACTGCATGCGGGCCGTCATCGAGAGCGAGCCTCATTCGGCTTCATCAACACGCATCGGCTTGTGCTCGGCGCCGCTTGGCCTCCGTTTGCCGCTTTTTGTGACGCTGTTTTGCGCGCGCTCATGTCGCGCAGCGCCGCATGCTTGAAGCTGTAGCCGAGTAGTAGAGACGGCGCCCAGTCCGAGTTCGTCCCGTCGAACAACGCGGACGGCTTTCCTAATAACCCAAGAGCACCCGCGTTAATTAGTGTCTTGAATCTCCTCTATTTTTCGCTTGCCTACTACGAAGTGCGCTCCACGCACGCGAACGTTGGGTTTTCTTCGTCGAAATTTGCACGCTTTATGTGCGCCAGCCAGATCTATCGACGGTTGGCGCAGAGGTGCACGTTAAAGAACCGTAGCTGGTCGAAATTCCTGGAGCCCTCCGCTACGGCCTCTCTCATTATCATATCGTGGTTTTGGGACGCTAAATCCCGGATATTATTATTATTCGAAATAAGCTCATACTAGTGGGCTGCTGCTTTCTTTCGAAGCTGTCGCTACGATTATAGCAGCCTACAACTGGGCATTTAACCATAGTGGAGGGAGAAACTCGCCGGTGCGGCAAAGCAGCGCTGAACAAGGTCTAACCGCTGTTCACCAATATGGCCGACTCGATCCGACCAGTGACGTCAAGTGACGTAGTTGCAAGCTATGTATAGTTTGTGCGCATCCATTTATTCATGCATCAACCCTCTCAAAACGCGCACTGGTATCGGTGAAGCAATTACTTTGAGTCGAGGAAATGTAGTAGCCGGCGGTTTATCATTTTTATTAACTTACAGAATCAACTTTTTAGTGTTATAGGCCTGTAACTTGAAGCAGAAGGGGGATCCTTCCCTGCTTCAGAGTAGGACTTACCTGGTGCCTTTCCAAGGAGAGAGGATCTCTCGGGAAAACAATACAGCGTTGTAAGGGAGAAATAGTTATTTTGTGTTTCGGGAGGTAGCTGCTTAAGCATTTTACATACAAGGACCTGGATCAGTTTTGTCGCAACGGTTTAGTGTTGCCTGCAGCTCATCTAGGCAGAATTTTTGGTTGTATGCCTCGTACATTGCCGATCCTAATCTTACTTTCTATCGTTGGAACGCTTCAGAGTATTGCAGTTAGCGGGGAAACATGGTCAAAATGTGCCCTCAGGAAGTTCGCTTGTTCTTGTAAAGTATCTCCCTCTGTGCTTATCAAAGGAAGTTAACACGTTTGTGGGCCTCTTACCATATTAACCCTGTTAATGACCTTAGCCTCATATGTAAAGAAGTTTATACTTGAAAGGAACTTCGACCAACTCTCTTCTAGCTTGCCGGCGGGTTCTCCTGCCTTGGGAATTTACCTGCTTAATATTTACGAGGTTCTCCGCAGTGGGAGGATCACGCAGCAACCCCCACGCTTCGTTCCGTTTTCTTTACGAGCTTTCCTGCTGGCGCCATTCCACCACGAGTCACGGTATTTTCAAACCACATCACTTAATTCAGAAGTACATTTAGAAGCAGCATCATAAAGTAGTAAATAATCAACGGTAGCCACTACACTTAATGAAGACGCGTCATCCCTAGAAACACGAGTAAAACAGACAGACAGACAGACAGACAGACAGACAGACAGACAGACAGACAGACAGACAGACAGACAGACAGACAGACAGACAGACAGACAGACAGACAGACAGACAGACAGACAGACAGACAGACAGACAGACAGACAGACAGACAGACAGACAGACAGACAGACAGACAGACAGACAGACAGACAGACAGACAGACAGACAGACAGACAGACAGACAGACAGACAGACAGACAGACAGACAGACAGACAGACAGACAGACAGACAGACAGACAGACAGACAGACAGACAGACAGACAGACAGACAGACAGACAGACAGACAGACAGACAGACAGACAGACAGACAGATAGATAGATAGATAGATAGATAGATAGATAGATAGATAGATAGATAGATAGATAGATAGATAGATAGATAGATAGATAGATAGATAGATAGATAGATAGATAGATAGATAGATAGATAGATAGATAGATAGATAGATAGATAGATAGATAGATAGATAGATAGATAGACAGACAGACAGACAGACAGACAGACAGACAGACAGACAGACAGACAGACAGACAGACAGACAGACAGACAGACAGACAGACAGACAGACAGACAGACAACGAACTTTATTGGATCCTGAGGAGTTACTGAAGGGACCCCATAACGGGAGGCTGTTGTAACCACTGGCCGCGCCCACGTAAAGGATGGAACGCCGGGACACGAGTAAGAGTACGAATTTTTCCCAGTCGGCTTTATCAACTTATTTTACCGAGGGGCTTGAGGTGGAAATACGTTCTCTGCTGGTGATCTCATCATTATCGGTAAGTGGTCACTCTCGTAAGGATTAATAATAACTTCCAATTTGAGTTCAGGTGAAGGCGTCGGAGAAACAAAAGGTCAACTGAAGGATAAGTTGAAGCATAATTGATTGATATACTTCAGAAGCAGGCAGATGGTACATTTCCTTGGGATGGAAACCCCGCTACGCTGAAGGTTTTCAGGAAAGCTTACGCCTCATGAAATGTGTCACAATAATTCCTGGACGTTGTGCCTCCGTTTAAATGGCATCAAAATGCACACACTCCCTTTCGGTAACTTTCAGACGGATGTAACTACAAGAATTCAGAGTACTGCGGTGCAGCACGGTGTCCCACTGAATTTTTTAAATGCGAAGCATTTCTTAGCGAACCTCAGGCTCTTTGGCCGTTTCTATCTACGTATCTATCTAGCCGCCATAGGCGTGCGCAGGGTTCCTCATTAGGGGGGGGGGGGGGCGAAGGTTCATCGCAGCGCCCCCCACCCTAAGAAGTTCATGTATGGGGCAGATTTTGCGCCCCCCCGCCCCCCACCTCTTAGGTGACTAGAAGGGTCAATGTACGGGGCAGATTTTGCGCCCCCCCCCCTCTTAGATGATTAGGGGGCGGCCGCCCCCCCTGCCCCCCCCTCTGCGCACGCCTATGCTAGCCGCCTACGTCTGGGCGCTCTCCTGATCGTCTCCATAACTTGTAATATACCGAAATTGGCATAGCAGGGGATCAGTGTATGACGAACACAATTCACTGGTCATGACATGAATAACGCAAAGTACCTGTCGCGTACGCCATGAAACCCTTTCTCTCAGTCACGTGTGGCACATACCCGTAAACCAGAGTTCATGTTATGCGGGTATGTGCTACATGTGATACAGAGTCTCAACCAACACAGTAACAGCGAACGCACACATTAACACGCAAGGAAAGTGATAGCAATAATAATTCTTGGGGTTTTATGTTCGAAAACCACGATATGAGAGACGCCGTAGCGAAGGGCTCCGAAAATTTTGACCATCGGGTATTCTTTAACGTGTTCCGAGATCGCACAGAACACGTCCATCTAGCATTTTGCCTTCATCGAAATGCGACCGCCGCGGCCGGGATCGAACCCGCGACCTTTGGGTCAGCGTCCGAGCACCTTAACCGCTACACCACCGCGGCGGACGCAAGAAAGTGAGGAAATTGAAGGCAGAACACCCTTGGAAGACGCTCGACTACCATCCACTCGTCCACATGGTCCGCAACGTGGACCACATGGATTACGCGAAAAACCGGAGTCAATGCTTTCTACAATAAATCTGCTGAGAGAACCAGGCCTCTCAGCATTACCGATGACTTCAACATTTATTTATCAAGACCCAACAACGCCTGGTCCTTATACTGCCTGAAAGACGGATTGGATGTGGAGAAGGCATCGAAAGACCTCGCTGCCACGTCCAGGACGCGAGGCATCATAGATCATTTCATCGTAAGAGGCATCCAGGATTTCCACCAGCTGCACTATACACTTTAGACTCCTCACTACACTTTAGACTCCTCATAGCCGCGATCACGAGCGGATCCGATTAACAAGTCTGGTCCAGCTGCTGGTGCTCTCTGATCACGATGATGATGATCTTGTTCAAGAACTGTCAAGAACGCCTTCTACACGTACACACGGGTTCGTGAAACGTGCGTACGTTTTCCGTCATAAAGGAGAAATGTAAGCGTAACAACTTTAACTGACCGTAACGTACGTGCAGTGCGCCTGCGCGTGCCACTCGGCTGTGTATATATCTAGGGAAACTTTCCTAAATGAAGCGTGTAACGCCTGTCCTGTGCATCTGTGTTCCTTCTTTGTCCTGTTCGGATTCGCGTTTTCCAGTATTGAAAAATATAAGCACTACATATCAGCTTACCGCATCCAGTGTTGGTAACACCCATGTTGCTGTTGCCATCGTTACACAACTGTAAACGACTGGTTATGCAATACATATGCGACTCTTCAACATATTAGTGCTTATACCACTTCCATATTTCTCTAGCGTCATGCCGTAACGTTTCGCTCAATGTGAAAAATTACGCCACAGTCACCATCCCGCGCAAGCTTCGCATAACATCGACTCCCACGGTACGTGGGATCTGATGAATTTTATTTCACACAAAACAATTTTTAAGCCCTCTTTGGTCTTTTCGCAGCTTTGTGGCCCTTTCAGTGACCCTTTGGCACCCGCCTGCCGACGCCCACGGATCAAAAACGAAATGGTTTTTTACTTCCACTTGCATGATCGTATTCGCCCGACGCCGACAGCGACGACGAAATGGTCTTGCACGGCAGGGCTAGAGGGGAGACGCGCCACTTGTGCGTCGAGTCTCCCCTCTAGTCCAGCCGTGCGGCGTATTGCCGGTAGACGCAGCTGCACGTTTCTGTAGAACTGGGGCCGCAAAGCAGAGACGCACGCGTGAAATGTAGCATAAGGCTCTTCAATTTGCTGACCATGCATTGCGTGTGTTACCGAAACGTTCACCCGAAGCTTTTGGTGTCCACACTCCTTCAAAAGCAGTTCCTACGCCCAGACATATCGGGAGCATTGTGAGTAGAGGTAACGGCATCAATACGGCACTAATGAGTTAGGGCTATCATACTGTAATGGCCAATGTCTTGGACAGAACTAGGGGTTGATTGGTTGGTTGGTTCCTAGGGGAATGTGCGAATATTATAAAACTTCGAATCACAAATAGAATATTGCGTATTCGAAATACCGAATATTTTTCAAATAATAAGCAAGGGTGCAAAATGCTCGAAGGAACGAGACAGCACAGGGACGGTTAACTTTTTTTTTTCCATCATCGAATTACGCAGATGTACGTAGCCCATGTAATTACGGGACTCTCGACGCAAAGGCGTTTTTGCTTAAGGCTCCACTGTCGCCGAAACGATAGTGTCATCAATCCACTATCTTAACCATGAAATTCATGATGACCTTGACTCATCAAAATTGTTAAACATTTGTGTATCACTTTTATTTAAATGCTGTTGACAAAGTACCACGTTGAATACTGTAGTGATTGCTGTAGCCTGCAGTTACAAAATATTTCGAAGGCTCTAGTTACTGCTATTTACTAGCCTGCCTCAGTATAAATAATTGTGGTATTTTATGTCTATTCTATTCCAAGTAATCGTAATGTTCCTTTGTTAACGCTAGAAAATATTTGTTTCAAATAAAATGTAGAATTCAAGGGCATTAAGCTGTTTTGAAAATTGTTACGTCAGCAGTGTAGGGCTACATCGAAAATGGTTGCATAACTATTCAAAACCTATTCAAACAGTACTCGATTTCTATTCATATAGAAATCGCTGTTCGCACAACCGCTATAGGCAGAACGTTCCAGAAACGCCTCTTCATGGGTGTTCAGTAAAAGGACACTGCTCAGTAAGCGTCTTATTTCACTCCCTGCAGAAATAGAGCGCATTTAAACGAATCGCTACATTTTTTGCGATCATGTACAGAACCAATGCAACAAAGTCGAAGCATGCAATTTCCACACGAATACAACAGCGCTAATTATAAAAAATGACTACCACGCGGCCAGCAATCGCTGCCGTTTGTTGAATGCGAGACCTTAACACGCAACGCAGGTCCATGGGCGTAGACCACTAGTACTGCGCGATGAAAACTTCAGACAAAATAAACATAAGCAGTTCGGCGATAAGCGTTAATCAGCGAGCAACTTATATGCAAACGTCACAAAGGTTGTTTTTTGTACAGTTTTGTGGATAACATCGCGAAATCCGAAGGCCACATCAAACTTCCTGAGATGCAGCCCGTTTTTCGGCGAATGAAATGAAGATCTGTTCCAAGTTGGTGTCTTGGATTAATACGTGGGAGAACTTGTAGGATTTCTCGAGCTCCTGCACTTTCTCGAACACAGTGCTCCAAGGAAGTTTCTCCTTGACGTGGTAGTCGTGGACGTTCTGCGGTCAAGGACACGATGAACGCGCGTTAACATTAGTGTAACTGTTTTCTACATTACTACACGCAGCTCTACATTACTACCAGAAACATTACTACATAAATCTCTACAATACTACAAGAAACTTGCCTCTCAGCTTTGGAAAATAAATTGCAGGACGCTTGAGCTTCGCCTTCAAAAGTAGAATGCGATAACCCAATCGGGCCCCGTGCGAATCGCCTTCTCAATTGCTGGCCTGGCTTCGAATCTCGGTAGATGCCTCAACCGTGTCCCGAGGAAACGAACGTCTGTGCGCGTAAGACTGACTGTCTCAAACTATGCGAAAATGTCTACTGCAAGTACAGTTGCGAAGTTCCCACTACGCCATAATTCTTCCTTTTGCGAATCAGTGAAGGGCCCACTACGCGTCCGTAAGGCAACACGCGAACCTACGCAGACGCTCACTTTGTTGATGCTTTTGCAGCTGATGATGCCTAAATATGTCTGAGCGCTTTGTAATTGTGAGCCTTTAAAACACCCGTTCGTTGCGCAATTCCTATGTTCTGACACCTGGCGCGATTCTACGCCTCTGTCACGCAACATTGCATGTGTCAAGGACACTCCTCCCAACTACATGACATTTATCGTTTTTTTTTTCGAAACAATTTCAAACAAAAGGCCTCGGTTTGAGTCTCCAACGGAATATTTTTATTAGTTATTTTATTTGCATCTTCCTTGATTTTTCGCTGACGGACAACACTTATTTTAGATGCGAAAGCATCTTACGCTCGGGGCAGTGTCCGAGAGAGGCGGGAGAGAGGCGATCCCGTACCATTGTCTCCATAAGCTTGCCCGTGCACGAGGTCAGTGATATGGGCCTCGGATTTTCCGTATTCACGAGACCTTGCTTGCTTTGGGGATAAAAGTCACAAGTGACGTTTTCCATTTGGGAGGGAGCGGATGTCTGCCCAGATCTGGTTCATGTATTCTAATAAATGGAAGTAGGCTGTGTCAGTGAGGTTTGCCAACAGTTTCACTGTTATGCGGTGCTTCGCACCTCCCCAGGTTTCACGTTAGTGGAGCTGTTTTATTTCATTTTTTCATGTTCTAGGTTTTTCTGCTTTGCAAACAAATTATGGCGCGACATATACGTCTAATTTTGTGGCATTCTGCGAGACGCGTATGTTGACAGGCATTAAGTTAATGTACCCAGAAAGTGAAATGCTACAGCGTCGTGTGCTTATATTTAGGAGCACATTATAAAACTCCAGTGAGGCTATTTCGTAACCGTTCTGTGGCAGAACGGAGCGAAGCATCATCAAGAGGACGAGAAGGAGCCGCACGGGATTGGTCAAGGCTCGTCTGACGGTGAGACGTGAGAATAGCAACCGCAAACGGCAGTGCTGTCAATCATTTTGGCACAGAACGGGCCCAGAACGAGCATAGGCCCCGTTCCGTCCGATAGAGATGCAAAACGGTCTCCGGACGACTTGGATTGGATCAAAACGTAAGCGCTGTGTCCGGAGAATTGAATTAGCCTGCGTTCTGTCTGGCTTGTTCCAATCCCGCGCTACGGTTCAAGTACACTCCACCCTCGCCGATAGTTAGCGAAAATTCCAACTAGCTCCCCACCACTGAACGACTCGTCAAACTTCGACACCACCTAGCGTCCACTCAAGAGATTAACGAAAATGAATTGTTAAAGTCATCGCGCTCTTCAATTTCAAGCTTTGAAAAACAATGCCTGCCAATATTGATGTTCAGCTGTAATAAATTTACATTTTTTCATTCGCTGAAAGCATTTCTGAATTCTCTCAGCTCGCCTATTGGCTGTTTGCTACCTCTCGTCTTCTTGACGTTAGGTTCCGTTCTGTCACACAGGGTTGCCAGTGGTGGCTACTTTTCGCCAAATTGGCGAACTTTAGAGGCCCGTGGCGACCAAAAATTATAAATGGCGACATGGCAAATTTTTGGCGATTTTCGTCTTAGGTCTCCACTGAGTTTTGCATCCTAAGCTCAGTGTGTTCCCAACGAATGAGCGGCAACATTCTCTGTATTTTCCTTGGTTTTAGACCCACGAGTAGAATGTGCACATTCCGCGTCGTTCGGTATGTCCGTCCTGTAAGTCGTGTGAGCACCTCAATTCATCTAGAAGCAGGAGGTACTGGAACGTCCCCCAGTGACATCCTAGCAAAATGTAAGTCAGAGTACTACCTTGCGTAACGCAAGGTGGCGGTGTTTGACTATAAGTTAATGGCTTTCGGTACTTTCAGCTTCTCTAAAGTTTCGCTTCTGAAGCGGCTAGACGACGAATTGGCCGCGTGGTCCGAACTTTTTTTCCGCCAAAACTCCAACTGAATAGCTCTGAATAGTTCTGAATAGCTTGGCGAGGTATTCACTGTTGCAGTACCCCCAATTCAGCTCGTAAAGACTGTTATGGAATAGCGAAGAGAGGCGGATACGCGGATATTTGTGCAATAAACAATATTTATTCAGGCATTTTACACTATTCTCGCTGACTGTGTGCAAAGAAAACAATTGCTATATAACATTTTACATTGTTTACCTGTTCAATAATAACGCATCGGATTCACGCGTGTAGATATGACTATAGGAAAGGGTCGGTGGTATCATATTAGTTCGCACTGAATAGGTCTCACTAATTATCGGTTCCTGTAAGAATTCTGTCGTGTTATCTTTAATAAATCTTTTAATCCTTCTAATTCATATAAGGGTACATAAAGCTGTCTACAAACAACGCTTTCACGGTTTTCGCCCAAGGTTTACCACACTTTTACCTTTGAAACGAGCGGACAGGGATGGAAGGATATCATGAGCGTTTCATTCATTCACCCTTGCGCCACCACGCACATCTTGCGGCTAGTCGGAGAAGCAGCACCATGCACTCCCATGGTGAAGCGGGCGATACCAGTGGCATTGTGAAACGTCAATATAATTGAAGGGTCATGGATGGTACTGTATTTTACGGTGCTATACGTGAGTGAAAATTTTTATTACTAGGTATGCCGCACATATCAAGAATGGCGACTTTTTTGGCGAAATTTGTAAAAGAATGGCGACTTTTGGCGACTTTTCGCTCGTCGTTTAGCGACATTTACTCGAAAGTCAGTGGCAACCCTGCTGTCACAGAACGCTCACAAAATAGCCCCCCAGCTGGTCGAGATTACCGGAGTCCTATGCTATACGGCGTGCCTCATAAGCATTCTGTAACTTTCGCACGTGAACCCCCAAAACTTATAAGCTGATGCACCCAGCATTCTAAACATATCAAAACATATTGAAAGATCGCAGCTTTGAGGGCATCAAGATTACACTTATGGAAAACAATTTTCGAGCCAACATAGAAAGGAAACAACGGGAGTCTATTTACAAATCCAACGCAATTAAAAACAGAAGAAACAACATACCGACACCTTCTGAGCTTTACGATTATTAAAAGGCGAAATCACAACTTTTGTATTAAGCTCCGCCACCTTATTGGAAGATATTTCGCAAGGCGAATTATCTTCCAATGGTGTAATCTTCTGTTGCATCGAATGAGTCATTATCATTGATGATGATATGTGATGTTTTATGGCGCAAGGGCCAATTAATGGCCAAAGAGCGCCAGGTCGTGGGACAAAAAGATGTGAGCAATGATTATGGTAAGTGGCTGTATAAGGGCCTTAAAATTCCACGCCCTAAAGGCGGGTAAAAACATATATCTATTAAAATCATGGGAGTGACATGAAAATGTGTGAACAGATCTATATATATATACAATGAAATTATGGCGATGACGTACGGAGTGAATAGCACGTGTGCCTCCTCAAGTCCTTTGTGTCCAAAGGCCTGGAGGCAAGTGCTTTCTTTGAGAGAACTACCGCAGCAGCGGCCTCTGTTGAGAAGCCGTGCTGCGGCTGCCTGGAAATATAACATTAAAACTATGTACATCTTTGAGAAAACCGAGGAGTGAATCATATTTAAAAACAGGTTCGCTGCCTATGAACATTGAGGGATGGAGTGGGAAATGTCGGCGGTATGATGGAAAATGCTTTTCTCTGATGGCATCAAGATGGGTGCATTGAAGGAGGATGTGGAATACAGTGAGTGGCGCGTCGCATTTCTCACACATGGGTGGGTCACCGCCGGATAAAAGGTGTGCGTGTGTACTATGTGTGTGTCCTATTCTCATTCTACAAAGTGTGACTTCTGTATAGCGTGACTTTGACACCGGTGGCCAGGCACCAAGACAGGGCTTGATGACATGCAATTTATTTTTGGTTTCTCTATCCCACAAGCGCTGCCAATGTGCCCTTAATGATTTCTTTAGAGCGGGCTTAAGGTCCAATGCAGGGACCGCAACAGATGTATCGGCAGCGCTTTCTTGGACGGTTGCAGCTAGTTTGTCTGCCATAACATTGCCTTCTATCTCACGGTGTCCTGGGACCCAGCACACTACAACATGAGTGAGTAAACGGTACATAGCAGTGAATACAGCGAGACGATGACAGGGTTTTTGTGTTTCTTGAGGGTTTTCAATGCCTTTACGACGCTTAATGAATCTGTGTATATCACTGAATTTTGTAATTGTAATTGCTTAATGTGTTTAACGGCAGCATATATCGCATAGGCTTCTGCGGTGAAAATACTCGTATTAGGGTGCAGAACGCCGGCATCGGAGAATGATGGGCCGACCGCCGCATAAGACACACCAGTGTGAGATTTTGAAGCATCTGTAAAGTATTCAGGGCAGGAATATTTGTTCTGTAATTCAAGAAAATGTGTGTGGATATGTGCAAGTGGGGCGTGTTTAGTAACCTCTACAAAGGATAGGTCACAGTCGATAGTCTGCCACTGCCACGGTGGGAGCTCTATTGCGGGAGGCATCACGTTGTGTTCAAGAAGTGGAACACCCATTTCTTCTGCCAAGCCTCTCACACGCAGAGAGTAGGGCTGTCTCACTCGGGGGTGGTTATAAAAGAGGGTGGAGCTGGACAAATCATTTAAGGTAGGGTGTGCGGGGTGTTCATTGTTCGAACTAACTTTTAAAAAATACATGAATGATAGGTATGACCTCTGCAAATGAAGTGGCCACTCGTCAGATTCCACATACAGGCTTTCTACAGGACTCGTCCTGAAGGCACCTGTAGAGAGGCGAATACCTAAATGATGGACAGGATCGAGCATCTTTAGGACGCTTGGTGAAGCCGACTGATACGTTATGGCTCCGTAGTCGAGACGCGTGCGTACAAGACTCCTGTACAGATTCAACAGACATTTTTTGTCACTACCCCACGTAGTGCGTGACAGCAGTTTTAAGAGGTTCATTGTTTTCAAGCACTTGTTTTTCAGATGTTTTATATGTGGCACAAAGGTTAATTTTGAATCCAGAATTAAGCCTAAAATTTATGTTCTATATTTACTGGTAAACGCTGACCCTGCAGATCAAGTTCGGGATCGGGGTGTATGCCTCTTTTCCTAGAAAAGAGCACGCAGGTGCTTTTTTGTGCATTGAGGCTGAACCCATTCTCGTCTGCCCATTTAGCCACCTTGTTTAGGCCAAGCTGTACCTGCCGCTCACAGATTGCGAGGTTGCACGACTTAAAACCTATCTGTATGTCATCCACATACGTGCAGTAGAACATGTTGCGCGGGATGGAAAGACGCAAAGAGTTCATTTTTAAAATAAAAAGAGTGCAGCTAAGCACCCCACCCTGTGGTACTCCAGTTTCTTGGACAAACAGATCCGATAAAATATTTCCCACTCGGACACGAAATGTGCGGTTCGACAGGTAGCTCTCTATAATATTCAACATTCTACCTCGGATGCCTAAGTGTGAGAGGTCTCTCAGTATTCCAAACCGCCATGTTGTATCGTAAGCCTTTTCCATATCAAGGAATACTGAGAGAAAGAATTGCTTATGGAGGAATGCATCGCGAATTGCTGCCTCGATACGTATTAAATGATCAGCTGTAGATCGTCCCTCTCGAAATCCACACTGGTATGGATCGAGAAAAATGTTGGATTCTAGAAAATGTAGCAGCCGCCTGTTTATCATCTTTTCGAATAATTTACAGAGACAACTGGTTAGGGCTATAGGCCTGTAACTCGTAACAAGAGATGGGTCCTTACCCTGTTTCAGGATGGGAATTACGATGGCCTGCTTCCAAGCTGAGGGCATCTCGCCAGAAAATCATATAGTGTTATAGAGACTGAGGAGAGTCTTCTGTGTCTCATGGGGCAAATGTTTCAGCATCTCATACACTATTCGGTCAGAGCCAGGCGCAGAATTGTTGCAGCAATTGAGCGATGCCTCCAGCTCTGCTAGGCAGAATGGTCTGTTATATGGTTCGTCTGTTGTGGATTTGCGTTCAAGCTTTTGTCTCTCAATTATTCCTTTGTACCTTTTAAACGTTTCCGAATAGTGAGACGAGCTGGAAACATGTTCAAAATGTGCACCGAGAGAGTTGGCTTGGTCTTCCAGGGTGTCGCCCTGTATGTTTACTAAAGGAAGTGAAAATGTATGTTGCCCTCTTATTTTCTTAACCCGGTTCCAGGCTCTACCTTCGTCGGTGTATGAGTTTATTCCCGATAGAAACTTCTGCCAGCTTTCTCTCCTAGCCTGCCGACGCGTTCTCCTCCCTTGGGATTTTGCTTGCTTAAACATTACTAGATTTTCAGCTGTGGGGGAGTCACGCAATAGCGTCCACGCCTTGTTTTGTTTCCTCCGAGCCTTACGGCACTCGTCGTTCCACCAGGGGACACGACGTTTGCTTGTGCCCCTGGCTATTTCCGGTATACATTGAGCGGCAGCGTTAATTATAAAAGCAGTAAAATACTCAACAGCACTGTCAATACTAAAAGAACACATGTCCGCCCACGAGATTTTAGTAAGCTTATGGAACTTCTCCCAATCGGCTTTGTCAAGATTCCACTGAGGAGCCTGGGGTGGATAATCATTTGCTCTTTGTGTTTTGAGGAGTATTGGGAAGTGGTCACTCCCAAAAGGGTTTTTAACCACTTCCCAGTTAAAATCTAGTAAAATAGACGGGGAAATGATGCTAAGGTCGATGGATGAATAAGTTTTGTTCGCAAGGCTAAAAACGTGTGTTCTTTCTTGTTAAGTAGACATGCGCCCGTGGAAAAGAGAAAATTTTCAATGAGGCGGCCTCGCGCGTCAGTGCGAGGGTCGCCCCACAGGCTGCTGTGTGCATTAAAATCGCCTAGAACAAGGTAGGGCTCCGGCAACTCGTCTATAAAAGATTGAAATTCGTGTTTGTGTAGCTGGTACTGTGGGGGTATGTATATTGAGCAGATAGTCATGAGTTTGTTTGCAATTATAGCTCGAACGGCTACTGCCTCCAGTGCCGTTCGGAGTGGAAAGTGCTGGCATGCTACGCTTTTGTCAAGTATGATAGCTACCCCGCCAGAAGATGCGAGAGCATCCTGGCGATCTTTCCGAAAAACAACATACTGGCGGAGGAAGTTTGTGTGTCTGGGATTTAAGTGTGTCTCCTGTACACACAGCACTTTTGGACGCAATTTACTAAGGAGCTCCTGTATGTCGTCTAGGTTGTGTAATAGTCCTCTGACGTTCCATTGTAATATTGTGTCCATGTTGGAAGTGTACGTGTGCTGTGTGTGGCAAAAGGTGAAAGTGACTTATTTTACAGAGCCTTTGTCAGGCCCTGTAATTAGGGTTCTGTCTTTTTTGGAGCGGTCGAGAGGTTCTCGCCGCTCCTTTGGCGCTGCCTGCGCCTTTCCACTTGGAGTTGTGTCCATTGCCTCGTGCGAGGCATCGGACAAGCGTTCCAGCGAGCGGTGTGCGCGCAGTGTTGGCTTCGCCTTCAAAGACAAAGCCTTTGGCCCGACCAACCTGGAGGTCGAAGGGAGCTCCTTGACCTCCGAGGTGCCATGGTTGGAAGAAGCCTCTGGCATGGCCATGTTAGAGGAAGGCAGGGCAGCCTTGGCTGCTCCCACCGTGGGGGCTGATGGCGGTAGCCTCGGCACGCTACGTGTGGCTTCGGCAACCGCCTCATGCCGTTGTGGTGCTGCCCCCCTATGCACCACTTCGGCGAAAGATGTTTTCGCGGCAATGTGCGGCGAGACACGCTGTCTTGCCTCACGGAAACTGATGTTGTGTGTGACTTTGATTGTTAGAATTTCTTTTTCTTTTTTCCACGCAGCGCAGGACCTGGAATATGCTGGATGGTCACCGTCGCAGTTGGCGCAGTGTACCTCGGCCTTGCAATCATCATCGGTAGAGTGTCCCGTCGCGCCGCATTTTGCACAGGTTAGTTGCCCTCGGCAACTCTGCGAAGCATGTCCGAACCGTTGACACTTGAAGCAGCGTCGCGGGTTTGGAATGTATGGTCTCACGCGTAGTTTCAGGTAGCCGGTCTCAATTTCATCTGGTAGCGTGCTTGAGGCGAAGGTTAGGATGATGTGCCGGGTTGGTAGCTCTTTGTTTTCACGTCGGATTTTTATGCGCTGCACCTGTACGACGTTCTGATCTTTCCATCCAGTAAGGAGTTCCTCGTCTGATAGATACATTAGGTCGTCATCTGACACGACACCCTTGACGGTGTTCATCGTTCGGTGAGGCGTGACAGTTATGGGCTTGTCCCCAAATGATGCAAGGTTTGCCAATTTCTGAAACTGTGTCTTGTCTTTAACCTCTAGCAGAATGTCCCCACTGGCCATCTTCGTGGCCTTGTAGCCACTTCCGATGGTCTCTATGAGACACCTGGACACAAGGAACGGCGAGATGTTGCGGGCCTTCTTGTCTGGATTCTCGCAATGGATAACATGGTACTTGGGGAACGGGTCTTGTTTTTTTAAGAGAGAGAATGCGTTTGCATCGGTGCGCCCCCTTTTAGGGGGGCGATCAAAACAGAAAGGGTTTGGTGATCCCATGGGAAAATGTGTTTTTTCGGCAACGACGCCTACCGCCCACCACGGAGCCCAACAAGGGGATGTGGCAGAGCATGTAAACAGGTCTGCACAACGCCAGTAGTACGCCGTTACTATAACCTAATATATATATCCAAGGTTGGACATGTACACCAGGTTAACCCTTGCCGCCGAGAAAAGTGGAAGTAAACAGAAGAGATGAGTAGACAGGAAAGATTAAAAGTGAGAAAGACGAAGATGTGGAGGGAGAGAGACAGGAAAAGGCGACTGCCGATTTCCCCTGGGTGGGTCAGCCCAAGGGTGCCGTCTACATGAAGCCGGGGCCAAAGGGGTGTGTTGCCTCTGTCGGGGGGCCTTAAAGGTCCAGTCACCCGGCGTCGGCTCAACCCCCAGGATCCCCTTTTCCCCGGACACGGCAAAGCCACGCACGGCTAGGCGTGGGAGGGGGTCGAAACCCCCCCGTTAGCTCGGGTCCGTGGTGTCGCTACACACCAAACGTCTGCTTGCGCAGACGCCCCTGCGGGGGAGTCATTATCATTGTCTAACTTTATGCGTCGCGATCTGCGAGACTCAGCCTGCTTGCATTCTCCATTATGAGCACAGCCGGCATGCGCAGATAACAGGTCCGGGGGATCGTGCAATGATCTTTCTTACCCAAGTGTCGTTAGCACAACAACTTCCTACTCACTTCCTCCTTTTTTCTGCTTTAGACCCCACTCCCTTTTTATTTGTCCAATTTTTAACGCGAGAGCAATAAAGAGCCCATTTTTCAGAAACCCCGGCGTCGGCGTCAGTGTCGGCGCCATTGTTTGTGGGCGAAAGGTCTGCGTTGTCCGTGAGAGAAAAGTCGCGATGGATGCAAATAATAAATATCATGGGCCTGATCCAGAGTCCGACCCTTCTGCGTGGCAGGCAGATATTTCTACCTGAGGCAGAGTTCTACCTCAGAACCACGCCAGTAGCTGAAACGGTTTCGGAAAAAGGAAACCTTATACAGGTGTTATACAATGCGAGGAGTCGGGTTAGCACGTGTAATATTGCGCGGAAGAAAAGTAGAATCGCACCAAGCGTCACACAATGTGAATTGCGCAACGAGTTGGTGGTTTAAGGCACGCCCATTACAAAGCGCTCATCAATCATTATCATCAGCAAGAGCATAAACAAAGCGTACAACTGCGTAGGTCCGCGTATTGTTTTACAGACGCATAGCGGTTACTTCGTTAATTCGAAGAATGATGAATTATGGCGTAGGGGGCACTTCGCAGCTTTGATCGAAGTAGGCATTTCTAGGATAGTTTGAAACGGCCAATGTTAGGCGCATAGTTTCCTCACGGCCCGGTTGAGGCGCCAACTGAGAAGCTAAGCCATGGCTAGCAAATGAGAAAGCGATGCGATTGGGGCCCAATTACGCCATCGAGTTCTGCTCTTAAAGGCGAAGATCAAGAGTCCTCGAACTTTTGTCTACCATTTTCCTTTTTCTTCTGCTCAAAAAGTCACAGCCTATAATGAGTATTTACGGCTGGATAGCATTATCTAGCTGATCTTTAACATCATCCATGCCGACACTTCAGCGCACTTTGAACGTCCCCAGCTCCTCTCACTCTGCTAATTCATATTTGTCTTTCATAAAACGACGAACGTAGACGACGAGTGGCAAACGCCCCCCCCCCCCCCCCCCCCGCGTTCTGCTCCAGAAGAGTTCTTAGAGAGGCTATAACATTGGGACTTTACGTTGTACACTTGGGTGGGAGGCTGTTATGCTCGTTGTGAAAATATGGCTTTCTAAACATCGTACATTACTTCAACAAATTCGGTTGTACCGTAGGCCCTTGCTACTGATCTCTCTGGCGTTGTGTTACTAAGTATTTGTCGCGGCGCCTTCTTGCGTTCTTTTCCGTAAGAGGACACAGTTTCCCTGTGCATATTGTTTGCCTTGTCTTGCCGAAACGGCAACCAAAGTTACCTTTTCTACCTTCGAGACTTTATCAATATACATAGGCTTGCACACGAAGGGAGCAGGAGGGGGGCGTAGCCCCCCTAATCACCTAAAGGGGGGCGCCAAATCTGCCCCATACCATTTACTGAGTCCAGGCACGTAGCCAGATTTTTTTCGGACGAGGGGGGGGAAGGGGCAGTGGGGCCAAGGCCTGACTGTTCGAAACAAAGTCTTTCTATGGCAAAAAGAAAAAAAAAAAGTTGCCTGGGAATATAGAAGGCTGGAAGAATTTCGGAGAGGGCCCGGGCCCCCCCTTGTCTACGTGCCTGACTATGTCGCACCTCGCTGTCCCATCATTGTTTAAAGCGTAGGGTTATGGTCACGCAGGTTTTTCACTATAATGGTTGCCGAGGGCCACATATGTTGCATTGTAAGAGTTGTTTACTTCCCAATTTCACCCCAGGAAATCCGGGTACCAAAGGCAGGCCGTTGTGATAAACATGTAGTCGTTTCATTTTCATTTTTGCATCCACTAAGAAGCTTTTAAATGCGAAGCATTTCTTAGCGAACTTCTGCGACTTTGAGCGTATCTATCTATCTATCTATCTATCTATCTATCTATCTATCTATCTATCTATCTATCTATCTATCTATCTATCTATCTATCTATCTATCTATCTATCTATCTATCTATCTATCTATCTATCTATCTATCTATCCGCCTATGACTTTGTGCTCTCCTGGCCGTTTCGTTGACAGGATGTACACCAAAATTAGTATGGCGTAACATGACCTTATGATGAACATAAATGGCAGGTCATAACATGAAAATCATGATATCCATGTCATGAACGACATGATTTACATGCTACGATTGTCGTGCTCTTGTGGCCGTTTCGTCAGTTTGATATAGACCAAAATTGGTATGGCGTGACAAGAGTGTATGACGAACAGAAATGACAGGAGTTAACATGAAAATCGTGACACGCATGTCATGTACAGCATGACTTACGTGCCACGCTCATGGTCCGCTGGCGGCCGTTTCGCTAGATTGATATACACCCAAATTGGTATCGCATGACGTGATTGTGTGACGAACACAAATAACGGGTGGTAACATGAAAATCATGACACGCATATCATGTACAGCATGATTTACGTGCCACGCTCATGGTGCGCTTGCGGCCGTTTCGCTAGCTTGATATATACCAAAATTGGTATCTCGCGACGTGACTATGTGACGAACATAAATACCAGGAGTTAACATGACACTCATGACACGTATGTCATGTACAGCATGACTTACGTGCCACGCTCATGGAGCGCTGGCGGCCATTTCGCTAGCTTGATATACACCAAAATTGGTACTGCGCAACATGACTGTCTGCCGAACATAAATAACAGGAGTTAACATGACACTCATGACACGTATGTCATGTACAGCATGACTTACGTGCCACGCTCATGGAGCGCTGGCGGCCGCTTCGCTAGCTTGATATACACCAAAATTGGTATTGCCCACGTGACTGTCTGACGAACACAAATAACAGGTGTTAACACAAAAATCATGACACACATGTCATGTACAGCACGACTTACGTGCCACGCTCATGGTGTGCTGGCGGCTGTTTCGCTAGCTTGATATACACCAAAATTTGTATTGAGTGACGTGACTGTCTGACGAACATAAATAACAGGAGTTAATATGACAATCATGACACGCATGTCATGTACAGCATGACTTACGTGCCACGCTCATGGAGCGCTGGCGGCCATTTCGCTAGCTTGATATACACCAAAATTGGTACTGCGCAACATGACTGTCTGCCGAACATAAATAACAGGAGTTAACATGACACTCATGACACATATGTCATGTACAGCATGACTTACGTGCCACGCTCATGGAGCGCTGGCGGCCGTTTCGCTACCTTGATATACACCAAAATTGGTATTGCCCACGTGACTGTCTGACGAACACAAATAACAGGTGTTAACACAAAAATCATGACATGCGTGTCATGTAAAGCATGACTTACGTGCCACGCTCATGGAGCGCTGGCGGCCGTTTCACTAGCTTGATATACACCAAAATTGGCATTGCGTGACGTGACTGTGCGACAAACATAAATAACAAGTGGTAACACGACAATCATGACATGCATGTCATGTAGGGTATGATTTAGCCGCCACGCTCATGGTGCGCTCGCGCCCATTTTGTTAACTGGATATATATCTAATTTGGTATGGCACGACAGGAGTGCGTGACGAACATAAATAGCAGGTCACGCATCGTATATATGTAGCAGAATATATGTTTCATTAGCATGGCATATGCCAGATTGTACACTCATGCATGTATGGCAATCTCGCGATATATGGCGAACTATATGTCACGACATGAATGACTTCATTAGCCTCAATGACAAACAATGCATTATAGAAGCAGCGCTAAAAGACGTAGACGAATAATAAAAAAAGCACACAGGACGAGCGCTGTCCTGTGTGCTTGTTTATTCTTCGTCTACGTCTTTTAGCGCTGCTTCTATAATACATATATACCAACTAACCCAACTTTCTATCCCAATGACAAACAAGACGATGTATGCAGCTATTTGCTGGCTGCTTCGCATTACATCGATTCCCACATTGCGTGGGATCAGTCGATTTTTTTATCTTTCGAACATGTCACTCAAGGGAGGAGGGGGATGCGCCACGGTGAGACTTTTCGCCCCCTAATGTGGAATCCTGCGCAGGCATATGTCTATATACAATATATAATGTGAAATTAGCGAGGCGACATCTTACGTCATGTGCGCCGAGGGCACGCACTCCCGGGAACAGCGCGATCACGTCCTTGTCCAGCGCCTCGTTTGACTTCACCTCCGTGGTGGTCGCCTCTCCCGCCCCACTTCCTTCGGTCGCCGTCGGCGCTTTACGCGCCAACACCAGCTGCATCGTGTAGCCGGTGCCAAACTTGTCCCGCAGGTGTTGCATGGTGCCCAGGCAGGTCATCTGACCGGCAACCATGATGCACAGTCGGTCGCACGCTGCCTCGCACTCTTCCATGCTGAAAAGCGACGATCACCAACAGGGAGCCACGTGGTAATTTAGCAAGCGCATGTCATGATTAAATAGGAATGACTTTATAAAGGCGAAAGCATTAAGCGGTACTTTGCGGAGTGACCTTGAGAAAACGCGGCGTCTCGTCGACTGGTACAAAAACCACGCGACCCTCGCTGAGCGAGTGGCAGGTGGAGAGGGAAACGAGCAGCGTGGGCTGACAGGTGTTGCGTCGTTCATGTCCCGCAGTGAAGACGACGGTAGCGGCAACAGTCGCAATCGCAGAACATTATTCAAACGTTCTGCGCATGGAGAAAAGCATTTGCTCGTCAAATATGTATTACTAACTAGGGTGCCTTGATGCGCGCTTTCTCCGCTTCAGGGTGAGGACATCTGCGGCGCGCTGGCCAGAAAATGGCGGCGTGGCAGCACCACCCCCTTCAAAGAATGGCACCACCCTAAGGGGGGCCCGCGCATCGAGGTACGCTACTACCAACCAGCCCAAGCAGCCACCTTGTGGCGACAATCGACAGCGAGGCGAAATAGACGGCGATGGAGGACGCCCACCCGGGGCCTAAAGTACGCTACAGCCGTGGATGCTCGCGATGCGAAAAGCGAGGTGTGACGTGTGAAGCGGCGGGAGCAAGGCGTTCGACCGCGAGTGCTGCTTTTCTCTGCTGGGAGGACGCAACGCGTCGTTTGCGCCAGTCCGCCCCACAGTAACGAGTGCGCGAAGCCGCAGCTAAGCGTCGAAAACGCGCCGAAGAAACCGAACTGCGAAAGCTGCAGCGAGACGATGCGAGTTAGGTAGTTCATTAGGTGCTCTCGTGTGTCGCTGAAGAGGTCCACTTGAAGAGCCACACGTGTACTTTACGCTGCGGCTCGTAATTTTTTGCAAGTAGTCTGAACCCTCCTAACGTATAATTGATGCATTACCAAGGGTGCAGCAGGCTTTCGCTTTCACGTCTTGCAGGTCTGTAACGTGCTGCCAATCTTTTTTTTTTGTTATTGGCTGTATTAGGCAAAATATGTTGGTCGATAACTGTTCTCGCAAAAATTTGGCAGCGCGAAGAAAAGAAACACAGAAACAGCAGGACACAAATAAGCACTCGTTTGCTTGCGCTGCCAAGTTTTCGTAATGAATCTATACCAACTAGCCCGCCTATCTACCCTTCTGCAACTGTACTTGCGCTAGAATGACATGGTCAATAAGGATCCTATGAATTTTTATGGAACTTTATGGATCTGGGCCCGCATTCGCAAAAACGTGTCATGTTAAAAAAATTCAGCAAATCACAATGTGGGACTATCATTGGCGAAGACGGCTGACCAATGAGAAAACGCACTTACGAAATAGATGTTTTGTCAATTCGGCCCAAGTAAAATTGTCCGAAGTATACGTCCCTTCTGCATATGCGGTTTTTCTTTATTTTTTTAAAGAACCAAATGCAGAAACCGAAACTGGGCTAAATTTTATGGTAGCGCAAAGCGCTCCTAAGTATCTCTAACTTCTAAAGCAGCTGTAATCAAAAGTGCGCAATTCCTGATTGTAACGTGAAATTAAAAAGGCAGTTTCTAATCAAAAATGAGCCAAATCCTGCATCTCTTTCAATCAAACTGAGCCACATTCAAAAACCAGCGCTGCGTCGACAATCGTTACCGACAAAACCAACATGGCCCCATCCAATCTGTTTCATTTGTGTCCTATAGTTGCTTTGCTATCGTGTTTACGCTGCACAATTGGTGTTTCTAGGGCGAGTTGGCTCCTTCTGAAGGACATGATGTTTTAGGAGAACACTCGAACATAAAGAGTAAGTGGCCGACTTTCCTACTTCTTTTTGCCTCTTAGTGTTTCTTTTTGAGTTCAGCGCTATAGTATCGTGTCCTTCTTTCGCTACACGACAGTATATTTAATGAAGACATTTAACAGTATATTTAATGAAGGCATATGAAATGAAGATATTGGGCACCTATCCATTCCTTGAAGAAGTGATCCGAAACGGCGCGGCATAAAACGAGCTCAGAAGAATAGCTGAAGCTTTTTTCAAGTCCTTCAATAGATGCCAAGAACAAGAAAACGCTGTCGAGAGTCCAGAACCGTGCGCCTTTTGCCATAAAGAGCGCTCCCTCTTCAAGTATAGTCATCGCCAATACGCGCATGGGACGAAGGACGGCACCGACGGAAGCACAAGGATGATGTTAATTTTATCGCGAAATATTGCTATACCATACATTCGAATCGTTTTAGACTTCTTTCACGTGCTAATTCAAGCCCTAATGAAATGTTCCAATCTATAAGAGCCAAATACAAATTTTAGTCCTGAATAACGACGATAGTGGGTTATATAGATTTTAGCCGCAATATAGATTTGAGGTACTTAGGGGACAGGAGCACACTGGCAAAAAAATTGATGGAACAGGCCCGACCATATTGCCAGTAGCAAGAAAGTGCGTTTTTCTCAGTTTCAGTTAAAGTGCACTTGGCTCTTTTTGAAAAAAAAAAACGCCACATATATAAGAACATTCTATATCTGCACGTCCTAAAATGCGCAAGTTCGCGTGCAACTACCAGTATGTGCCTCATGAGAGAGATGACGTACATAGATTATAGATGAGTTTTCTTGGAAGCACTCCTCAATCTCATTTACTTGAAGTTCGGCTATTCTTCGCCAATTGGATAATTTGGCATATTTTCTGTTTCAAGTTGTTTTGAAAATAATATTAAACAATTTTTCCTTGAATTCATTATGGTACTTGTTTAAAGTTATGCGCCGATATGAAGGCCCGTCAACACAACATCGGCTTCTTTATATGTTTCAAGTTGAAGTACGCTAAAGAACTATGATTCATCTGATAGTTAACCAGTTACCGCTTTAGTTCCTGTGCTGACTGTCGGCTCTTCTGTTTATGATAGAGTTTCGCATGTTCAATCGTACACTGCGGTCGGCACTGCAAATTGCGCATTCGCCGCACGTGCGCAAACTTTTGTTTGTGATTTACCTTACAGTTTCCCGTTACCATACAACACGATGTATGCAGGCCAAACCGGGTGCTACTCAAACAAGCCACTTCGACAACACCATTTCTGGTTTTTCTAGTATTGCAAAACGTTTGCTGTTAAATTTCGACGAAATAACGTCGAACCGAATTGAATTCAGCGAACATTTTGGCAGCACAGCGCAGAAAACTAGCCCAACTAAGAACCCTTGTGAATTCAGCGAGCATGCGTCGACACGATGGCACCGTACCCGTGAGACGTGAGCACGACGGGCACGTTTCCCTCTTTGCGCATCGTGGCAAGCCTGCCAGTGATTGTGTTCCTGGACACGACGTCAACGCCGGCGAACGGCTCGTCGAGGAAAATGACCCTGGGATTTCCCAGCATGGCCAGACCAATTGACAACTTACGCTTGTTGCCACCGCTGTTGAAAGAGATAGAAATACACAATGAGAAAAGTAAAAGAATATCACCACTGGCTGGTGGCTCGTAACGTCGACAGGAACAACACATTTTTGCTTTGTTTTTCTTCGAACTTTAAGACGTAGGCAATCAGTTAAGTCATTTGCTAAACGGTTCTCGTTAACTATGAAGAGCCTCAGGCAGGCAATGTTAGTCAACAGTCAGTACTATTTAGAGTGGTTTATACAGGGTGTTCAAAATTAATCTTTATGGTTTTCTTAAAATTCAGCACTGGGAAGAACGTCAAAACCACCCTTGCAGATAACTTATGTATCCAGGAGGACACAAAGTGAGACAATAATTATCGCTGTCAGCCACCGAATTAACTAAGATTAAATAATGACCTTTTTAATGAGTGCAGCAAGCGGGCATGTTTGTATTGAAAAGTTGGAGGCAGTCGCGTTTCTGCACAGTTCCAGTTGGAATAATTCTTCTAGCATGTATGTTCCCCGAGATATTCCGCTGCAAAGGTTAATTGTGGTTTGCATGATTCGAATTATGGTTGCATGATTTTAATTGTGGTTTGCCCCTCGATGCAAATGACAATGACATGAGATGCCATGAGACTCGGACTTACTCACCTCTAATGACAAAAATTACAGAAGTAAAAAGATTTAGTTACAGCAATTCTTCTATAGCTGAGATGCCTAAAAAAGCGTGACATGACACAGTTAACGTATTTCATATGGCGTAATAGATGTTGTATTCTTTAAGACAAACACAGGTTGGTGAACCTTCGGCCAGTTATGTGCAATGGTACCTAGCGATGGCGACCGGTTGTCAATCACTGGCGACCCGCTGTGGTAACTTAGCAGGCAAGGGGTCCCGCTAAGTCGGAGGACGTGGGTTCGATTCCCTGCCACGGCGGCCGCATTTCGAAGGGGGCGAAAAGCATGAATTCTTGTGTACTTATATTTAGATGCAAGTTAAGAAACCCAAGTGGTCAAAACTAATCCTGAACCCCCCCTACGGTGTGCCTCATGATTATTTCGCGGTTTTGGTATGTAATCCTTCAGAAGTTATAGTATGATTAAGCACTGGTTAATGTTGGCTAAGTGTTGGCTATGTCCTGGCTTGTGATGATCATTTTGCTAATTTTGACTAGTGGTGACCAGTTGGTGGATAACGCTGGCAAGCATTGCATAATGTTGAATTACTGGCAGCTAATTGTGTATAGTGCTTGTTTATGTTGGCCACTCTTAACTACCACTGGATGTTTTTGGTTGAAAGAGTAATGACGCAAAATTTTACAGGCGAGATAACCCAATGAGATGGAGTTGCATGGACTACGGTGGAAGAATAACTTTCCATCATAGTGTGGACACAAACACACCCTCTACAAAATGTCTGCGGTAAATATAGGCTAGAACATACCGTATTTAAATTTTCAAATCGATCTTCATTTAATCTGCCGCGTATAACAGAGCGCTAAATGGAGCACTTCGTGGCATCGAAATTCAAGTGGCTTGAATGTGCACAACCAAGTAGTAGTAGTAAAAACATTTATTGCCTATATAATGTTTCTGGGCAAGTGGGTGGGGTCCTCAGTCCAGGGCTCCACTGGCCTTTGCGGCTCGCTGGGCTTGGTCGAGCAGAGCCAGCTGGCTCTCCCGATCCTTGCTAGCAAGCCAGATCTCCCACTGCCTTGATACAACCAGAAAAATTTGGTAGGCCCCATGCAATGCGGGAATCGATTTCATGCGAAGCAGTCAGCGAGTGGCAGCCTACGCCGATCTTTTGCCTTTGAGCCAATCGTGACGAGGTCGATCGACGTCCTTGTGTGAACCGAGCAGCTGTGCGCATACTGTGGACTTACCGGGTACGCCGAGGTCAAAGGCGTGTAAAGAGTAGCTCATGGTTTGACGAAACGTCGGCACTCACGTTGTTAGAGCAGAGACGTCAGTTTCGTCGCCACAAAATGTACGCACACGGCGCGATGATGTGCCCATCATACGTGTCTGAGGTAGCGTACTTGCGCAACGCTTGGCTACAGTTTCCGGAGTCAGAGGCGTACATATATAATGTTTCTTACATTCATACACAGGCATATAGTCAACATTGCAATCACAATTGCAGTTATAATATATATATATATATATATATATATATATATATATATATATATATATATATATATATATAAAGGAAAGAAGTGTTAATTTCTAAGGGCTCGTTTTTCTTTGTTATACACAATATTAATGAGCACTAACAGACAATAATGCCAAGGAAAGTATAGGGGATGTTTTTAGTAGTAAATGTAACGTAAATGTGAAGAAAGAAAAGTGGACGAAAAGATAGCTTGCCGCGGGCAGGGACCGAACCTGCGACCTTCGAATAACGCGTCCGATGCTCTACCAACTGAGCTACCGCGGCGGCCATCCCTCCGTCCTCTTTATAGGGTATATATGTACATTTAAACGTGGGAGCGTCAGTCAGCGCCGCCAGTAGCCATGACGGCGAGTGTGGAACACTCTTTTTTTTTTTTTTTTGCCTGTTGGCGTCACGTAGCACGTGAACTTATTACGAGCTGGCAGCTGACCAATAATCCCTCGCATACCACCTGAAAGCATAAAGTCTGCCAGAACGAGACCCTTGCTATGAATGAAGGAAAGAAGTGTTAATTTCTAAGGGCTCGTTTTTCTTTGTTATACACAATATTAATGAGCACTAACAGACAATAATGCCAAGGAAAGTATAGGGGATGTTTTTAGTAGTAAATGTAACGTAAATGTGAAGAAAGAAAAGTGGACGAAAAGATAGCTTGCCGCGGGCAGGGACCGAACCTGCGACCTTCGAATAACGCGTCCGATGCTCTACCAACTGAGCTACCGCGGCGGCCATCCCTCCGTCCTCTTTATAGGGTATATATGTACATTTAAACGTGGGAGCGTCAGTCAGCGCCGCCAGTAGCCATGACGGCGAGTGTGGAACACTCTTTTTTTTTTTTTTGCCTGTTGGCGTCACGTAGCACGTGAACTTATTACGAGCTGGCAGCTGACCAATAATCCCTCGCATACCACCTGAAAGCATAAAGTCTGCCAGAACGAGACCTTTGCTATGAATGAAGGAAAGAAGTGTTAATTTCTAAGGGCTCGTTTTTCTTTGTTATACACAATATTAATGAGCACTAACAGACAATAATGCCAAGGAAAGTATAGGGGATGTTTTTAGTAGTAAATGTAACGTAAATGTGAAGAAAGAAAAGTGGACGAAAAGATAGCTTGCCGCGGGCAGGGACCGAACCTGCGACCTTCGAATAACGCGTCCGATGCTCTACCAACTGAGCTACCGCGGCGGCCATCCCTCCGTCCTCTTTATAGGGTATATATGTACATTTAAACGTGGGAGCGTCAGTCAGCGCCGCCAGTAGCCATGACGGCGAGTGTGGAACACTCTTTTTTTTTTTTTTTTTTTTGCCTGTTGGCGTCACGTAGCACGTGAACTTATTACGAGCTGGCAGCTGACCAATAATCCCTCGCATACCACCTGAAAGCATAAAGTCTGCCAGAACGAGACCCTTGCTATGAATGAAGGAAAGAAGTGTTAATTTCTAAGGGCTCGTTTTTCTTTGTTATACACAATATTAATGAGCACTAACAGACAATAATGCCAAGGAAAGTATAGGGGATGTTTTTAGTAGTAAATGTAACGTAAATGTGAAGAAAGAAAAGTGGACGAAAAGATAGCTTGCCGCGGGCAGGGACCGAACCTGCGACCTTCGAATAACGCGTCCGATGCTCTACCAACTGAGCTACCGCGGCGGCCATCCCTCCGTCCTCTTTATAGGGTATATATGTACATTTAAACGTGGGAGCGTCAGTCAGCGCCGCCAGTAGCCATGACGGCGAGTGTGGAACACTCTTTTTTTTTTTTTTTTGCCTGTTGGCGTCACGTAGCACGTGAACTTATTACGAGCTGGCAGCTGACCAATAATCCCTCGCATACCACCTGAAAGCATAAAGTCTGCCAGAACGAGACCCTTGCTAAGAATGAAGGAAAGAAGTGTTAATTTCTAAGGGCTCGTTTTTCTTTGTTATACACAATATTAATGAGCACTAACAGACAATAATGCCAAGGAAAGTATAGGGGATGTTTTTAGTAGTAAATGTAACGTAAATGTGAAGAAAGAAAAGTGGACGAAAAGATAGCTTGCCGCGGGCAGGGACCGAACCTGCGACCTTCGAATAACGCGTCCGATGCTCTACCAACTGAGCTACCGCGGCGGCCATCCCTCCGTTCTCTTTATAGGGTATATATGTACATTTAAACGTGGGAGCGTCAGTCAGCGCCGCCAGTAGCCATGACGGCGAGTGTGGAACACTTTTTTTTTTTTTTGCCTGTTGGCGTCACGTAGCACGTGAACTTATTACGAGCTGGCAGCTGACCAATAATCCCTCGCATACCACCTGAAAGCATAAAGTCTGCCAGAACGAGACCCTTGCTATGAATGAAGGAAAGAAGTGTTAATTTCTAAGGGCTCGTTTTTCTTTGTTATACACAATATTAATGAGCACTAACAGACAATAATGCCAAGGAAAGTATAGGGGATGTTTTTAGTAGTAAATGTAACGTAAATGTGAAGAAAGAAAAGTGGACGAAAAGATAGCTTGCCGCGGGCAGGGACCGAACCTGCGACCTTCGAATAACGCGTCCGATGCTCTACCAACTGAGCTACCGCGGCGGCCATCCCTCCGTCCTCTTTATAGGGTATATATGTACATTTAAACGTGCGAGCGTCAGTCAGCGCCGCCAGTAGCCATGACGGCGAGTGTGGAACACTCTTTTTTTTTTTTTTTGCCTGTTGGCGTCACGTAGCACGTGAACTTATTACGAGCTGGCAGCTGACCAATAATCCCTCGCATACCACCTGAAAGCATAAAGTCTGCCAGAACGAGACCCTTGCTATGAATGAAGGAAAGAAGTGTTAATTTCTAAGGGCTCGTTTTTCTTTGTTATACACAATATTAATGAGCACTAACAGACAATAATGCCAAGGAAAGTATAGGGGATGTTTTTAGTAGTAAATGTAACGTAAATGTGAAGAAAGAAAAGTGGACGAAAAGATAGCTTGCCGCGGGCAGGGACCGAACCTGCGACCTTCGAATAACGCGTCCGATGCTCTACCAACTGAGCTACCGCGGCGGCCATCCCTCCGTCCTCTTTATAGGGTATATATGTACATTTAAACGTGGGAGCGTCAGTCAGCGCCGCCAGTAGCCATGACGGCGAGTGTGGAACACTCTTTTTTTTTTTTTTGCCTGTTGGCGTCACGTAGCACGTGAACTTATTACGAGCTGGCAGCTGACCAATAATCCCTCGCATACCACCTGAAAGCATAAAGTCTGCCAGAACGAGACCTTTGCTATGAATGAAGGAAAGAAGTGTTAATTTCTAAGGGCTCGTTTTTCTTTGTTATACACAATATTAATGAGCACTAACAGACAATAATGCCAAGGAAAGTATAGGGGATGTTTTTAGTAGTAAATGTAACGTAAATGTGAAGAAAGAAAAGTGGACGAAAAGATAGCTTGCCGCGGGCAGGGACCGAACCTGCGACCTTCGAATAACGCGTCCGATGCTCTACCAACTGAGCTACCGCGGCGGCCATCCCTCCGTCCTCTTTATAGGGTATATATGTACATTTAAACGTAGGAGCGTCAGTCAGCGCCGCCAGTAGCCACGACGGCGAGTGTGGAACACTCTTTTTTTTTGTTTTTTTTTTTGCCTGTTGGCGTCACGTAGCACGTGAACTTATTACGAGCTGGCAGCTGACCAATAATCCCTCGCATACCACCTGAAAGCATAAAGTCTGCCAGAACGAGACCCTTGCTATGAATGAAGGAAAGAAGTGTTAATTTCTAAGGGCTCGTTTTTCTTTGTTATACACAATATTAATGAGCACTAACAGACAATAATGCCAAGGAAAGTATAGGGGATGTTTTTAGTAGTAAATGTAACGTAAATGTGAAGAAAGAAAAGTGGACGAAAAGATAGCTTGCCGCGGGCAGGGACCGAACCTGCGACCTTCGAATAACGCGTCCGATGCTCTACCAACTGAGCTACCGCGGCGGCCATCCCTCCGTCCTCTTTATAGGGTATATATGTACATTTAAACGTGGGAGCGTCAGTCATCGCCGCCAGTAGCCATGACGGCGAGTGTGGAACACTCTTTTTTTTTTTTTGCCTGTTGGCGTCACGTAGCACGTGAACTTATTACGAGCTGGCAGCTGACCAATAATCCCTCGCATACCACCTGAAAGCATAAAGTCTGCCAGAACGAGACCTTTGCTATGAATGAAGGAAAGAAGTGTTAATTTCTAAGGGCTCGTTTTTCTTTGTTATACACAATATTAATGAGCACTAACAGACAATAATGCCAAGGAAAGTATAGGGGATGTTTTTAGTAGTAAATGTAACGTAAATGTGAAGAAAGAAAAGTGGACGAAAAGATAGCTTGCCGCGGGCAGGGACCGAACCTGCGACCTTCGAATAACGCGTCCGATGCTCTACCAACTGAGCTACCGCGGCGGCCATCCCTCCGTCCTCTTTATAGGGTATATATGTACATTTAAACGTAGGAGCGTCAGTCAGCGCCGCCAGTAGCCACGACGGCGAGTGTGGAACACTCTTTTTTTTTGTTTTTTTTTTGCCTGTTGGCGTCACGTAGCACGTGAACTTATTACGAGCTGGCAGCTGACCAATAATCCCTCGCATACCACCTGAAAGCATAAAGTCTGCCAGAACGAGACCCTTGCTATGAATGAAGGAAGAAGTGTTAATTTCTAAGGGCTCGTTTTTCTTTGTTATACACAATATTAATGAGCACTAACAGACAATAATGCCAAGGAAAGTATAGGGGATGTTTTTAGTAGTAAATGTAACGTAAATGTGAAGAAAGAAAAGTGGACGAAAAGATAGCTTGCCGCGGGCAGGGACCGAACCTGCGACCTTCGAATAACGCGTCCGATGCTCTACCAACTGAGCTACCGCGGCGGCCATCCCTCCGTCCTCTTATAGGGTATATATGTACATTTAAACGTGGGAGCGTCAGTCAGCGCCGCCAGTAGCCATGACGGCGAGTGTGGAACACTCTTTTTTTTTTTTTGCCTGTTGGCGTCACGTAGCACGTGAACTTATTACGAGCTGGCAGCTGACCAATAATCCCTCGCATACCACCTGAAAGCATAAAGTCTGCCAAAACGAGACCCTTGCTATGAATGAAGGAAAGAAGTGTTAATTTCTAAGGGCTCGTTTTTCTTTGTTATACACAATATTAATGAGCACTAACAGACAATAATGCCAAGGAAAGTATAGGGGATGTTTTTAGTAGTAAATGTAACGTAAATGTGAAGAAAGAAAAGTGGACGAAAAGATAGCTTGCCGCGGGCAGGGACCGAACCTGCGACCTTCGAATAACGCGTCCGATGCTCTACCAACTGAGCTACCGCGGCGGCCATCCCTCCGTCCTCTTTATAGGGTATATATGTACATTTAAACGTGGGAGCGTCAGTCAGCGCCGCCAGTAGCCATGACGGCGAGTGTGGAACACTCTTTTTTTTTTTTTTTTGCCTGTTGGCGTCACGTAGCACGTGAACTTATTACGAGCTGGCAGCTGACCAATAATCCCTCGCATACCACCTGAAAGCATAAAGTCTGCCAGAACGAGACCCTTGCTATGAATGAAGGAAAGAAGTGTTAATTTCTAAGGGCTCGTTTTTCTTTGTTATACACAATATTAATGAGCACTAACAGGACAATAATGCCAAGGAAGTATAGGGGATGTTTTTAGTAGTAAATGTAACGTAATGTGAAGAAAGAAAAGTGGACGAAAAGATAGCTTGCCGCGGGCAGGGACCGAACCTGCGACCTTCGAATAACGCGTCCGATGCTCTACCAACTGAGCTACCGCGGCGGCCATCCCTCCGTCCTCTTTATAGGGTATATATGTACATTTAAACGTGGGAGCGTCAGTCATCGCCGCCAGTAGCCATGACGGCGAGTGTGGAACACTCTTTTTTTTTTTTGCCTGTTGGCGTCACGTAGCACGTGAACTTATTACGAGCTGGCAGCTGACCAATAATCCCTCGCATACCACCTGAAAGCATAAAGTCTGCCAGAACGAGACCTTTGCTATGAATGAAGGAAAGAAGTGTTAATTTCTAAGGGCTCGTTTTTCTTTGTTATACACAATATTAATGAGCACTAACAGACAATAATGCCAAGGAAAGTATAGGGGATGTTTTTAGTAGTAAATGTAACGTAAATGTGAAGAAAGAAAAGTGGACGAAAAGATAGCTTGCCGCGGGCAGGGACCGAACCTGCGACCTTCGAATAACGCGTCCGATGCTCTACCAACCTGAGCTACCGCGGCGGCCATCCCTCCGTCCTCTTTATAGGGTATATATGTACATTTAAACGTAGGAGCGTCAGTCAGCGCCGCCAGTAGCCACGACGGCGAGTGTGGAACACTCTTTTTTTTGTTTTTTTTTTTGCCTGTTGGCGTCACGTAGCACGTGAAACTTATTACGAGCTGGCAGCTGACCAATAATCCCTCGCATACCACCTGAAAGCATAAAGTCTGCCAGAACGAGACCCTTGCTATGAATGAAGGAAAGAAGTGTTAATTTCTAAGGGCTCGTTTTCTTTGTTATACACAATATTAATGAGCACTAACAGACAATAATGCCAAGGAAAGTATAGGGGATGTTTTTAGTAGTAAATGTAACGTAAATGTGAAGAAAGAAAAGTGGACGAAAAGATAGCTTGCCGCGGGCAGGGACCGAACCTGCGACCTTCGAATAACGCGTCCGATGCTCTACCAACTGAGCTACCGCGGCGGCCATCCCTCCGTCCTCTTTATAGGGTATATATGTACATTTAAACGTGGGAGCGTCAGTCAGCGCCGCCAGTAGCCATGACGGCGAGTGTGGAACACTCTTTTTTTTTTTTTTTGCCTGTTGGCGTCACGTAGCACGTGAACTTATTACGAGCTGGCAGCTGACCAATAATCCCTCGCATACCACCTGAAAGCATAAAGTCTGCCAGAACGAGACCCTTGCTATGAATGAAGGAAAGAAGTGTTAATTTCTAAGGGCTCGTTTTTCTTTGTTATACACAATATTAATGAGCACTAACAGACAATAATGCCAAGGAAAGTATAGGGGATGTTTTTAGTAGTAAATGTAACGTAAATGTGAAGAAAGAAAAGTGGACGAAAAGATAGCTTGCCGCGGGCAGGGACCGAACCTGCGACCTTCGAATAACGCGTCCGATGCTCTACCAACTGAGCTACCGCGGCGGCCATCCCTCCGTCCTCTTTATAGGGTATATATGTACATTTAAACGTGGGAGCGTCAGTCAGCGCCGCCAGTAGCCATGACGGCGAGTGTGGAACACTCTTTTTTTTTTTTTTTTGCCTGTTGGCGTCACGTAGCACGTGAACTTATTACGAGCTGGCAGCTGACCAATAATCCCTCGCATACCACCTGAAAGCATAAAGTCTGCCAGAACGAGACCCTTGCTATGAATGAAGGAAAGAAGTGTTAATTTCTAAGGGCTCGTTTTTCTTTGTTATACACAATATTAATGAGCACTAACAGACAATAATGCCAAGGAAAGTATAGGGGATGTTTTTAGTAGTAAATGTAACGTAAATGTGAAGAAAGAAAAGTGGACGAAAAGATAGCTTGCCGCGGGCAGGGACCGAACCTGCGACCTATATATATATATATATATATATATATATATATATATATATATATATATATATATATATATAGTTGATGTACATTATCACACAAACCCCTTGCCGCCCATTGTCAGAAATGGGGCTGCACACACTTCTTTAGCGACACGATGATATTTTCACGTCATAAAAAAGTGATTGCAAGAGAAGTCATCGAGGCCTTCCACATTCGAAGGAAAGGTAATGTGCGTGTCAGCTTGTCAATTTCACGCAGTGACGCAGAATTTATTTGTTCAAGTAGCAGCTGCAAATATGACATCTGCCTTTCCTATCGTGCAGTTTTTTGTGATGGTGTAGATCACCCACGTACAGGCCCGTAGCCAGGGAGGGTGGAGGGGCTTGGGGCTCAGGCCTCCCCCCCCCCCCCGGCTCCCCGAAATTTTGAAGTAGGTGTTTTTACCAAAAATAAATAATAAAAATCGGTATTTTTCACAAATAGTTAATGTTTTCAGCAAGTGCCCCCCCCCCCCGCCCCCCGAAAAATTTCCTGGCTACGGAGCTGCCTACGTATGCGTTTTTATTTCATAACAAAGATTTAGTTTCGAGTCAGCGCCTCTCCTGTGCTTCCAAATTCTTCGTCCTCGTTTCGTGAGCGCTGCATCAACCAAAGAAGAACGCACACCAACCAGCTCAAGTTTCAATTCTTTTGCAGAATATTGTTTTCAGCACTTCTGGCGGCTTTTCTTGGCTTCTGCTGGCTAAGGGACAGCTAAGCGTTTGCTTATGCTGGTTCGCTGTCTGCTAATCTTCGCAAGAGGGTGCTAATTTTGGCTAGTGGCGGCGAATGTTAGATAACTGTCGGCTAGTGTATTGCGTTACTCGACCCAACAGGAATGCGTGAACGACACCGCTTATGATACGCACGTCAGCACGTCGCAGCGTTCGTCTTTCCTCGACGAAACTGACGTGTGCGCTAGAGCGTTAGTGCCTGCGTTACGTAGGACTATAAACTTTCTTCAGGCATGACATCGTATACTCGAGGTGCGCGGTAAGGCCGCGTCACACACAGAATTACTCAATGAACCTTCTGCGGGTCCGAACAGCGCCTGCCAAAGTCGAAACTTGTGGCCCTCGGCCTCCAAAATTGTCCGCCACGCGCCGGTGCACAAACTCTGAGGCCTGCACTCGCACCTATCTTAGGGCGGAAATTTTGCAAGATTACGACGCCATATGTCATTCGGTCCGCACATGTCGTCGAGCTTTGGCCACCAAAAAACATGGCGAGCGCCTCGTCGACGCCGCCGCGCATACGCAGACTACCCACCCGCAAAAGGTCCATTTACGCAAAGGCGTCCATGCGCTTCGCAGCCCTTGTCTCAAAGGCAAAAATGCGGCATAGGCAGCTCGTTGCTGAATGCACAGCGTAACATCTCCACAGTGCATGGAATCTCCGGGAATAAACAATTTCTGAATCGGCACAGTTTAAACACCTTTAAGTCGTCTTATCTGTCCATTTTTGTTTTTTTCTGTTTCATTTGGAGCACGTAGAGGTTTTCGTGAGCAGCACGTAGGCGCACCTGTAAGTACCGCAAGGCTTATTCGCATGTTTTTCCACGTCGATGAACTGAACGGCCGTCTGAACTGCTTCCTCGACAAGGTTATCGTGGATGCCGCGAAGCCCAGCGAAGAGTCGCAGATGCTCGAACGCGGTGAGCTTCTCCAGGAGTCCATTGTTCTGAGGGCAGTAGCCGATGTGCGACTGCCACTGCGCAAGGCGAATGGCGGCAACCAATCGCATATTATTAGAGGGTTCTAGCATGCGCGCAAACTTCTTAGCGTTTATGCAGTATTCGGTTTGTACGGGCAGTAAACGTGAGTGCCAGTTGACGGAATAGACATGAAACAGACAAGCAATAACAGCCGGACTAGAGCAACCGCCGACTACAGTTACTGCATATCCCTGACTAGTTACTACCTATTCCTGACTTGCTACTGCTACGTGACTAGTTACTATCTCTCCACATGAAAACTAAGGGCCTCAGAAATATTCAAGCTTAGCTGTATTGTCATTCATTACGCCACCGATTCTACCGTAACAGTGTGGCTCTGTCTTATTATCCCATTTGCCCTCAAAGATAAAACTCATCCTGCTTTCCCGACATCCTCTTGGAATTTTCTTCTTTTAATCACTTACTCTATGTCACTAGTGGGATGTGCTCTGCTTTTCAAACTCAGCTGCATGATGAAGATTTATTTATTGATGTATTTATTTATTTATTTATTTATTTATTTATTTTTATTTACCAATACTGTAAACCATGAAAGGCTCCTAAAGTACACTCTTAAAAAAAGGGTGTCTGTACTGACTACCTTTGGGTGGTAATCGCCTTGCTACACATATGATGACCTTTTGGGGTGTCAAACGACTCCCTTCGTTCTTCAGACCAACGACTCCCTTCTTCACAAGCAGAGAGAGAGTATGTATTACTCCCAACGCAGGAGTCTACGCGACTACCTTTTATTTCCCGCTAGTACCTATAGGTAGTCAGGGTGACCCCTTTGCCATGGTAACGCTGACCCCCACTGGAGCGTTCCTTTGACTCCGTTGTCCTTAAGGACAGTGGTGTACGACTCCCCTGGCAAGAGTCACTGTGACCACTTCGTGGTACTCAATGAGACACTCTGCAGCAAATAATGCGTTTATTTTTCTTCTTGGTCGACATTGATGAAACTTGCTGAGTTTAGGTTTACTTATGTGGCGATTTCAAATATGCAATTATCTGGAAGAAAACGCAGTTTTAACACATAAACATTTCATGTGTCTTGATGAGCAAGCCTTTCCAAACTTGGAGAGTTACAAAGTAGATCGACATATCGCTATAGTTAGGGGATATAAACTGTATGCAATAGTTTTAAAGGAGTTTACTGCGCTGTTCTGGCATAATGTTCATGAACCCACTAGCCCACATACGAACTCGCGTTTTAAACCCACTTGAGTTAAAAGTTACGTAATATTGAACTCTCGTGAGCGAATCACCAGCTAGACATACACTTACTGGTCAATGTTCAGCATACTATGACTATTGTTAAGTGGTTTTAGAACATGCATTCTGGTTATGTTGCATACAGTTCCCATTTCAAATTATTGTGATATGCTTAATTTGTAACTCTTTCAGGTTTGTAACTCGTGCAGGCCTAACATGGCACATGAAATGTTTGATATACTTAATTAACGCGACATATAATAGTAAAAAAATGTTTGGATTTTCAAAATCAGCGTACAAATACACATAAACTAAACAAGTTTTATAGAGATTGATCAAGAATTTCAAGAGAACTTCAAATCAGAGCGAACACCATTAGGGTTTTTATCTGACAATCTACGAAAGTTGGTGCCGCTACCTCTTGTTACTCAACAAGGCACTTCCACCGGGCTTACTCAAACAGGAACACTGTGGTGGATGCATGACAGCCGCAACAAGTTTTTGTAGCAACTTTACAGTGGTGCACTCGATTCCTCTGGGGGAAATAAAATACTACTCGAAGTGTATATAGATGAGTCTCAGAACAATTGCCGCTCGCGTAAAACAATAAAACGTGTTTATTCTAGAAGAAAGTAAGCCATGCAACACGGAAACAGAAGAGATGCGGACAGCTCAAACGCTAGCGTTTGGTTTGTCTGTGTCTTTTCTCTTTCACTTCTGCATGCCTTCATCCTACAATGAATTCCTATAAACAAACTGAAATTTCTGTGATTCGTAAAATTATTCTCTGAATCAGTTTTAAACACTTCATGCCATTTCATACATGTTCACATTGTAATGACAACCTACTGTTTTATTAATAAGCACCTAAACTACAGGCACAACACCCTGCGAATAATGCGTAGTCCTTAGCCACGTCACCACCATTGTTAAGCATTACATATATATATATATGTGTGTGAGTGAGTGAGTGAGTGAGTGAGTGAGTGAGTGAGTGAGTGAGTGAGTGAGTGAGTGAGTGAGTGAGTGTGTGTGTGTGTGTGTGTGTGTGTGCGTGCGTGCGTGCGTGCGTGCGTGCGTGCGTGCGTGCGTGCGTGTGTGTGTGTGTGTGTGTGTGTGTGTGTGTGTGTGTGTGTGTGTGTGTGTGTGTGTGTGTGTGTGTGTGTGTGTGTGTGTGTGTGTGTGTGTGTGTGTGTGTGTGTCATTCCATGCCAAGTGTCCCAGACGTGGCGCTCGCACATCGCAGATTTTGCTGATAAAATTTGTGCCTTTTTCCTGTGCCACATGGAGTATTGTGGCAAAACACTCTTGCTCGAAAAAACTTTTGACAATCATGGTGCCCCCTCGAAATTCGCTTCTATTTATTAAACTGTACCTAATAGAAAAATGTGTATCAGTGATGCTACCAAGGACTTCTGATTTGGAGCAATTTTTGGAGCAGCAAAATTTCCGTTTTGGAGCACTTTGGAGCAGCAAAATTTTCATCTTGGAGCACTTTGGAGCAGATAATTTTGCATCTGGGAGCACTTTGGAGCAGTGAATTTTACATCGTGGAGTGCAATACAGAAGCATATTGCATTAACATTCAAGCACCTGAGTATTATTATGGGGCTCTTATGAAGGGTAGAAATATTTCGATTCATTGCAAATCTCATGGAAAAAATCAACTCAGGAGCATAGGCGTGCGCACAGGGGGGGCAGGGGGGGGGCGGCCGCCCCCCCCTCCCAATCACCTAAGAGGGGGGGCGCAAAATCTGCCCCGTACATTGACCCTTGCGACAGCAATTATATGGACACTCTCGGCGGATTTTTGCCGTCGCCGTTGCCGTAATTTTCCGTATAAAGTCCAAATTAATAACATCACAACGCGCATTCTAGCCGCGGGTAAAAGCTCGCGAGCACTGGCGACGAACGCGGCTGAAGCGGAGATTAAACTAGCCGGCCGTCTGTCTCCGCCGCACGGACAGTGATAACACCTTCCCGCGTGCGGGCCTGCCGTCGATCGCTCATCAAACGGAGAGGAAACGCCCTGCCCGTCTTTCGTAAGAAGCATGAAGGGACGCCAGGGGAGCGGAAAGGAGGTGGGGGCGAGCGCATCGTTCGAAGGGCGCAGTCGCTTGCGCGCGCGCTATCTCGAGGCATCAGGAGACGGCTCGTAAACTTGCTGCGCTCAGCGCTTACTTCGCGTTTAGAGAACTCAGAGCAAGAAAACGCTTCGGTTCCTGGAGGGGCCATATTCGCTTAAACCAGCGTTTTGTCGAGCTCGCGAGATCGGATCCAAAAGAGTTAGCTGCTAGTCTTACTTCGTTTCACAATACAATTTTTTGGTATCGCATTCATTGCTTCGCTCTTAAGCGAAACTGAGTTTTTTTAACCGTTAGCCATTGACTCCCGCAAGCGAGAGGCGGACGTGTAACATGGCGTAGCCGCTTCACTGTGGGTCGTCAGCGACGGGCCCGCTACTACCGCTACTGACAGCTGCGCATTTGCGGCTGCTCCGACCAGGAGATATGATTTTCTTAATGAGATGACATTTTTAAGAAAAGCAAGCAAAAAATTCGAATTGGAACCCTAGCACGTGAGCTCGAAAGGGCAGGGCCTTTTAGGGGGTATTTACCGAAGAGTGATTAGAAACTCGGACGCGTGCTCGCGGAAGGAATTACGAAAAAGCTGTTCTGGATGAAGATCCATGGATAAAGCATATCTGAGGAAAAGTGTCAACGCGTTTCCACCGTTCGCGTGCTCTCCATAAACGCGAAGCAAGGAAAATTCGATATTGTCCCATATATGCACTGCGAGCTATCCCAGATTTCATTCCGTGATGTCCGGAAACAGAAGTGACAGACATTTTAGCGGCACTCATGTAGTTATTACTGAACATTGCTTTCCTTACGTGCCGTGCGACGCTTGAAACGAGCTATCAGCAGCGTTTCTGGAACAGACGACGTCCGCCAATGAATCGCCGTCGCACTTTCTCGCTACCGATAGGCCTAGACGTCACGAGCCTCTGCGGAGAGCGCGTTTTGCTGTCGAGCCGACTTGCAGAACAGAAGCTGCGTCGGCACCGTGCATGGCATCGTGGCTTACTCGGAACGCACGCGCGAGCGCTATTTATTCAGCGGAATAATTCTTGGTCCATGATTGCGACTTTATTGGCAGCCCCAAGATCGAGCTGCACATGTTCTAACGCGCCGGCGGTGCGATTGCCGGTGATAGACGCCCCCAAACCCGAGACTTTGGCGCAGTTTGGCGCAAATTTCGTCGATATTATCAGGATGGCGCAGTAAATAAAATTTGGCGCACCTTGGCGCAGTTGGCGCAGGAGTGGAATCACTGGTGTATAAAATCTATTTTTGTGTGTTGAGCTACGAAACCGCGCTTGCGCTATCGCAGAGGTTCTGTTTAGTTGTCCCATTCATTATTTCCGATTTTTGTGTTTCACTACCAGCTACGTAGCTTCAAAAACTACAAATATCTTCAAAGTTCGTGAATTTTTCTTGAGCTATCTGGAACTCACCCTAACCAATATTAATCATAGCCTGATTTCCAGGAAAGTGTATTTTAGTACAGAAATGTTTAGGGGTAAAATAGACTTCGGATCTTTCCGAAACAATGGTGATATTAGAGAAAATGTACGATTTGTCGCATGTTTGACCATATTTTTCATACTGATGCGGTCCAAGTAAAAATCCTCGTCATGTGGCGTTTGATAGAAGACCTCATCGTTAGGTAACCAAGAAAGTCTAATCAAATCATTTTTTTGTTTTAAGGAAGAAAATAATTTTTGAATTTGGCCCTCCGAACGCGCAGTGCATTTCATTTTGTTGCCACTTCGCCGCAAAGCACGTGGTCGCCCTTAGAGCTGACACTCGTCACAGGCAGCGGCCAGATGCGAGATGCATGTCAGCGGCTCGTGAGTGGTCGAAAGTCTTGTCGCGCTGTCAGGGCGACGAGTAATGAATTTGCGTTACAATGTGAACTTGCTAGGCGGGCCCAATGGGAAGTATGGACGCCCGAGAGCAGCATGTGGAGTCGTTTGGCACAATGTCCTAGAGGGACGTCTGCACAACTAGCATACACATACTGAAAGAAATAATGCACACTGTATACACTTCTCAGGGTATACGTGTTGTACAGAAGGCCCTCTAGCACATTGTGCCAACGACGTCACAGGCTGCTCTCGGGCGTCCATACTTCCCATTGGGCCCGCCAAGCAAGCTCACATTGTAACGTGAATTCATTACTCGTCGCCCTGACATCAACGTGACAAGACTTTCGACCACTCACGCGCCACTGACATACATCTCGCATCTGGCCGCTGCCTGTGACGAGTGTCAGCTACAAGAGCTACCACGTACATTGCGGCGAAGTGGCAACAAAATGCACTGCGCGTTCGGAGGGCCAAATTCAAAAATTATTTTCTTCCTTAAAACAAAAAAAATGATTTGATTAGACTTTCTTCGTTACTTAACAATGAAGTCTTCTATCAAACGCCACATGACGAGGATTTTTACTTGGACCGCATCAGTATGAAAAATACGGTCAAACATGCGACAAATCGTACATTTTCTCTAATTTCACAATTTTTTTCGGAAAGATTTGAAGTCTATTTTACCCCTAAACATTTCTGTACTGAAATAAACTTTCCTGGAAATAATAATAATAATAATAATATCTGGGGTTTAACGTCCCAAAACCACGATTTGATTATGAGAGACGCCGTAGTGGAGGGCTCCGAAAATTTCGACCACCTGGGGTTCTTTAACGTGCACCAAAATCTAAGTACACGGGCCTCAAACATTTTCCTGGAAATAAGGCTATTATTAATATTGGTTAGGGTGGTTAGGGTTACCTCAAGAAAAATTCACGATCTTTGAAGATTTTTGTAGTTTTTGAAGCTACGTAGCTGGTAGTGAAACACAAAAATTCAGAAATAATGAATGGGACAACTAAACAGAACCTCTGCGATAGCGCAAGCGCGGTTTCGAAGCTCAACACACAAAAGTAGATTTTATACACATTTTTCTATTAGGTACAGTTTAATAAATAGAAGCGAAATTCGAGGGGGTGCCAGGACCGTCAAAAATGTTTTCGAGCAAAAATGTTTTGCCACAATACTCCATGTGGCACAGGAAAAAGGCACAAATTTTATCAGCAAAATCTGCGATGTGCGAGCGCCACGTCTGGGACACTTGGCATAGAATGACCCATTTATATATAAGAGCTACAGAAAGATCACGGAGGTCCTAATACTGTAGGAAGGTATTTGACACACGACGTACGTTTTAGTACTATGCTAATGCTAAAACGTACGTCGTGTGTCAAGTACCTTATATATATAAGGAATGATATATATATAAATGTATATATTTAGCGGTGGTATGGAGAGTTCTGTACAGAACTGAAATACAGAAACACCGTCCAGAAATACAGCGAGACACATTACTGTCAGAATGAGTGAGATATGAAAAGCAATAGTTTCGCTAACATCGTTCATTACTGTCAAATGCGGCAATGTACTAGACCTGGCATAAACATTAGCATAGCCAGCAGTCAGTTTTTATGAATAGGAATCAATGGCCAGCCATCAAGCACTTCTTTGCGACATCCATTACACATTTTATGTGGCATATAGCGCAAAACATGCAACATGTGTAGTTCTCATGCAGTACAGCATTCTCATGTAGTCATCTGAGATACAGGACCCCAATAGGTGACACAGCTTGCGTGCATGAGCTTGGCAGTGTCGTGTTCCCAGACCATGTCAGGGTCAGGTGGCATTCTGGCGAAAAGGAGAGCAGGTTGCACCGATTCGAGACGACTCACGGCCAGACCTTAAGCGTGGCTATTCCGAATTCTTGGACACGTCTTGACTACCTCGAGACACGAAGTTTCCAAGGAGGCTTCCTGGTCAAATGCAGCTGTAGAGCTTCAATGTGCAGTCTTGAAGCAACCTGAAATAGTCAAGTGCACAAAAACAAACCCATGATGACAGACAGATCGATCACCTTTTATTCTGATAAGGGCAGCGCTCACACACCAGATTCCATGAAGTGTCATGGCAATGAACAAAACCAGGGATACTCATTAACTTTGCTGTACTTTGAGGGTCTGTTACTCCCTTAGCCAGCTGCAACTGTTTCCGCTGCATGACCTCCGTACAATTAGAAGGATGTTTTTTTAGAGAACGCATATTTCTTATCAAAATTGCATAATAGTCACGCTCAAGATGTTTTCGCGCGCGCTCTATGTCAAGAAGGAAATAGTTTGCTGCAACTAAAATGGCAATGACGAGATTAATTAACAAAAACTCATTAATTCACTTTTAATTCCTGACTTGGAGGTAGTTGTTTATATTAGAAAGTTGTAGCGCGTGCCAATTTATGGCATACACATTTTTTTAATCGCGAAAGCTACACGTAATTCGTGATATTCATCCACGAATTTCACGGACGAAATCGAAACTGATAGCACCTGACGCGAAGGAAACGTCGCTTCTCTGTTACGTAAGCTCAGCGCTACACGTGAAAAGAAGGTGATGATAGTTTAATAAAGGTGGGCCAAAGCAGAATGTGATCAGGAAAATCTGCAAGCATTCAGAAATACACAACAGCTTATTATTTGGGTGCGATGTGTGGTACTTATCTGTAAACATAGAAAGAAAAGGTTGATATTACTGCGGTTTCGGTTGCGCGCATCTCGAAAGAAACAGATGAGCACCAAAAGCCACATGCAAAGGTAAGGCGATCCGCTGGCGCAAGTGAGATGACTTGCCACTTTTCACGAAAAGGTACGACCACGACGTGCCTTCATTCAAATTTCGTTACTGGCTTGTCGCGGGCAGCTCCGGTCTGACGTATCAGAAGAACCGCGTTTTCTGTGCGCCGGACACGATCAGTTTTGATTTAGCCTTTAAAATTTCACAATAAATATCTCGAGTTACGTAAAACTTTCATGATTTCTGAAAAATGGGGATGCCATAAAGTGGCACGCACTACAAATTTCTAATATAAACAACTGCCCTCAAGTCAATAAATAAAAGTTAGTTAACGGGTTTTTGTTAATTAGTCCCGTCAACGCATTTTTTGTTGCGGCAGAATATTTCCGCCTCGAACTAGAGTACCACTGGAGCGAACTAGAGTGTGACTGGAGCGTGACTGTCATAGAATGTTTTTATAAAAGATATGTATTGTCTGAAAAAAAATCACCCTGTATAGCATGGCAGCAGTATTTTGATAATAATAATAATTGTTGGGGTTTGACGTCCCAAAACCATGATAAGATTATGAGAGACGCCGTAGTGGAGGGCTTCGGAAGTTTCGACCACCTGGAGTTCTTTAACGTGCACCTAAATCTAAGCACACGGGACTAAACCATTTTCGCCTCCATCGAAAATGCGGCCGCCGCGGCCAGGATTCGATCCCGCGACCTGCGGGTCAGCAGTAGAGCAGCATAACCACTAGACCAGCAGTATTTTAACGAATACCTGTAGGTCGCGGGATCGAGTCCTGGCCTCGGCGGCTGCATTTTCGATGGAGGCGAAAATATTTGAGGCCCGCGTACTTAGATTTAGCTACACGTTAAAGAACCCCAGGTAGTCGAAATTTCCAGAGCCCTCTACTACGGCGTCTCTCAATCATATCGTGGTTTTGGGACGTTAAACGCCAAATATTATTATTAGTTTAACGAAAAAGAAAACTGCAAAATGTGTATACAGCTACACGAAATATGGCGAATGTACGACAAGACTAGGCTTGCCTTCACTGCCTTCTTTCTGTCGCGTCATTGTGAGCGTGCCCTTCTAGTGCCTGGCTTCAGAACAGCTGCACGAAGGTGCAGCTATTCTCAAAGGCCTAATGTGCCATTTTTTCTTCAGATCTATATCAACAGGCAAAGGTCTCGTTTTTCCATTTGTCTGGAAGGACAACCCACCAGCCAGCGTTGACCAGCATAAAGGGTTGGGAGCAAACTGTGCAGCACAAACATCACCTCAAACCTCAAACAATTGAGGTGATGAGAAGCGGTCAAACAAAAAGGAACAGTGCTGAAGTGACTTATATACATATTAAAAACAACAGCTGATTATGGCACGAAATTGGGACAATTAAGGCATTGTAAAAGAATGTCAAATGAGGTACCCTGCTGTAAAAAGTGCTAAATATTCATTGCAGACTATGGCGAATAGAATTCAAATACGATACAGCGAGAGGTTCGAGGTATAATGACGAAGTAATAATTGCTAGAGATTTTTGAGCGAAAAGCACGATACGATCAAGCCTTTATACATAGTGGGAGACCACGGATTAATTTTAACTACTTGGAGTTCTTCAACGTGCACAAATTAAAGGGCATGGGAGTTTCTGTATCTCGCCCCCATCTAAATGCAGCTGCCGGGGTCAGGAATAGAACCCGCGTTCTTGGGCTTCGCAGCGTAACGCTTCCAAGTCCATTTTAAAGGATTTTTGTCCACTGCCCACAACATCACTGTAGACTGTATCTTTGTGTTGAAAATAATACCGAACTGAACCACGGCTGGTATAACAAAGGCATCCAATATCCACGCAACACAGCGTTTGAGCAGTATGTTTACTGCCATTATTACTAGCTGGTGTTGTGTTTACTATTAGGTACTAGCACCACACCACATTAGACAAAGCAAGTATCACAGGAGGATGAGGTTATGCTCGTATGCAGTTCGTGGACAAAAAAAAAACTACAACTTTGAAGTGAACTCACATTTACCTTTGTTGCATGATAATTTTTAGTACCATAAGATTAAGTCACCACTGTTTCAATTAAACGAAGCCGTGCTGCAAAAGCTATTGCATCAAAGCTTTATAGCAGTTACACACGCACGCACGCGCACACACACACACACACACACACACACACACACACACACACACACACACACACACACACACACACACACACAAACAAACAAACACGGCGAGAAGTTCGAATATGCAGGGAATAAATACCTATTAAACGTGTTTCAACGTCTGGGTAGCAAAGGAAAGAAACAGTAAATTCTAGAGTTTCACGAGTCAAAATCATGATCTGGATATTAGGCATGTTGGCGCCGGGTGCATTAGATTTATTTTGATCAGCTGATCTTACTTACCCTTCAAATATATATCGGTGCAACGTTGCTCTACGTGTCACCACACTCGACTTGCAACCGAGATTTCAAACTCGCAATTTCATGTTTTTCTGGCATGTATGGAATAAGGAAACACGATATTGGCGCGCACCACTCCGTTTTACCTGCTACTGGATAGTCCAGTGCGGCTTTCGTCGTTGCCAAGCCATTGAAACACGATAGCAAAATCCGTGCAACTGGAACATCAGAAAGACAAGTGGCAAAGCTACGTGTGAAGCGAATAAAAGAGTTGTAGGCAGAAGCCGGCAGAACTCACCTGAAATCTATAACGATCGTTGGAGCGTCGTCCACAGGCTTCGTCTGTCGGTTCCACTGGGATCCGTCATGCGCTGCCATCTTGCTCAGGCAAGTTCACGACGAAACGAAGCTTACTGCAGAAACTTCTCCGTCCGGAGGCTGCTTTTCCCAAACACTGAGTGACACTGCTTCAGCCAGACACGACAAGAGCGAGCCGACGATACGACACTACGCCACGAATGCATAGCACGAAGAAAGTCACGCAAAACGATCACTTGCAATCACGCTTGACGACACAGATTATTCTGGCGGACTAAAGAACGACCACAACGAGACGGATCGCGAACAATGCCGTCTAACGACGCCAAAATGGCTGTCTCGTATTGATGGCTTCGGCTTTGGATTAAAGTAGCCTCCACCACATATAGGAGGTTGTGCCTCCACGGACGCCTATATGGTTTCGGTTTTGTTTTGGTGCTATAGAACACACATCCATGCATAGTTAAAGCTCTATTAAATAATAATAGGGTGGAGGAGGCGAAGCGTGCCCTGTGTGTGTGTGTCTGTAAGGGCTGTACGGGGGGAGGGGGCGCAGGTGAACGTGCATCCCCTGCTCTAGGGGCTAGGGAGAGTGCGGTGAGGCCGTGTGTGCGTGCCTAGCGCTCAACGTTTGCTGAGCGATTTGGTGGCCCGCGCGGATTATCGTGAATATATAGTTTAGCTGTGGCGGGCAGAAATGATGACCACGCGCGCTATAATTCTGGTAGTATCGTCGCTCTTTAGGAGACGCGGTAAAGCGTCGCCTTGATAACCAGTGTGCGGTGTTATCATGCCAGCTTTGCGGCACATGTTTTTACGGCCGTCGAGTTAGATGTGTTCCCGATCGCCAGTGCGTTCAACACCATGCACGTCCATTTCACTAATAAGCGTATGTTTTCTGCCATACATGCTGTCGTAGGAATCTACAAACCTCGCTTGCGAACGTGCGAAGATTCGCAAATTTGTCAGCGCTGCCATAGTTAAACGTTTTCATAACTCTCAATGTTTCGCTTGGGGGCAAGATTTTTTAAGAACCCTGTTTGCTTGTAGACGTTTTCGACGCGCTGTTTCAGCAATATCGTAACTGAAGCCATAACACAATACGTGCGTAATTCCACATTTTACGATCCCATGCTATATATTCTCAACCAAAAGTTTTCGGTATACCACAAGCCAAAGCAGCGAACTGTATCTTGGTCGCAGCCAGTGAAGCTTTCTTTTAAAAGAAAACCCACCCTGTATATGCAGAACCATCACTGACTCCCTTGGAGCAAGGGAGTCATCTATTTCATTCAGGAGCGTCGACCAGAGCATTGTGACTCCCCTTAGAAAAAAAGGTGGTCATCGGCTGTCACAAAGAGAGTCAAGCAGACGTGACTCCCTTTTGACTCTCTTTTTTTTTAAGAGTGTAGTGGATATACGAACAGTATTAGTGTGGCGTCTTATTATAAAGCGGATGCATTAAGCTCAGAGCAAAATGGTAATTCTTTGCAATAGGCACGCTATCTAAGTAAAAATGCGAAGAAACAAAAAAATGCGCATTTGGCACATGATGTAAAATGCAATAAGTAGTCAATGGAAGAAACTTTAAATATATAAAAAGAACAGCAAGCTTGCAGCGTAACGCGCAAACAGCATCGAAAACAATATCAATATTACCATGTGCACAGATTATTATCACCACTTTGAGATCATTAAGACTATTAATAAGAATTCAATATAAGTAACAGGATCGAATAAATCGATATCTACATGTGCATACAAAGGAACGCACAAAAAAAGAAAAAGCCGTGCATACTGCGCATATGCCATACTATACAATACAATCTGTTCATCTTGCGGTAAAGCTCGAGGTGTCAACATCATCGTCATCATTAATACGCTTTGTTGGAGCATTTTAATAGTAAAAAGCCTGCATATTAAAGGCCGAGCTTTCGAACTTTTTGTCTCGGGATATCGTTGAGCACAGACTACAATTCCTTTTGTTACAGAAATTATCGCTAATAACATTGTTCAAATAACACAGCGCGTCGTCTCCTAGGAAGATGCATCTTTCGCGAGCACTTGAGAATTTCTAATTGATGATCCTAGCGTTGTTTCATGGATTCTGAAGCTGTCTAGTGCGCGTTAATTCCTTTGTGCAGTTTTGCTGCACCAATCTTTCACTTGCGCATTAAATTTTCATTGAGATATGGACATTCTCGATTTGTTCTTGCCGTCGCCGTCATGTTCCGTATATATTCCAAATCCATAATATCGCCTCACGCGTAGTATGTTCTACGTGTTCTTCTGCTCGAGCGCCTATCGACGGCAGCCCCCACGTGCAAGGGCTGCCGTCGATAGGCGCTCGAGCAAATAGGAGACGCTCTGCCCGTCTTTCGTCGCGCAAACGCCGCTTGAAAGTAGGAGCGGAGGCGGGAGTTGCGTGCATCCGGGAGGAAATGTCTGCCTTGACTTACAGGGCGTGGGCGCCCGCGGTCGCGCGCACTGTATTCGCAACTTTCAGCTACGGTGGCGCCGCCACGCGGCAACCGGTGAAAGCCGCGTTCCGGCGATAGAACGAAAACTTGCCTGGCGACAACGTGCGGGCTGTGCTTCGTCGTCGGTGTGTCCTGCAACTTGTTGTGCGTGTGGCCAGTGAATTACGATGGATTTTGTTGCTGCAACATTGTGGAAGTTTTGCGGTTCAGTAATGGGTAAACAGCACAAGAGAAATCGCGTGTACTGCGTGCCAAAATGCTCAAACCGTATACCGAGAAAGGCGTCGTAAACGTGGCTGGTTTTCCCTTGGACCGGCGGCAGAAAAGTGAATGGGATATCCACGTGCGCATCGGGAAGCTTGTCATACGAGAAAATGATGGTTTCCATCGTGCTTCTCAAATCGGCTGTATTTTGGAACACAACTGAATTCCTCGGATATTACGTGCCAATACCACGATACGATTATGGGACGCGCTGTAGTGAGGAGCTCCGGGTGAATTTGGACCACCTGGGGTTCTTTAATGTGCTCCTAAATCAAAGCACGCAGGTCATCTTTTGCATTTTTCCTCCATCGAAATGCGGCCGCTGTGGCCGGGAATCGAACCCGCGTGAACATGCATCGCAACACCTTACGTACTGCGCTACCACGGTCCTGGGAGACAGCAGGCGAGTGCTCTTTTTTTTTTGCTTAATTTAGAAGACGGCGGTCAATAAAACTATGCCTTCGCGAGCGAAAGCCACATCAAAACAGCCTGTCGCAACTGACACCGGCGAGCGGCGGCTAGGCAGACGCCGCTGCCGTACGCAATCGAGCACAAGCACGCCGTAGAGTGAGCAAATTTTGCTAACACGATTGATATTGTACTCTTATGTCAGGCGTCGACATACGCAATCCGTTTTCTCGACACCCTCAACATTAAAAGCAAAGGTGGAAGCGAAGCAAGCCGGTTAAGTAAGACGGCCAGCAGTGTCACTGCTTATCTGCGAATGCATCGCAGGTGCCTTCGCATCGTGGTTCCCGATCTCGCGAGTGGTGTGGACGCCGGTGCTTTTTTTTATTAGTGCCACACTGGAAGTACCGCATTATTGAATTAGGCATTAGTTTGCATGATAAAATAATTGTAGCACATCTTTTTCATGCCACCGATAAAGGCGATACCGGCAAATACTTCGGCATCCTCGGACATGATGATGGGAGCGGTAAGAAACCGAGCTGCGGCACGACGTTGCCTGTCTCCCGTACTGCTGCCACTATGGCTATACGGCCGTGCGATCGCCGGACCGGGCGGATGAGAAAAATCTGCCGAGTTTAACGCACGCCGGACGCCCGATACGGCGAAACATCACCATTCCAGCTGCTACACAAGCGCGTAGGGCGTCAAATCGGATGCAAAATCGTGCCGTGTGTCTCGCAGTTTATGCTCTCAAGCGTGAGCCACTCCATGCATAGGAAGTTCAATGCGGTGGAAAATTATCCCAGCCGGCAAGCAGCAGCAACCAGCGACAGCACATGCGGTGATCGCTCCGTGTGTACGGGTGATCACCGCATCGACAGCCATATTGGATTTCTTGTGGCGCCCCCTATAGTTGCTGAAAGTTGCGAATTATCTTTGGGGGAAATCAGCGGACGGCCCATACTTCTGTAGGTGTTGTGCTTTCATCGCGAAGTATGAGTTGAAGCCATAGACATAACGAAGGTCGCTTTGCTCGCTGCAGCTGCCGCATTCCCTTCCAGCATTCTGTTGAGTTACGGCAGGTCGGATGCCACAGGAGTGAGCTGCTACCCTTACTTCGTATTTCATCCGAATTCGTTGCTTTCGCATTAATTGCTTAGCCCTTGCGGCGAAACTGCGACTTTTTCTTCGATTAGTTAGCTTGCTAGATTTTGCTTTTCGTGTTACTTGTGTATATACATATATAATTTGTCTGACGTCGCGCACGAGCAACAATGTGTCATTGCAGTGCCGTTAGAGCCTACTGTCGATTTATCACTATAATGCTACCATCTCTTAGAAAATTGCTCATTATTGATATGATAATGCCACCGCTGTTGTGTTGGTGCCTCGCCGGGAATACAGTAGTGCCGCTATTCTATTCGAACGCTCAATAACACATGATGTTTGTGCTTGAAGAGCGCATGAATGAGAGCCGCCTCATTCCGTGAGACCACCGCTTGAAGCATACACTCAGTCTAACTTTGGTCGCTGCAAAATACGTTTGCATTAGCGATTTCCGAATGATCGTTTCTTATCTGTCATTCCCCTGCACCCGATATTCCGCACGAAACAAAAAAGCGATCTGACTTGGTGGTCATTGTGTAACCTAGAGAAGAGACACGCTCTGCAAAGGCCAGAGAAGTTACAATCAGAAATCCTGGAACAAGGACACGGCATTTAGGCGAGGGGCCTTGCCGATAATGATGAAATAATTATATCTGGGCTTTTACGTGCCAAAACCACGATATGATTATGAGGTGCGCCGTAGTGGAGGGCTCTTGGAAATTTCGAGCATCTTGTGTTCTTTAACATGCGCTGACATCGCACAGTACATGGGCCTCTAGCATTTCGCCTCCATCGAAATGAGGCCGCCGTGGCCGGGATTGAACCTGCGACCTTCGGGTCAGCAGCCGAGCACCGTAACCGCTACACCACTGCGGCGGACGAGGGGCTATTGCCGAAACGAAGCCTAAAGACAAGGGAGGGGACAAGTCGCTTTGTCTAAACGTATGCTCCTACGACACCACTTGTCCGACGATTTATATTCGTACAAGCTAGCGCTTCATATTTTGTCCTACTGAACAATCCACAAGAAGGTCCGTACCTTCCTGGGCGAACTTGTCAGCTTGACGTCGCACATGTAGGCCTCGCCCGCGCTGAGTTCGAGGAGACCCGTGAGCATTTGGAAAGTCGTGCTCTTTCCCGCGCCGTTCACACCGAGAAGCCCAAAGCACTCGCCCCGACGGATAGCCACGCTGAGGCCCTTGACAGCCTCGAAGGAACCGAACCACTTGCACAGATCATGCGCCACCAGCGTGTAGCCCCGTCGCTCTAGCTCGGGCGACGCGCTGGTCTTCGCCAGGTTCTCGACGAGCTCCTTCTCAGCCTTCACGTCTTCGTCCATGGCGTCCTCAGTTCCGCGATGTGGGACGCCAACGACTGAACGCAGAAATTGAGAAAAAACATGGTTGATCCCTCCGTCATAGGAATCGGAATAACACGAAAGTAAAGCGTGCCCTTACAAAAGTAACTGATTTCCCTTACAGAAGTAACTGAATGTTTACTGTACATTGATATAAGAGAGTTTGCAGAATGTATATTGATGTCTGGCAGCTATAGCACCGTTTAACGTGGATGTGCCTACTTTGATAATTGGTAGTGCATCTCCATCCCGACGACTAACGTCCATGTTAAATGATTAAACAAACCCTTGTGGTAGCTGTAGTAGCCAGCGGTGAAAGCATAATCAAAGAACGAAGTGTGATAGCCAGAAGAGCGTCGCATATTGGACGCAGAACTTGGTCGCCATCCCGCGGCATGTTAAAATGTGATTGAACACCACGGCCGGACTAGAGGGAGACGCAAAAGCGCGTCGTGCCGCCCCGGTAGCCCGGCCGCGATTTTTCTATAAAAAAAAGGGGAACGCGGTGTAACAGCCATGTGAGATAGGCGCGCGTCTCAGAGCTATGATCGAGGCCGACGCTTTTACGGATGGATGGATGGATGGATGCTATGAGCATCCCCTTTATAACGGGGCGGTGACATGTCTGCCACCATGCTCGAAGGGAAAAAAAAAACCTTCCTTGTTTCATGTTGTCCTAATGCCTTATCTACATTGATTAAATCTATGTTATTATACCAAACAATATAAATTCACGGTCCATCTCTCTGCCTCTTAAGCCAGAATGACCTTTTTTTTCCCCCAATTATTTATTTTTGTACTTTATCTCTACTTTTCTGCCACCAATACTCTAACCGTCTCTTACTTGTTTCTATCGCGGGCGTGTTCAGCTTTCCATTGTTGTCCCTAAAACCCAAGGCTTCATGTAGACTCGTGCCCACACGTATACCTGGGTGAATATCGCCACATTCAATTAGTACATGTTCCATCGTTTCCTTAGTTCCCCCGCAGCATGTACATTGTTCTTCGTTACTGAATCTCGCTTTATAACTACGCGTTCTAAGGCAGCCCGACCTTGCTTCAAACAGTAAAGCGCTTCCCCTTGAATTATCATAAAACATTTCCCTCCTTATTTCGTTTTTTCCTTTTCGGTAGTTACTCAGAGCCGGCTTCTTTTCCATCGCTGTCATCCAATAAGTCCTCTCCGCCTCTCTGACCTTCCGCTTAATGCTCTTTGTTGCCATATCGCCCGCACTGTCAGCCGTATATTTACTGGTGAGCCTCCTAGTTCTTTTTCTCCACTGCGTGTCAACGCTTTTTCTATACAAATACCTGAAAACCTTCTCTGCCCATCTACTCTTCTTTTTTTATTATTGAAATAGAAAACAAATGAAGGACTCTTCTTCATTTTCCTCAGCCTCTCTTCGAATCCCATTTTGCTCTGCGCTTCCCTCACTTCAAAGCCTGTCCATCCCATATCACCCTGGCAATGGACGCTTGGCTAAGGTCGCCACCTCGCGGTGTGTTAAGCCATTGACAAAATTGAACTTCAATTGAAAACGCGCCGAATGGGAGGGACGTGTAACGCGTTGCAGGTGCTAATCGCGGAGCCCACAGTAATGACAAATTTATTTTACTGCTCCCAGAAGGCAACACCACCCCGCCGACCGGGAGAGTGGTAGATATAAAAGACGCGTTTCTACAGCCTCCAGAGTCTGTGACCGTGGCGCAATGGATAGCGTGCCCGGCATCTGTCGTTGCTGACCGTGCAGTAGCGGGTTCGATGCCCGTTGACGGAACTTTTTTTCCTTGCCATCTAATCGTGTATATTTTTTCTATGTCATTTCCGTGACGGAAATACGTCACTGAAGTCTTGGTGACCCCGGCATAAAACACTTTCGTATTAAAAAGCGAGGGACTGCACACCACTGCAAGTGTATCGCATGTGCCTCAAGGTTTCTTTTCGCTCAGGAGTGTGCTCTTCAGGATAGATGGATTGCATTGAGGTCTTTGAAACAGCCACGTTGGAGCACCAACATGGTGGGACGCGACCTTTGTGATGTCACGTTAGTGTTATCATTACATTGCGAACTGGTTCTTTCGCTATTCATGCGCTGAGGACCAATAACGTTCCGGCAATGTCGTTATCACACTGAAGCAGGTTAATCGCCGCGCGATTATACTGCCTTGACGTCATCTAAGCCACCATGTCGTGCTTCCGTGATGTCCCGTGCAAGCTGCCAATACATAAACAATCCCTGGGGGTGTCGCTGGAGCCAACCTCTCTACAAGCAGACTCGTCTTTCTCAAGGCAGCAACTGCTTTTCCAGTTGTTCCTTTGCATGCATAGAAGTCTCAGACCATGTTCGTTAATTTCGAAATTGCGTAATCATAAAAGAAGCTAAGGCGTACAAACATGGAAGCGGACAAGACAACACAAACGAACGAAGAGAAGAGAACAAAAAACACAAACATCGACTTTTAACTAAAAGGGTGCACTGTGGCGAAAATAAAGTAGACACAAAACTTTTCTGCGCATGCGCAGGTATGGTAGCGCCACCTGTCAATCAGGCACACGTGGGGTCCTCCGTGACAGTTAAATGTTTAAGCATTTCATTTCTTCTTTATGTAAGTTAATCGAACGCTCCTCATCGTTCCTGTGTCAGTATAACACTGCGCATTCGTCTAATTACTGCGCATTAACACTGTGCACTCTCGATATTGTAATGAAAGATTAGATGGTAAGCATCCGGTTAACCTCTTATGCTCCTTTAGTATCTAACAGATTAACACAGCGGCCAGCCTGCCGCACGTACAATTGGCCGCAGCTACAAGGATTCTTACGTATATACCACATCAACACTAAAGTCTTCTTTAAATTGTCGACAGTGTAAATGTGCATCCAAATTCTATGAATACACAATGTTGTACAGGCCAAAGAATGAAGCCCGCCTAATGGTTGAGCATTGGTATATCGATAATAGTGGAAGCGCGTGCGTGAAGCAGTCTTCGATCAACTTTACGTAAAAAAGCACTAAACAGTTACATCTCACGAAGAACTCTGCGTGTCCGGGATTAACAGGTGGCGGTACCAACCTGCTCATGCAAAGATAAGTTTTGTGTCTACTTTCTTCTCCGCCGCACTGCGCGCTTGCAGTTGAAAGCCAGCCTTTGTGCCGTCCTCTTCAGTTGCGTCCGCGCATGCACGCCTTACCTTCTGTTATGTTGAATCGTTAGCTTTCTTTCGTTCAAATAATAGACTTCCGAGCTAAAAGAAAATAGCTGGTTCTATACCTACTTAGCACCTCTACTAGGACAGCAAGCGCAAACCTGAATCAATGATCTTGCGAAGATTCAAGCCGTATCCCGAGTACAGAAGGCTGAGGAAGACGAAGAGTACCAGGTCTTCGACCACAAGGAGCAAGATGTCTGGCATTGCGCTGTGCTCTGACATCGAGAAAAAGCTGACGCTGCACGGATCCTCTTGATCGTCGGTCATGTCACCGTCAGCTGCGACACAGGAGAAGCAATGTACGCGCCATGGCTAAAAAAAAAATGCCTTCTAATATGCATGCGCACGTATGCGTATTCTATTTCAATTCACCAACAACCAACAGAAAAATACTGGCTGACGCACGCAATGTGGAAACCCATGTTATGTTAAGCAACCTGCAAGGAACGTGCTATGCCACATTGCTAAACTTTCAAGCAAGACTGAAATAAATTAAACCCGTGTACAGCGCCAGGGCTGTACACGGGTTTTATTCCCATTGGCAGGAAGTGAGGTGATATAAATAAAACAAAGCAAATGGTGGGGGTAGGCACCTGGGTTGTACACGGGTCCTATTCCCGCCGACAGGAACCGGGGGCATAAATAAAACAAAGCAAATGGTGGGGGTAGGCACCTGCGCTGTACACGGGTCTTATTCCCGTCGACAGGAACCGGGGGCATAAATAAAACAAAGCAAATGGTGGGGGTAGGCACCTGGACTCTACAGGGGTTTTATTCCCGTCGACAGTAACCGGAGGGCATAAATAAAACAAAGCAAATGGTGGGGCTAGGCACCTGGGCTGTACACGGGTTTTATTCCCGTCGACAGTGACCGGAGGGCATAAATAAAACAAACCAAATGGTGGGGGTAGGCACCTGGGTTGTACACGGGTTTTATTACTGTCGACAAGGACCGGGGGCATAAATAATACAAAGCAAATGGTGGGGGTGGGCACCTGGGCTGTACACGGGTTTTATTCGCACTGACAGGAACCAGGGGGTATAAACAAAGCAAAACCAGTGGTGGAGGGAGGCACCTGGACTGTACACAGGTTTTATTCCCGTCGGCAGGAATCCGGGTGCATTATTAAAACAAAAGAAGTGGTGGGGGTAGGCACCTGGACTGTACACGGGTTTTATTCCCATCGACAAAAACCGGGGAGCATAAATAAAACGAAAGAAGTGGTGGGGAGAGGCACCTGGACTGTACACGGGTTTTAATCCCGTCGACAGGTACCTGGGGCATAAATAAAACGAAACAAGTGGTGAGAGAGGCACCTGGACTGTAGACGGGTTTTATTCCCGTCGACAGGAACCGGGGGCCATAAATAAAACGAAAGAAGTGGTGGGGAGAGGCACCTGGACTGTACACGGGTTTTATACCTCGGTCACAGTGGCAAACGTACCCTGTCACACGAAGCAACTTAAGTGCACTTTGAGGGAGTGCACTTCGCCGCTAGTGTCATTTGTACGCTGTCACACGGGAACGCTTAGTGACACTCGCTGCAAAGCGCACTTGCCGGCGAGTGCGTTCGCCAAACTCACTTCGCTGCGACGGAGTGTGTAGCCTCGGTAGCAGTGGCTCAAGAATAAATAAGTTACTATCCGAAGGCGAGTTCGTAGCATTTGTTAAACTATTGTTTTCGTTATTAGGAATATTCCTATGCATTGAAGCATATTATACCTCAAAAAACTACTTCGCTATTCTCGTTCTCAGGCAGTTTACAGCCACGACCGCCAGGGGCATGCCCAGCACGCACCGTGCAATGGCCGCAGCCGCCGCGTTTGTACGTAAAAATTATTTTTAAGGTCTGCTTATAGCTGTAATACATTAGTAGTTAAGAACCATTGCCTGACATAACAAATATCTGTTGTGCTGCTTAAGTACCCATCGCCATTACCATCATTTCCAAAGCACACTCCCCTTTCTCGTGTAGCAGCGCGCCGCCAAAATGACGTTCTGAGGACGTCAGTGCACTCGCTCAAAATGACAATAAATCTGCCAGTGTGACCGGGGTATGTCATTTTGAGCGAGTGCACTTACGCTCACAGAGTGTCACTTTGGCGGCGCGCTGCTACACGAGAAAGAGAAGTGTGCTTTGGAAATGATGGCAGTGGCCATTGGTGGTTTAATAGCGGAACATATATTTGTTATTTTTGGCAATGCTCGCTGTTTAATAGCGTATTAGAGGCATGAACATAATTTACAATAAACTTTGCGCGCAAATGAAGTAAATATTGCAACCGCATAACATCACTGGTCATCGCGAGCAGAGACATGTCATATCAAAGACGAATCGAAAACAAAAATGGCGGACTCCAGTGCAGAAGGCATGGCAGAAGGGACGCGAGTGGTGACGGGCGTTTGGAGCGTGTTTTGGCAGCACTCATTTGCTCCTCCCAGAGGCGTATGAGCGCTCGCGTCTTTGCGTGGGACCACGTTGTCTTCGTGGAAGTGGCACCCGTGGCACACGCCATCGCAAATGACTAAAGAATGACTGACCTACACATGTGCAAGGAAGTAAACAACGCGACGGACGCGGCCATTGCACGGCATGTGCTCCCGCATCCCCCTAGCGGACGTGACCGCAAACTGCCCGAGGGCGAGAGTAGCGAGGTTTTTTGTTGTAGTATGATTTGTTTGAATACGTGGCAGTATTCCTAATGACGAGAACGATGGTTTAAAAACACCATGATCGCCGCGTTTTGCATTAGCGTATTTATTTGCAAGCCACTGCTACCGAGGCTAGACACTCCGTCGCAGCGAAGTGAGTTTGGCGAACGCACTTGCCGGCAAGTGTACTTTGCAGCGAGTGTCACTAAGGGTTCCTGTGTGACAGCGTGCAAATGACACTAGCGGCGAAGTGCACTACCTCAAAGTGCACTTAAGTTGCCCTGTGTGACAGGGGTATTATTCCCGTCGACAGGAACCGGGGGGCATAAATAAAACGAAAGAAGTGGTGGGGAGAGGCACCTGGACTGTACACGGGTTTTATTCCCGTCGACAGGAACCGGGGGGCATAAATAAAACGAAAGAAGTGGTGGGGAGAGGCACCTGGACTGTACACGGGTTTTATATCCGTCGACAAAAACCGGGGAGCATAAATAAAACGAAAGAAGTTGTGGGGAGGGGCACCTGGATTGTACACGGGTTTTATTACCATCGACAGGAACCGTGGGCATAAATAAAACGAAAGAAGTGATGGGGAGAGGCACCTGGACAGTACACGGGTTTTATTCCCGTCAACAGGAACCGGGGGGCATAAATAAAACGAAAGAAGTGGTGGGGAGGGGCACCTGGGCTGTACACGGGTTTTATTCCTGTCGACAGGAACCATGGGCATAACTAAAACGAAAGAAGTGGTGGGGAGGGGCACCTGGGCTGTACACGGGTTTTATTCCTGTCGACAGGAACCATGGGCATAACTAAAACGAAAGTGGTGGGGAGAGGCACCTGGACTGTACACGCGTTTTATTCCTGTCGACAGGAACCGTGGGCATAAATAAAACGAAAGAAGTGGTGAGGAGAGGCACCTGGACTGTACACGGGTTTTATTCCCGTCGACAGGAACCGAGGGGCATAAATAAAACGAAAGAAATGGTGGGGAGAGGCACCTGGACTGTACACGGGTTTTATTCCCGTCGACAAAAACCGGAGGGCATCAAATAAAACGAAAGAAGTGGTGGGGAGAGGCACCTGGTCTGTACACGGGTTTTATTCCTGTCGACAGGAACCGTGGGCATAAATAAAACGAAAGAAGTGGTGGGGAGAGGCACCTGGACTGTACACGGGTTTTATTCCCGTCAACAGGAACCGGGGGGCATAAATAAAACGAAAGAAGTGGTGGGGAGAGGCACCTGGACTGTACACGGGTTTTATTCCCGTCGACAAAAACCGGGGCATAAATAAAACGAAACAAGTGGTGGGGAGCGGCACCTGGACTGAACACGGGTTTTATTCCTGTCGACAGGAACCGTGGGCATAACTAAAATGAAAGAAGTGGTGGGGGGAGGCACCTGGGCTGTACACGGGTTTTATTCCCGTCGATAGGAACCGGAGGGCATAGGTAAAACGAAACAAGTGGTGGGGAGAGGAACCTGGACTGTACACGGGTTTTAATCCTGTCGACAGGCACCTGGGACATAAATAAAACGAAACAAGTGGTGGGGAGAGGCACCTGGACTGTACACGGGTTTTATTCCTGTCGAAAGGAACGGTGGGCATAAATAAAACGAAAGAAGTGGTGGGGAGAGGCACCTGGACTGTAGACGGGCTTTACTCCCATCGACAGGAACCGGGGGCATAAATAAAACGAAAGAAGTGGTGGGGGAGGCACCTGGACTGTACACGGGTTTTATTCCCGTCGACAGGAACCGTGGGCATAAATAAAACGAAACAAGTGGTGGGGAGAGGCACCTGGACGGTACACGGGTTTTATTCCTGTCGACAGGAACCGGGGGGCACAAATAAAACAAAACAAGTGGTGGGGCTAGGCACCTGGACTGTACACAGGTTTTATTCCCGTCGACAGGAACCGTGGGCATAAATAAAACAAACCAAGTGGTGGGGAGAGGCACCTGGACTGTACACGGGTTTTATTCCCGTCGACAGGAACCGTGGGCATAAATAAAACAAACCAAGTGGTGGGGAGAGGCACCTGGACTGTACACGGGTTTTATTCCCGTCGACAGGAACCGGGAGCATAAATAAAACGAAAGAAGTGGTGGGGGTAGGCACCTGGACTGTACACGGGTTTTATTCCCGTCGACAAGAACCATGGGCATAAATAAAACGAAAGAAGTGGTGGGGAGAGGCACCTGGACTGTACACGGGCTTTATTCCCATAGACAGGAACCGGGGGCATAAATAAAACAAAAGAAGTGGTGGGGGAGGCACCTGGACTGTACACGGGTTTTATTCCCGTAGACAGGAACCGGGGGCATAAATAAAACAAAAGAAGTGGTGGGGAGGCATCTGGACTGTACACGGGTTTTATTCCCGTAGACAGGAACCGTGGGCATAAATAAAACAAAACAAGTGGTGCGGAGAGGCACCTGGACTGTACACGGGTTTTATTCCCGTCGACAGGAACCGGGGGCATAAATAAAACAAAACAAGTGGTGGGGGAGGCACCTGGACTGTACACGGGTTTTATTCCCGTCGGAATAAAAGATCGGAGTGGATGAAAATTGTTGACCTTGTGAAAACGTATCAAGCGTCCAGTCTCCCCACATTAATACAGGGCAAAAAAAATGTACACCGAGGGAAGCCAAAGTTAAGCTGAGTTACCACAATGCCATTATAACTAGTACCAGATCTTTTTTTCCAGGCGTGTCCGCTTGTTAACTTTGAGGAAGAATGCAACTGCTTGTCACCTCGCTAACTAAGAAGCAGCCTTACTCAAGTATGTACGCATACAATGATTTTTAGCACATTATAACAAGCAATCAACGAAATGTACGCATACAAATGACGCGGAGCTATTTCATAATATCAGTTGACAAGGTAGCAAGAGTAGCGGATGACACAAACACAGCCTCATCACTTGAAATATTAATCTTGATGCAAGTAGTAATTCTTAGTACAGAAGGAGGTCCTCAAGTTGCAAAATTACTAGAGGGACCTCCTTAGGATACAACACACACTTGAAAAGATAGCAATGACATCCGCGTACACGAATTTAATGTAGTGAATAATCAGGTCACCTGTTAACTAAAATTCGACCGCCTGTATAGACGTAGCGTAACGTGGTCGAATGCGATATATATTTGTCCTGACAGGAATGCTGGTGAGAGGTGCAAGCACTGATCGTATCTAAATATAATGAAGTGCTCGTGCGCATAGGCTCACGTGGGCTTTCGTAGTATTTTTGCGCCTGCCGTGTTTCGCCCGAGGTCACCACTCAGCGAGCCACTTGAGGCTTTAGCCTTACTGTGCTGGCGCCACCCTTAAAGCAGATCAATAAACATGCATAGTTTTCGGGCATGGTCCAACTCACCCTGAAAAAAGGTCTGAACACGTGCTGCACGACGTAGGTTTTGCTTTGTCACCGCAGAGGCCCATGCACGGCTCTTTTTCTCGCTTTGCTTGGCGCAGAAGTAGCCAATTTTTCCCTCCATGACGGCTGTAATGGCGGCCTGGGCCAGAGCGAACGGTGGCGACACGAGCATGAAGGCTGCGCGTACCAGACGGCGACTCGAAAATTTGACGAGCGCGAGAAAATACAACACCCAGGCCACTGGTCCTGCACCAAAAAGAAACGGGTGATACACCTTAGGTATATATGGTCATGGGCAGGGCATGTAGCGCGAAGGCAAGATGACCACGGGTCACTAATTTAACAGGCTAGATTCGAAGACCAGTCGAGTAGGCGGGCGAGGTGGGGAGGGGGGCAGAATGTTTGGCGGGCAGATGAGATTTAAGAACTCCCTTGTGGGTCATACGATTCTCAGAAGAGAGCACAATGATCTCCAAAGAAAGTTGACGTGCCTCTTTAAAGAGAGTCATATACGTGGTAAGTCAGGACTCCCCGAAAAGGGTCAAAGGTCTCTTTGAGACCTTTGACCTTTTTTTTAGAGTGTACATAGGTTTTGCGTTTTCGGTGTTCTGCCGGATAGTGACGCGAGTCGGCACGTTAAGCAAACGTTTGTGAAAAAAGGATCTGGCAGATCCTACGCATTGTGGGAATCAATTTCATGCGAAGCATCATCAAGGAGCTGCTTTTGGCACACCTCTAGGAAAGTATTAGGAGGTGTACCAACGTCTCGTGTAATTTTAGTAGTGGGCATAATGTGGGCTTATCAGGCGCGTTGACCAACTGGCGTCCCAAGACTACACTATCGGGCGTAACGCCAGCCCTCACGTTGCAGCATAGACGTCACTTTTATCGAAAAGAAGTGCAAGCAGCGTTCGTTGCCGTATTCCTGCATGAACGAACAGTACTTGACTACAGCTACCTTGTTGAGTGATAGAACTACATTCGCAAGCGCTTGTGATTTACATTAAGATTGCCAACTATCACAGACAAGTATTATTTTGTCTAAACCACGCAAAGTCACAATGTTTTATCGCGATACCGTTAAAGAGCTCACTTCGCAGAAATTCTGGTGCGGGCGTCGGTGTAGGCGACGGCGTCTTTGGTTGTAGATGCAGATAAAGACATCCTAGAAAATGTTAGGTTAGTGTGGGACCGGGGATTTGAACCTGCGGCACCTCGCTTCATGTCGCGATGCGTTTAGCCGCTCGGCCAGCACGCATACATTCCCCAGCATACTAACGGCCATTCATTTATATACCCTAGGGGTGCGCGAATAGTGAATTTGAGAACCGAATTGAATACGAATCAAACAGCGGTGACATCGAATCGAATACGAATACCAATACCAGAAGAATACTATTCGAATATTTTTCGAATACTAGTAAGAAAACCATTTTCTACACAGCCCTAGAATGGTTATAATGTAAGCATTTTTGAAACAGCAGAAGAATTCCACGCCATTTCATTTGAAACAATTATTCATAAGTTTTATCAAAGGAACATTATGATTACTTTTAACCGACAAAAAAATACCACGTTTATGAATACCGCAGTTTCGTGAACGTCTGCGAACGCCTTTTCCTAAATTTCCTTACGTTTGTCAACTGTTATGAAAACGTATCCTGAACCACTGTTCCATTGGCTGCCATTTGCTCAGCCACTGTACAGTTGTGTTAGGTTTTTCTTTTCCTGTTGTTTTCATTTTTCTACTTTGTTCATTGTTACAATGCCCCTTCTTGCCGAATGCCCGACAGGGCCTGTGAAGCGTTTCTTAAATAATAAATAAATCAATAAATAAATAAATAAATAATATAAACTGACGCAAGCTCGTATACAACAGCATCTAGACCATTAGAAATATTTTGTAACTGCAGGTTGAAATACAGAAGCGATTGCAGTACACTCTAAACTTGGTAACCGATAAATGTGATTTCGTGCGCCAATAGTAAGGGCTACCAAGTTTACAATTTTTGCACTCAAAGCTAATGTAACCCTTACTATAGGTGCACAAAATCACATTTATCGGTTACCACGTTTAGAGTGTATTCTCCACCAACGAGCCCTACAGTAGACGTTCGTGAACTACAGTATTCAACGTCGCACTCTGTCAACATACTTTAAATAAAACCCTTATATAAATATGAAACTATTTTTAAGAGTCGACATCATCATATAATGTCATGAGGAAGACAGTGGATTGATTACTCTGTCGTTTCGGCAACACTGGAGTTTTAAGCAAAGACGCCTTCATCCTGTAATCATTACAGCGTCGACAGTTCCGTAAAACATTGGGCTGAATGCATCTTGGTAATTCTACGATCAAAACAGGAAACCTTACGCCACTCCGTTACAAATTTTTGCTTCTTTGAGATTTTTTCAATGGTCCTTATCATTCGAAAAATATCCGAAAATGACTCGAGTACCTAATCGAATAGGACACTATTCGATTCCATATTCAAAGTGTTCGAATATTCGCACACCTCTAATATACACCATTTACCATTGGTGGTACGCACATCTCGGAGGTTCTTCAGCGGCTTGACTATTATCCCGCCAGATGGCGCAAAGGACCCTCGAGCATGCTTTTAAACGGCATCGCCCCGCCGTGTGGCCGTGTTTCGTCGCACCGCATGCATAGAGGGCGTCCGCATTGTGGCTTTCCTTGGGGCACGCTTCTCGCTCCACCGAGAAGCGAGGCCACGCTAGCGATTGGGAAGGCAATACGCACACGGTCCGATTATGCTATCGTGTTCTACTATTGAAAGCAAAGCTCAACATCCTTCAAATTTTATTCAATGTCTATTTTCGCTGTCCTGGGTTGACATATCCCGTGAAGCACATGTGGCGCATACCCGCATACCACTCTCGGTGGTATGCGGGTATGCGCCACATGTGAACGTGGGAAAGAGGTTCATGACGAGCGTAACAGGCATACTATTTCTTTTGTGTTATGACCGGTCTGTCATATTCGTCACATAATCGTACCTTTCTATGTCAATTGTGCACTAATGTAGCCAGGGGGTGGGGGGTGATTCAACCTCCTTCCATAAAGTTTTCCCATTTTGCATGTGTATGTATGCACACACACATACAAACGACCGCACGAATATACATATTATAGGACTGAACTCCTCCCCCCCCCCCACTCCTCCCGAAAAAAAATTCTGACTACAGCCTGCAAATTTGGTATATACGAAGTTAAGGAGGCCACCATAAGAGCGCCCACACGTAGGCGGCTAGATAGAGGGGGAGAGAAACAGTCAATGTGCGTTTGGTTCCCAAAGAAATGCTTCGCACCTAATAAATCGATTAAATATAGATAACATTTCCTATGTTTCTTATGATTTCGTTTTATCTACTCGAAACCTGCTTCTCTAATCATTATTAGCAAAGTGTATATACAGAACTGAAATTCTTCTGAAACGTCATTTGACTGGGAGAACGTGTACACTCTGGTAAAAAATGCGGTACCTCTCAGCAACAGCTCACATATGAATTCCACAGTGTGCACCTATTCGTTTGACACTTGGATTTTTCAGCCACGAGCACCTGCAGTGCAAAGCATGTTTGCGCAATATAATAAAAAAAAGAAACATTGTCGCTATAACAACCGAGTTTGGTCTCTCTTCAAATAACAGCAGGGGAGCATTGACAGCACGAGTTCACATCCGTACGGCAGTATGCTAGCCAGGTTCACAAAGTGCAGACGAGAGTCCAATCGATTCTAATTGTGACTGCAAATTAATCAGCGTTTGTGGGCTGCTGAGAACTTTTACGCAAACAGCGCGGTACCTCCGATGACGAACAGCGCCAGAGTAGCGGTGAATGCGGCACCTTGAGTCTGGAGCACAGTGGACAACAGGTATGGCCAGAATATTGCCACCGGAGCAAATGACAGCAGGACCAGGTACAGCGCCACTGTAAAGACGGTATACATGGACATTGTGGACAGTCCATCTCTGTCATCCCTAGCGTCAGTGACCGGCATACATGTCGAGAAATTCTGTCCAGTGTCGAAGACTTCTGATGTACAATTAAATGTTGGCGAAAGTTAGACCACGACAAAGCAAAATAACGAATAAGACGGGCACATACAGCGCTGGACACGGGACGTCTTTCGTCCTGTGTCCAGCGTTTGTCGTTCATTCACCGTCCCGTGTCCAGCGCTGTTTGTTCCCGTCTAAATCATACAGTACCAACCAGCCCAGTTTGGTGCACTCCTGCAGAAAATAACGAATGAAGAAATGAGCTCTGAGAGAAAGAACGGCGTCTAATCATGATAAACGAAAAGTGTGCGCTGAATACTATGTCACAAATGAAAAGTCAAAGCCTACGCGAACGTTACTGCAAAACGAGGAGAATAGAAGTGTGCTTGACACTGGGTAAAAGCACGCACTCAATCATTACTGCGAGGCCCTGTAGCTGTTCGATTCGTACGTTTTGTACAAGCTCTTTCTAACGCGAAAGCGTTCCTCGGCAAGGTTGGCGCATGAGCGAACCCAGATGGCGCCCGCTAAAGCCGCTTTCCAGAAATCACATGGCCTCCCCCACCGTTACTGAGGCCGGCGCCAAGAACTGCCGCGGCAACTACAGCTGCAGTCGCGGCGAAGGAGAGGGGAATACCCGTAGAAGATATTGCAGCACACCTCCTAACAAAAACCTAGATAAACAAACGCTTTCATATTCTCATTTATTAAGAATATGCTTCTAGGAAAGAAGATGACTTTTAAGGGCTCGTTTTTCTTTGTTAGACACATTAGTAATAAGAACTAACAGACAATAATGCCAAGGAAAGTGTAGGGAATATATTTGTAGTAATTAGGATATAAATGTGAAGAAAGTAAAGTGGACGAAAAGATAACTTGCAGCCGGCAGGGATCGGTCCCTGCCGGTCCCTGCCGGCGGCAAGTTATCTTTTTGTCCACTTTGAGAAATGAACGCACGCGAAGCGTTACAAAGCAATGTAACGAGATCATAGGGTGACAAAAAATGTGGAGCTAACTCAGACTCACTCACGAAAAATATTTTTCCCTTCGAGCTCACTCGAACTCAGGCTCCCCAAAATATTCCTCAACCAGACTCACTCGGACCCAAACTCACCACGATATTACTCACTCGGACTCACTCAGAATCAGACTCACGGCTGAACTTGTGTCTGAGTGAGTCGACTCATGAGTGAGTTCGCCGACCTACGAACGAGACAACCGTGTCCTGAATAGCATCGTGACACAATCGATACATCGTAAAGATATTTCACTACTGAGATACAAGTACATTTCAGGGGCGAAGCTCCTTATAGCATCACCTGGTCGGTCGTCGCTCCATGCGGCGTGTCCCCGCCGTCGCGTCTCCCGTATCATTCAATAGATGGCGCTGTCCCATAGAGATGCATGCAAACTGCAGTTGGGTGACGATATATTAGATGGCGCTGTCCCATAGAGATGTGGATTGATGGTATTCAATGATCACGGAGACCACACGGTCTTAATACAGGGCCAAAAAATACTGAGGGTAAGCGAGTACAAGTACCTCGGAGTATGGGTAAATGAGGGGGATAGATATATGGAGGTACAAGAGAAAGGATCGGTAGCAAAGGGAAAGAGGAATGCTGCAATTATGAAGCACAGAGCTTTATGGGGATACAATAGGTACGAGGTGCTTCGAGGGCTGTGGAATTGTGTGATGGTTCCGGGGCTTACATTTGGGAACTCAGTGGTGTGCATGAAGTCAGAGGTGCAATCAGGAATGGATGTAAATCAAAGGACGGTGGGCCGCCTCGCGTTGGGCGCTCACGGGAAGACGACAAATGAGGCGGTAAAGGGTGATATGGGATGGACTGGCTTTGAAGTGAGGGAAGCGCAGAGCAAAATGAGATTCGAAGAGAGGCTGAGGAAAATGAAGAAGAGTAGATGGGCAGAGAAGGTTTTCAGGTATTTGTATAGAAAAAGCGTTGACACGCAGTGGAGAAAAAGAACTAGGAGGCTCACCAGTAAATATACGGCTGGCAGTGCGGGCGATATGACAACAAGGAGCATTAAGCGGAAGGTCAGAGAGGCGGAGAGGACTTATTGGATGACAGCGATGGAAAAGAAGCCGGCTCTGAGTAACTACCGAAAAGGAAAAAAAACGAAATAAGGAGGGAAAGGTTTCATGATAATTCAAGGGGAAGCGCTTTACTGTTTGAAGCAAGGTCGGGCTGCCTTAGAACGCGTAGTTATAAAGCGAGATTCAGTAACGAAGAAGAACAATGTACATGCTGCGGGGGAACTAAGGAAACGATGGAACATGTACTGATTGAATGTGGCGATATTCACCCAGGTATACGTGTGGGCACGAGTCTACATGAAGCCTTGGGTTTTAGGGACAACAATGTAAAGCTGAACACGTCCGCGATAGAAATAAGTAAGAGACGGTTAGAGTATTGGTGGCAGAAAAGTAGAGATAAAGTACAAAAATAAATAATTGGGGGAAAAAAAGGTCATTCTGCCTTAAAAGGCAGAGAGATGGACCGTGAATTTATATTTTTTGGTATAATAACATAGATTTACTCAATGTAGATAAGGCATTACGACAACATGAAACAAGGAAGTTTTTTTTTTCTTTCTTTTTTTTTTCTCCTGCGAGCCTGGTGGCAGACATGTCACCGCCCCGTTATTAAGGGGACGCTCATAGCATCCATCCATCCATCCATCCGTATGCAATGTGTGCAAGAAAGAAAAAAAAAGAAAAGAAAAGAAAAAAAAGGAAAAAAAAATCCGGCAGATCCCACGCACTGTGGGAATCGATGTAATGCGAAGCAGCCAGCAAAGAGCTGCACACATCGCTTTGTTTATTTTTGAGCCAAATGAAATAATTCATGCCATGACATCTAGTTCACCATATATCGCATGTTTGCCATACACGCGTGCATGCACAATGTGGTATATACCATGCCAATGAAACGTATATTCTGGTATATAAACTGCATGACCGGTCATTTATGTTCATCACGCACTCCTGTCATGCCATACCAATTTTGGTATATATCCGCTTATCTAAACGGCCGGAAGCGCACCATAACAGTGTCATGTATATCATACTGTACATGACATACATAATTCGCATGTTAGGACCTGTCATTTATGTTCGTCATACAGTCACATCGCACAATACCAATTTTGGTGTATATCAAGCGAGCGAAACGGCCGCGAGCGCATCATGAGCGTGGCATGTAAATCATGTCACACATGACTTACCTGTCAAGATTTTCATGTTACCACCTCTCATTTACGTTCGTCATACAGGCGCGTCGCGCAAAACCAATTCTGGCGTATATCAAGCTAGTGAAACGCCCGCGAATGCACCATGAGCGTGGCATGTAAATCATGACATGCATGTCATGGTTTTCATGTTACCACCTGTTATTCATGTTCTTGATACAGTCACATCGCGCAATACCAATTTTGGTGCATATAAATCTAGCGAAACGGCCCCGAGCGCACCATGAGCGTGCCATGTAAATCATGTCGTACATGACACGCATGTCATGATTTTCATGTTACCACCTCTAATTTGCGTTCGTCATACAGTCTCGTCGTGCAATACCAATTTTGGGGTATATCAATCCCGCGAAACGGCCGCGAATGCACCATGAGCGTGGTGTGTATATCATGACATACATGACATGCATGTCATGGTTTTCATCTTACCACCTGTTATTCATGTTCTTCATACAGTCACATCGCGCGATACCAATTTTGGTGTATATCAACCTAGCGAAACGGCCGCGAGTGCGTCATGAGCGTGGCATGTAAATCATGACGTGCATGACACGCGTGTCATGAGTTTCATGTTACCACGTGTCAGTTATGTTCGTCATGTCGAAATGTCTTGTCATACCAGTTTTCGTATATATCCATTCATTTAAACGGCCGCGAGCGCCCCGAGACCATGTCATGTAAATCATGCCGCACATGACATGCGTGTCATGATTTGCACGTTAGGACCTGTCATTATGTTCGCCATGAACTCTTGTCACGTCATACCAGTTTTGGTATATATGAAATTAACGGAATGGCCGCAAAAGCCCCAAGGCCGTGGAATCTAAATCATGCTGTTCATGATATGCATGTCATGATTTTCATGTTATACCTGTCATTTATGTTCGCAATATGGTCATGTTATTCCATACCAGTTTTGGTATACATCCGATTAACGAAACGGCCAGGAGAGCACAAAGTCGTAGGCGGCTAGATAGATAGATAGATAGATAGATAGATAGATAGATAGATAGATAGATAGATAGATAGATAGATAGATAGATAGATAGATAGATAGATAGATAGATAGATAGATAGATAGATAGATAGATAGATAGATAGATAGATAGATAGATAGATAGATAGATAGATAGATAGATAGATAGATAGATAGATAGATAGATAGATAGATAGATAGATACGCTGAAACTCGCAGAAGTTCGCTAAGAAATGCTTCGCATTTATAAGCAGCGGCACCCTGCACGATAGATGGAGTGCAGTAATCAAAGCGGCGGATCGCTTTGATTACTGCACTTTGATTACTGCTGGGCGAAACCACTGAACGTATCACGGTGTAACCATGATTGCTTCAGGAGCTTCGCCCAAGCTCTTCATCATTCACCCGTGGATATGCTGTATTCTTTCAAATGTATCTCGATACAGAAATACAGATACTCAATAGTTGTCACGTGTTATCTCGGGGGTGCTGGCAAAAACGGATCGGGAGAGAGTGAGACGTGCACAGGAGACCGTGGTAGGACGGGCAAAAACAACAAAGTTTATAATGAGCAAAGGGATCACAGGAAAACGCGTTACAAACACTGAATAATACAAACAAAAGCCTATTTACATTTTCCAAAAGTCTCAGTTCATATCTAGAACTGCAACTAGCTAGGCTTAGCTAAGGTTCCAACTCAGTCTGGCCACTATGGGCCTCGCGGTACGAGACGAGAATGTTCTTACAGCACGTCGCGACGACTCGAAGTTCCCGTCGCGTCAATCCCTCGTCGAGGCCGTCGCCGACGTCCTCAGTAGTCCTCGAAGTTCATCGTCGGTCGCCCTCGTCCAGCCTACCGCTTGTTCTCGTCGCGTGTGTCCTCCGTAGTCTACTCCGTCCTCGGTCCGTCGAGGTTAGGCCTAACTGGGCCTTGGTCCCTTGCTTCGGGACTCCACAGGTGACGGGCGTCTCGTTGCCTGAACTGTGGTCGGCAGCCGTCCTGCCGAGAAGAGAAGGGCTGCTGACGATCCCGGAACTGCTGTAGTGAGGGGCGACGGTCCGGGCAGCCTCGCTTGGAGCCTTCCAAGGTCGACGGCCACTCCCCGGGCCTTGCGTTCCGCCACCTCCAGAACCGAGTACCAGCCGCTTTCGCCGCGAGTGCGACGCTTGCTCCTTCCTCGATCTTCTCCGTCCGGTGCCCCACAGCCCAGTGCCACGATCATCCTTCGTCGTTCACCATTACGGCTCGGGTCGCATGCCACGAGCCCCTATCTGGCCAATCCTCTGCGTCGACGTGGCTGGTGCGCGTGCCATCGGGTGACTTTTCTTCTCGCGCACCGTTGCCGCGCTTCCACGTTCGGCACGTGCCTCGTGCCCCTCCTTTACTCATCACATTGGGCCCCTCTTTCAAGAGTTTTTTCCCAAAAAACTGCTTCTTTCCCCCTCGGGGTTACGGCCCTCTGCTCTTCAGATGTTGTCTTAAACTTACAACTTGCATCCTCTTCTCCTCTGTTCCCATCTACTTTCACTGCACGCTTGTCCTCACCACGCACTTTCGTGAACACGTCACAACACTACACTGAACCCATTACAATGTCCAGCAGTTCCTCGTGCGAAAAACTATATAGCTACACACACAGATGTAACTACTCACAATGCAACACACTCACTCATCGAAAATATTCATAAATTCACTTACAATCAAACTCTACTCTACATAGTCCTCAGTCAATCTGTTTAAGGCTTACTCCACTGCTCAAAAATCTATTTTCTCCTAGAGCAGGCACCAATCCAATGCCACTTGCTTAATCTGCGCTTCTTCACCCTATAAGTCGGTACTTCCTCCTCATTCGGCTCAGGAATTGCCATGCACACCGTAGCACTCTCTTTGTTTTCTGCCTTTTCAGCCTCCTTCCTATCTTGCTTTTTAACCATTGTTCTTTGGCATACCTCGCATGACTTGACGTATCTTCTCACATCGCTCCACACACCTATCCAAAAGAATTCCTCTGTGATCTTGTCGAAAGTGTTTTTCATTCCCTGGTGACCGGCCCTTATACTATCATGCCCCAGTTTTAACACCGTACTCTTCAATTCCTCCGGCACCATCAGCTGCATGACTTCTTTACCCGAGCTAAATACACACTTGCGATACACCAGCCCGTTCTGTTTCACAAATTGTGCTACCGTTTTACTCTTCTTCCTTTTTATAATCTCTTCTAATTTCCCCTCGCACGCTCGAATCGATGGATCCTTCTCCTGCAATTCCTTGAACTTCTCCACTGTGATATCTAACTGATTAATGGCCGCGGCCTGCAGTGGTTCCAGACACTTATCTCTCTTATTCTCTGCCCTGGTTTCTACCACTGCTGCTCTTTCGGCACCTTCTTGCGCCTCTTCTGCACGCACAGAGTCCTTTCTCACGTCTAGGCTTTTCTCCGCCCTTTTCACACAAGGTACATTTCCCACTACCAAGTCGTACAGCGGATCCTCAACGCACTTCGCTGTCACTAGCCCTGTATAAAAAGGTAGATATTCGTATCCTTGCTTCAGGCATATATTTGATTGTCCTATCTACAAACATCACCGGCTTCACCTGTCCTGTCATGTTCTCGGGTGCCACTAAACTACTACTTACTAATACCGTATTAGCACCCGTATCTCTCAACACCGTCGCCTTACGCCCTTGTACCTCTCCTTCAACTACCGGCATGTCTTTTTCGATCTGTCCTTCCCTGGCACTCATTACACAGGCAATCTTTTCCGCTGAATTCATCTTACAATCTTCTGGTCTGTGTCCTCTTTTTTGGCATTTGGAGCACGTCACTGTCTTTTGATTGTGGCTAATCTCTGTACGACAATTGATGGCAATATGTCCCGACCGATTGCACAAGAAACATCGCTGTTGTGCCCTGAAGTTGCTCCTTGGGACCTGTTCTCTAGCCTCTTCCTCCGCTACCGTAGTATTTTCACCGACCCCCTTTCCAAGATTTCTCAGTCCTTGCGCCTCCATGAACTGGTCGGCCTGCCTTGCCATTTCCTCTACCGTGCCCACCTTTCTTTCTTTCAAGAATACGGCCAACTTGCCACTGCACCGGTTGAGGAATTGCTCTCCAACTACCTTGTCGCGGACGCCTTCGTAAGTTTTAGCTGTCTCTGACAGTTCCATCCATCGATCAAAGTAGTTCGACAGTCGACAGACAAACTGCTTGCCAGTCTCTGAATTCTCCGGCTTGCACGACCGGAATTTTTCACGAAACCCTTCGGCGGTCAGCCGGAATCTTTCCAATAAAGTTTTCTTTACCAAGTCATAGTCTAATGACTCTGTTGCTGGCATGCGGCCATACACACTCAGTGCTTCTCCCGCGAGACAAAGGCTCAGAGCATTGGCCCACTCACCCCTCTCCCAGCCCTGCCCTATCGCGATCCTCTCAAAGCGATGCAAGTACGCATCCAGGTCGTCCCTTCGCTCATCAAAGGGTGCCATTAGTTTACGAGGGCAGACAGGCTTTCGTCCGGTAGATGGCGAATTGGCCGACGCTGTCGATGGGCCACTACCTACATTTGCATCGTCTCGCGATGCTTCGTTCGCTAGTGCCAAACGCACCTTAAGTTCCAAAATTTCTTTTTCTATTTTTTGCTCTGCGAGCGTATGTTCATGCTGCTCGCGCGCTCGTGCATGGTCCTCGCGCGCTCTCTCCTGTGCTTCGCGTGCTCTCTCCTTTTCAACTCGCTCCGCATTCTCGAAAAACTTCAGCGTCTCCTCTTTGCTCATGCCCAATCCTTGGCCACGGCCGCCAACTTCTCCCAATCCATCTTCGCACCACACGAGAATCAGTGACTGGGCAGGATTATATCCTGGCAGGCTCGCCAATTATTTGTCACGTGTTATCTCGGGGGTGCTGGCAAAAACGGATCGGGAGAGAGTGAGACGTGCACAGGAGACCGTGGTAGGACGGGCAAAAACAACAAAGTTTAAAATGAGCAAAGGGATCACAGGAAAACGCGTTACAAACACTGAATAATACAAACAAAAGCCTATTTACATTTTCCAAAAGTCTCAGTTCATATCTAGAACTGCAACTAGCTAGGCTTAGCTAAGGTTCCAACTCAGTCTGGCCACTATGGGCCTCGCGGTACGAGACGAGAATGTTCTTACAGTACGTCGCGACGACTCGAAGTTCCCGTCGCGTCAATTCCTCGTCGAGGCCGTCGCCGACGTCCTCAGTAGTCCTCGAAGTTCATCGTCGGTCGCCCTCGTCCAGCCTACCGCTTGTTCTCGTCGCGTGTGTCCTCCGTAGTCTACTCCGTCCTCGGTCCGTCGAGGTTAGGCCTAACTGGGCCTTGGTCCCTTGCTTCGGGACTCCACAGGTGACGAGCGTCTCGTTGCCTGAACTGTGGTCGGCAGCCGTCCTGCCGAGAATAGAAGGGCTGCTGACGATCCCGGAACTGCTGTAGTGAGGGGCGACGGTCCGGGCAGCCTCGCTTGGAGCCTTCCAAGGTCGACGGCCACTCCCCGGGCCTTGCGTTCCGCCACCTCCAGAACCGAGTACCAGCCGCTTTCGCCGCGAGTGCGACGCTTGCTCCTTCCTCGATCTTCTCCGTCCGGTGCCCCACAGCCCAGTGCCACGATCATCCTTCGTCGTTCACCATTACTGCTCGGGTCGCATGCCACGAGCCCCTATCTGGCCAATCCTCTGCGTCGGCGTGGCTGGTGCGCGTGCCATCGGGTGACTTTTCTTCTCGCGCACCGTTGCCGCGCTTCCACGTTCGGCACGTGCCTCGTGCCCCTCCTTTACTCATCACAATAGTACTTCTGAAATACTAACGGGATACTCTTGTATCGTGATACTGCCCAGCCCTGGATTGATATCAAACTTTCGGTGGCAAAATTGATATCGGAACTGAAGGGCGCGAAAAATAAAGGACGAGAAGTGGCTGACATCCTCTCTTTCGCGCCCTTTTAATTCAGTTTGAGTATGAATTTTTACGTCTCCCAGTATTCAGCAATTTTAACCAAGTACTCACCGAAACCGATGAAGCTCATATCTGTCTCGTACCCGAACGCGTACATGGTGAACGAGGCACCGAAAGGCAGCAGGTATTGCGCGAGTAGGTCGAACAGGAAGTGCGAGCACACGTACAGCGGGCCCGACACGCCCGTCATGAGCTGCAGTTCAAGCGCACCGCAGGTCTTTTCGGTGACGGGGAAGACGGCCATGGTGGACACGGTTAGACCGAGGATGGCTTGCGGTAGGAGAATCCAGAAAACCGCAACGGACGAGGACGACGGTTTCCCGTCCTCGGAAGTTTCGACGTCGCTAGGCGCCTTAATGCGGTAGAATGGCGCAGTGGCGGTGATTCGGGCCTTGGGAGAGTTGGAGAGGGTGCGTAACAGTGCCGTGTTAATCAGGTTGAGAAGCACGTTTGCCGAAACGCTGCTGGCTGGGTTGTACCAGCCCTCGATCCTGCGTCAAAAGAGAATGCGGGTGTTTTTCAAACGAATCTTGTATTACCTCGCAACTGTAGTCGGCGTTGTAAGTGTGACAGCGAAAAAACAACCGGGCCCCGCGAGCGCACACAAATGCGGCTCTAAAATATGTGCCGGTCCCATGCGTATTTGTATGCACCGTTTTCCAATATTTGATATTCTGTCGATCATCTCCATATCATACATTTCCATATCAGATAACATTTCCTTATCAGAAAGCGACTGATCACCGACAAGAGCACGATCGAGAGAGCTGCAGTTATTGGAAAACGGTGGGTAAAAGTACTCATCTTACCGGCGCAACTTGGAGGGCCTATTTGTGTACACTTGCTGGAGCCAGGCTTTTCGCGAATTACACCGCCACCACCGAAATATTTACCTCATGGGAGCTTCTCTTAAGAGATTTCGCCAGTTGCCGATGCCTGCACGGAGTTGCGAATAAAAGCGTTCCCTGTCATCAGAACGAATTTATTAGAAAAACCAAAAGTCTCACGCAGTGGCCGAATGTTGCCACTTTATTTTGACACGCTAAATTGATTGCAGGGTTGACGCGAACGGTGTAATTAATTCTGAATGGCAACACGCTCCTATCTTTAGGTATGACTTTAGTCCAAATAACAAGTTACGTTAGTCTTCAGAATATTCCTGTCGTTGTCGCTATATCGCATAACCGTAAATAGGAAAAAGTCGGGATATATGTAACTTCGTGTGGTCTTTGCATTTGTAAGGGGAGAAAAAAGAAAGGTAGACCACTCAATCAATGGATAGTGCAATAAATGAAGACAGTGTCAGCGTCGGTAAACCAGGCAGCCAACACACGCTGTGTTCAATCTACTAAGAAATGCAGGTAGTATGGACGTAAACACGCTAGCTAAAGTCAGGTGACCTAATGAAACGTCCTGGTGACCTTCGGGATGGACCCATATTTCTCGTAGGAAATTGGACGCTGTGCCACGTTACAGATTGCGCGCGGAAAAGGCCCATGGGGACATTGTCTTACACTGCATTCCACACCAGGACTGTCTGTTGCGATAGCAATTACACAGAAGCTCTCGGTGCGCTTCTGCCATCGTCATGTTCTGTTTATATACATACATACACAAGCCACAAAGAAAAGTAGTTCTGAAGAAAGTCGTTCTGAAGCACGCGACCGATTCGAACACGCGACCCCTCACTCCGCGGCGCAATGCGTTAAACCACTCGGCCACAAATGCACTCATACTGCTACCTACTAACGGCATTTATATACACCAATTACCGTTGGTGATACGCACATCTCGGATCTGCTTCGGCGTGGCAGATGCTTGTTCCCTATCACCCGCGAGATGGCGCAAATCTCCAAAGGGCGTCGCCCCGCACGTCTTTTCAACGCGCAGCGTAGATATAGGAGCCGGAGGGTGTCCGTACATTGACTTACATCGCATGGTCACCTGTGCTCGCGCGCTCATCTCTAAAGGGGGGGGGGTTCAACAGATGGCTCGTAGCTTTGTGCGTGTTGTGCTCTCATCGCAAAATTTGCGTTGAAGAATCTTATTTTTTCACTCGGTTACAGCGCAACACACAGGAGGACAGTTGAAGGAAAACGGACAACACGGCGCTGACTCGCAACTGATATTTTATTGAAAAAAGGTGAATCATATATGTACTAAGATGCATTCAACTTGACATGAGCATTCAACTTGATATGGCTTAAAAACGTAGGCTCCAGGTACGGCGTCGATGTTCTTTTTTCCGCTAAACATAAGATAGGTCGCATTTGCCCGATTGTTGATAAAGCGCTGAAGGATAAGGCAGTAAGGGGAAAGTGCATATATCAGTCATAGGAACAAGTGCGTCGCATGTGTGAAACAGGTTGTGTATCTCATTCCGCTATCTTGCGGCAGAGAGTACGTGGGACAAACGAAACGATGTGTCAACGTTCGACTAAGCGAACATGAGTTGTCACTCCAAGGGGTCACGCGTCTTCATCTACCGGAGCATTGCAGGTCATGCGGTTTATCCCTTTTTTAACAAGACCACCGTCATTTTTAAGCATCCTAACCAATTGACAAGAGAAATCGCTAAGGCCTACCATATAACGATTAGGGATGGCACGTGTATAAGTGAACCATCAGTCGTACTGCATGAGAAAAAATTTGGTTACCTGTGCCACTGTTGATTATCTCAATTTTTTACTACGCTTCCTTGATGCATCTCTTGTTCTGCGCATGCCAAGTTGAATGCACTTACATATATGTTTCACCTTTTTTTCAATAAAATATGAGTTGCGAGTCAGTGCCGAGTTGTCCGTTTTCCTTCTATTGTCCTCGTGTGTTGCGCTGTAAACGAGTGAAATAATGAATCCCAACCAACTAGCCCTACGTGCCGTTTTCTTTGCGTTGAAGCCATAGAAAGCACGAATGCCACTTCGCTCGCTGCAGTGACCGCGTTTGCTAAAGGAGTGAGAGTTGCTAGACTTCTTGATATAACCTTCCAATTCGTTGCAATCGCAATCATTGCTTTGCGCTTGCGGCGGAGCTGCGACTTCTCTTTATACTTCCGCCGTTTCAATGGCTTTGAAACTTACGTGGTGGCATTGGAGCTGACCCCATAGGCGTAGTAAGTGTAGTACTTGACGAAGTCCTTGCGTGCGAATTCCAGCAGCTGTATCTTGGCCTTCTTCAGCTTATCGATGGTGGCGCCCTCGCTCACGGCTAGGGCCTCGAAGTTCTGCGAGAATTTGTTCGGCGCGGCTGCCTCTTCCACGAAACAGCGGGCGGCCCCAAAGTGGACGCTGCTGCGCAGCTCCACCGTCTCGGGTAGGCCCGCGCTCGCGGCTGAGTTACTACGGTGACTCTTGGGCAGGCCGAATCCAAAGCAAGACAAGTAGAAAAGCACCACCGGGATAATCCAGCCGAGAATTATGGTGAGCGGCGAGCGGGTCCAGTACAGCGCCCGCTTACGAAACAGCGCGCGGAGCCGCTGAATGCCGTTTGCGGAGGTCGCGATGTTTGTGTGGGCGTTCAGAGACGAGTGTTGATTGCCTGCGGATTGGCGAGAGTTTTAGCTTAACAGCCATTCAAAGTATTTTTTTATTATTTATTATTTACGATGGTGTCATTTACAGGGGAAGAGAGGTGGGACCGCATTCAACTCACCCCCACATCTGTCGAGGGTGAGTGTGAAAACCGATACCCCCGCCACTCAGTGCCCTTCGCAGTCGAACTGGACAGTTCATTTTGTTTTACACGTGTAGCATTCTGGAACCCGTAGTATTGCTGGAATGAACGATTATTAATTTGCAAACGTTTATCATAACAATGACGAATTTATTTTGAGGCCCTCTCTCAAGGCACAGGTAATTCGTAAAGGATATATTGATGGGCTAGTTGGTAGGGGTAAAACGAACTAACGCAGCAGTGCAAATAACCACACGGACGGCGCAAGAGCAAGAGGGTACACAGAGTTGTGTCCCATCTTGCTCTTGCGCTGTCTGTGTGGCTCCCTGCGCTACTGCGTTAGATCAGTTTTTAACCCCTCCCCAATTCCCGACTCGGGCGAGGCAATGTGCCCCTCTCCTCGGAAAATGGAAAAAGTACGCTTCGGTTTAATTAGTCAATTTTGCCATCAGCAGACAAAGAAGGAGACACGATGAAGGACAACGTCGTAAAAAGAAGTGTACAGGAGTTATACAGGTGAATGTTGCAAAAATTATTCTTCAAAGTCAGTGTTTCGCGTACGAAGAAAACGCAAGCCTGTACAACGCGTACTTTAAAATAATATCTGGGTTCTAACGACCCAAAACCAGGATATGATTATGAGGGACTCCGTAGTGCAGGGCTCCGGAAAATTTCGACCACCTGGGGTTCTTTAACGTGCACCTAAATCTAAGCACACGGGCCTCAAAGCTGTTCGTCTCCATCGAAAATGCAGACGACGTGGCCGGGATTCGATCCCACGACCTTCGGGCCAGCAGACAAGCGCCATAACCTCTAGACCACCGTGGCGGGGCTACGAGGCGTATTTTCAAAAGTTGTCAAAATAGACAAAACCCCTAGCTACTCGAGTTCTACACGTAACAATACGCGTGTATTTGAGAAGCAGGAATATGCCCCGTTCCTAACAAAACACGTGAGAGCAGCGTGTTGCATTACCTGACCGTTCAAAGGGAAAAGAGCGCGAAATATGGTGCGAGGTCGTGACTGACTTTAATGACTTATTTTGTGTGGAACATTCAAATGGGCCCTGAAACACTTACAGCGAAAGCTGTTATGAGATCACAACAAGGGCCGTTTTTGGCGCCTTAGTTCTCCGCCGCCGCCGCCACCGCCGGTGTCCGTAACCACTCTCGCGCGAAATAAGAAAAAAAAATTAATAAGAAAAAATATCTGCTTTGGAACGGGGTTCGAACGTGAGTCCTCTGCGTGGGAGCCCAGTATTCTACCTCAGAGCCATGCCGGTGCTTCGAAATGCTTCGCAAAAAGACCCTATACAGGCTTCATGCCGGGAAGGAACCACATTAACATATGTAATGTAATGTGGTAGAAGAGTATTGTAACAACCAGGTGTCACACAACGCGAATTCTGTAACCAGGCGTCACACAATGAAGGAACCACATCAACATATGTAATATAGTGTGGTAGAAGAGTACAATAACAACCAGGCGTCACACAACGCGAATTCTGTAAACAGGCGTCACACAATGCGAATTGCGCAACGAGTGCGTTGCTAAATGCTTCCAACCCATTACAAAGGGCTCTGCCATAATTCATCGTTATCAGCCACAGCATCAACAAAGTGAACATAATTCCTTACAGGTATTTAGCGGGTACCACGGTACTCCGCAGAATGACAAAAAATTGCATAGTGACTGCTTCCCTACTTCACAAACATTATGATCATTTATAGCGTAGTTGGTTCCTCGCAAGTGCACTTCTATTGCTTGCCAAGGAAGCCCGAAGGCTCCCATGATCGATTTTCTCAGGGTCTCAATAAAGTTCTTTCCCTGGCTCTCTCTCTCTTTCTCACGTTAACGTGTGTTGTAAAATGTGGTGGGAGAGTAAAATAACGACCGGGAGTCACACGATGTGAAATTCGTAACTAGTGGGTCGTTTAAAGCTTCCAACCCATCACAAATGGCTCAGCCATAATTCTTCATTGTCATCAACCGTCGCATCAACAAACTGCACATAGTGCCTTACCAGTGGTATCGCACTTCTCCGCAGAATGATGAATAATGTCGTGGTGGATGCTGCACAACTTCACAAAAAATATGATTTGTGGCGTAGCGGTTACGTTGCTAGTGTACTTGTGTTAGTAGCCGCAAGAGAGTTTATAACGGGCTCTACAAATGCCGCTCTTCCAGCTTTCGCTGTGAATGTGCTGCGCTTTGCGCGGGCCTGGCGTTTCTTCAGCATGGTCAGAAAAAGCTGCCGATCGGTAGTCGAGGCTCCTGAGAACACGCGAGCCAAACATTGTAGGGCAACACGCGGTCTGGAATTTACAATTGATTCTCAAAGTCAGCTAGAAATGGCTCCCTCTTCTCTCTACAAATGATGTCATAAACCCAAATTACTGCACCATAGGCCCGAAGTCCACGGCCGTTAGCTGATCTGGGAATCGTGCGCTGCAATGTTACCGTGGCCGTCGCGGGATGCCGTCACGTGCCTGCGAGCGCGCTCGCGACCAGATTGACGTTGGACGAAAAAATGAAAAAATAACGTGCTCAAGGTCATGACGCCCGCTGATGAAGGGACGCGTCTTTTAGCCCCCTTGTCATCCTCTTCCATGCGTATCTTTAAAGGGTCTGTCTACCGTCCTTCATCGCTTTTCTGTTTTGTACCGCAGTAGAAAGCGTACCTTCTAAAGTGTCCAACCTTGCAGCAGTTTCTCTGGAAAGTGAGTAGAATTCTTTAGAACAGAATTTTCCGATCTGCGTTCGGTCTTCTTCCATTGGCGTGAAACATGCCCACAACACTGGTTGGTGGACGCCATGACGATTGTAGTGCCGGTAAAAATTAAAACCGAGAGCACGTGTGATTTCTGTAGGATTACTTTATTTTCGCTGAACACTATTGTAATGAATGTAACAGTCGTTTTCAGCGCACCAGCGGTTAAATGAAGCCTTATCATACGATTACAGAACACTTGTTTTGCTGTAATCGCAGTCTATGCGTTTATTAGCACTTTTGCCGCAATCCAAGCCAATTCGAATTATCAAAAAGAGAAAATAAATGCACGCCTTCACAGAGCAGCGCATTTGAGACATCCTAACTAGAGTTACTGTATATGCTACATTTAGGTAGCAGAGTTGCGCATCTGTCTTCCAACGCCGCTAGCAACCATGCATTGCGGAGAAGCTGCCGCTTGGGCCAATTTTTTTATTTCTCGACGCCGCCGCTGCAGCGAACTGAATTAACACTAGCCATCGACAGCCAATGTTTATCGCCGGTCTTCGACACGCCAGACAGGTTAATCGGCGACACAGTAGGCATGTCGCCTGCAAAAACGAAGTGCGACTTCACCGCATAGCTGTGGTTGCAAGCCGGACCTATGCGCTACTCTGCTACCTAAAGGTAGCATATACAGTAACTCTAATCCTAACAACAATACAGCGCCACGGTACGGCCAGCGCGGAGAGCCGCATGAGTTGAAGCAGACGAAATCGAAGATGGATGGATGGATAGTATGAGCGACCCCTTTATAACGGGGCGGTGACAAGTGTGCCACCAGGCTCGACAAAAAAAAATCTTTTTCCTTTTTTTCATGTTGGCCGAATGCCTCTACTTCAATAAAATCTATCTTACTACAGGAAAAAAAACGTAATTTCTCAGCCCAGTTCTCTGGCCTTTACGGCATGTTGTCCTTATTTTTTCCCGGTATTTATTTTTGGCCTTTCTAATTTTCTGCCACCAACACTCTAACCGTCTCTTACTTATTTCAATCGCGGTGTGTTCAGCTTTCCATTGTTGTCTCTAAAACCCAAGGCTTCATGTAGGCTCGCGCCCAAACGTACACCTGCACTGTAAAAAAATTTTTCTTGAAAAAAACAGAAATTGTCTGGCAGCTGGCCTGCCAGAAAATTTCTGTTCTCTTTCTGTTTTCTGTTTTTATGTTTTTGTAATTTTACATGTCTCTTCTGTTCCTGCTAACAGAAAATTTCTGTAATTTCCATCGCTTTTTCCGTTTTCAGTAACAGAAAATGTCTGTAATATTACATGTATTTTTTTGTTCTCAGCAACAGTAAATTTCTGTAATTTCGAATGTCTTTTCTGTTGGCAGTAACAGAAAACTTCTGTACCTTGACAGATTTTCGGTTCGCACTAACAGCGAATTTCTGTAATTTTACTACTCTTGGTTTTTTAGTACAGAAATCCTGTGATTGGACAAGTATTTTTTTTTCATTCGTTCAGTACATGAAGTTTCCGTAATTAAAAAGGGCTCTCTGCTTTAAGTAACAAGAAATTCTGAAATTTTATTCTTTCTCATGGCAGCAACGTCACTTGACGAAAATTAGGCAATTTGAAGGTTATGCAATATTAAATGTATGTGATGCAAGAACAGAAAATCTCAGACAGAAAGCACCACGATTTTTTGCGTCTGCATTGTCCCCTTTATAGCACGCATCCTCTCTCACAAATTCGTTAATTCAGTACACCATAGAGTGAAATGCGAACAAGTTTATTGACATGGAACATAAAAGTTCAGGCAGTTGCCAACATGTGCATCTTGAAATACGAGAGATGCCCACACTATCACAAGCGGCCACTGCGTTATTTGAAGGTCGCAGGTTCGGTCCTTGCCAGCGCGATGTTATCTTTTCATCCACTTTGCTTTCTTCACATTTACTTCGTAATGACTACAAATAACATCCCCTGTACTTGCCTTGGCTTTTTTGTCTGTTAGTTGTACAATTCCCGTTTCGTTCACTATGCCCCCAGTATCACAAGGGGTCCAGATTCAGGAATCTCTCGGGGATATTGTTCGAGTTGGCCGGCACATATGTTTGAACGTCAAGTCCTTCAGGGAGCTACTCAATGACGGCACTTTCGGGTTCAGGTTGTGCTGTTTCCCACGTGTATGGTCAGTCGTTGTGCCCTTTCCGGGAGTGACATTGGCAATTGACCTAAAAAGAAGAGGCAATTTCGTTTAGCAGTGCACAAGAGCCTAAATATTCTTAGATACAGTGTAACTACAAAGGCACCTACTTGCTCTTCATTAAGAATATGCTTTTCTGCATGCATCCATCTCAACTTAAATTACCATCACTTTAAATACAATATTGCCACATAAGTCTAAAATGAAACTCCTAACCTTTATAACACTAAAATTAGAATCTGGACCTCCTAATGTCTAAGTACTGACAGCCAGTTTGCTTGTGGATACTCGCGAGCAGTATACCATAAAACAGGTAGCTTCTCATTGAAGGCATTATGGTTTAGTTTTAGTACTTTTGTTTCAAAACGCTTTCTTTTCAGGTTACCTAAATGAGGCCATCTCAATAAATAAAGGTATTCTATGTGAGCAATATACCACACATTTTTTTAATGTTACCGAAAGCTAAAATTATTGGCCAAAGTATTGTGTCCAAAATTTAGTTTCAGTCTCACCTATGAGTGAACTCCAGGGTAAGACTTGCCTCTTTTGGGTAGGCAACGTTGACGCAAAGTGTGCCAGGAATAATATCTTGAACGCCTCTCTAGGACTGCATGCTTGCATGAGAGGAACGTTGTCAATGCAAGGTGTGAAGGACTTCCCTGTCAGGAAACCACCACCTGGAAGTTGAAAATTTGGGTTCAGGATTTACTATATTTAGAAGGGGAGAATAACATACCTTTAGCAAATATGAAATGCCAACTTGGCATTTCCTCAACGTCATCATCACAGGTGGTATCCTTGAATAAAAAAAAAGAGCATTGATCGAATAAGTAGACATGAGGTAAAATAGAATTTGTTAATAACAGGAAACCGCGCGGGCAAACGGGACAAGGAAGGCTGATAGGACTTTCTTGTCCCGTTTGCCCGCGCTGTTCCCTGTTATGAAGCCAAACCAACAAGCTCAAGCTCATACCCTTTTAAACAATTTGTTAAGCTGGATGTTTGCACGTATTTTAACACTGCGTACTCTCAAACACTTTGAACGCCCGAACGATGCTTATCAAAAAGCACAATGCAAGAAAGAAGATAAAAAATCAACAAGTGATTTTCAGGCTGTATTAGCACCGAATCTCTTGCCCTAAGTGGAAGTGAAATGACGCATTCTGAGAATGCTGGTCTGCACCTGCGATGGTTCGCTCTATTTTCGGTGTACAATCGAGCCCGGATATATCGAATTCGATGGAGATTGTGAAATAGTTCGATGTATAAATAATTCGATATTCGAAATTGTGCTCATAATAAAAACATAGCACGTGTCTGACAAATATCTAAATTTGCAGAAAGACGGGAGATTACCGACTGGCGCATCCAAAAGCAGCAACGTCGACAGGCGGTGATAAATGATTTATTTGATGCGCAAAAAGCCGAACAGGTCGACGGGGCTCAACTGGCAGCACACGTGAAATGCGCAAGAAGGAAGTAGTGCTGAATAAAAAAGAAGGCCAGTTTAGTGCCGAGAAAGACATGCCCTGTAGTCACAAGCAAGCGCTTACACCACACTCAAAATCCAGCGCCAAATCACGGCGCCGATACCTTCGACGGAGCGCGAATTCATCAAAAGCCGCCACTTCTTCAAAGCACCCACCCTACCCCCACGCCAGCTAAACGCGTGCGAGAACAACCACCGTGTTTCGAACAAGTAAGCGCTTACACCACATTCCAGATCCAGCGTCAAGTCACAGCGCCGATACCTACGACGGAGCGCAAATTCATCAAAAGCCGCCTCCTCTTCAAAGCACCCACCCTCCCATTATGCCAGAGAAACGCGTGCAAGAATAGCCAGCGTATTTCGAACGAGTAAGCACTTACACCACATTCCAGATACAGCGTCAAATCACAGCGCCGATACTTTCGACGGAGTGCAAATTCATCAAAAGCCTCCTCTTCAAAGCACCCACCCTCCCCCCATGCCAGAGAAACGCGTGCAAGAACAGCCAGCGTGTTTCGAACAAGTAAGCGCTTACACCACATTCCAGATCCAGCGTCAAATCACGGCGCCGATACCTTCAACGGAACGGGAATTCATCAAAGGCCGCCACTTCTTCAAAGCACCCACCCTTCCCCGACGCCGGAGAAACGCGTACAAGAACAGCCAGCGGGCTTCGAACAAAGCCGCTTGTGCATAGCGTCGAAAGTTCGAGAACCTTAGGCCCCCGTGACGCCGTCTCAAACGACACTGCTTTCACCGTTGCGTCTACCGACGACGCCGAACTGGCTCAACATCTTTACCGAGCCGCTGCTGCACTGTGAACAGATGAGTCATGTCCAACTCTCCCGAACCAAGGCGCGAACCAATAAGCGCGCAGAGGCGTGTGGGTCGGCCAGTCAACGAAGAAGCCAGTGAGCCAGAAGTGAGGAAAGACACTATCAGACTGTGGCACTGAAAATAACTTATATGTCGCCACGCATACATATCTTGTAGTAACGCAAAGTTCAAAAAAAAAGGAAAGGAAGCAGAAAAAAGGAGAGGAACAAAAGACAGGCGCTACACACACTACGCTACGCGTGCGCGGATTTCCTGCACGTGTGGTGCAGTGCACTTTGGGGCCTTGGGCGTGGCGTCGCGTTCGATATATCAGATGTGCAGCGAAGAGGAGCACTATATTTGCGTGCACAAACCCAAGATATTTGCATGGAATTCTACCTCTGTTTCACAGGCACAACAATTCGTGTGGTTCGATATATGCGTGTTCGACTGCATTTTTTCGATAAGTGCTGTTCATGTAGAGGGCACAGAATCGTTGCGGTAATATGAAACGGGTTGAGGCGTTGCTCAAAAGGGACACTGCGTCGCGTCACTTTTTAAGTGATTATATTATTGAACAGAATCTCGAGCGATACAATTCACTAAGGCAGACACATTAGCGCTGCGGTGTCAAAGACCCTCTATAGTTCGACGTAACGTCGACGCGTGCGCACGCTCGGCATAGCGACGCTACGCTATTCAAACGTATACAGCACAAAGGCCGGCGCGACCGCGCGTCCGGAGTCCGTGGCGCGCCGCGCCCCTGCTGCAGCCGGCGCGAGATGCGACATGCTGCAATCCGCGCCGGCGACGTTACCCAAAGAACAGTGTACCCAAAGACCCTGACTGCACGGTGTCTGCGTTTCTTCGTTCTTCGTTACGAAGGGACGCCAGGCGTGCTCAACTGCGTATGCGTCAAGTCGACGTAGCGCGGCCGGCGGGGCGCGCAAGTGGGAGTATGAGTGCTCGGTTTTCGCGTCAACGTAACGTGACGAACCAACGAACCTGGCGCAGCCAACCTCTGCTGGTTGACGTGAACGCTGCGCTGGACTATAAAGGGCCCTTTATAACGAGGCGATTACGCTGGCAAAGCAGAACAAGAAATCACGCATCATAGCAAGCTAAGGACGCACACGATCCGCATAAATGGGACTGCTCCGCCAACGCCACATGACACAAACACATTCTTAGATCGCAACATCAGCGGAGCACCCGCTTTGGTGCGCCTAAACTAGCGGATCACAGAGGAGACAACGGTCGAACATATTGCAGTGCGACGCAATCTCTCGCAATCGCGTGCACGATAGTACGCTCTGCGCGGTAACAACGAAGCACACTGCGCAGACCGCGGCAGCCGCTTGGCACATTTGAAATGGCAGCACTGCTCTGCTTACACCTCCTGCCGCACGGCTAAGCGCATCAGCACAGCTAAATACGACGTGCACTAGCAATCAACGTTTCCAGAACCATTCGTTCAAAAAACGTTACGCGAGCCACTGTCATCGAGCGCTATAGCAACAACATTATCAAGTAATATCACTTCAGTAATAGAGAATAGAGTTCAGTAATCACATAAAGCAGCAAGGGAACTTTCACTCACCTGATGGACGAACTGTAACAAAGCGCAGTGGTTCAATGGCAGCAGACCGTCGACGAGCAAACAACGAGGAGCGTCAGTCGGTCCAGTCCACGAAGAAGAAACTATAGGCCTATGCAGCATGAAATTTGAATCTGGGCATCGAAGCGCGCCGAAAGCAAGGACCGCAACATGTACGAATGCGCATATTACTTGAGACAAAATTAATTGCTACAGTTGGCTTGCTTCCTAAAATATAAGCAATTTATTACTCGGTGGAGTGTATTTTTATAGCTGTTTTTCAATTACTAAGAGGCACGTGATCAATGGTCTCTAAAGCGCCGGCTATAAAGACAGAAATTTTCTGTTTTTTTCAGGTACGTATTTCTGTTAAAGACGAATAACAGAAATTTTCTGTGTGTCCACAGACTTTGTCTGTAAAGATGTCTGTACTTTTACACAGATTTTTTACAGTGTGGGTGGATATCTCCACATTCAATCAGAACAATCAGACGGCAGAGCAAGCAGCGCCACCGGACGCCTTTTCGGATGCGTGAGAAAAAAAAAGGAAAAGAATTACTCTCTGACGCAACCGAAAGCTGCCTCAAGTGCGTAAAATACAATTTCAAGTTATACATGTTTGTTTTTCAGCAAAATGAGTCTACCTGCGAGGATTTCTTGTCCTACCAGTAGATTGGACACATCGCTGTTGGGTGACGCTAGCGGTCATTCTTTCACGATTTTCAACACCAAATTAAAGATATAATTCCTTTTCTTATGGGGCAAAAGCATGCTCGTTGCCGCCGATGTGGCCGGCCCGAAAGCCCGGGCCCGGCCCGCGGGCCGGGCCGGGCCGTCCGAAGCGTTTTTCGGCGGGCCCGGGCTGGGCTCGGGCGTGAAAGTACGGGCCCGGGCCGGGCCCGGGCTTGAAGCCGCGGGCCTGGGCCGGGCCCGGGCTTGAGGCTGCAGGCCGGGCCGGACTCGGTAAGTCGGGCCTTCGAGCACACGCGAACGTTATGTATTGCATGGTCTAAGGTATACTGTGCCAAGCTGAATTGACACGTGCAAAGAGCTGGCTCTTAGTAAAGCTTAGCAATAAAAATTGAAAAACAGTTGAAGTGCTTTTTTTTTTCACCAGTATAGATATAGATTGGCACTGTATATTTTCAATAACGTTTCGTCTGCTGGACCAGACTTTGTCAAAGTAACAAGTACATCGTGGTGGGTTTCCTTATAAACACGCCAGATCACGTATATATATATATATATATATATATATATATATATATATATATATATATATATATATATATATATATATATATATATATATATATTGTAACGAGAGAAACAGAGACAACGCCTGTTCACTAGGCCGGCTGTTCTATTCTCCACTTCCTCTTTCTCTTCTTCCCGTAGCCGAGCACGCGTTCGCGCCCCAGCGGCGCTGTCTTCCTTACACTCGGCCACGACTGCGACGTAGCATGGCGAGCTGCCGAAACGTCTCTGGTGGGCGAAATTGACTGCTCCTTGGCGGTCTTCGCAGGTATCGGTTCAGCTGCGACTGGGTGTGTTGGAGTTTACATGTTTCTGGCGGTCGGCACTGGCTATTGAGGGAAGGTCGTAGCTGCCGCTGTCGCTTCTCTTGTCGCATTTCTTGACGCACTGTAGGAGGAACGGCATATGACTGCACTGATGTGTTGTCACCGCAGTTCTGTCGTTGCGCGCGTCTCTGCAGCTTTGCAGCTGACGGACCAAATCTCATCGACGCTCTCCCACCGCACGAGCTAGGTGGAGCGTACCACGCTGCCGAGTAACGGGCGTTTATTTTTTTCAGGCTCCGCATAGAGGACAGCTGCATATGCCTCCCAATTTTTGGTTTCCTTGTCTGAGTGAGGGGCTTCTCAGGTACGACAATAACTGGCCGTTCCATGCGCTCAAGCACTGGCGAGCATGGAGGCGGCATCGCCAACTGCTGTGGCTTGTGGGTGGTCTTGTTTGGTGTGGAGAGTAGCCACCTAGCTTCTCCCATCTGTGGCGGAGAACACAGCTCGCGGCCGGTCGTGTCTGCCGCGGGACAATCAGCGAAGCATTCGGTGGAGTGGCTGCTGCGGGCACCTTCAGCGCCGAGGTTATGCGCCTCATGACCTTCGTCAGCGAGCACAGCGATGAATGGCTTGGGCTCTTCTGGCGCCTTTACTGTAGGTGTGGCAAGCACGAGAGGAGCTGGTATCATCTGCACGTGCCCCAGCGAAGGCGAATATGGGGCCGGTTCCTCCAACTGCGCTGGACGAGGAGTGGTCTCGGCCTCTCTCAGTGATCTTAAGATGCCGTGTACCGGCGCAGCGGCGGAGACCAGCAGTGGAGTGCAAGACCGGCGTCCAACGTCAGTTTCAGGGCAGCCCGAGAGGGTTTCTGTCGTGGAGCTCGAGGGCACCGAAGCCCCATCGAGCTGGTGCCCCAGATGAGCTCGATGCCCGAGAGAGGGCACGTTGGTGAAGGGCACAGCTACATCATAGAAGCGCTGTGCCTCGTGATCTCGGGCGGAGGGCAGGTTTGTGCACGCCCGAGCCGCGCCGTCGAAGTGGTGTGCCTCACAGCCCCCACGCACGGTCGAGAGTGGGTCTGGGAAGATAGGGTTACAGGCACGTGAAAGAGGACGAAAAAGATTTGTGATTTTTGCACACCATACCCACCAGGATGGCTGCCTGACGCCCTCGTAGGCATGCCATGCCTTAGCGGCATCGCGAAGGCTGTCGATGGCAATCATCCATTTTTGATGGTCCGACCAAGCGTTGTGGGTGCCGAGCGAGTTGATAGTCTCAGTCCACCCGAAGACGTCGTCCTGGAAACCGCGGAACACCGGCACTGCCCAAACAGCCTGTGATGGTGCTACGGTAGGCGAAACTCCGGGGCATGACGACGCCAACCAGTCGAGGTGGTATGAGAGCTCCGTGAGGGCACACCGCAGCTCTCTGCGGCTCTCGGGTGAGCTCTCTTCGTGGTCTTGCGAGGCGGCGGCGGCGAACGCGGCATTGAGCGAGTGCATTGCTCGCAAGGCGGCAGGCCACAGCACGGAGATTGACGCTGCTAAGGCGTTTACTGTGACTCGGAGTCGTGCGATGGTGGCGGAAAGCTCGGCGGCGCTCTCGGGCGATCCGCGCGTGGTGCCTGTGGTGTCGTCCGAGGAGTATGGTACGATCAGCGTACTCATAGAGGAGGGACCCTTGTCTGAGGGAGCTTGGACAGCACCCCTAAGCGGCTCGGGTGCCGATGGAGTAATGAGTAAGCCGTTGTCACTGCGGGAAGCGTGGACGGCATTCCCGGGGTCCTGGCCGTTGGAAGCGTCAACCGCGTTCCGAGGTAATCGGTACCCGTGAGATGGCTTGTCGTGAACTGGTACTACGGCGTCGATGAAGGAGGCTTGAGCCGCCGAGGAGGCCTGGACGCCGTCCACGGGCGGTGCCTGAAGCGCCGACAGATTGGCAGGTGGTGGCGAGGAGGCATGTATGCCGTCCCTGGGCGAGAGGAGCCCGTGTGCATTGTTGCCGCGAAGGAGCACGTCACCGGACAAGTAGTTCCCTGGAACCACAATGGAGGCCTGGACGCCGTCCGCTGGTGGTGGGATGGATGCTTGCCGCGGTGATCTGCTTGCGGGTTCCATCAGCGAGGAAGCGTGACGGCGTTCCTCTGGAAGACGCGTTGCCTCAAGCTAACAGCTGGGGTTCGCCGAAGCTTTTCGACGACTGCGCCATTGTAACGAGAGAAACAGAGACAACGCCTGTTCACTAGGCCGGCTGTTCTATTCTCCACTTCCTCTTTCTCTTCTTCCCGTAGCCGAGCACGCGTTCGCGCCCCAGCGGCGCTGTCTTCCTTACAATATATATATATATATATATATATATATATATATATATATATATATATATATATATATATATATATATATATATATCTTAAAATAGGGGTGTTGTACGTCAAGAAAGGGTCAGACGTTGATTTGCGAAAGGCTCTTTATCAGGCAGGTCTGGCTACCGGCGAGCGCGTGCGCGAGCGACAACAGCGGCCACCGATCGTCGTCGTCGTCTTCCGTAACAGCGTAGCGTCTGTAATTCATATTCAGTACAATTATTCCCCGCGAAATAAGGAGCCATCCTGGCGACCTAGGGACCAGTAAACACGGGAGGGTCGTAGCACTGCTTGATTCTAGACACGTGGACAATTTCCTGGCCACGGCGACGATGGTCAGGAGATGGTTCCATGGGCTCGATGAGGTAGTTCACCGGTGATGTTTTTTGGAGTATACGATATGGGCCGTGGTACTTGGGGACCAACTTGGTCCCCAAGTACCACGCAAAACCGCGAAACCGCACGCAAAACATATGGGCCGATTGTCGAAGGTACGCCATGGGCTAACAGCAGAAGGTCCGGTGGTCGATGTAGGAAGGGGTACCATGCGTGTGGGCGGCGTCGGAGTGTAGAAGGACCCGGTGTCCCGGTAGGTGCCAGAAACAGTTGGGGCCGGTGGTCTGGAAACGATGGCAGCGTACGTCAGCGGTGTGGTGACAAGCGGCGATGGCGGTAGTGCCTGCGCTACTTGTGTCTGAATGACCTGGCGCAGACGTGGGTCTAATGGTGTCACTGGCTCAGGTGTTCGGCCGACAAGGGAAAGTTGACGCGCAACTTCCTCACGGATAAACTGCTTTATATGTGGCAGTAAAATGGTATGATCAGCGGTGACGTCGTTGACAAGGGCGGAAACCTCGGCTGTATCATCGGCTGCACGTCGCGTCGAGATGCGCTGCTTTCGCAACTCGTCGTACGACTGACAGAGTTGGACCACGTCGGCGACAGTCTGAGGATTTCGAGCAACGAGCATCTGGAACGTATCGTCGTCGACGCCTTTCATGATGTGCTTGATTTTGTCGAGTTCGGGGAGAGATGGGTCGACGCGCTTGCAAAGAGATAAGACATCTTCGATGTAGCTGGTAAAGGTCTCGTCCCTGCGCTGGACTCGACTACGCAGACGCTGTTCCGCGCGAAGCCGGCGCACGGCGGGACGACCGAAGACCGCGGCGATGGTTGCCTTAAACGTCGACCAGGTGGTGATTTCACCTTCATGATTTTTAAACCAGAGGCCGGCCACATCAGCGAGGTAAAAGCGCACGTTCGTGAGCTTGTCGCAGTCGTCCCATATGTTGGAAGCGCTTACTATTTCGTACTCGACGAGCCAATCCTCCACGTCGTGCTCGTCGTCGCCGCGAAATACGGGTGGGTCGCGTTGCCGAGGCACACCAGTACAGAAGACTGTCGTGGTTGCGGTAGCTTGCGAAGGGCCGGGAGCAGTCATGGTGAAAGGCGATGGTAGCGTCCGATTGCGAAGTTCCAGGTTGACGGGAACCCCCGCACCTCCACCACTTAAAATAGGGGTGTTGTACGTCAAGAAAGGGTCAGACGTTGCTTTGCGAAAGGCTCTTTATCAGGCAGGTCTGGCTACCGGCGAGCGCGTGCGCGAGCGACAACAACGGCCACCGATCGTCGTCGTCGTCTTCCGTAACAGCGTAGCGTCTGTAATTCATGTTCAGTACAATCTATATATATATATATATATATATATATATATATATATATATATATATATATATATATATATATATATATATATATATATTAACAGCACTAACAATGGGCCAGATCACGGTTGTTCCCAGGGAGGAATAAAGATTTCGGTCTTTTATTCTAGGTTGACACATACGGTACATTTCAATTATATTCCTTGGTATTACGTGCCAAAACCACGGCTCAAGCAGAGATAAAACGCACCGGCCGGCGGGCGAAGGAGCATGAAGGAGTGCCGGTGAGGGGTGCTGCGTCGCTTGGGCTCCAACTGCGAGCTTTGATCGAAAGCGCGCGGTCGTGCGCGTTATCTCGACTGCGATCAGTAGACGGATCATACCCTTGTACGTGCTGTGCTCTCACCGCTGACTTCGCGATGAAGCGACAGACAACACGAAAACTGCTTCGCTACTTGGAACGGCCGTACTCCCTTACGCCAGAGTTTTTTTTTTTTATTGGCGCCAGTATGCCCTACGGCATAAGATAAATAAAAGGAAAGAGTTCAGTTTCGCTGATAAAGGCCAGGAGCGGTCGATGCAACGGCCCGTGCGTCCAGCGCGTTAAGTCGGGTGGTCGACCGGGGTGGTAGTCAAGGCCTTGTAGGTGGCGGGTGCGAGCCTTGTGAAGGCCGCCAGAGTTTTGTAGTGACGCGAGATCGAATCCTAAAGGAGTCAGCTGCTAGCCTTACTTCGAATATTCTAATTTGTTGCTTTCGCATTCATTGTTTTTCCCCTACGGCGAAACAGAATATCCTATAACCGTCGACTGTGAACAACGCATGTCAACCCTCCACAGTAACGCTTTAGTTCAGTCAATTCAGCCATGCGCAAATTGATGGCGCCGTATGGGGGCACAATATTACGCTTATACTGCGGAGAATAGCGTCGACAATATATGTGCGTGGTGTACCAGCAGCGCCTTACCCGTGTATTCAGGTGACATTTCGCATTGAGCGCTAAGAAAAATGACTTGTAACTTGTGTGCTAAAATAGTTTTCGTCAGTGGTACAAACAATATAACTCACTCATATAATAGAGATGTGAGCATATGCCTCAACGTTTTGTTGAGGCATCATGTCTATTACATTTCTGTTACACCATGCCAAACGTATATTACTTTGTAGACTGGCTTTTGAAACACTGGCACTCTGACTAGCACCTTTAGGGCATCCTCAATGACACATTTCAGTACAGCTATAAAGGCAGTAAGGAGGTGTTATGTTATGCGCGTTAGCGCACTGATTCCATGCTGACGTTCATCGTAAAAACAGGGTTTTATAACTTGCTGAGGTGTCGCGAGAACTCTTGTTTGGCTCAATGAAACTATCAATGAACAAATTATTCATTTGGCCCTGCAAAGCGCTCAACGACCAGCAATATTGGGACAACTTACCTTGAGATCCTGTTTCCCTGTGTTGATCCTCGTCCGCATCATGTGGAACCCAAAGGTTGTTTATTCTGAAAGAACAATCCAGAAGAATTCAGCGGGGGCGTAGGCAGAAATTTTCTTAATAAGGGGGAGGGGGCTTCAAGCAACCTCTACGTATGTTCGTGCGTGTGTATGTGTGCGTGCTTGTATATATACATATACGTAAATTGAAGATTTTCAGAGGGAAGGGGGGTTGAACCCCCACCATACACCCCCCAACCTCTGTGGAGTGGATATCAATATCTACAAGATGCCCGTTAAGGAGCGTGAAGGAGCCAGTATTTAAGAAAATGCGGTGCCGGCGTCGGCGGCGTTGTCTATCAATTAAAAATTCCATAAATGCAAAGAGTAAAAAAATCCGGCAGATCCCACGCAATGTGGGAATCGATGTAATGCGAAGCAGTCAGCAAAGAGCTGCAGACATCGCTTTGTTTATTTTTGAGCCAAATGAAATCAGTCATGACATGGCATCTAGTTCACCATATACGGCATGTTTGCCATGCACGCGTGCATGGCAAACATGTGGTATACACCATGCCAATGAAACGTATATTCTGGTATATACACTGCATGACCGGTCATTTATGTTCATCACGCACTCCTGGCATGCCATACCAATTTTGGTATATATCCAGTTATCTAAACGGCCGGAAGCGCACTATAACAGTGTCATGTAAAGCATACCGCACATGACATGCATAACATAATTCGCGTGCTAAGACCTGTCATTTATGTTCGTCATACATTCGCGTCGCGCAATACCAATTTTGGTGTATATCAAGCCAGCGAACCGGCCACGAATGCACCATGAGCGTGGCATGTAAATCATGACATACATGACATGCATGTCATGGTTTTCATGTTACCACCTGTTATTCATGTTCTTCATACAGTCACATCGCGCAATACCAATTTTTGTGTATATCAACCTAGCGAAACGGCCGTGAGTGCGTCATGAGCGTGGCATGTAAAAAATCATGACGTGCATGACACGCGTGTCATGATTTTCAGGTTACCACGTGTCAGTTATGTTCCTCATGTCGAAATGTCTCGTCATACCAGTTTTCGTATATATCCATTGATTTAAACGGCCGCGAGCGCCCCGAGACCATGTCATGTAAATCATGCCGCACATTACATGCGTGTCATTATTTGCACGTTAGCACTTATCTTATGTTCGCCATGAACTCTTGTCACGTCATACCAGTTTTGGTATATATGAAATTAACGGAATGGCCGCAAGAGCCCCATGGTCGTGGAATGTGAATCATGCTGTTCATGACATGCATGTCATGATTTTCATGTTATGACCTGTCATTTAAGTTCGTAATATGGTCCTGTTATTCCATATCAATTTTGGTATACATCCGATTAACGAAACAGCCAGGAGAGCACAAACTCGCAGAAGTTCGCTAAGAAGTGCTTCGCATTTAAAAACATTGCTCGGGCCGGAATCGAACCCAGGCCTTCGGCATCGCAGTGAAATATTCCACCGCCGAGCAACACCAGTACGTTAAGCTGATTCTGAAAAAAAAATCACACCATCTCCCGCTAAAGGGGACCATGAGGCGATGCGAAGCAGTGTTTCGGCATCTAGAGCCCGCGTTTCAGAGGTGGAGTGGTGAGGGGGAAAGGGGAGAGGGGGAGTGGAGGGGGAAGGAGAGGGGAAAGGGAAATGGAGATGGGGGAGGAGAGGAGAGAGGGAGAAAGGAGAGGGGGAGGCGAAAGCGAAAGTGAAGGGGAGGGGGAAGGGAAGGGGAGGGGGAAGGGAAGGGGAGAGGGGGAAAGGAGAGGGGGTGGGAAAGGGAGGGGGGAGGGAAGGGGAAGGGGAGGTGATGTGGAGAGGGGGTGGGGAGAGGGGGATTTGAGAGGCGAAGTGGAGAAGGTCTGCGCATGCGCAGTAAGGGTGGTCACGCCGCACACCACCACCACCGCATTGAACTCCGCTATAAGATGCTTCACATCTAAAAGACCCTATGCAAGCGTCACGTCAGGGCAACGCCAACTGTGGCTGCAGTGTTGGCTGTCCGCTTTTATATCAGTGTAATAACATCACATATGCAAGCCTAGACTCCGCGGGTCATAGTCATGCGTTCCGCGAACACGCCTACGACAGCTACTTCTGATATGCCCGTCATTGTAGCGTAGCTTGCACTTCCTCCACACGACGTCTTTACTCTATCTAACGTGAATGCCGACGTTACGTCAGACAATGGGCTCCCCTTTACACTCCAGTGTGCTGGGTGTGCCTGACGAGCCGACAGTATGAGCACAACTACTCAATTTGCATAAACACGTCAATGCGCTTAGTAACGCTTGGCTCAAAGCAACATGTTCCGACATACGCTCCTACTCGCCGACTGCTTCGCATGAAATTGATTCCCACATTGCGTGGAATCTGTGGGATTGTTTTTTAGGCGAAAGCCTTATATGCCTCATCAAACGCGGTAACCGACCGGCGTCCCGCGTTGGCGTCAACACGAGTGAGGCAAAAAATGATCATCACGTGATGACTACACCATATGACGTCACCATGGCCTCACAGGTCGCCAGAATCTGTGACGTCGTTATGACGCCATAGTGACGTGGCATGACGCCATCACATGCATCTTAGCTTGGTCAACGGTGGGCCTATCACGGAGGCAGTGCAAAACCAGGTGAGGTGTCTCCGATCCCGGAGGCAATGTAAAAAAACACATTAGGTATAGAAAGCTTTCGGAAGGTGGCGGCGCAGCAACAATACATCTAGAGTCACTGGAAAATTTCGGAGTATCACATCTGTTTTCCGCGCGCCGCCGCCGACGTGATTGGCTTATTGCATCACCTGACCTTTCGCCGCCAAATCACTTCCAAGCGCTTTGAGTGGGCGCGTTGAATGCAGAGCGTGGCTGGACATTTAGCAGTACCACGGTCCCTAGAAGTACTTCGTCGCTTTTTTAAGCGCGTCATGCGGATGCCAGAGAGTAGCTCACCAGCAACCGAACATAATCTGGGAATCTCGTTTATTTTTGCGTTCCGTGTGAGAAAAATTTACGTCAAAGAACGCCGTTCTACGTGGCTGCATAGTAGGCCGCAATGAATTCGCCCCCCCCCCCTCCCCACCCCCCAGCCCCCGAAGAACACTCCTTTCTGCAGTTAACTACACAAACTTTGCTGGAAAAGCTCTCATGCGAAAGGATACTCAACCTTTTCGGCTCGTTATGTTCAGCGATATTCATAACTACATATACATACCTTTCTATTTGCTCGGCTGTTTATATCTCGATCTCTTGAACAGACTGTGTATGCATTTCGAGTTATAAGCGTGCCACGCACGAGAGCGAAATCAAAGACTTATTAAAATAATAACTGTGTACTGGCATACCTTGAAGGCAATTGTGGCATGATCATTTGCCATTGCGTGAAACAGAAGCGTGGAACTCTGTTGATAAACTTAGTTAAGACAATGTTATTAAGCGTTTTTTTTTAATTTTTTGCAAAAAAAATGTTGCTAATGTTGCACTGCACCGAGCGTACCCTTACAATATTGTTTAGTGGGTGAGAAATGGTCACAGCCAAAAAGAAAAGGAAAAAGGAAAAAAAATCGGCAGATCCCACGCATTGAGATATCCATTTCATGCGAGCCCTAGGTCTATATACATACTGTGTTGCAGTAGCATGCGCTTTAAAAATTCCTGGGATATGCTATTTCTTATCAAAAGAACACGAAGCATTGCGCCGAGGAAGTTTTGATAAGTGTGCATTATGAAAAAAAAGTTGAAATTAAAAGCGGTGCCGAAACCGAACCCCAGCTGTTTACGTGCTGACAACGTAAAAACAAAAAAAAAGACGCTGCTTGTCGGAACACAGCAAAATATTTGCAAATGCACTGCAACGTTGGGAATATTAAGGAGACAAGAAATAGGAAATGAAACAATTAAGTAGGGATGTCAATCATTTTTGATGGCCTATTTTCTATGTATATGTTAAGAAATGACAACGTATTCGCAAAATAAGACGCGCCTTACCTACTGCACGCCGATTCGCCCGTGCGTTCGGCTGCTGGCGTTCCGAAACGAGACATAAATACGTCACGCACAACTTCCAATTACCGTACACACTCACCACTTCAATTACACATAACACCCAGTTGAACGGCAAGCATGGCGCGCAAGCAATTAAAGGGAGACTAAAGAGAAACAATGAATCGATTTAGATCGATAAATTGTGCTCTGAGAACTCTAATGTCGTTAATTTCGCCTTGATAGGTGTATTAATAGAGTAGAAAATCGTCCAAAGTTTCATTTTTAAATTTCGCGCCAAAATCTCCCCGCGTGACGTCACAGATTTTAAAGTGAATTTACCGTATTTCGGCGGCATTGGCTCGACAAAATTACCCCAAACTTAATATGGTAAGTCTATGGCCCCCTCAGAGGACAATGTACTTCATTTTTACCGATTACGAACTACATAGGCGCCTTCAAAATATTTGACGTCACGGCGAATGGTGCGGAAACTTCAAGGTGGCGTCGCCACCCAGATTTTGTTTTTGCGCGTTTTCTCGCTTACTAAGCGTCTTCTCGCCACAAGCGTGATCTTTTTGGTATCGTAAAAGAGTACTTTACTAATATCAGAAATATCGTGTTGCTCTTTATTGTCCTTTTAAGGTATGCGTCAGCGATCAGTCGAAGTACGCAATGTTGAATTTTCTCGATATTGTTGGATAATGTTCTCGTGTGCGTTATAAAGTGAACCTGAACACCGACTGCAAAGCTAACGCAAACAGTCAAGATTCACCAATGTCGAAGCAAATGGCATCTCGCATGAAGTCACTGCGTTAATGCAACTATGTTTACAGCTCCGGACCTAGCGAACACATCCGGCCGTGACGCGAAAAGAGACCGATGAAGCCACGAAGATAGTTCGCGAGCACATGACAAAATTCGCCGCACGTTTCATTAGTTACACCGCTTACCGCGCAGTCGATTCATAACTGTCGATGACTCGAAATCACTTGATATCCTCTTGAAGAAACACACACATATATTGCAGTTCCGCCGAGCATAACATCGCATTGACGCGAAAAGATCGGTCACTTCTCAACACACGCTAGCAACGTGCCGGACGGTCTGGAAGGGAAATGGCCGCCGCCGCGCAACGTTGCCCGCGCGCAGCCTACCTTTGCGGTACTCTGAAATTCTCCAGTGACTCTAAATACATCGACTGAGAAGGAAAAGAAGATGACTTTCGCCTTCAAGTCGTCTTAGGTGTGTACATAAGGGACACTGTGAGTGTTTTTTCTGTTTAAGCGACACACTTGAAAACAATGTGTTCAAGGTAATGCATAGATAATTTATTGAAGAGGGGGGGGGGGGGGGCTTCTATTTTCCTAACATCTTGATTTTTGCGCTAAGAAAGACGAACATGACAGAAGGCAGGACAGGCGCTCTGGTCTCACCAACTCCCCCAACAACAAGTTCTTAATACGTATATTTCTCTTTTCCTGTTGGCCAATACAATGATACCTATATACCTCTTCTTACCCGCAAATACGTTCTAAGAGCCACGCCAACTTTTTCTGGGTGAACAAATACATTAGGCCCCGTGACTAAGCACCTATACTGCCGTTCGAATAGCTTTACAGTGTCAGTGTGCCCAGAAAGCCGTCTAACGGTGCCTGCTCACTTGATATACGCGTCCGTCATCGTGGCCACAGAGACGCCGAAGCTCTTTATTCCCAGGCGCTCAGACTCTTCCTCGAGCTTCTTGAACATCTCTGCGAAGCCCTTGTGCTCGATGGTCTGAAGCGCGAGCGTCGTGGTGCCTTGCTTCGTATCCTGCAGCACGGCGTGTGGCGCCGTCTGTTGGATGATGTGCAGCGTCTCCTTGAGGTCGAAATTGGTGGACTCGGTGTTCACGCTGATCGTGTAGCCCACACCTGCAACACACGAAGTTAAGGCTAACGTTTTAAGGTGAAAGGCTTAGACGCTTCATGAAACGCGAAAATTGGCCGTCGGCGTCAACACGAGTCATGCAAAAATTCTCACGTGGTGTCACCATATGACGTCATCGTGACGTCACAGATTGGGAAAATTTGTGACGTGCGTCACTATGGCGTCACATAACGTGACGTCACATGATCGCGTCATTACGTGACGTCCTCGCTTGGTCAAAAGTGGGCCGGTGACGAAGGCAGTACTAAGCCAGATTAGGTGCAGAAAGCCTGCAGTGCCTTCGATCCTGAAAGTAAGGCAAAGCCACGTTAGCTGCAGAAACAATTCGGAGGACGGGAGGATCAAATTCATCGACTAAGAAGAAAAAGACTAATAACATGGCTTTCGCATTCGAGTCGTCTTTTTCTGCGCGCGCTGGGAGTGGGGAGACCTCCTAAATGCTTTTAATCTTAACTGATGATGACCCAAGCGTATTGGAGATGGGCATGCGCACGAAAGGGTCTGCAGAAAAAAAAATACTAAATTCTAGAAGACATGCGACGAGTTGTTTACTTCGATGTGCGTTAGGCATTATCGGATGATGCAGTGATTCTTCTAGCGAACACACACTGTTACACTACTCAACTTCAGCATTACTATCAGCCTTATGACGGCTCACATTGATACTTCTACTCACAGATACTTCAACACACTAGCGTTCATACGCCAGCTCAATATTTATTGATCAGAGGCCTGCCCTGACCGCCCCTCCCCCCGCAAAATTTTTAAAAGCAGTTCTTGATAAAAATATCTCCTGTGAGTCACATATCTCAATACAATGTCCTTACTAGCTTGCAATTATTGATAACTCGTATGTGAAGGTATGAGATCAAAATGAGTATCGTATAGTACCGATTATGCGAGATATTCGCGTTTAAGTGCGTTGTCATCGTGATAAGAAAATCGAATTGTACGCTAACGGACTCACGAGTCGACTCACTCAGACTCAAATCTAGTCGTGAGTCTGAGTGAGTCCGAGTGAGTAATATTTAGGTGAGCTTGAGTCCGAATGAATCCGGTGGAGAAATATTTTAGTGAGTCTGATTCCAAGGAGGGAACGCTGTGGTCGCCGGAAGGTGCGGACGCACTTCACGTCGGCTCCTGCGTCTACGAATGATTTCGCAGCGAAAATCACCACGCAACCAGAGAAATCTGGTACCAAAGGAACCGCCTCATCACCAGGGATCAGTGGATACCAACATACAGGTGGGCCGACCATTTTTCGCCAATTTACGGCCACTTTCCTGCGCGCACAACGTGGAAAGGCGCTAAGCCGGACTCCCCGACGCGCAAGGCGGCACGAAACGCTATGGAGCCGGTCTCGCCGGCAGCCGAGGCGTCTGGCGACGGCGCCGAGGTTAAAGATGTAGATTTTCAGCAAGGAAATACCGAAATGCTTGACGAATCGGCTAGTGAAGAGGGCTGGCACGCTATCAAAAGGAGACGCAGTCGAGGCGCAGGTAGAAACAAGGAGAGCGGTGTCGATGGCGACCGCAGTGGCAGCAACGCTGAAGCTGGGAGTAAAGACAAGACGCAGACCAAAACCCAAGATAGACTGCTTGGCCGAATTGAGAAGACGAGCAGGATGCCTAGACTACCTGCGGGCGACTACAAAGTGGTTATTAGACCCAGAGGAGGACTGTGCGTGGCTCAGCTCGGCCCGACGGAAATCAACAGGTGCGTGTACGAAGCCGCTGGCATACCATTCGAGGAGAGACAGTTCGACGTGATCTGTCCCAATAAGACTCAAAATATCTTAGTGGTGAGCACTCCCGACCCTGATCGGGCCGACCAATATAGACGAATCAAGCAGATCAACGCGAGAGGCAAGGCACACGAAGTGGCGGCGTACGAGACGGCGCCCGAGGATACATCCAAGGGAGTCATCAGAGGGATTCCTCTAGACGAAACACCAAGCAATATCATATCTGCTCTCGTTACGGCTAGAAACCCCAAAGTCATCACCGCCAAGAGGCTGGGCAACACCACGACCGTTATAGTGCTCTTCAGCGGCAACAGGGTCCCTACTACCGTGTGCTACGCCGGGGTCATCATACGCTGTGCGCTCTATCGCAAGCAAATAGACTTCTGCAGACAGTGCAACAGGATCGGCCACCGGGGGGATGTCTGCCCCAACCCAACCGATAGACTCTGCCCTGGGTGTGGCGCCTTTAATCCTAACGGAGACCACACGTGTAAGCCTAAATGCCGGATTTGCGGCAAGGATCACGCCACAGCGGACAGAAACTGCAAGGCCAAGTTTAAGAAGCCGTTCATAGTCAAGCAAAGGCAGTGGGCCAGGATACAAGACGACCAGAGACAAGCACCTTCTCAATGGAGAGGAAGATCCCCCTCGAGGTCAAGATCGAGATCGAGGGGACGGCAAAGGATGAGGTCCACCACGAGAGGCTCCACCCCCGCGAGGTCGCAGCCCAGGTCCAGGTCGACGTCGAGGGAGTCGACAAACACGGTGAGCTGGGCAGATAAAGTACGCGGGTCGCGACCGGTCGAAACTGGGGAGTCTGTTAAACACAATAACGAGGAGCTCGAGAAGCTCAAAGCGGAAAATATCCAAATGAGAGAGATGATAGCGCAGTTACATACCAAAATCGAGCAACTCTCGAGAGAGGGTGCACCCGAGAAACTCCAAAACTCCACTCCTACCGCGGTAGCGAGTAACGAAATTCCGGTAGTCGAGGATCGCATGGAGGTAACCACCCCCCCACTAGAAAGAAAGGCCAAAACTCAAAAGCCCGTAGAAGCCCAAGTCTCTAGGCAAGATGTTGCACAACAACCAAGCAGGTTAGACAACATCGAGAAGAAGGTAGATCAAATACTAGCCACGATCCAATCGCTAGTCGAGGCCACCACAAAGGCGTCCATAGATATTGCAGCACTCACCACAAGGGTCGAAGCGATAGAACGATGCAACAATAGTGAAATGACAACGACACCTACGATGGCTGCGGTAGCAACTTTCCCGCAGCAGCATCAGCAACAACGCCCTTCAAATGATCCGGCGGCAGCAATGCCAATAGTCATTCTACGTCAACCTACATTTACTCCTCCGTCACACTAAACATAAGGTATGGGCAGACGAGGTAAGGGACAGTTTAACATCTGGCAATGGAATTGTAGGGGATACGGGGCAAAAAAGTGCGTTCTTCAACAATATGTGAAACAGGGCAATAAACCGGATGTTATTTTGCTCCAGGAAACGCATGGCCTCGCCAAACTGGCGGGCTACCAATCCATAGGCACCGGTCGGGGCGACAATGATAGAATTCTCACGACATTAGTTAGAAGAGAACTAACGGTCAAAACCCATGACCTCGGCGTAGAACACGATCACATCATGACTGAAGTCATTCCTAAAATTCAAGGGCAAAAAGTATTTTTATTCTAAACGTATACAGCAACCCGTCAAATCAGAGACAAAAATTTCATAATCTTTTCAAGAAAGCGGTAGTGGTGGCGGGAGACGCTCCGCTTTTAATGGGAGGAGACTTCAACGCTCCACACGAAGCTTGGGGCTACGGCTTCACCTCTACCAAGGGTAAATATCTATGGCAGTGTATACAAAACGAGAACTTAACGTTAATCACTGAGCCTAATGCCCACACGCGCATAGGTACGAGCGTCCAAAGGGACACGACCCCGGATCTCACTTTGACCAAAAACGTCCCGGGAGCGACGTGGCATAACACATTCGACGATCTGGGTAGTGACCACAGAATTCTAGTAACGCACATCCCGCGCGAAAACGACGCAACTCAGTCATCCAATCAAACGAAACGTCTAGTCGACTGGGACAAATTCAGGGAGATAAGACGACAGTCGACTTCCCCGTCCACATCGAACATTAAGAGCTGGTGTGAAAACGTAATAAGCAACGTCAGGGAGGCCACGCAGGTAATGGAGGCGGACATTCCCCTCGACAGGCTGGACAGTAAGCTTATGCACCTTTGGCAGGCGAAAGAATCACTCCAAGCGAGATGGAGGAAGCAGAGACACCAAAGAGGGCTACGGAAAAAGATCGCCCAACTAAACAAGGACATTGAGGCATATTGCAGGCAACTAAACGAGCAACAATGGGAAGAGATATGCAGGGACATGGGCAGGCAGCTCGGCGCTTCCCAGACGTGGAAGTTGCTGAGATTCCTTCTCGACCCGACAAACACCAAAACAGAACAGAGGCACACCATTCGCAAATTAACGCACGATCACAAGGGAAACGAGGGCCAGTTAATCGAAGACCTGAAGGCCATATACGTTGCACAGACCCCGCCCGTGCGACACCCAGATTACTCGGGAGGCGCCAATCCAAAGCTAGACCAGAAATTCACCACGGCAGAAATCAGGGCAGTATTTCACAAGCTAAATCTTAAATCAGCAACGGGGCCGGACGGCGTAACCAACCGCATGCTCCGAAACCTGGATGAGGATTCGATAGAATTCTTAACTGAGTATATCAATGAGTGTTGGATCAGCGGAGAGATCCCCGAGGCATGGAAAGAAGCCAAAACGATTCTAATACCTAAACCGGGAAAACCAATCAACAGTACAAACCTTAGACCCATCTCGCTCACGTCGTGCGTGGGGAAGCTGATGGAGCACGCCTTTCTCAGTAGAATAAACAACTACCTAGAGGACGGTGGTCACTACCCAGATACAATGCTAGGCTTCCGGCAGCATTTGTCTACGCAAGACGCCATGCTGCAGCTTAAACACCAAATCCTCGACAATAAATCCAGATCCACCCGCGCCATCCTCGGGCTGGATCTCAAGAAGGCGTTCGATAACGCAGCACATGGCGCGATTCTAGGTCGAATCTCGAGTCTCAACATGGGCGAGAAAGCATACAACTATGTCAGAAACTTCCTGTCAAACAGGAAAATGAGGATCTCCATAGGGGATGTTAAATCAGATCTCTACGAGTTGGGCAGCAACGGAACGCCACAGGGCTCCGTGATCTCGCCTATGCTTTTCAATTTGATAATGGTAGGTCTTCCGAAGGAACTCGACAAAATTCCTGGAGTTCATCACTCCATCTATGCAGATGATATCACCATCTGGATAGGCGACGGTAGCGACGGCTACATAGAGCAGAGGCTGCAAGAAGCCGTAGCCACAGTGGAGAGATACCTAGATGGTACGGGTCTTCGATGTTCGCCAGAAAAATCGGAACTTCTTCTGTATAGACCGACGCTAAAAGGCAGGCCACCCAAATCATACGTAGGCAGCCGCCAGTACGAAGACATTAGAGTCTATACAGCCGATGGCAAAATTATACCCACAGTCCAGCATATACGGGTCCTAGGACTAATCATTGAATCCAAGGGAACCAACGGGAAAACCGTCCACAAGCTAGAAACTAAAGTCGCTAACGCAATGAGGCTAGTGCGCAGAGTTACAAATAGACACCGAGGCATGAGGGAAACCAGCGTCATGCGCCTAATACAGGCGTTTGTAATTAGCCACATTGCATACGTAGCGGCCTTCCACAATTGGTACAAAGCGGAAAGCAACAAAATCAACGCCCTGATCAGGAAAGTGTACAAACAGGCCTTAGGTGTTCCAGGATATGCGAACACGGAACTATTTCTGAAACTAGGCGTTCACAACACGCTAGAGGAGATTGCCGAAGCCCAGCGCGTCTCGCAGTTAGAAAGGCTGTCCGCGACGAAAACGGGCAGAAACATATTGACAAAATTGGGTATAACATACCACGTTCAGCACGGAAAGAAACGAGACATTCCCAACCAAATCCGCAACAAAATCGTGATAAATCCACTCCCTAGAAACATGAACCCCACCACCAACGCAGAACGCAGACGCCACAGAGCAAAAGCGTTGCTCAAGATACACGGCACGAGTGAAAAATCCCTGTTTGTAGACGCGAGCCCATATGCCAAGCAGAGAGCACATGCTGCAGCGGCTGTTGACGCTACCGGAAAATGCATTAACGCATGTACTGTCTTAACTACAAGAATAGAGGAAGCTGAAGAGGTGGCCATTGCCATGGCCCTCACCTCCACTAAGCACAGCTTCATTCTGAGCGATTCACAAGTCGCGATCAGGAATTTTGCGCACGGACGTATTTCGCAACATGCCCTGAGAATTCTAACCCAGAGCGAGGAATTTATGTGTTCGGAAGAACGTAGATATCTAATCTGGTTCCCGGCACACATAAACACAGCCAGCTACAACCCGAACGAAACGGTCCACGCGCTGTCGCGAGAACTAACCCGCCGCGCAGCGCAAGGGGTACCCTCGTCTGGAGATGCTGTTGCCGAACACGAACTAATAATGAAAGACAGAAAACCAGCTATGGAGAATACACAAAGTACTATCGAGACTTGAGGAGGATTTTCCCTCCGCCTCACCCAAAATTAGATAGAAAACAGGCGACAGAGTGGCGCACATTGCAAACCAATTCTTATCCCAACCCTGTTCAGTTACACAGGATGTTCCCAGAGATCTACCCAGACCCAATATGTAAAGCATGTAGAATAGAAGAGGCCTCCCTAAGCCATATGCTATGGGGGTGCCCCAATCAGCAGACTCCCCAGAACCTCTCCGGGAGCGATGGCGGAAAACGCTGCTCAGCTCCGATCTACAGGACCAAACCTGGGCTATCCAGCAGGCCAGGGAGGCTAGTGGAAGACAAAGTCTTCCGTCCTCCATCTGAGCGGTCTGGCCCGGACCAGCAACTAGCCGGATCTCGCAATAAAGTTGTTTCATTCATTCATTCTGATTCCAAGTAAGTCCGGCTGGGGAAAGTTTTGGTGAGTGAGTTTTGGTGAGTGAGTGGTGGGGTGAGTTTTGGTGAGTGAATATATTTTGCCCTAAAGGCAAAATATATTCCATGAGTGAGTTTGAGTGAGCGCCACATTTTTTGCCGACCTGTGCGGACGACACAAAACCACACAGGATAACCGCTAGACTTCAACAGAGCTTTAATCCGCTTTCCAGGACGCACGTATACATTAATTGCGCACACGCAGGTGGCTCCGCGCTGATTAAAGGTCTCAAAAATTACCGCCGCCTATATATCTTCACCGCACCCTCACATGTGGTTTCTGTTTGAAGTCTCAATTTCCTTCATTGTCAACGCAATGGAAACGAGGGCAACGAATGGTGAGGAAAACAGCTGAAGCTATTCACAGGGCGGGTGGCACATGTGTTAGCACTTCGACCATTGTAGTGACACTAACGTAAATGGATTACCTGTGCCGACTACGTGTGCAGGAGCAGCAGAGATAGGCGGCGGTCATTTGTCACCTTTCTTCATTGCCGGGGCAGTGCGCAGGCCACGTATACAGGGTGTTTCATGTAACAAAAACCGATTTTAAAAAATTCTTAACAGCAACCTAATGAGATCAAGGACATATGATTTGCCGCCATATGGTGTTCGGAAAGGTATTTTTCTATTGCGCTTAACTGGTTAATCCGCTCAGATCAGTTATGCAAAAATTGTAACATTCGCTTTAGGGCCAAGTGCGTTTATTCACGTGGGAGAGGGCATCCCAAAACGACCGATATACAATTTTTTGCAGCATCTTACGTGCTGCGTGGCGATTTTTTCAGCGTTTGAAGAAAGCCCGTGAAAAAGTCCCAGTTTCGCGCGACTCAAGGGCGAAGCAATGAATGCGATAGCAACAAATTGGAATGTCATTTCCTCTATTTATCTCTATGTGGCAAGGTGCTCCTATGCTGAAGAGGTGTGCTACATATTCACAGGGTGCACGGTTGGCTTTGTCGTTACTGCATGCTCTAAAGGACTCTAAAGGGAAAAACGATTTTTGTCGTATTAGTAAATTACTCTTTCACAGTTGCAAAATCGCCGCGCTTGCCGCGAGAAGATGCGTGGTAAGTGAGGAAACGCCCAAAAAGAAATTACGGGTAGTGAGGCCACCTTGAAATGCCCACACCAAACGCCGGAACGTCATAGATCTTGACGGCGTCTGCTAGGCAGTTCGTAATCGGTAAAAATGAAGTGCATTGTCTTCCGAGGGGGCCATAGACTTAACATACGAAGCTTCAGGCAATTTCGACTAGCCAGAGTCACCAAAATACGAAAAATAGGCTTTGAAATTGCTGTAGTCACGCGTGGAGATTTCGGCGCGAAATTTAAAAATGATACTGTGACCATGATTTTCTCCGTTATTAAGGAATCTGTGTTGGTGAAATTAACGATATTAAATTTCTCAGAGCACAATTTATCAATCTAAGCCGATTCATTGTTTCACTTTCGTATCCATTTAAACTTCAATAGAGAGCACAATAAAAAACGCCAGTCCTGCGCTGAAACAGCAGCACAGTCACAGCGAAAGCTGGAAGAGCGGCGTTTCTAGAGCCCGCTGTAAGCTCTCGTGGGGCTACTAATACAAGTACACTAGCAAGGTACCCACTACGCCATAAATCACAATTTTTGTGAAATTGGGAAGCACCTAGTAAGCCATTATTCTTCATTCTGCGGAGAAGCCAGGCACCAGCTACACGACTGTAAGGCATTACGTGCACTTTGTTGACGCGACGACTGATGACGATGAGGAATTTTGGCTCAGCCCTTTGAAATGGGTTGGAAGCTTTAAACGGCCCACCAGTTATGCAATTTGCATTGGGTGACGCCCGGTCGCTATTTCCCTCTCCCGCAATGCTGTATAACATACGTTGACGTGGGAGAGAGAGGGTGGGGGGGGGGGGCGAAGAACCTTACTGAGACCCCGAGGAAATGGATCATGCGCTTATGGGCTTCCTTGGCAACCAATACAAGTGCACTTGCGAGGAACCCACTACGCTATAAATCATCGTAATTTTTGAGAAGTAGGGAAGCAGGTACTATGCCATATTTCGTCATTCTACGGAGAGCCGTGGTACCTGCTAAACGCATGTCAGGCATTATGCGCACTTTGTTGATGCTGTGCCTGATGACGATGAAGAATTATGGCGGAGCCCTTTGTAATGGGTTGGAAGCATTCAACAAGCCACTCGTTGCGCTATTCGCATTGTGGGACGCCTGGTTACAGAATTCGCTTTGTGCAACGATTGGTGCTTATTTTACTCTTCTACCACGCTATATTGGATATGTTAATGTGGTTCGTTCCCGACATGAAGCCTGTATAGGACCTTTTTGCAAAGCAGTTTCAAGCACAGGCATGGCTCAGAGGTTGAATACTGGGCTCCCACGCAGAGGGCCTAGGTTCGAACCTCGTTCCATCCTGGCATTTTTTTCTTATTTCGTTTTTTTTTTTATTTCGAGCGATAGTGGTTACGGACACCGGCGGCGGCAGCGGCGGCGGACAACTACGGCACCAAAAACGGCCGCTGAAATGATCTCATAACAGCTTTCGCTGTAAAACAAAGTGAAGAGAGCGTTCTGTTCTCTGTCCCCTCTGTTTTTATTGCGCTCCTTATTGACAACGAAATCATGCTGCAAATCATTTTTGCTATTACGATATCTGCTACAAAACGCTCTTGATGATCCCGATTGTATTCGCTGAAAATTACGTACAGTATACCACTGCCGAACAAACGTTCATCGTACCCAGTATGTCCACTCAACTGTTTCCACGGTGAGCCAGCCCCTTTTTAGAAGAAAATATGCGTAGGCATTTGCCACTTAAAACGCCTTGCGGTCGATTCTATGTTTGGACAACACCACCTAGATTATTGGCTCGGGCCCCTGTCGAGCCCAATCTGTGGTCGGGCCGGGCCGGGCTGGCGAGGCGAAATATTTTCTCGCGTTCGGGTCAGACCCGAGTCGCCAGGACGGGCTCGGGCGGGTAAATTCGAACGAGTCCCAGGCCTGGGCCGGGCCCGAGCCGAGAATCAAGGCCCGTGCAGTGCTCTAAGGCTAACACCTCGACACTTGAAGAGCGCTGCTCAAACGCAGATAGGGACGCACGAAAAGAACACGCAGGTACACAAGTATCATTTTCCGGCTGGTTTTGTTGTTTAGGTCCTGGTAAACTTGTTTTTGTTTATGCATGTTGACTAAACAGGCTGTTCACAAGCTGTAGATAAAACCAACCAGAAAATTATCTAGTTGGTGAAGCGCGCTTTCCGATTACGCCACCTCGTGCGCTCAGTCGCCTGCGTTTAGTAAAGTGTATACCTCATCGCATAGCAAGAGCAGCACGCTGGAGCGCTGTAGCAGACGACTCGAAGCAACCTCCCCTGGGTCCCTGGGTTCCTGCGCCGCTGCGCGTTGATGCGCGGCCACCCCGGACGCACTGACGTTCCGCGGAGCCCGGAGACGCGCTCGCGGGTTCACCCTGTGTTCATCGCTATACTTCATGATGCCGAAAGTTTCCTGTCACTCCGTCTCCTTACGAACCATCCTGTAAGTTCAAGTACCCAAAAGGAACCATGAGAGCACAGGGTTCCTTGTCACGCTAATCTTCCCTGAGATAGGTTGCTGTTAAAAATGTGCCGGTCTTTCGAGATCTTTTGGTCTAGCTGTCAATAAAACAATCTGAGTTTGCTTGTTGTTTTTTTGTTTCCTACAAAATTAGGTACGCACCGCATGCTTGCTTGAGGAAGGCTGGCGTGCCGGCGCACACGAGTTTTCCCGAGCTCAGCATGACGATGCGGTCTGCAAGCACATCGGCCTCCTCCATGTCGTGCGTCGAGAGCAAGATGCTCGTGTTGTTTCGAAGCTCGCTCAACAAGTCCCAAATGCTGCGTCGAGTTTCGGGGTCCATTCCGGTCGTCGGTTCGTCCAGGATCAGCAGCTGCACGAGGCACAAAAATTGTCGCCGTAGTAGCGAAGCGTTACGTCTAAGCAAGGCAGGCAACAGGGGCATCAAAGCACGACAAAAACAAGTTCGTTGTGCGTTGATGCCTCTGTCTGCTTTGCTTTGACGACGGACGGGACGCACGATCCCGATATCCAATAATATTGTCCCTTATGCGTTCACTTAAGACAACTCTAAGGAGAAAGTCATCTTCTCTTTCTTCTTAGTCAATGTATTGATCCTGCCCCGCCACCCTTCGAAAGCTTTCTGCACTTTACGTGGTTTTACACTGCCTCCGAGATTGGAGGGACCTTACCTGGTTTTGCACTACCTTTGATCAAGTTATGACCTCACGAGATGACGTCATCATGTGACGTGACATCGCAGTTACGTCATGAGGACGCCATAATGACGTCACAAATTTTGGCGATCTGTGACGTCATCGTGGCGTCATATGGTGACGCCATCACGTGATGATTTTTTGCCTCACTCGTCTCCGACGCCGCGGTACGCCGACGCCAACGGTCAAATATGGCGTTTGATGAGGCATCTAAGGCTTTCGCCTTGAAATTGTTGGGGTTTTACGTCCCAAAACCAAGATACGATTACGTGGGACAAAGAAGTGGAGAGCTCCGGAAATTTCGACCACTTGGGGGTTCTTTAACTTGCGCCTAAATCTAAGTACACGGGTCTCTAGCACTTCGCCGTCATTGTCTTTATTCTTTATGGTTGTTGGGAGAAATTAACGCAAGAATTCTGTCCGCGGTACAGTTGTGTAAAGGAATCTTGGTGTTGTGCGCATCGTGATGGCGTAGTGTGGCACGCCGATATATTGGCTTCGTGAACTGGCGATAAAAGGTTGGTAGTCTGCGCTCTTTCCTGTCTCGCTCCTTCTTTCCTGCTGGTTGCGCAGCAGGTCGAGTTGACAATTATAACGGAACAATGCTGCTGAACACCCCGGCGCACATGACAGTTTACAAAGCAGATGCGTGGTAAACTGCGAAACAGCACACACACAACAACGCATTTTTTTTCTTGTGTAATTAGACAACGTTTTGCCCACGCCGAAATGGGCAAGAACATTGGGCTTTATTTCCAAATAGATAACGTTTATTGATATATGATGTATTGGCAGATGCCTCGTGTATTTATTTTACAACGGAGATGTAAATTACTGAAGAGTGGCGGCTTGGGCTAGTTGGTCGGTGTCAAGCTCGCGGCCAGGGACAAAGCAGCACAGGAGGAGTAGCAATCGTCCTCATGTGCTACTTTTTCCCTCGTCCCCAGTTTGCCCTATAGCTCTTGTCAGCAGCAGTCAATGACACAACTTATTGGTTTTGCGGCGTCCGTCCACGAGCATAAAATACCCATCTGACCTCAAGCGATCGATGACCTCACATGGCGCCATCGTGTTACGTCTTAATGAAGTCATATACCACCGAATCTCTTCGTAAAACGTCATGATGACGTCACACGAGGACGCCACAGCAATACGTCAAGTGATGACGTCATCACTTGATATCGTCGATCGGTCAAACGTTGCTCAATGCCGGAGACAGTGCAGCATCACTTGAGGTGCAAAAAGCGTCAGTGGAACGGCACGCCTTTCGTGAGTGTTTTGCCACGTCAGTCGAGTTTAGACGCTGCGTTGGCACGGCCGTGCGTGGGATGTGTGGGTCGGCCGCGCATTCTGAGACCGCCCGAGGAGCAGCGAGCTCGTGAAAAACGCCGACGAGAGCAAAGACGGGAATGCGCCCGTCAGCTCCGCTCGTCACCCACCTTAAAGAGGCCCTGCAACACTTTTCTAAGTAATCATTGAACTGCTCGATTCAAGTAGTTTATTTTCCTCACGAATCAACTGCAGAGAAAAAAGTTTTCAGAATCCGTCAAGTACCAGAGGAGTTACAGGCATTTGTCGCATTCTTTAAGCGCTTTCTCTCTCCTCTCGTACCAACGAGCGCGCTGAAAGCTTCGCAGGGAAAAGGATGACAAGGGGGCAAAAAGACGCGTCCCTTCGTCAGCGTGCGTCATGACCTTGAGCATGTTTGTTTTTTCATTTTTCCTTCGAATGAGCGGCTTACTTTCAGTGTGATCGCGAGCGCGCGCACGGGCTCGTGGTGGAACCTCGAGGCGGCCACGGTAACTATGCAGCGCACGATGCCCAAATCAGCTAAACGCCGTGGACATTGGGCATATGGCACAGTAATTTGGGTATATGGCATCATTTGGCGAGAGAAGAGGGAACGATTTGTAGCTGACTTTGAGAATTAATTGTAAATTCCAGGCCGCGTGCTGCGCTACAATGTTCGGCTCACATGTTTTTAAGCACTTTCTCTCTCCTTTCGTAGCAGCGAGCATGCTGAAAGCTACGACGGGAGGGTATGACAAGGGGGAAAGAAGCTACATCCGTTCGTGAGCGTGTGTAATCACCTTGAGCACTTTATTTATTTATTTATTTATTTATTTATTTATTTATTTATTTATTTATTTATTTATTTGAACGCGCGGCTTACTCTCAGTGCAATCGCGAGCAAGCGCGCGGGCATGTCGCGCCATCCCGCGGCGGCCGCGGTAACTATCTAGCTCACGACGCTCAAATCAGCCAATGCCCGTGGACGTTGGGTTTACGGCGCGGCCATTTGGGTTAATGGCATCATTCGTCGACAGAAGAGGGGATCGATTTCTAGCTGACTTTGAGAATTGTAAATTGCAGGCCCCGTGCTGCGCTATAATCGTTGGCTCACATGTCCTCAGGAGCTTCAAATTCCATAGGAATATGAATCATGGCCCCAAAACACCAGTTCTCCCCTTTTGAGGACAACAACTAGTACAAGAATGTGGGAGACCTGGCTTTGCTAACAAGGATCGGGAGTACCAGCTGGCTCTACTCAACCAAGCCCAGCGAGACGTAAAGGCCAGTGGAGCCCTGGATTGAGGACCCAATCCATTTGCCCAGAAACCTTATAATCAATAAATGTTTTCTCTACTACCACGACTACCAATCGGCAGTATTTTCTGGTCATGCTGATAAAGTGTTGCAGGGCTCCTTTAACAGAGTGCAATGGCTCCAACTTTTTGTTTTTTTATTGGTAAGGCAAATGACTTAGAAGCTTCACCAAACGCGAAAATAGACCATCGGCGTCGACGCAAGCGACGCAATAATCATCGTGATGACGTCACCATATGACGTTATCACGACGTCATCAGATAACATCGTCGCTTAAAGGTGGGCCGATCACGGAGGCAGGGCAAAACCAAGTGAGGTGCAGACAGTTTTTTACGACTTTTTGCGTATTGCTGGTATTTATCGTACGTACTCGGATATCTTGATATTCATAGTATTCTTATTAATGTACGGCTTATATCGTGAGTAATTATTCATGTACCTGCATGCATTTTCATTACAGATTATTTCTAACCCATTCGTCTTCGTCGTCGACAAGAACTCACATTTTATTTGCCCAAAGCACCCTTGTGATAAATGACTACTCTTTGCTACGAAACTATGCCATGAAACAACAAACTTCACATTAATGTGATCGCCACAGCAAGTATACGCCATCAAGGACATCGGTGCTTTCATAAAGCGAACATCTTCATGAAAGCACTGAAATCATAAGCGTGGAATTAATGAAGGACAAGGGGAACTGTCGCGGCTTTCACCTGTGTGTTCAAAATGATGGGCGTTTGTTCAACACCCTTGTCAAATGAACACAGTATATGTCTTAATGTGTAGAGCACCGGGCCATGTGTTCCTAGTGAATCTTCCGGGAATCATACGGGACATACTTTATTGAACGACAGCCTGCATCAGACATCACCCGCACGCTTAGAATCCTCCAGCGGCACTGTCACAACCGCCGACTGCGTGTACCTTGGGTCTGGCAACCAGCGCGATGGACATGCTGAGCCGTCGCTTCATGCCACCAGACAGCTGAGGAGGGAACGAGCCTGCCTTGTCGGTGAGCTTCACGGCCTCCAGAGTTTCGTCTATAGTCTTGTTCAGCTCCTTACTGTCCACGCACCGCAACTGTGGGTCGCGCGTATGAAACATAATTGAGTGGTGCCAGTTATGGGCTGTCAACGCGAATAGAATTTGAGGGATACACTCATTAACACGTACATGCACATTATCTTCCCATCAGTGAAGCGTCCTTTATACAGCGTGTTTCAAGAAATGTGCCCGAAAATCCTCGAAAGCAAATGCAATATTTTCTCGCTGCCTTCATCATTATTATTTTTTTGTGTGTGGCTGTAGATAAATTACGGTATGAGGCCAAGTGTCGGAAAAATAATTTTAAAAAGCGATAATCACTAGGTATTATTAGTCTGCATTATAAAGCAGACCTTTTTATGAGGATGTTAGCATTATAAAGCAAGTCCTATTTTTGTTAATTTCTCATAATTAAAACTTTTATTAAAGGTGGGCCTCACGCGAACAGTCCTTACTCAAATTCCACTCAACAAAAAAACATGTTTTGCAGAGGCATAAAAGAAGCTTTGGCCAGTACGATGAATCAAAACATATGAGATAAGATGAATACTAAAATTCTAGTGATTAAATAACCAAAAATGTTATGCACTAACACTAGGGGCACCTTCGTATAACAGCCATATTAAATCTTGTGGCACGATTTTGCTTATTGAGGTTCATTGCACACCCACTAATGTGATAAGGAAGTGTGCTAAGTTTTAGTGAAAAATCTTTATTAGCAAAAACGTTATGAATGTTCGCGTACGGAAAAATACCAAAATGTTACTTCTGAGGAAATCAACAAAAAAGATTTGAAACATGTGCAGCAATTCCACAAGGTGACCAAGAGCCTAAAATCGTCGATATTTGTAGGTGGTTCCATCCTGGACCTTACTCTTGTGTGCCATTGCTCGAGCGGCAAATTCCCTTTTCTTTTGTAATTTGCTTTGCAGCATCAGTGTCGTGATAGGACGCTTTCGCGATGCGGTGCCGATCGTTTGTGAGGCAAGTTTTTGCAGTGTAGAGGCCAGGCTCGAAGCCAACTTGCTTCAAAATATCGAATGTGCTTCTGTTGCCCTTATTAAAATGACACACAGCATCATACAAAGCAAATTTAATGATTTACAGGCTCACATACGTGTCCTTGTGGTGTACGTCGTTGCGCGTCCACCTCGAGAGAAGTTTATTACTTTTACGATTAAAAATGATGGGTTTACAATGCTATTAAAGCATTATTACATGTTCGCACTTGACATGATCGTTAAATAACCAACAAAGCATTACATATCAAGCTAATCCTATGATGCACACAAAACTGGCACTTTCAGTTTCGGTTTCGTAGATGACGGGTGGTCTAATATTTTTACTTGTATCTTTGGAAAGAAACTGCATAGACAGAAACGTTATGCAGCAAAATGATGGGCGATAAATTGCCCATTTAAGATGACCAAAAAAATGACGTTTTGAAAAAAAATTCGCTTTTTCCACTTGGCCTCATACCTTAAGGTGGCTATAGACATCAATTACGGCGTTACATACATCATGTTACCTGAAAACGGGCGGTACATTCCACCCGATGCACAGGTAACGTTAAAAGTTTTCGGTTGACTTAAGGTATTTGTAAAAAATATTCTTTCATCAAAAACTCGAATGCGCATACGCAATCATTTTACGCCCCGTTTCACACTGTTGCTTGAAAACTGAACGCTGCATGGCACCCAAAAATCGGGAAGAATTTTACGTCTATAGAGAGTGGCGGAACTCTTAACGTTTCTGGGTAAATTATGATCGACGCAAAACAAAAGAAAGAAAGAAGCCTCTGAACTTTCTATTCTTTTTTTCCTATTCTTATATCTTTATCATTCGGAAGTGGTTTGTAGACAGTTTTCTCGGTGCTAATGACATAGTCAAAGCACCTCGTTCATATTAAGATTTGGTTATTGTTACGCACCGGTTATAGGTGATGCGCAGCAAAAGTTTAGAATGTGCGAGTCGATAGCGGCCTTTGCTATAATTTACGCACGCCAGCGCTCTTGAAAAGCTTGCACTACGCCCCCTTCGAGTACCTCAAACTGCTTCTCACTGCCCCGAAGAATCTATAAGTGCTATAAATAGTACTCCTATATTATTTAGCAGAAATGAGGAGAAACATCATGATGAGTAAGTGAAATCCATGTAGCCTAAATAAAGCTTTCGAAAAAAAATTTCTCACCTAAGTGCTCCGAATCATTACACGAAGACCAAGTTTCAAACGAACAAGACACGCGAGGTTGCTTAAGGTTTCGGTACAGACGCCTAAATTTCTTACTACAGATACTCGAAACGACGATATTTGCTACAAATTGAAACGCAATCCACGGAAGTCCCTAAAGTCTGCTGTCTTTTTTTCGCATTCCACTTGCGCGTAAACAATGCGTAAACTCCGTTAATTTACACTTATAAATTATATTTACAGAAGAAGCAGCAATAAACGTTACAGCAGGAATTGAATGGCGTCAGCTAGCTAGGCAAGTGACGTCAGCTGTCACAGACACATCGCCCATCGTGCTAGCTAAGAAATGCCGCTCGCATTAGCCCTTTGCGGTCCGTTGTCGGCCCCTGCCCGACAACGCAACACGGCGGCAGCGGTTTGTGGTCGAGAACTGCTGGACAAGTTCTTTCGCGGTTGATTCACAGGCGCGCTTTCTCATTACCTTATGCGCCATCTGTTAAAGAGTACGTAAAAAACTTTTTTTAATTGTTCTTCGAGTAAATTACTTTCGGACCAGAATGAAGGGAAGGCGGGAAAGGGTTTTGGACCGGAAAGGGTGACAGCATATCGAGTAAACTTGTAGGACAACCTTCGGCAGCAAATTTGGCTTCTTACACGGCGGAGAGATTTGTTTATAAAGGTTATGTTTGAGCGCATGAAAATGCGTGGCATAAAATTTCTTGGCGCTAGCGAGAAAACACACTGCATACAATTATACTCCACATTTGTTATGTCACGCATGCAGTCCTTAACGAGCGGCAGGATATTACTCACCTGACCGAAATATACGAGATGCTCCCTGACAGTGAGGTCGGGAAAGACCACGTCGAATTGTTGGCAGAAACCGGTAGAATTAAAGTTGGCGTCACCTTCGCTACCAGGAAATTCGACGACACCCGACGTAGGTTTCAGCAGGCCTGCAGGTTGTAAACCGAGACGAATTTTTGGCACGGTGAATGTTTTGGCCACATTATAATATGCGTAAGATGCGTAAGTAGCGTACGCATGTTCGATGCATGCGCTATCTATTCTATGGTTGCCACGAGCGTTAACATCCGCATGGCTGGGTTTTATTACAGTAGAAGCCTTTGTATAATACCGGGATGAATAAGGCAACTTAAATCCTGGCCCTTTACGTGCCGTTACAATATTATATGATTATGAGGCACGCCGCAGTGGAGAATTCCTGATAATTTTCAACCACGCGGAATTCCTGAACGCGCGTCTTAATGTAAGCGCACAGGTGCTTCTGCATCTCGCTCCCATCAAAACGCGGCCGCCTTGGTGAAAACGAAACCGACGTCCGAGTGCTTAGCAGCAGCCTAGCCGCTAAAGTACCACAGCAGGTAATCTATGCTCAAAACGAAGCTCTTGAATTGGTCGAATATTTGTTGCTATTTCCTGGTGTTTTTTTTTTTTTTGCGATGCATTACACGCAGCACCCGAAAATATACAAGTGCTTACCTGCACATAGCCGAGAAAGTTGGCACAGCGTTTCTCTCCGAACATCAAATTAGAAAAATGGTGTGACTGGGATACTTAATGATCCAGTGGAGCACAAGGGCAAGACGTCTAATCCTCCATTCCTTGCCATCTGCATCCGGTGGCCACTAAAGCGTGATGTGGGATGTTGCATGTGTCGGCAAAATAAATTGAGCTCACTCACTAAATATGCTTTTCGCTTAGGACTCACTCGGACTCAGACTCACCAACTCACCAAAAGTTTTCTGAAGTAATATTATAATAATATCTAAGGTTTAACGTCCCAAAACCACGATATGATTATGAGAGACGCCGTAGTGGAGGGCTCCGGAAACTTCGACCACCTGGGGTTCTTTAACGTGCACCTAAATCTAAGTACACGGGCCTCAAACATTTTCGCCTCCATCAAACATTTTCGCGGCCGGGATTCGATCCCGCGACCTTCGGGTCAGCAGTCGAGCGCCATAACCACTAGACCACCGTGGCGGGGCAAGCTTGCTGAAGTACACTCACTAGGAGTCAGAATCACGAAACTTTTTCTCAGCCGGACTCACTCGGACTCATACTCACCAAAACTTTCCTCGAACGGACTCAATCGGACTAAGACTCACTAAATTATTCTTCAACCAGCCTCACTCGGGCTCACACTCACGAATATTCTCGCCAACCGGACTCACTTAGACTCACACTCACCAAAATTTTCCTCAAGCGGACTCACTCGGACTCGCGCTCACCAAAATTTTACTCAGCCGGACTCACTCAGGCTCACACTCACGGCTCAGTCTGAGTCTGGGTGAGTCGGAGTGAGTCGACTCATGAGTGAGTTTGCCGACCTGTGGGGATGTGTGCTATCCCGCGTATACCGAGACTAGCAGTCGCTGTCGGTATGGATGTATACGAAATTGCAGTTGCAGAACTATCTCGGAAAACTTGCAACTGATTTGTACACATAATTACCGCAGCTTTCGTGCGCTAGTTTCCCTAGCGCAAACAAGCTGTACAACTCGCCTAAAGAGCTGAAAATTCCGGGAAAGTGCTTTATGCACTGTTGCACTCACCTGTGATGGTGCTCATCAGGGTTGTCTTTCCAGCACCATTGTGGCCAAGCAGCGCAGTCACTTGGGTTGAGTAGATCTTGAAGCTGACTTTGTCAAGTGCGGTGAAGGAGCCAAACCTCTGCGGATACGTTCAACATAAAAGAAAAAATACTAGTCCTTCAGCTTGTAGCGAAGCGTTGCAAGTCTCTAATGGGTCGCCCTCTGGAGCGCTTTCTAGTGGGTCGTCCCCTTCGGCTCTTCTCTGACAGCACGCTCCTCGCGCTCAGAGTCCGCGCTCTGTCTTGACTGTCGCCGTTCAACTACCCGGTCAACTACCTGATCGAGCCCGTTGAACCATCTCCGGACATGCGCCGTCGAGGACGCGACATTGTCAACGTGGAGCGCCTGAAGCCCTATCATGACCCGCTCATAGTGACAAGCAGTTAGGTCGCCAGGCGGCTCCCTTTTTCGTACCCGGGGTAATTGTAGCGAAGCGTTGCAAGTCTCTAATGCGTCGCCCTCTGGAGCCCTTTCTAGTGGGTCGTCCCCTTCGGCTCTTCTCTGACAGCACGCTCCTCGCGCTCAGAGTCCGCGCTCTGTCTTGACTGTCGCCGTTGTGCTTCGTCGACTAGTGCCGTCAATAAACGCCTTTATAAGCTAAAGATACACAATCCAATCGCAAACAAAAAAATTGCTCAGCTTACACTAGTGGCGCAAGGCCGGAACCATCAGCGTAGCCCCGCTGATGGTTACCTAGGTAAGTTTTGCTAGTAATGGCAAGCTTTTGATAGAGATGCTAAGTTTTTGCTGGTAGTACTAAGTACGGCTAGACTTGGCTAGACGTGTCATATGACTACCTTTTACCTCATGTTGTGATTTTAGTCACGTGACTCGATGTTACGTGGTTTTTGGCGAAAAACATGTCACGTGGCTAGCTATTACGCGATGTTGAGTGATTTTAGTAACGTGACTAAATATTACATTTTAGTCACGTCACTAGATGTTGCGTGATGTTACGTGATTTTTAGTCACTCGAGTAGTTACGTGATGTTACGTGATCTTTAGTCACTCGAGTAGTTACGTGATTTTACATTAATCTAGTTCCGAGACTAGTTACGTGATGGTACGTGATTTTAGTCCCGTGACTAAATGTTACGTGATTTTTAGTCACGTAGCAGACTCAATCATCATAGAATAAGACGCGTTCTTGGGCTAGTTGGTGCATGGTCTGGCAAAAATTTGGAGGCGCAAAGGAGAGGCATTGCGACAATGTGATTGCATTCCGCGCTAAGCAGATCTTGCGAACACATGATGGTTGACAGTTTTCCTTATCAGGTGTCGCGTCTGCAATCGGCTGCTTTCCTTTGCTCATTCATAACTACTCTTTCGGAGAGTTTGCTCAAGAAATTTAAAGGCATGCGCAAAAGGGCGGAACTACACAGCATAACAAAATGCCGGAAAAAAAACTTGTTAGTTGCCACCAGTCCTGCCATTTCTTGCCTCGTTCCTTTGTGCCTCCAAATTTTTGTCAACCATCTTAGTTTTTGTATTCCGCGCCGGACTTATCAGCGCATGGATTGTGAGAGCGAAGCAGAAGTTGAAATGAGCATGAAGTGAGCGCGTATTACGGTTCATGATGGTGATGATTCCTGTTCGCACTACCCGGCGCAACGGAAGGCTTAAAGAGCTCCGCTCTTCAAACAGCTAATTCGTATCATCGATGCATCAGTTCCACGCAAAGTGAGCAGTCAGTGCAGATCCCAGACTTAACCCAGACTAAACCAGAGCTTATAACTTAACGCAAACTACCATATTGAAAAAAAAACCTCACTAACACGGAAGCGTGATAGGATGAGTCTCCAATACAGCTAATCGAACAGTTCATTCCAAAGAGGAGCGCTGACAAGCACCAAAGACAAGTACCTAGTACAAAAAAACAACCCGAATACATGTCATGCAAACAAGTTGAACTTTAACAACAAAGACACGAGGGATAAGATAAACTTGTACAGGACAGTTACATCAGCGTCGGTAATATTCAAAACGGCAATGCAAGCTACAAAATAGGAGCTCTTGATGTTCGAAGAAAACGTTTGTGTATTAAGAAAACTACAGAATGCGTTCATACAAGCCCGAGCCCCACGTTACATACACTGATGCTCCTATTGCCACGCGCGTTGACGAGCAAATTAAGTTATTACAAAGCAGACGCTGTTTCTCTGTAAAGCAGACGAGACATACACAACCGACTCTGTCCCACTTCTTGTAATTAATATTCCGTTTCACTTACCACAGTCAAGGCGCGGATATCTACAGCAGCCGCAAGGTTCGGCGGGGCCTCAAAACGTTCCGGGTCTCCCTTCTGCGCAGAATCCTCGGCGTCCGGATGCACTTTAGCGGGCATCCAGTAGCTGGGCTGCATGTAATAATGTTTCTGCTTTAGCAATACATCAGTAGCACCGCAAGACGAAATATGTGCAACCAAGCGACTTTTCTATGTAGGACGTTCTACATATATTCATTGTTAAAGAATTGAAAATCGTGTAACTTATGACCAGACCATGAAGAAGACCCGAAAACTTGAAGAACGCTTGAGCTTCACCTTCAAGAGTAGAACGCGATAGCGTAATCGGGCCCTGTGCGCATCGCCTTCTCAACTGCTAGCCCGGCTTCGGTTCTCGGTGCATGCCTCAACCACGCCGTAAGGAAACGAACGACTGTGCACGTAACATTGGCCGTTTCAATCTATCCTCAAATGCCTACTGCAACTACACTTGTTAGGTGCCCACTACACCATAATACTTCCTTTTGCGAATCAGCGAAGGGCCCACTATGCGTCCGTAAAGCAACACACGAACATACTCAGCTGCCCACTTTGTTGATGCTTTTGCAGCTTATGATGGTTAAATATGTGTGAGGGTTTTGTAATGGTGGGCCTTTAAAACACCCACTAGTTGCGCAATCCACATGTTTTGATGCCTGGCGCGATTCTACGCTTCTGCCACGCAGTATTACATGTGTTAAGGAGGCTCATTCCACTACCTGTCATTCATATAATGTTTGTTTCCGAAGCAGATTCAAGCAATAGCGTCACTCTTTGGTAGAACACCTGCTTGCCACGCGGACGGCCTGGATTCGATTCTCACTTGAACCATAGTTTTTTATTAATTTTATTTGTATCTCTCTCAATTTTTCGGTCGTGGACAAGATGATGATTTTTCGCTCACAGCCAATGACGCAGACACCAGGATTTCTGCGAAACGAGCTCTTTAACGCTATCGCGTTGAAAGCGCCTGCCTTGCGTCTTCGCAGTGTTGTCCTAGGTGGTACGCTTCCTCACTCTGCAACTGACTATTGATCAATCTTGTGGCTGCAAGACATTAATTCTCATTTCTCGATTGTAAAACGTGATTTTCTTATTTCTCGGTTGTAAGACATTCTTATTTCTTGGTTGTGAAACGACAGCCGGGCCCCTAAGCTGCGGAGCACGTTAGGGGTCTGGGCTGTCGTCGCCTGTCGAACGTCGTCCCATGTCGTCGCTGTCACGTTGGCAAAACCATGTATAGCACAGCCATGTATAGTATACCAATGTATAGTGTAGCAAGGGGGTGGGAAAGGGAAGTGAGAGTGAGGAAGGCGGAAAGAAGGAGGGAAACGGGTAAAGCATAGCATAGCCATGTATGACGTGACTGTGGTGTTGTGGCCTTTCGGGTTCGGTTTCTTACACAGTAATTCCGCCCTCAGGCGGTGCTTTTCTTTCTTTTTTTTTTGTTTTGACCCAAGCAGAACTCTGTATTGACAACATGGCGTCTGAATATATACATTGGTACAGCGCCACCTGAAGGCAGAATTAGTGTGTAACAAACCGAAACCGAAAGGCCACGACACCACAGTCACGCTGGCAAAGCCATGTATAGAATAGCCATGTACACTATAATACAGCAAGGGGGCGGGAAAGGAAAGTGAGGGTAACGATGAGTGTTGTGAGGGTGAGGAGGATGGAAAGGGGATGAGAGGGTAAAGAATAGCATAGCCATGCGTAGTACAGAGTAGCCAGGGGTTAGAAAGGGGGAGGGGAGAGCGTAAGGCATAGCATAGCCATGTCTAGTATAGCAAGGCAATATGTAGTAGAGTATAGCCATGGGTGGGGAAGGGAAGTGAGAGCCAGGAGGAGTGATGTGAGGGTGAGTAGATGAGAGGACAAACATAGCATAGCCATGTATGGCGTTATGCACGCAAAACCATGTTTAGCATGGCCACGTCTACTATAGTATAACAAGGGAAAGGAAAGTGACGGTGAGGCGTAGGGGTGTGAGGGTGAGAAGTAGGGGCATGCTAAAGCATAGCATAGCCGTGTATAGTATAGTAGAACAAGGACGTGGCAGAGGGAAGTGAGGGCGAGGAGGAGGGAAATGATAGGGGAGGGTACGGCATATAGCCCTGTATAATATCGTGTAGCAAGGGGGTGGAAAGGGAAGTGTTTGTGAGGATGAGAGGGAGGGTAAAGCATAGTATAGCCGTGTATAGTGTATAGGAACGGGTGGGAAAGTGAAGTGAGGGTGAGGAGGGATGTTAGAGAGAGAAGAAAAGGAATGAGGAGGGGAAAGACGCCACAGCATCACAAGCGAATCTTTGCTTTCCCGCCATGGATGCCGAGCACGCTGCACGTTTGGAACGCCAGTGAGCACTTGCCTGTGAACGCTAGCCTTTCCGCGCGGCAGGCGAATCATTGCTCCTCGCTTACTACAGCTTTCACGTCGAGTGGAACTGCATACATTTTTTTTTTTTTGCTAAGAGGCAGGCGCAACGCATCGTAGAAGTGCGATACTTGTACCTTTTTTTATTCTTGTGTGTAAGCTGGCATACATAAAAACTACAACTATATCATTGAATGTCTGAAGGCAAACCGAGTGCCATGACACGACAGCTGCCACACTCCGGTGATAACCTGCACTGACATGATGTGGCCTGCACTTCTTAAATAAAAAGCACTGCCCTCTTATGTGTTTATTACAACACCGCGATTTGCTTTCCCTAAAGAGAAACGTCGTCCTTCGTGTCTTTTTTACGAGAGTATATTTCTTGCTCATGCTCTCTTTCTAAGTGCAAATTCATGCAGCTTGCCGCATACATTCTAAAAAGACGGGACGCCCTGTCTTTTTAGAATGAATACTTACCAACTAGCTCAGCTCTCCGTTATTCTAAGCTCGCCATATACATCCTATACGCGTTGATGACAGCGTACTCTTCGAAGCGTGGAATATACCTCACCTGCACCGTGGTGATACTATATTTAGCGAATGTAGCAGGCGATCCTTGCATTAACATGGGGGCATTTTCTTTCACTACTGCAACGTCTCTCAAAATAAGGACAGACGCTTTTAAGCTTCTCGTTACCTTTGTGTTGTGCACCCATGCAATTGATAATGCTGAAAATAAAGTTTCATTCGGTGTAAGTTGGTGGACATTGTTTGGTCTGCTCTGTCTTTTCGTTTACCGTACTTCGCTATGATTAATCAACTATTCATAACTTCAGAAGCACTGTAATAGTGTACTGTTCGCGGTGTAAGTTTACCATAAAAAAATTAAGGTTTTATCTATCTACCTTCGTTTCTTCGCTGTGCACGCTGTGAACCTTACTTCACAAAGTCTCCTGGTTCTTCATTTGTGTAAACGCGACATTATGCTTATCAACACTGCCAGCTCTAAGTAAAGCAAGCGCTGAATGCGAATAGTAAAATACACAAACCATGAAGATGAAAAGCGGGGACTGCGGATAAGCCGTGGCCCACGGCAAAACATTGCTGAGGTAGAACAATAGAAACAGTTCGACAACGCAGGTGAGCATCATGACGGCGAGTAACTCGAAAACAGTGACGCTGTCGTAGTTTAGTGCATGCTTGAATATGCTTCCCCAGCCGGCTCCGCCTACGTACACAGAGAAATAAAATGTACAAACGGATCAGTGTCGACTTAGCGATTAATTGCGCGACGAATTCTATCTATCTATCTATCTATCTATCTATCTATCTATCTATCTATCTATCTATCTATCTATCTATCTATCTATCTATCTATCTATCTATCTATCTATCTATCTATCTATCTATCTTCTTCCTACCCTTTTGTGCTGTTTGAGGCCCGTGTACTTAGATTTACGTGCACGTTAAAGAACCCCAGGAGGTCGAAATTCCGGAGCCCTCTACTACGGCGTCTCTCATAATCATATCGTGGTTTTGGCACGTTAAACCCCAGATATTATTATTATTATTATTGTTATTACCCTTTTGTGCTGTCGTGGGTTTTTTGTTGTTTTTTTCATTATTCTGGTATGCATCAGAATTTGCTTGACATGACATGTGTGTACGGAAAACATATGATAGATTATTTCGCAAATAATATGATACATGGAATGTATATCCCTAAATGACAACGTGTCTTCTTGATAACACGGTGTTCGTTGCACTATCGTGGTATATACCAGAATGGGCATATCATTCCATGTGTTTGGTTTACAAAATTAGCGCAGCTTCACTGACTTTACGTCGAGAAGACCGATGAAACAGCGGATCTGGTAGCTTTTACGGACCTTTAGGGCTTTTTTACTAAGTACTATTTTAGTTGTGGTATGGCGATGACAATATGATGACACCAAACCGTCCGTAGGCTTCGACTGTAGCCCCTCTTTCTCGGCTACAGATGTTTTCCAGGACCCGCAAGCCAGGGTGTGATGGATCGTGCGTGGTGTAGCATCGAGGACATGACCAGATTGGACGGAGCGGTTACGTAGAAGGGCAGTGATAGGACCTGTGCAGGGATGAAGATGACGATTGGCTTTGGCATGCGAACCAGAGAACAAAAGGAAAATCTGGCGGTTGGCGCGAGAGGCGGACGCGTGACGAGCCACGCAGTAGCCAGGGTGGCATTTCCTCGAGGTGGAGGACGGCGGGAAATTCTCGGCCAGCGGCACGGTCGAGCGGAGACCCGAGTGCCTGGTGGCACTCGGGACCCGAGAGTCGGGAGTGTAAGGCTTCGCTTGGCCTCAGGTCTCCAAATCATGTCTATGGAGCGCTCTCGGGAAGGTGCCGCGTTTACCAGCAACACCGTCGGTTGTATGCCCGAGTGTTGTCCTGCCTTGCGAGAGCAATGGGAGGGCTTCGCGTGGCCTCATGGCTCGACATCCTTTTAGGAAGACCCAGATGATCCCCGCTGCTAGTGATTCCATCGGACGTAGCCCCCGAGCGTTCCTTGCTGGAGGCCACGGAAGATTGTCGAAGTCAGCATCACGGTCGGGTATAGTCCCGAGTGTCTGGCGGATGCCAACGGTCGAAGTGTACTGCTTCGTTTGGCATCAAGTCTCGACGTCAACTCCGTGGAGTACCCAGGAAGCTGCAACGTCCATTCGCAACACCGTCGGGTGTAGGCCCAAGTGTTGCTACGCATTACTGGACCAACGAGTCGGAGCACAAGGTCCTGCTTAACCTCCGGAGCAGCTGTCCCTATCATTGCTCGACCCTGCGGCAGCGTCCATTCACACGCTGCAGTTTACCTCGCCACGCCACTGCGACAGCTGCGTTCTCGTGCCGACGCTCCATCCCCGAAGGTGTATCCCGCATCAGCTGTTTGTTTTGCCCGGTGAGACTTTCCACGCTAAGACTAAGCATGTGCGCTTTCTTTTTGAGTTTTAGGGGCGAAGCTCCTTAAGGCGGCACCCGTTCGTCCCTCGTAGTCGTAGTCGTAGTAGTCGTAGTGCGTAACCAGTCTTACGCTTTGACCTCCAAGGTGGTGCCGGTGGGAGATTTTTAGGGGCGAAGCTCCTTAAGGCGGCACCCGTTCGTCCCTCGTAGTCGTCGTCGTCGTCGTCGTAGTAGTAGTAGTAGTAGTAGTAGTAGTAGTAGTAGTAGTAGTAGTAGTAGTAGTCGTAGTCCGTAACAAGTCTTACGCTTTGACCTCCAAGGTGGTGCCGGTGGGAGATTTTTCCTGTGCGTTGTTGAACAATAAAAAATTCGCAGCGTGCGCGTTAACTAAAAGCCGAATTCTTCTGTCTCTCATTCCCCATTAGCAGCCATTGGCATGTTCCAGTAGGAAACGTTAGTAGAAGTAGAAGTGTAAGTGTTAGCTAAAAGCCGACTTCTTCTGTCTCTCATTCCCATTAGCAGCCATTGTTTACCTCCAAGGTAGTGCCTGGTGAGATTTCTCCTGTGCGTGATTAAACAATAAAAATTTTGTTCAAAACGCCGTTGATTGATGAAATAAACCAACGAAAGACGCCAGATGTTTTGTAAAAGCAGAACGAAAGAACGCCAGATGTTTCTAAAGCAAAACGAAAAGACGCCAGCTGCTTAAAGGGGCCCTGCGACACCTTTCTTAGTTATATTGGAATAGTCTCATTATTGACGTATAACTCTTCACGAGTCATACGCCGCAAGAATTTTTCGAATCCGTCAAGTCTAAGTGGTGTTACCAAATTATAGAGACCACGTTCCGCAGCTTTCTTCCTCAACTCAACGTAGCGAGCTCGCGGAAAGCTGCGCGCGGCGTGAAGGGAGGGAGGGAGGAAGGGAGGGCAGAGGTGCGAGGAGGCGACGTCAGCGCCGGCGGCATTTTTTTCTCTCTGGCGTCTCGGCGCAACCACGTGGTCTGTGGCGCCACTTCCGGTCGGCTCGCGCAGTCGTCGTCGAGCGGCGGAGACCATCGCACAGTGTATCGCGCGTGCTTGAAAACTGCGAGTCGGTTTGGTAATGTTGGGTGTGCACCTCGAACTGCCGTAGTGTTTTCATCGCTCTGCCAACCATGGATGCAAACTTGCGTGCGCGTTTGGAACGAATGACAGCTGAGATGGGTTTCGACCCACACTCCGATACACCGCCTCGTCGCACTGCTCGCGCTTGAATCGTATTCAACGCGGCAAAGCTGCGTGCGCCCTTCTCCCAGTGGCGGTACTTCGATGCTGTTTGCTCTTCGAATGCGGGCGCACAGCGAGTGCGGGCTGACAACAAAGAACTAAAGACTAGAAGAAAGGATCGTGGGGCATCGGGCCGGCGCGGACCCATCCCCCGGCTGTCTGCAGCTACCGTGAAAATGCGAGTCTGCTTGGTTGCTGTGTCGCGGTTTCTCGGGAACCTGAAACTACGGGGAGGATACGCCGAGGTACGGCTCGATGACATACTGAACAGACAGCGAACGGCGGAGCCGATCGCACTGTGTATCGCGCGTGCTTGAAAACTGCGCGTCGGTTTGGTAATGTTGGGTGTGCACCTCGACTACCGATCGGCAGCGCTTTTTGAGCACGCTCGAAAAGTGTTGCAGGGCCCCTTTAACGAAAGACGCCAGATGTTTTCTAAAGCAATGGTTTTCTAAACAATGAAAATTCACAGCGTACATGTAAAATTAAAGTGAGCTGCAAGTCGTCATAACTCATCGAACCTTTAGTACAAACGCGCCCGATCTCACGTCGGTGATGATGTACTGGGCAGAATTCACGGAAGATTCACGGTTTACCGATGAACCTCCGCAGCTTCGCCCACTCATCATTATTCACTCCGTGGTACAGTGTACTAGAAGAGGGCAGTGGGCTTACTCCCCGGCGGAGGGTATGCGGTGGGGTGGCTCCACAAACGTCGCCAGTGTGTGCTTCTCTCTTCGCCCGGGCGGCGGCGCTGGGATCGCCATCAATAGAACTTCGTGGGAGCGTGGCGGCTGAAAGTGCTGGCCAGCTCTCGCACAGCAGCAGTTGTTGAGCGACGTGTTATTGCTGTGGACGTTGTAGCGCCTAGTTTTTGCCGTCAGCTGTGAGCCGTACGCACCACGCAAGAAATCGGTATGTTCTTTAGTGCCTTAGCCATGCCGCACTATCGGCGAAACCACTGCTACGCGCCTGGGTGCCAAACAAGCTACGTGTTCGTGAAGGGTGGGCCGAAGCTGTCGTTGTTTGGCGTCCCGAAGGCTGAGAACAGGTGTAAAGAATGGGAGAAGAACCTGCGCAGAGCGGACAAGCCCCTGGAAGACACCAGCGCAGCGTGCGAGCTCCACTTCGAGCCGCGTTATGTGCTCAGAGACTATGTGCATATTATCGAGGGAAAAGAAGTGCGAATACCTCGTGGGAGACCCATTCTCTGCGCTGATGCTATGCCGACGCTTCTAGCAAATCTGTCAGCTTACATTAGTAAAAAGCTGACACAAGAAAGGACCGCTCGTATGAAGAAACGATCGGAATCTTCAGACGGACAAATCCCGCATTCTGTCCTACCGACAATGCGGTGTCTGGCCCGTTTGCACACACTGACGACGCTGTTGATGCAGGCTGTGAAGAATGGCCCCAAGCATCTACATCTCCACCATTTGATGTTGTGAATCAGTTTTACGTAGAAGTACCTTCACCGTACTGGAGCAAGCACAGTTTTCCTGGCCACGCCGGTGTCGTATATTGCACGGCCGTGCATAGGTCGGCAAACTCACTCATGAGCTGACTCACTCAGGCTCAGATCGAGCTGTGAGTCTGAGTCTGACTGAGTCAGGCTGAGTAGTATTTTCGGGATTCTGAGTCCGAGTGAGTCCAGTTGAGAAAAATTTCAGTGAGTCTGAGTCCGAGTGAGTGTGAGTGTGCACGCAGCTACTCTCACAGTGAAAGTAATTAGTTTTTACGTTGTCACAGGTCTTCATTTTTATGTGAAAAGACTGAACAGTGACAAAGGAGGAAAGCGGCAGAGGGCCAAGCAGTTGAAGCTGACCCATTGCACATGAAGGGAATAAAGTCTGTTAATCAATGGTTGGATGTCGTACTTCAGTTCTTGAAAATAATGAGCTTCATGTCGGGAACAGAACCTTGTACATATGCCTAATAGACGTGTAACTGCATAATTATAGTTATTAATAACCCCGAGAAAACTACTGTGCCATGTGCAACATCCGAAGTAGAACAAAAAATATTTCAGCGACAATTTCATTTCAGGTTCAGCATAGCAAAGGCACAAACCCAGCCAGCACGCCTGCATGTTGAAGCTAGGAAGCAGCGTGCACTGTTTTCTAATTATCTGGAGGAAGGCAGGGCATAATCTTGCTACAAAATCGTGTTAGGTTAGGTCTACGTGGCATGTAACCGTATATGTGGTCACTGTATGAAACCGTATATTTTGAGGGGTACACCGTCCTTTTGGGCTCGGCGAGGTGTTATATTGGGGAAAAAACGATGTGGCCTGAACAAATTTAGAGCTTGTCAATATGTGCAAAGAACTCAAGCTCCCCCCAACCTCAAAAAAACAGAAAGAAAACAAAAGAAAGCGTTAACTGCCTCGCACTAGGAAGGAGAAAGCATAGGCTGCATAAGCTGCCATCGGACTGACTTTCGGCAAATTCTATCGCAAAAGAAAAGGGAATAATGGCGAACCGAGAGCAACATACATTCTCAATACAGTCAGAGGGAAGTCAATACAAGCAAGTTTATTATAAATATCGAAGAAATGCGCGTCGCAACTCGTACGAGCGGCCAGCGGCGAGCAGCTTCTGCAGGCGAAGCTTCCATCGAAGATGCCTGTGGCGCCACCTCTCCTATGCGACACCAACTGCGTCAGAGGAGCGGCGGAGTAAGCCCACTGCCCTCTTCTAGTACACTGTACTCCGTGGATATGCTGTGATTTTTCCTGTGCGTTGTTGAACAATAAAAAATTCGCAGCGTGCGCGTTAACTAAAAGCCGAATTCTTCTGTCTCTCATTCCCCATTAGCAGCCATTGGCATGTTCCAGTAGGAAACGTTAGTAGAAGTAGAAGTGTAAGTGTTAGCTAAAAGCCGACTTCTTCTGTCTCTCATTCCCATTAGCAGCCATTGTTTACCTCCAAGGTAGTGCCTGGTGAGATTTCTCCTGTGCGTGATTAAACAATAAAAATTTTGTTCAAAACGCCGTTGATTGATGAAATAAACCAACGAAAGACGCCAGATGTTTTGTAAAAGCAAAACGAAAGAACGCCAGGTGTTTCTAAAGCAAAACGAAAAGACGCCAGCTGCTTAACGAAAGGCGCCAGATGTTTTCTAAAGCAATGGTTTTCTAAACAATGAAAATTCACAGCGTACATGTAAAATTAAAGTGAGCTGCAAGTCGTCATAACTCATCGAACCTTTAGTATAAACGCGCCCGATCTCACGTCGGTGATGATGTACTGGGCAGAATTCACGGAAGATTCACGGTTTACCGATGAACCTCCGCAGCTTCGCCCACTCATCATCATCCACTCCGTGGATATGCTGTGATTTTTTTTTTCAGGTTTTGTAAAGCGTCATGTTCCCGTATAACGTCCATTGTTGTGTCTTATGTTCGTGTGTTTCTCTATCATAAAGTGAAAAACGGAAAACTAAAGTCCCTCTATTTTTCAAAAGTAGCGAAAGGTCTTGATCCAGCCGCCGCGCCCTGCGATAGGTCGGTTGACGACACGTGACCTTTTCGCCTTCGCGCCCCGCCCAAAGGGTCCAGCGGCGGCAGCGCTGTGCCGGCGATAGGTACGGATCTCTGTGTTTTGAAGCGTGGAGTGGCTCGATTTTAGCAAGTAGAGAGTACTTCACGCGCGTCTGTCGCAGTGTTGTTGCAAACTAGAAGCGTTTATGTACCTGAAATTGAGTGGACACAGGAATTCCGCGTTTGAATTTAATGTTTGGAGCGTGCCGTGCTATAGTATGTCGGGTCTCTATGCATTCGGTCGCCTCCCCGCGCGGAGCACAGAAAAAAGCTTCTTTTTTTTTTCGTTCGTCGCGGTAACAAAAATATATGCTGAAGGAAGGCCCAAAAAAATCAGTCGCAAGGAATTTGTGCCCACAGAAAACACCTGGCTATGCGAACTACGTGATTTTGTAATGGTTATAACTTCAAGCAGCCTTTCGCCTGGCCGGCGAGCTTTTGTTCGTGCATATGCATGAGCATTATCTTAGTAACCATATTATTGCTTCGACGCTCTTTATGCCGTATATTTGTGCATAGTAGTCAATGCAGAGTCACACCCCGTATCTCTAACATTAAATTGCTCGGAACCCAATAAAGCTGCTAGCTGCTTTTGTTTTTCTCACCGGGGTGGCTTCAACACTACAAGCTCACTGGGAAATGAGCATTTGGGATTAGTTTTTTGCCACACTTTGCCGTGTTTTGCCGCACATTTCGGGTAATGTTTTCCCTAGAGGATCACAATGCTTTTGAAAAGTTCGAATAAATTATACTGCAAGACACTGGGAGGAAAAAACTGAAACCGTATATGCCGCACCAAGCATCTTTGCTAATTTTCCAAAGCAGAAGGAACGGAAGCCACCCTACAAGCGAATGAGGGGGGATCAGTGCTCACAACAAAACTTCCAAAGAAAAAGTTTCTTATGAATTCATGCGATAAAACCCAGTTTTTCAATAAGTGCTCTTTTGTTCTCTTGCACCTCTACAAATAGCCACCTAACTCCGATTTTCTGGTTGTAGTCTGGTTTTAGGGCCTGTACGTGTATACATACCCCAAATTTATTTGAAATTGCATTGGGTAACATTGCAACGTACCTTTATATCTTCGGGACACGGAGGCAGCGGAGGTAGTAAAAGGGTGATGGCTTTCGATAAATGCACATTGTTAAAAACAGTTAAACATTAAAATAGGCGAGACACTAGTGGGCAGCTATATTTCCTAGATCTTGAAAGGTACTCAAGTTGCTGATATTCCTCAAATGCAGTGCAACTGCACTTGTGGAATATCCCATCTTCTCGTAAGTAAACCTCTTAAAGTATAAACAAAATAAGCTTAGTTAAAAATACCGTGTAACTGTGGGAAGACTTCCGAACGCTGACAAACACAGTCAAACCAATAATAGCGCGTATTTTGCGCTACGCAATACAAGAGCGCTAGGTGCCCGATGAAGTTTCCGAAGGTAGCAGTGCGCTCACTACCTGCCTATTTTATTCGAACTAGAAAACAAGCACTTTTAACTCACCCAAGCACCACCTGTTCTTCAAGTTACGCTGAATGTCAAAACACGCAAAAAAAAACATTAACAAAAATAAGTTCATGAGCGATAAAACCAATCTTCTGTGCCTGCCTTCAAATCTTGGTTTCTCGCATTACCCGAGCACGTTTAGAGAAGCCTGCTGTGGGGCTGCCCGTACGATAAAAGTAAAATACTATGAACTGAATGGTGACGTTAAGGACATTGGTGACGTCGAGGCGTCAAAGTCGTGAAATGAGCAGAATCTAAAGAATTGAGAGCCCTTCTCCTACTGTGAAGATCTTCGCCTACTACTGGAAGCCAGAGAAGCCAGCAGTTGCGGCTGCACGTTCTGCGGCAGCGGCTTCACGTCGTTTTCACGCCCATTCGCCCAGACCTGCACGCTTCGGTTTGCCGCACTCGCGAGTGCAGATGCTCGAGCGACCTGGTGTGGCACTAGGGCATCAAAAGCCCATAAACGTCGGTAAACGCCGAATCTGGGTCGGGCGCGACGCGGTTAAGTTACGCCATGTACAATACGGCTTAGCCAGGTGCCCAAAGACTGCCAGGCATAACATCGATTCTCACGGTGTGTCAGATCTCGCAGAATTTCTCTTTGTGACCCATACGGCACAACGCGTGTGCGGCGTCCCGTTCGCACAGGCGCGACTTCACTCATCTACACTGCTGCGAACGAAGATAGTGTGAGCACCGCTTTTAAATGGAGACGCTGTCCCGCAGCCGAGTGTGGGCTACTCATCCATGGAGCCGCTGCAGCTGCATGTACGATCACGTAACTAACCATTTGTAGGGTTTTACGTGCTAAAACCAAGATATGATTATGATACACGGCATAGTGGAGGGCTCCGAAAATGTTCGACCACCAGGTTTTCTTTCACGCGCACTGACGTCGCACAGTACGCGGCCTCTAGCATATCGCCGCCATCAAAGTGCGATCGCCGCGACCGGCATTCGATCCCGCGACCTTCGGGTCGGCAGTCGAGCACCATAACCACTAGACCCCCATGGCGGTTGCATTAGACAAAATGGGTCGCCGTTTAAACAGCCGCGATAGTATGCACTTCGACATTTGTTGGTGGCCGAATGATAATGCTTCCGCATTTGTGAAGCTTGCTGTCGAACGAACTTACCCTCGTAGTCGTCAAAGATTGCAAGGGTCCTCAGAGATATAGAGCATCCATACTGTGGGGCAATGGCACATTTCAGCTTGGTCCAGCGATCTTGAAACACCAACCCGCTGAGCGACGTTGGCTCTTTCGGGAATACGAACAGCGGAACGAAGAAGGCCACGAATACAGAAGCAAAAGTGGCTCTGTTTCCTGGTATCAATGACAAAAAGTTTGTTAGCGGGGCATGTTTATTTAAGGGAATATCAAGTCAAGTTTATTTTTTTGTTCTGTGGTACAGAAAGAAAACATTGTAAAACCAGAAAAAAAAGCTGTGTATAAAACAGTTCGTAGGGTAAAACAATGTGGTAGGATAAATTGACCATAGCACCGATTTTTAAAATCTCAATACTAAGAAATAATAGACTGTTAGGAGCAACACTGCAATCGCACGCGCGTATGGCTCGAAGCCACTTAAAAATGGAGCAGAAAACCGCGCCTCCTGAGGGACGTCATGGGTTTGTCTACATCTTTTCAACATTCTTATCTGCGTATATATATATTTTATAATAAATTATAATTATAGCCAGATTAGCTAAGGATATTTAATTTCTGCCATTTTCATGACTTTTGATTGCAAATTTTCCCACCAGAGATGCTCTTGTAACGTATTCATTGATTTTCGTTGTGAGCACTTCTAACGCGTTGTGAGCACTTCTAAGCATAAAATTGAGTTTTTCTCAAAATCACTGCTTTTCGAAACTTGACGTATTTTTTCTGGAAAACTATTCGACCGATTACACTGAAATTTTCTCAGCACATACTTACATTCATTCTTAATAGTTCGAACCTAAAACTTGAAAACTGTGTGAGTTATAATTTAGAAGAAGAAAAAAAAAAATCAAGTGGAAGTCTGCCTTATGGTGCATGACAAACGAGGGCAATACCTTTTTTTTTTTCTTCTTGCGAGATAAATGTATGAATCTGTTATTTTAGATAGAAATTAAAGCCACTACCAAGCCTAATTAGTGTGCAGGATTTCGAGGTCATATTGCTTTTCGTTTCCGAGAAAAAGTACATTCCATTTCACACCCCAGAATAAAATTTGATTCCTAAACACACCCACACACAAAAAAAGGCTGCAGGGAAAATTTGTTACCAAGTGAAGGCCAAAAGCATTCTTATTTGTTATTGTTATTGTTTCCGGTTTCGCTGTGGTGTCGATCACAGAATCACCGTCAAAATCAGTTTTCAGTAGGCTCGTGCGAACATTCGAGCAGTTCGAATATTCGAACCAATATTACAGTATTCGAATTCACTTCCAAACGAATTTAAATTATTCTAAATTTCGAAATATATTCGAAATGAACGAATAGACATACATAAACCGCATGTAACTCCCTGTAAAGGTGGTTTAGCTGCAGTGGAGGATTGCTATACCGTGAATACACCCATCCAAGGGAAATCCGCACTGCCGCGAAGCCCCACTTCAATGTTAGATGAACATATTACCCTACCATCGATTCATTATTTTTTAAAAGTTTGTTAATACCAGCTTATGTGCCCTGGGTATAGTACAGTTTAAAACGTAAGGTATTTTACAGGTTACCACTTGCATTCTACTGAAACTCATATCCTGCTACTATTCAAAGATGCTTCCACTTTCCTTGGAACCAAAAAGAGACATTTGCGCATGCCTTGTTTCAGTTTTTAAAAATAATGTGCAGGTTAGTTCGGTCATGATAAATATGCTCGTTTTTGTTTATAATATGTGATATATATACTATTCGAATTCGATTCGAAATTATTCGACCAAATCACTATTGGCTTCAAATTCTCTTCGGACCTACAATTTACTATTCGCACAAGCCTAGTTTTCAGAGAATCCGCCGACACAGGAACGATGCGAGGAGAATGGAAACGCACCGCAGCGCTTTCAGATCACTGTGAATGACCATAAAATCGACTGTGATGATGCTTCTGTGATCGACGCCGAAACGAACCCGAAAAAGACACTCTTGCTCTAGTCGTGGCACATCCAGAACACCTCTGCAAACATCAACAGCTAACTAGGAACAATGCCCTTTCTATAACTGCACGGCCTTCAAGACGCGATGGAATTGGGAAGTCGAGGTGAAAGGATAAGAAGCGACGCCGTTTCCACAACCAATACAGTCCACCCCTCTTTCCTTTCGCCTTCTCTTCTCGATGGTTTGCGTCGCCGAATTTTCTTGTAATAGGACCCAAAAGCTCGTGTCCATTTCGTAAGAACCGTCTGATCTTAAATATACGCGATCTCCAACATAATCAGAAAAAAAACGAACCGTTCCTACCGAACACCATAATCAGAAAACAACGAACACTTGAACAGTTTCAGACAAACCGCAAACCGTTTGTCAAAATAAAAAATCATATCTCGAACAGTGAACGCGTCACATCATAGGTCCCACAGGGGTCAGCGTTGGGCCCACTATTATTTTTAATATACATTAACCCCATAGCAACCGACATAAATGCGTCAATTAGCTTGTTCGCAGATGACTACGTGATACATAAAGAAATAACACGACCTACCAACATTACTCACATAAACTCTGCCCTCAGTAAACTATAGCAGACTGGTGTTCAGTGCGGCAGATGCAAATTAACATAGATAAAACCAAACACCTCAAGTTTAGAACTGCAAGTGATTCTCGGACTAATTCTTACTCAATTACCAATATCACAATTGACTCAATTTTGACATTTAAATATTTAGGTATAACATTTATTTCGACCTTAACCTGGAATGACCATATAGAGAACACAACTTCTAAAGCCTTAAAGAAGCTCGGCCTCCTGAAGCGGCGCCTTCATTTCGCGAACCATGACACCGGGTCATTAGCATATAACTCGTTCATCCGGCCTTTGTTAGAATACGCATGTATAATTTGGCATCCCCATCATGTCACCTAGACTAACCGCCTCGAAGCGGCCCAAAACAAAGCAGCTCGGTTCATTCTGTCATCTTATTCGCGATTTCAAATGTCACAAAACTAAAAAAGATGGCTGATCCCTCCGGCGTAGGAATCGGTATAACACGAAAGTGAAGCGTGTCGTCACAGAAGTACTTGATTGTTTATAGTGCACTGGTATATGAGTGCTTGTACAATGTCTATTGTTGTTTGGCAGCTGTGAAAGATAAATGGCGCGTTGATCTAGCTTCCGTTATGTGTTTGGCGGTAGCTCTGTGGGCTAAACGCCCGCCAACGATTGTCGCGGACCGAGAGGTCGTGGGTTCGACCCCTGTCAACGGAACTCTTTATTATAGATTTTCTTCTTTGCCATCTGATGGCGTTCATTTTGCTGACGTATTTCCGTGACGGAAATACGTCATGAAGTCTTGGTGGGCCTCAGCATAAAACACTTTCGTGTTAAAAACCCACTCAATATGCATTCACTCGCCGTGCGCCAAACACTTGCCCGGTTATCCTTCTTTCACACCCTCTACCATAGCAGCACGTCATTTTCGCGATCTCATATTTTTTCAGCCCACCACATCTCGTCTAGGCTAGACCACGGTTATAAAGCCAAACCAATTTTTTTAATACTGAAAAATATAGGAATTCACCTCTCACTATTAATAGATCAATGGAATTCACTTCTATCTAACATTTCCACTATCAACGATTACCAATCTTTTCTGTCAACGCTCCACTGGTTTCTCGAGCGCGATGACACTTTTCAATAATTAACTTCACTGTATTTTTTACTGCATGTGATGTTTCGTTGCGTGCATTTCAGAAACTGAACAAACCTAAAAGTTATCATCACGATGTTCTCGTTATATTGCGAAATGTCGCGTTGTATTTGTCAAATGTTCTTGTTTTTGCAATGTATTTCTAGTAATTACCTTTTTCAATTGCTGCATGCCTGAATTGTGAATGTATCCTGATGCATTCTCATAAGAAGACGGAGAACGCATAGAGAACGTAGCCCGGTACTGCCGGTACTGCTACTGCGCTCACGGACGGCCGGACCGCCAAGATGGCGTCGCTGCCCGGCGATGCTATTGCCACCTCACGGATCAAGGTTCAGTGCATACCCCATATAGAGAGAGCGTGCAAGCTGGTTTCATTTCGAGCCCTGAGTACTCTTTCAGTGCTAATGTAAATACCACGCATATCGAAAACTAAAGGTGCATCGTTCCTATTTGATATGTGTGGCGTTTATTTTTTTTTTCTAAAAGAGCGAAATCCAGAAACCGAAACTGGGCTAAACTAGGCAAAGCTAGTCAAGGATGGGCATGGTTTAGCACTGAAGGAACCTCCCCTCGACTTGACCACTCATGTCTCCAACCTCCAACTCACCTCCCTCCTCCACTCACCTCCGCTATACTATGCTATAGTCTCGATCCTTTCTCTCCTCCTCATCCTCACTCCCCTTTCCCACCCCTGCTATACTATTCTATACAAGGCTATGCTTTATCATCTTCCCCTCCTCCTTTGTACCCTCCTCACTATGAGGCCACTTCCCCGCGTCGCTGTTGAAAATATGATAAAATATAGAAAAAAAAGGGGGGGGGCGCATATTAAACAATACATCCTGTAGTTCGATAGTTATTTTGGGTGACCTTCCAGGTAAGCTATTTCTTACTTGTCACTTGTGCACTGCAACTGAAGGCTGTGCTACATGTATAGTCGTGAGCAATACGAGCTGGAACACAGAAATTACCTTTTAATGGTTATAGCGGCTAAACGCAGTTGGCAAGCGCGACGGTGTTCATGAAACTGAATGTTCAAGCGGATAGGTGTCTCTGGAAATTCAGTACGTCACATTCGTATGAGTAAATTACAATTAATCGTTGAATAAACACGAATTCGGCGTTCCAGCTCATATTGCTCACGATAGTACATGTTCATCACATCTTCTGGATGGAGAATGCTTTGGCGAGTTTAGTGTCATCTTATCGTTAAACCAAGCCATCGCCTTACGTGCCAAATTACAAGATGGCTGCCAGTGAAGATCGAATGTTCGTGACGCCGTTATTAAGGCACCGGCTAAATTGACCGGCGTAGCACCGATGTAGAACAAATCGGTGCGCAATATCTTCATTTCAGTTGTCTTTCACTTCAAATATACCGTCTTGGAGCAAAAGAAGCTTGATACGGCAGCGCAAATCTCGAAAACAAGCAATAAGAGGAAGAAATATGTAGCAAAGTCGACCCTCTATTCTTTATATTCGAGTTTTGCCCTACTACATCATGTCCTTCAGCAAGTATCAACTCGCCCAAGAAAAACTCATTGTGGAACGAAAGCCCGATATCAAAGCAACTAGGACACAAATGAACCAGATTAGATGTGGCCATGTCAATCGTTTTGGTCACGATTGTTGACGCAGCGCTGGTTTAACGGATATGGCTCAGTTTCATTCAAACAGGTGCAGGATTTGGCTCATTCTTTATTCGAAACTGTATTTTCGAGTTCACGTTACAATCAGGAATTACCCAATTTCGATTACAATTGTTTTAAATTTGAAAGACACTTAGGCGCGCTTTCGGTGCGAGGAACTTGGTTTGACCAAAATAGCAAAAGGAATTAGAGACTGTAAGCGTGGTTTTTTTATCCGTGTTCTTTACACCAAAATCCCACAAACCGGCAGTTCCATTCTGCACTATTGTCAGCGAACGTGGTTCGTGGCAGCAGCTCGTTAGTCAGTTTTTGCAGATGCAGTTAAGATCATTACTCATCAATGACCCGTTTTTTAAAACAAAAAGTTCTAAAGATATTATCGCCTTCATCCATAGTGGGGGTTCGATTGGCCACTGTTTTTCAATAGACGTTGAAGATTCGTTCTACTCCATGCCCCAAAGAGAAAAGCTTGCATCTGTTCAGGGTTGTATATATTATAATGGCGTGGTCCAGTTTCAGAATTCAGCAGGCATGTCTGTGTTTATTAGAATTCTACCTCAAGTCCACGTTTGTCTCTTTTAAAGGATCCCATCATGTACAACGCCAAGGTGTCTGTATTAGTTCTTGCGTGGCGCCTGTGCTCTGCAACATTCTTCTGGCAGCATTTGATGACAATGTTTTTAGTGTACTTGACGACCAGGTTTTACTAAAAGCTTTTAGATATGTCGATGATTTTTTAATCGTTTTAAAAACTAACACCAAAGTGGCCTTGCACCACTGCGTTAACCAAATTCTAACTACTTTTCACCAACATGGTCAAGGTTTGACCTTTACCCATGAAACTGTGCTTGAAACTGTGGGCTCTGCTCTTTTCTCTTCTTAATGTTCGTTTCTTTTCCCCTTTTGCGCTAAAAAATGTCGTCTGTCATATACAGCTCCGCTGTCAAAGAAAAAGAGAGAAAGAAAAAAACTTGCAACCCCCCCCCCTCCCACCCCCCCCCCCAAAAAAAAAGAAAGAAAAAAAGTATCTCGACTACAGGCGGCTCGTCAGCATAAACGGCGCAATCTGCAATATCGACGCGCGCTCGCGCTGTCTCTTGTTATCTTGACGTCGACTGCAATTTACCATTTGCCGGCACATTTCGACTAAACCGGGACCAAACATTAGTGCAACTTACCCGCTTTGCATACAGCAGCGACAATCATGGCCAACAGTAGGTGCCCCGTATTGAAGAGAATCATCACGAATAAGACCAGGCTGACGTCAGTATGTCGGTAGTAGGTGTCCTTAAAATAACCCTGGCTTCCCACGATGTACATAATCGCGACCATGATGAGGCTCTCAAACATCTGGATTATGAAAGCCGCGAGGAAGTGGCCCAACCAGAACGCCGACAATGGTAAACCATTCAGCCGCTGCTGGTCCTAAAAGAAACGCGCCAAAGCAGCTTGTAATCAACACTTCGGAAGGAAAAATGCTTCGCCGACTACTGGAAAGACTGCACGTTTTTCTCGGTTTCCAAAACAAAAACAGTCTGACAGCTGCTAATTTTGCTTCCATACAGCAGGCTTGTGTAGCACTCACTCGTGTATCAGTTATTTATCAGTCGTACATTTGATTGAGTTTATGCCAATTATATGTGGCACGGTTTGAAGTCTCTGAGGGCTACAGGTAAAAGGATACTGGACAATTTTTATTCGCGCACCTTTTTATTACAAAGAAAATTTTTTTCGCGTTACACACTGGTCTCTATTACAGGGTTAACTGCCTAATTCTATCGCCTATTCAATGCAATAAATGACCGCTTTTCCAAGCAAGCCCTGTGCGCATACTTCATAAAGAGACAGTGACTACATTTAATACACCGTATTCAATACACCGTTATTTAATACATCGTATGACACTAGCTCCCGCTACGCACTTTTTCATTGTAGCAGCCTGCTATACCGGATGTTTCAAGAAATGTGTCCGAAATCCTCAAAAATCAGGAAAATGCGATATTTGCTCACTGCCTTCACGAATGCTTTTTCTGTAGCGGCAGGCATCCCAAGACGGTTAAAGACATCATTTAGAACAGTAATTGAGAAAGTTAAATTAATTTATTTTTATTAATGGAGTTAGGTGGTTATGTCAAATGGTAGAACTGAAGTTTTTCATGCGAATAACACATCGCGGCTACAGAAGCAACTGTGTAGGCGTTGAACAAGTATCACTTCTCCCTGATTTTTGAGGATTTTGGACACATTTCTTGAAGCACCCTGTATACAAACCATAGGGGAAAAAAGTATCTGTTGATGAATTAGCGTCTCGAATTGGGCTGCTTGGTACATACTGAACTTGAACGATTAAACAGAGCTAGAAATAAGACGAAGTGAAGTGTTTGTGTCATCTCGTCCTCGTCTTGTTCCAACGCTGTTTCATCGTTCAGATTCAGTGTCTGATAATATTGTCGTCGAGTCCTGGTTTGCCACGTCAACTCTCTTTCCAGTGCTACGACTCTCGGACGAGAGAATAATGACCTCCAAAAAGAGTTCACGCGTCTCTCTAAAGAGATTCATATACGTGGCAATTCAGGGCTCACAAAAAGGAGTACTTTTTTTTTTCGAGAGGGCACAACGACAAGCATCGTGCCTTCGTCACCATGCGGTGTCGCTTCCCATTATAACACAATTGCTGTGGACATAATGATAATCATAATTGTTGGGGTTTAACGCCCCAAAACCACGACATGATTATGAGGGACGCCGTAGTGGAGGGCTCCGAAAATTTCGACCACCTGGGGTTCTTTATCGTGCACCTAAAACCAAGTATACGGGCTTCAAGCACTTTCGCCTCCATCGAAAATGCGGCCGCCGCGACCGGGATTCGATTCCACGACCTGCGGGTTAGCAGTCGAGCACCGTAAGCACTAGATCACCCTTCCGGCTAGTAGACATAATGAAACGCGCACACGAATCCGTCATATGTCATTACTCGAATGTAATCATGCGCCCTCTGCTAATATTACCAAGCATCATCTGCTCTAAACTCTTATCAATGACCAAACAATGACTTCTTTGAATGACGCTACTGGTACTAGAAAAAAGAGGGGCGTACGGCAGGGAGACACGATCTCTCCAATGCTATTCACCGCGTGTTTACAGGTGGTTTTCAGGGCCCTAGATTGGGAAGAATTAGGGATAAGAGTTAATCGAGAGTATCTCAGTAACCTGCTATTCGCTGATGACATTGCATTGATGAGTAACGCGGGAGACCAATTACAGCTCATGATTACTGAACTGGATACGGAAAGTAGAAGAGTAGGTCTGAAAATTAATATGCATAAAACTAAAGTAATGTGGAACAATCATGGCAGAGAACAGCGCTTTGCGATAGGTGGCGAGACGCTGAAAGTTGTAAAGGAGTACGTCTACTTAGGACAGGTAGTAACCGCGGAGCCAAACCATGAGAGTGAAATAACTAGAAAAATAAGGATGGGATGGGGCTCATTCGGCAAGCATTATCAAATCATGAATGGTAATCTACCACTATCCCTCAAGAGGAAGGTATATAACAGCTGCATCTTACTGGTACTTACCTACGGAGCAGAAACCTGGAGACTTACAAAGAGGGTTCAACTTAAATTGAGGACGACGCAGCGAGCGATGGAAAGGAAAATGATAGGTGTAACCTTAAGAGACAGGAAGAGAGCAGAGTGGGTCAGGGAACAAACGGGGGTTAAGGACATCATAGTTGAAATCAAGAAGAAGAAATGGATATGGGCCGGGCACGTAGCACGTCGGCAGGATAACCGGCGGTCATTAAGAGTAACTGACTGGACTCCAAGAGATGGCAAACGCGTGAGGGGGAGACAGAAAATTAGGTGGGTAGATGAGATTAAGAAGTTTGTAGGTATAACGCGGCAGCAGAAAGCACAGGACCGGGTTGATTGGCGGAACATGCGAGAGGCCGTTGCTCTAGTGGGCGTAGACAGGCTGATGATGATGACTGGTACGAGGTACCAGTAGCGTAGCTAGAAAGGTATACTATAATTTATTTATTTTTATTTATTTGTTTGTTTATTTTAGCCTCAGGAATTTACAGCATTGTAGAGGGGAGGGGCAAAAAAATACAGTAGAAGATAACATCATTCCAATTAAAGCACTTGCAATACAATCAATACGGCAAACCAGGAAAATAAAAAATACAAGGCATATTTAACAGAAAAGCGCAGTACATACACAAAAACCAAAACCATACAAATGAAAAGTCGCTGCATCACGTAAGCATGAAACGAAACCAAGGTGACGTGTTAATACATTGCGGAATGAGTAAGGTTTAGTAATGTAGTGACGACTGATGTAGACCGGCGATTCCAGTAACGGCATGTTTTCGGAAGGAACAATTGATGCGAGTGGCATATGTTCTGAAGACTTGTGAACGAATACACGATGGGCAAGAAAGGTGATGGACGTCTGTCGTGTCAGCGATGTAGTTATTTTTAAGTTTCAGTGTAGCGTAAAATGCTTGCGTCAAATGTGGGCCACTTAAAGGTAGCGCTATCGCATGCTGCAGAGCATTTTGCCATCTGAACGGCGTCGCACGGGGACCAGTTAAACCAGCGGTCTGAAAAAGGCGGCCCGCAAACCTTTCGCTAGCGGCCCGGCCCGCTCATGACTGATTCGTACGATATATATATATATATATATATATATATATATATATATATATATATATATATATATATATATATATATATATATATATATATATATATATATATATATATACACACACTGTTCAAAAAGCTAGAAAACTGAAGCGTGATGGCCTTCTTATGAAGCAGCCACCACAACACAATCTGCAACAGACAAACCTGTGTTTAACTTGCAGCACGACCTTCCCCAATGTAAACAGAATCCTTAAACGACATTACAACATACTGGAACAGAGTGTACGTCTGAAACGCGCATTTCCATCCACCCCTGGCGTCGTTTATCGACGATCGCGCAACCTCGAAGACACGCTTGTAAACTCCCAAATCAATACATCAACTCCCAATAATCCATGCCGACCCTGCCTAAAGCCTCGATGTCTTGTATGTAAGGCGATGCGAGAGACAAGCAAGGTAACCAGCACACAATCCAAGTTTTCAATTAACATAGGAGGAAATCTAACATGCGGCTCATCTAATGTGGTATATCTACTCGAATGCAACGTGTGCAGCATGCAATACATCGGACAAACAGAAACACCATTTAGGAGTCGTTTTAATAATCACAGAGCCCACGCAAAATCAGCCCCAAATCTACCTCTATCGAAACATCTTAACCTTCCCGGCCATTCATTCGACAAATTAGCAGTTGCACTCTTAGAAACAGGATTTAAATCAAACCGGGAACGTGAACAACGCGAGTCATACCTCATACACCGGTTTAACAGCCTCGAAAGAGGCATAACTGAGAATCCGGGTACACTTGCAGCAATTAAAGCACTGCAAAATAATAATAAACATAACAATTGAAGATTTCGCGGCACTGTAACTGCGACGGTGACTGGATAGTGTGAAGTATCTTTTAATATCTTTTATTGTCACTATTTTCTCTGAAGCACTATACTGTCGTCTATTTCCATCTCTGTCTTACTAACCGACCAATGGTTTTAAACTTGACATGTCTAACAGCCACCGCGTACACAACCAAGAGCCCCCGAACGCAGAATTCCTGAACAAACTAGTATTTACATTAAACGCCCGTTTGCTTCTCCTCGCGGCAATGCGCGGTGGCCCCCTCGAAGGGAGACGTCGCTGTAGTAATGAGTTAAAGGGGTCATGAAACGTCCTCCAAAAATTTTCAACTACGTGTGTATTCAGAATCCTGGCCGTCCATTTAGTACTAACATCGACTCGTTTGATGTCTGGGTTCTCTGAATTACTAAAAAAGCGCAATTTCGATTTCCCCGCTCACGTTCCAGTCAACTGTGTAGCTGACGTCATTTTAAGACAGCCAATGAAAAGTCTCTGTCGTTGACAAAACATGGCGACGCAGCGATGTTTTTGAGTTTTAGTTGACCGTGGTTCGTAGCACCATACTGTTTAGATTGTGGTGCCGGCCAACGTTTGCGGTGAACAAGCCTGCGCCGTGGAGGCACCTGTATCGAGACCACGTGGAAAAACCTGCGCTAGCGGAAGCCCCGACCATCACCCTCCTGAACCCGATCGGCTCGGAAATACGCGCTGGTACGGTCAAGTCTTGAAACCTATATTGAGCAGTATGCCAGTGTGTGCGATCGCTTATCTAACTATTCTAATAGGTGTACCACTCTCTGAGCCCAGACCATCGGGGTCATCGCGGTTGATAGCTCGAAGCCACACTGCTCTGCGCTGTGGCTCGCTGGGCAGCTTGTGAAAGCGAACGTTGTTTGCACTTTCATAAGTTGTGCGGCACTGTCTGACGACGCACACAGTTGGCATAGCGAGGACTAAGCCACCGAGAACACACAGTAGAACACAACTTGCGACGCTGCACTGACTGCACCGACCGAGCCCAGCAAACCGACGGGAAGGCATGGACAACGTTTATAGATACTTTTTCAGTTCCGTAACTCTTCCGCCGAAGGCGGCCGCCGCTTTTACCCAGGCAGTGAGAGGGCGCCACAGTCGTGAATAGCGCTGTCGCGCGCGCGGGCGCACGTGTTCTTTTCCGTAGTTGCTTCGCCGCGTGTGGGGATGTCTTGGAATGTTTTTCCTGGGTGTGTTGGCCGTGCGTGCGCGAGGTTATTCTCGATGACTCCGGTGAATTCAGACAACCGAGCATTCCTTGCCACAAGAAGTCAAGCAGTTTTCAAGCTTTGCGATGCCAGCTTGTTTCGTGCCCGGCTGTGCCAGAGGGTAGAAAAGCATAACCCAGAAAAGCGGCACTTTTTTGCGCCGCCGCCTGATCTGCAGCATCTTGAAAGCTGGGTGCGAGCTATTTCTCGCGCCGATAAACCGCTGAGCGCTACATGCAAGACCATATACCATAGCGACCAAGTTTAGCCACTACACGCCTAGTGCATTTGAAGGCCGCTGTGCAAAAAAAAAAAAAAAAAAGCGTCGTGAGGCCCTTGTCCAAAGAATGCGATGAAAGAGAAAGTGTGCCAACAGCTTATGTCCATGCCATTCCGTGACCTCTCAGGTGCTTCTGACGACCATGGGTACTGTGCACCATCACCAGAAGTAACAGCCTTTTGTTACCTGGCAGGCTACGTGGCTTTCAAATTGAAGAAAACAACGCGCTGTGAAGTCTGCAAATAAGATGCCCTTGGTAGGCGGGATTCCCTGCCGCATGAGTCTATGCTGGTCACTGTGCGCGAATGTGACAGTGGTAGCCTTCCAGAGAAAATGCTTGCACGTAAGCACGTATGGTAGAGCGTGCTATAAAGCATGCTACCAAGGGCACATTTCTTGGTGACCAGTTTTGGGGTGTGCTGAATGCTCTTATAACGAGAGGCATCAACACTGTTGGCTTCACGTTTATTTATCCCATGCACTTCTTTGCACAAGCCAAATGCTTGGAAAACAGCTTAGTTGGCAGCAAACCTGCCAACACAAGCGTAGCCAGGAAGGGGGTTGTGTCAAACTTCCTCGTCCGATATTTTTCAATTTTACATGTGTATATATCCGCGCACTGATACAAACACATAGAAAATGAGATTACACCCCCCCCCAGGCCCGTAGCCTGGAATTTTTGTCGGGGCGGGCACTTGCTGAAAACCTTGACTATTTGAGAAAATCACCTATTTTCATTATTGATTCTTGGTAAACACATACTTCACCAAAATTTCGGGGGGGGGAGTCCGGGCCCCTAGCCCCCCTCAGCTCCTGGCCTCCCCCCCCTCCCCGAATATAATACCCGGTCATGCTACTGCCTGCCAACAATGCTGTGCAGTATGTACGCGTGTAAAAAAGTTTTCTCGTTCATTTTGCGTACCAAGGATCTCGGTTTGCTTTCACAATGTAATATTTTTTGCGATGCCACCATGTTCGATTTCATTGACCAAATTGCACGTTGCTTGGCGTTTTGAAACAATACAAATGCGCATTATCATTTCGTACAATGCAAGGTTTTCGAAAACGTCACATAACGCGAAGTTGCAAAATTATTACGCACGGAATATGCTGTGCTCTTGGCTAGACCACATTTTTTCGTGTTAATGAACGTGCTAGAATTACTGAAATGATATGTGTGCGTCAGTTTTCACGAAATCTGTGATACGCTTGCCAACCGCGAAAGATTATTGGCGAATAATTCGAGTATATTGATACAGAAATGTTTGAATAGTACAACAAAATATTGGACCCGTAAATTTCTCCGCGTTTGAGAGAGGTTATGTAACTCCGAGTTTTCTACGTTTGAAATTCGCATTTTTGGAGCATTCTCAATAGCCAAACTAGTGTGGTCTTAATGAAACGGACATGGAAAGGCGCAGGGCGAAGCGAGCGCGTTGTCATTGCCCAAAACTGACGCCTGCGAAGCGTGTCTGTACAGGTCTTTCCAAGTTCGTGAGCAATATAACGCGCACAAATAAAAGTAATTGTCCAATTAACGTTAAGTAACTGGAGTAAAGACCAAGTACAGTGTTCGCGCAATTCTCATTCGGCCGTATGCAAAGGCTCATGCGAAGCCCTTCGCGCTAGCAGACGACCCTCGTCTCCTAGCGCAAAGCGCGACTGCAGCGCTGTGGTGGCGGGTGCGGCGACAGGCCGCCTCCTCCCTACGCGCGCTGCAAGGAGATACGGAACTGAAAAAGTATCTATAAACGTAGGCCATGGATACACACGTGAAAGAGCCCGGATGTACTTGAAAGCGGAACCGAGCAGATCACTCACTGTGATTGTACAGCTTAGAACTCAGAGCGCCAAAATAGCTCTGCTGCTTTTTCTTTTTTTAGTATCCTATAATTATATTACTTCAGAGCAAAATAAAGCGAACGCTCTCTTTGTAACTTCTCTTAACATGACGTATCACTGACGTCACATTTTAGTGCTTTTAGCGGCCGACGGTCGCGCATGGTCGCTAGCGATCTCCAAAGAACTGTGATTTCAAATGGGTGTCATTAATTACAGAATGGGTATTGTGCCGAAATATTTCGGAATTGGTATGTCTAATCCGTATTAAATCAGGGAAAATTGCAACCGGGAAGTTTCATTTTCGTTTCATGACCCCTTTAATATCCCAACTCCTTAAAGAACCTCTTCTGCCCGCGCCGCTCCGCCGGAGCCGCGGGGCACCGCCCTGTTGAGGAACAATATGCGAAGGGAGGGAAGGATAGACGAAAGTCCCCAACCGATTGCCGCACCACTGCCGTCCAGTCAAGGCCGCCGACACCTGAATGGTAACTGTCGGTAAAAAAAGGAGGGGGCGAGACGAACACTCGGTAAGCGAGTAAGTCGTTAGACGTGCACCAACCCTTCCCGTTGCCGGCCACTCGTACACGTCGTCTACATAAAAGGTACCGCCACCCGACGACGCCACTTGCACAGCGCAGTGACCCCTGGAAATTTCTCCGCCTCATGTTTTTTTTTTTCTTTTTCCTGTTTCTTCCTCTCTCGTTTTTTGTACAAGACTGTATAAATGTGAACGCAAGCAACATGTACCCTTATTCCTGATGAAGGCCAGACTCTGGCCGAAACTGTCGAAATAAACACTTCCGTTGTCCGTTGTTACTGTTCTCACGGAGGATCCACCTCACTGTGTGCAACGCTACGGCCACTTTCGCCACCATGCCTGACGGCACTCGGCGACAATGCACTATGGCGACAGTCAAGGCAAGAGCACGGGCTCCGAGAGCGCGAGCGGCGTTTAGAAGAGGACGACCCACTAGGAGCCGCTGGAGAGCGCAACCGTTAAGCAGTACTAATTGCTTCGCCACAATTACCCCGGGTACGAAAAGGGAGCCGTCCGGCGACCTAACAGCTCGTTACTATGAGTGGGTCATAGTAGGCCTTGAGGCGCTCCACGTTGACTATGTCGCGCCCTCGACGGCGCATGTCCGAAGCTGGTTCGATGGGTTCGATCAGGTAGTTGACCGGGGACGTGCGCTCGACGACCCGGTAAGGGCCTTCGTATTTCGGCAGTAGTTTTGAAGAGAGGCCGGTTGCAGTGGTAGGGACCGAGAGCCATACGAGCGCTCCGGGGAGGAACGTGGACTCAGAAGTGGTGGTGCCACCGCGAAGGCTCTTCTGCCGCTCTTGTTCGTGCGTTGTAAAGGCCTTTGCAAGCTCGCGACACTCTTCAGCAAGCCTGGCTGTGTCAGAAATAGGCGCACAATCAGATGGATCCGGCTTGTAGGGTAGTATCGTGTCAATGGTGTGCAACGGGTGCCTTCCGTACAACAGGAAGAAGGGTGAAAAACCAGTAGTGCTCTGAGGGGCGGTATTATAGGCGTAGGTGACAAAGGGCAGAATGGCATCCCAATTTGTGTGATCGGCGGCGACGTACATTGAGAGCATGTCGCCGAGCGTGCGGTTGAAGCGTTCGGTTAGGCCATTCGTCTGCGGGTGGTAAGCAGTAGTTTTGCGATGAACAGCATGGCACTCTTTGAGAATGGCTTCGACGACTTCCGACAAGAAGACACGGCCTCGATCGCTGAGAAGCTCCTGGGGTGGACCGTGACGCAGCATGAATCGGTGTAGCAGGAAGGAGGCAACATCACGCGCTGTAGCCGCTGGGAGGGCAGCGGTTTCGGCGTATCGCGTAAGATGGTCAACGGCGACGATGGCCCAACGGTTACCAGCCGACGTCAGAGGAAGTGGTCCATACAAATCGATGCCCACGCGCCCGAACGGACGGTTAGGGCAAGGTAATGGTTGTAGACCGACTGGTGACACGTGCGTTGAAGGTTTTCGGCGTTGGCAATCGAGGCAGGAGCGGACGAACTTCTGCACGTAGCGGTACATCCCTCGCCAGAAGTATCGTTGTCGAATGCGGTGGTAAGTTTTGGATACCCCAGAGTGCGCGCATTGCGGATCAGAGTGGAAGGACTCGCATATTTCAGCACGCAGACTTCGGGGTATCACAAGTAGCCACTGGCGGCCGTCGGCGTTGTAATTGCGCCGGTGCAGTAGGTCGTCACGAATGGCGAAATGGTGGACTTGACGACGCAACGCGCGAGTGGTTGGTGTTGTCGACGGATCAGTGAGCAAGTCTATTAGCGAAGCGATCCATTTATCCTTGCGCTGCTCGGTAGCGATGGTGTGAACATCGATAGAAGAAACAGCAGTGTGAGACACTGAGCAGGAGGCATTGTCGTCAGGCAAGGGGGAGCGCGAGAGGGCGTCGGCGTCAGCATGCTGACGTCCGTTGCGGTACAGCACGCGGATGTCGTAGTCTTGCAGGCGAAGTGCCCAACGGGCGAGACGGCCCGAGGGATCCTTCAATGACGACAGCCAGCATAGTGCGTGGTGATCGGTGACGACATCAAATGGGCGACCATACAAATAAGGTCGAAATTTTGTAAGGGCCCAGATGATCGCCAGGCACTCTTTTTCCGTGACAGTGTAATTGGTCTCGGCTCTAGTAAGCGTACGACTTGCGTAGGCGACGACATATTCGGGGAACCCTGGTTTGCGTTGCGCAAGAACAGCACCGAGGCCTACACCGCTGGCGTCCGTGTGTACCTCCGTCGGGGCCGTAGGGTCGTAGTGGCGTAGTATGGGAGGAGACGTCAACAAACGACGGAGCTTTGCGAACGCGTCTTCGCATTCGGACGACCACGAATGTAGGGGCCCGTTACTTCCAAGGAGCTTCGTCAGCGGCGGTATGATGGTGGCAAAGTTGCGTATGAAACGTCGAAAATAGGAGCACAGTCCTACGAAACTGCGCAGTTCTTTGACGGACGTAGGTTTGGGAAATTCGGCCACGGCCCGAAGCTTGGCCGGATCGGGAAGGATTCCGTCCTTGGACACGACGTAGCCTAGGATTGTCAGCTGCCGTGCTGCAAATCGGCACTTCTTCAGGTTCAGTTGGAGGCCGGCGTTGGTCAAACGCGTCAAAACATGCCGCAGACGTTGAAGATGCGTGGAGAAGTCCGGAGCGAAAACGACGACGTCGTCCAGGTAACACAAGCACGTGTGCCATTTCAAGTTGCGCAGAACGGTGTCCATCATGCGCTCGAAGGTCGCGGGCGCATTGCACAGACCAAACGGCATGACGTTGAACTCGTACAAGCCGTCGGGCGTGACAAAGGCTGTCTTCGGTCGAGCGTCATCAGCCATGGGTACTTGCCAGTACCCCGAGCGCAAATCGAGAGATGAAAAGTATTCTGCTCCTTGGAGGCTGTCACTCGCGTCGTCGATTCGCGGCAGTGGATAAACATCCTTCCGAGTGATCTTGTTGAGCCTTCGGTAGTCCACACAGAAGCGCACAGAACCGTCCTTCTTGGCAACGAGAACAACAGGAGACGCCCACGGGCTGTCCGAGGGTCGAATAACGTCGCGTCGAAGCATATCGTCCACTTGCTCATTAATTACCCGACGTTCTGTGGGAGACACGCGATATGGACGTTGCCGCAGTGGTGGTTGGGCGCCAGTGTCGATGCGATGCGTAACAGCGGACGTGCGGCCGAGAGAAGTTTGCCCGACATCGAAAGAAGAACGAAATTCTTCCAACAGGCACAGAAGCTGGGAACGCTGGACCGACGTAAGGTTGTCAGCAATGGAGGGACCAAATACATCCGCGGGTGAGGAATCAGACGTGGAAACGGCACTGATGGTACGGGAACTGGTGCAGTGCGAGTCATCGGGTGCGTCCAGAACTTGTGCGGCTTCGAGGGGCTCCACTCTGCCGAGACATTCCCCTCGCACCAACGTAACAATGTGCGGGGATGGGTTGGTAACAAAAATAGCGGTGCTACCCTGAGTGACTTGCACGGTCGCGAAAGGTACCAGCAACCCTTTCCTAGTGCAAACGCGGTCAGATGGCGAAAGGAGTGCAACTGTGTCGCAGAGACCGGCGCAATAAACTGGCACAGCCGTCGACGAGTGTGGAGGAACTTTGGTATCGTCTTTGACGAGGGTCTTGGTGAATGCCGATGGACTGTCTGCTGGCGTCAAATGTGAGAACGGTGAGAGTTCGAGGGCGGCTGGTGCGCAGTGAATTATGGCGTCGTGGCGGGAGAGAAAATCCCATCCCAGGATGACGTCGTGGGAGCATGCAGCAATTATGATGAACTCGACGTCGTACAGAACGTCCTGAATGACGACGCGAGAAGTGCATACTGCTGTAGGCCTAATACTCTGGGAGCTGGCGGTACGGAGGGACATCCCAGAAAATGGCGTCGTCACTTTTCGAAGTAAGCGGCTAAGTTTTGCGTCCATAACGTATACGGCGGCTCCAGTGTCGACAAGGGCAGATGCGCGAACACCGTCCACAAACACGTCTATGACATTCGATGGACTTCGCTGAGGGCTTTTACAGTTCGATAGCGTCGCAGTCCTTGCCTCGTGGACTGCGACGACTAGTTTTCCTGCTCTCGTGCGACAGAACGTGGCCACATTGGTGACAGGGAGCGACGGCGTGGAGACGGAGAGCGGCGGGTGGATGGAGCTGGGCGTGACGTCGGCGACATAGGCGGGTCGTAGAATGCACGGCTGGACTGGCTGGTGGTGGTTGACGCGACTCGAGGCGGCTGCACGCGATGGCAGTAACGGGCCACGTGACCGGCATAACCGCATGCAAAGCAGATGGGCCGATTGTCGGGTGTGCGCCATCGGTTCGCCGGGGCAGGTCCCGCCCACGTCGCAGGATGCGATTGACGGGGCGGCTGCTGAAATGACTGCAAGGTGGGTTGCAGTCGGGGCCTAGGGATGACGGCAGCATACGTAGCCGGCACGCCCGCTTCGAAGGACGGAGGTCTAGCGGCGGCTTCGGCGTAACTCAACGGTGCAGCCGCAGGGATTGCCTGGTGCGTCCTGGCGACAACCTGAGAGTAACTCTGTGGCGCAGGAGCCGGAGGTTGCTGGTGGTACGCAGGCATCACCTCCGCGATTTCCTGCTCAATCGCTCGGCGGATGGGAGGAAGAAGGGTCGTCGACGACTGTTGAACGTGCGGCGGGTGGGCGAAGGCCAGGAGAGAGAACTGGCGTGCGATTTCCTCGCGCACGAATGCCTTCATTTCTGCCAGCAGCGTGGCCTGGTCAGGTATGGCCGCCAAGCCAGCAAGCTCTTCGTCGCGTGATGGAGAGCGACGGGTCATCGAACGTTGCCGGCGGAGCTCCTCGTAGCTCTGGCACAGTGTTATGACCTCGGCCACGGTGGAAGGGTTTTTAGCGAGCAACATGGTGAAGGCATCGTCGTCAATGCCCTTCATAATGTTCCGGATCTTGTCAGACTCGGACATGGTGCCATTGGCTTTCTTACACAAGTCCAGGACGTCTTCGATATAACTGGTGAAAGATTCACCGGCCTGCTGAGCTCGTTCGCGTAAGCGCTGTTCTGCTTGCAGCTTACGAACTGCAGGGCGGCCAAAAACGTTGATGACGGCGGTCTTGAAATCCGACCAAGTAGCAAAATCGGACGCGTGGTTGTTGTACCACAAGCTTGCTACACCCGCGAGGTAGAAGACCAAGTTGCTCAACTTGCCTGCTTCGTCCCATTTGTTGGGTACGCTCACGCGCTCGTAAATTGCGAGCCAGTCCTCCACGTCGGTGCCATCGGCGCCAGTGAAGATAGGTGGATCGCGGATGCGTGGGACACCGGGACATGTGGTCGGTGTGGGAGGCGGCGTTTGCTGAGCGGCGTCTTGAGGCATGGCAGATGGCAGAGTACGGGAACGAAGCTCCAGGGGCATTGAATGGGAGCACAGCACTCTCCACCAATTTGTTAAGCTGTTTATTGGACGGCACTCGGCGACAATGCACTATGGCGACAGTCAAGGCAAGAGCACGGGCTCCGAGAGCGCGAGCGGCGTTTAGAAGAGGACGACCCACTAGGAGCCGCTGGAGAGCGCAACCGTTAAGCAGTACTAATTGCTTCGCCACAATATATATATATTGTCACTGTTGTTACTTATTTCTGTTTGAGCAGCGCGCTCCTTTCGCAAACGCGGCCGCTCGAGCGAGCGAAGTGACCTTCGTACCCCCCGCTCCACCTCACCGGCCGCGCCTTCTTTCCTCGAGATAATATATATATATATATATATATATATATATATATATATATATATATATATATATATATATATATATAAGCATTTTTTTGTGAGGCACCCCATGCGGTTATGTGTTGAAACATAACCGTGGACAAAGAACTCTACATTTAAGAATCGGAGGCTATATTTCAGTCACTCAGTATCGATATCTTTCTCGAATCATGACGTCAAATCCCCTTCAGAAATGACCCATATATGAGGTATGGAAAAAGCCTTCTTCGAAACGGCAACGTTACCTGACATTTTGTGACGAAAGCTAACAAACGCAGACAATGCGTCTGTCTGCGTTTCTACGCGTTTGTCTGCAGCTGGCCTGCTACAGGCGTAAACGGAAAAATTACGAATGACTGACCTTCATTCCGGTTTCCAGCTCTTGCGTTATGCCGGATACTCGGCGCAGAAACGCGATGCTGAAGACCATCACCGTGATGACAGACACGCCTTGTCGAAAAGTTCCTTGCTCTACGAATGGCGGTGAATCGGGCAGTCGCCGAAGAAACACCTTCGGAACCTGAAATAAGTGACTGTGTAACCGGGCTGTGCAATCTCTTCCATCGTGCGTTTGGCAGTACCTACGTCGAAATATAGGCGTGCGCAGGGTGCCCCTTCAGGGGGGGGGGGTCATCGTAGCGCGCCCCACGCTATTAAGTCAAAGTATGGGGCAGACTTCGATCATGTGGAAAACTGTCACATTCCAAATCACGTGCTCAGACTGGTTGTGCACACTTCGGTGACGCAGTGTAAAACAATACCATTCTACGCACAATTTTAGGGTTGGGTTTCGGTGCCACCACAGTGGGCTGCTCACCTTGCCGTTTTGTTTCTTTAACCCTGTAAAACCCAGTGTATCATATATGATACATTAAAAATAATGCCTAAAAAGAGGTAATAAGCCCGTCAAAGCTTCACGGAAAAGCCATTATTGCATATTTAACATGTTATAATGAAGTTACACTGAGTTATTCATTTAATCAAATTAATTAATTAATTTTAATTAAGAGTAATTAAGTTATGATCGAAATAAAATTTCACCCTTTTTTTCTTAAAATGAACTCTACAAGAAGAGTATTTATGGTGAATGTTTTTTCACAATTTTTCTGAAGGCAGAACACCTTTTGGGCATTACAGGGTTAACAACAAACGGAACAGTGCTACGGCTAAGGTTGACGAATATACGCATGAAAACTGTTGGCTTGGTGCATTGGACGTTTCGTGACCTTGTTAATTCAATGTCACGACATAGAAAAATAATAAAACGTTCGTTTAACTGCCCAACATGGCGGCGCTTATGCGTTGAAAGTAAAATAGTCTATCAGGACGTATTGAGGGGCTAGTTGGTTCATTCTATGCAGGAAAAAAAATTCGCGCGAAACTTTAAAGGGACACCCCAAAGAAGGCACACGAACAGATCGAGTGCAAACAACCAACTGTTTTATTGACCGCAGAACGTCACTCAAATAGGACATTCAAACAGAACTGCGCAGGCGCGCGCAAACATATGTGCTAACGCACCTCATCCACCAAAAAAATACATTTCTGCACCGAAAAACGTTATCGGGGCATCACTTACACAGCTATTACCCTTCATCTCGATGATGAAAGCTTCCAAAACTTCCCCAGCACAAGTGTTCTTGATACAGCCCAGTATCTTAACCCTCATGATGAAATCGTACCTCACATCCACAGGCTGCACAGTGAGCAGGAAGATTAGCCATTTCATTAGTTTTGATAGACAGCTGGTGTTCACGTGCGCGGTCGTTTACACGGCAGCCTGTCTGTCCCACATAAGATTTCCCGCAGGAAAGCGGAATCACGTAAACCACTCCCACATCGCATGGCACCACCGGCTTGGAACGTTTCTTGCCACAAAGGCTAGCGCGCTCCGCGCCGCACGAAAATTCGTGAGCACAACCGCGACAGCTTCTGGGGTGCATAAAACACCATGCCGACTCCGTGGCGGTTTGCAACCTTCTTCAGATTGTGTGTCACCCGGTGTAAATAGTGTAACACTAGCGGCTTCTTCCTCTCACACCCAACGGATGGGTATTCCTGCCGCAGCTTCCGCGAGCGCACTTTAAGCGTTTTAGATGTGAAGCATCTTATAGCGGAGTTCAATCCGGTGGTGGTGGTGTGCGGCGTGACCACCCTTACTGCGCAGGCGCAAACCCTCTCCACTTCCCCTCTCCCTCTCCACTTCCCCTCTCTCTCATCCTATCCCCTCCTCATTACTCCTCCCCCTCTCCACTTCCCCCCTCCCCTTTCCCCTCCCTCCTCCCCTCCCACTACCCTTTCCCGCCCCCTTTCCCCTCCCTTCTTATCCTCCCCCTCTCCCCTCCACCTCTCCACTTCCCCTCTGCCCTTTCCCCCCACACCACTCCCCCTCTGAAACGCCTGCTCTACATGCCGAAACACTGCTTCGCATCGCCTCATGGTCCCCTTTAGCGGGAGATGGTGCGATTTTTCCAGGATGGTTTCAGACACAGCCGCAAGCACAGACTGCGCGAACCCAGCTGCCTTTAGTCTTCCAATTTGAGCAAGGAAAGTGGCCTGCCTCTCACGCGAGCACGATTTCACAAGCGCCGACTCCAAACAGCGACGCGATTGCCCTCTTTACTACTATGGAGCGTGAGGACGCGTACCCAGGTTGAGCGTCAAGAAAGTGAGACTAAACAACGGCGGGAATGCATGTTACGCGCTTCTCATGCTGACGTGACATCGTGCGCGCCTCTCACGTAACTTCGAGGTCTCATGCATCTTGCTCGGTTAAATAAAATAATTTCGTGGATTTTCTATGTTCACTTCCTACACTGAACGCTTCCTCGTTACGACAGCCGACTATATAGCAGCACACGCGAAACATCGAGGCACCCTGAATATAATCAGCAAAGCCGCATGTCTCAAACATTTCGCATTTAAAATGAAAAATAACCCTTTCAAATACTGCCTATACAGTGTAGACGCCCGCACAAATTGCTACGTATTGTTCTCTACGGCAGTGAATGATGACGATGACCGATGACAGAAGAAAAAGTGCTGTCGCCTTACTTCTTGCGAACCCTTGGCCTTCTCCAGGAAGTTAGAGTCGATCCTCGCCTGCTCCGCCAGCATAAAGTCTGCGGACAGAAGTTTAAAGGTTAAATATCATCCCGAGCGACTAAGAATTCATTGAATCACGACACAGCGAATGAAATGTATCTTGGTTCGTTTGCCATGCAAGTTCTGGTAAAGCGCTAAATGTCACTTAGTCTTTCATTAACGAAATAAAAGTGTTATAAAGTTTGATTATATGTACGAACATTGTTTGGTACTAGCTCTTCTAAGTGAAAATTACCAAAATAAATGACCAACTTATAAGGAACGCCTACAGCGTACTGCCTAAAGTCTCGATCCGCTGGTCACACCGAGTACTTTCCCCAGTGCCGAGTAAACGATGGCTTCCAACTGTTACATTGGAAAATTGATTTTACATAAGGGTGGCGGCCCTTTTTTCTCGCGAACTAACATGCTTCGTCTGTTCTATCACTATTATACTTCCATGCGCGTTTCTTTTCCAGTACCAACTCGCCCAACTTTCAAGGCTAGTTACGCTTTTTCTATTGTCATGTAACCGGCCCGTTACACGTGTAACCACTGGGGCTCTTCGATTTTCCACTTCTGGCTACCCGCGGGCTGCCAGAGCCAGCCAGAGCGCGCTCGTTTTTCTCGGGTTGCTCCGACCCCCTCGCGGCGCACTTCCGGTTGGCGTTCGTTTTTCTCGGGTTGGACGGTTCTGGCGACCCGCGGGGAGCCCGAGGGTCGCCAGAAGCTTCCAGGACAATTTAGTCGTGGAAGCTCTATGGAAGGTTTCGGGCTAGCAGACGCCGAGACGATACGCGCTCGCCGCCATCTTTGTGAGGACTCGACAGATTGCAATGCGGGCGCGCCATCTCGCACGGCGGAACGGGCGGAACGGGCGCTTGCGGCGCCGTTCCGCCCGTTCCGCCCGTTCGGCCGTGCGAGATGGCGCGATTACGAGTGGCGGCGAGCATTTGGAGCTAATGTTTATTGCTTTTCTTATGTGTCCCGTGAAGTTTCCTTCCGTGAACAACGCGGCGAACTTTCGCGTTCTAACCATTCTAACTGCGTCGTGCACATGTCCCAAAAGTTATGTACACGTTCGTACGAACGCATGGAGACCCCTTTCGAGTTTATTTTTTCGTAGTAGTATTCGATTGTGGTGTCATGTGTGCTTTATGTGCATTTAGCTGAGACGATTGTGATCGAACTAGCTATTTCGCTCCGTCGTATGTTTGCGTGCGTGAACCCTGTCAGAACTTAACTATTTCAACTAGGTCTTCGATGTTGATAAAATGCACTGATCGAATAAATGCGATCGCGACATTGTTTTTTGTGTGATCCTCGTTGGTCGCGAACGGCGTGCGAGCGTACTTCGATCTACGGGCCAGTATATGAGGTATGGTATTATGTTATGCTACGACGCATCGATGTGAAAAAACGAAGATGAATTCAGAAATGTATACATCCTTTTGTTGCTTATTTCATCGTCGGCTTTGTCTTTTTCCACTTCTTAGTAATAATTCCATGCAGTATGTACGCGGTTATCACCTAGTAGCTCAAATAAAAGCTGAGCTAGTACATGAGATTTTTGGAGTACCACTTAGGACTGGAAAAGAGGCTCAGGCAACATCTGCCAAAACGAGTCGAAGACGCGTCACATGGTCGTTTATTTTAGATATAACGCGCACTCGTGGTACCCATACCGCCGCATGTCTCAAGTTATGACAAAACGCAAGCTGGTCAACGCTGTGTGCGACGTAGTACGCGATAGATCCTCGAGCTCTTTTGGGGACACGATCACTTTCGTGAGATTTTCGCATCGTGTTGTGCAGCGACTGTTACACGTACTAAGCAGACGTGAGCTGGTTAAGCCGTTAGCGGCGCGGCAGCTCACCTTGCATCGCTTTCGTGGCGCCGTGCGCCAGCTGGCTGTTTTGTTCGCGGACGGGGCGAGTTGCGCACTATTTTGCGAACGTACGTGATCGTATCCCAAATCCGTATGCTCGAGAATATCACTTCAGCTCTTCAGCAAAGCTAGCCACATATTTTCAAGCGGGCAATGCAGAAAAACCAACGCGCACGCGGAAGTTTCGTTTGCTGCCACGGCGGTAGCGTTTGTTTACGTTTACGCTGGCTGTCCCAGCGTTTGATTTTGTAATCTTGAGGCAGCTTCGGGTTGTCTCGGGCTTCCCACACACGTGACCAAGACGCTGTTTCCTGTGCAGGCCGGAACTAGCTGGCTGACCCTCTGGCTATCTCGGGCTGCCAGAGAACTGCCAGAAGTCCGAAAATCGAAGAGCCCCACTGCCTTACGCGCGCTATGCCGGTATGTCGAACATCCCCGATTATATTTGACTGTTCTGATAAGCTCGAGCGCGCAACGCGAACAGTACAGTTTATTATGGCACTGATGCGACTACCAACTTTAAGACTGGAATCTTCGATGCCGCATGTATAAATGCCGACGCGCATTACCGCAGGTCAGATTACCGACGTCTGTGCTTGCCGCTTTTGATGCACTCTGAGTGCTACTTTTTCTAGTCGGCACAATTTCGCCCGATAAAAAATTTCATCTTTACTGGCTGCGTTTGGTTTCTCCACAGTTACCACCACGTGAGAGTATATACACTTCCCGTATCGGTATCTATACCAGCTAAATGCTGAAAAAGCGTACTTTTGAATTTCCGGTACCTTTTTTTTAACTTGTCTTCAAAATTAATATGGTAAGATTTCATTGGATGGAGAAAAATGAAATACTTCTAGAGTCGAAGATGTGACTATAAAGCCACGCCAATGTATTCAGAATATTTGCTGAAATATGTGCGTAATTCTATACCATATTGTTACCGGTTAGAGATGACGTTTCTAGATTTAAAGAACTTACGACAACGTACACAAAACTGTTATTATTTTCTTTTGAATTTATACGTTTGTCTGGACAAATTCGTGACTTATTGAATCCTGGCACTTTTCTGTCTTGTTATGCTGAGACATGAGGTCGGCCAAGCTGCGTTTATAACGCGCTTTTTTTTTTTTTTCAGTGCCACATTGTTTCTTCTTTTAGGTAAGTGTATCTGCAGAGTGCAAACAACTACGATGAAAAACTCAAGCACCGCGTTTCGACGTCATGCGAAGAATTGTTTCGGCATTGTTCAAATTGTCAGCAGAATGGCCAACGTGCTCGTAAAAGCAAGTAACTGTGTATGTAAATCAAGCGTCTGCATTTTTTGTATGACGACAGCAGAGTGGCTATGACTAAAGTATGATGTGACGGCGCGAGTGTCTCTTCCATATTATAAATAAGGAAGAAAACTCAAAGCGCCATAATAACATTAATAATAGCTGTGGATTTACGTGCCAAATTAACGATATGATTATGACGCACGCCGTTGTGAAGGGCTCCGGAAATTTCAAGCACCTGAGGTTCTTTAACGTGCATCTAAATCTAAGTACACGAGCCTCTAGCATTTTCGCCTCCATCGAAAATGTGACCGCCGCGGCCGGGATCGATCACCGTAACCACTGTACTACCGTGGCGGCTAGCTCACAGCACAAAACGATCTTTCGATGTTTGTCAACGTCAGGGATGTTTTAAAAATTACATCTTATTAAAAAAACTAAACTTCATCGTGATAGTACATAGTTATATAGCGTTTAAGCACACTAAAAGTATAGTAATTGACACGAATGAGGGTTAATGACCTGACACCCCAAGATCGTCGTTGATGAAGTGCTTCTTCTGGTACACACCTGTATTCCTCGTTTGATTGAACCAGGACGCGATTAGATGTCGTTAGAGTTGTGAAGACGCGCTAAGTATCTTAACGCACTGCTTGAAATTCTTATCATTACACATTCATACAAGCGTGTAGTATGTGTTGCCAATGTATCAGCCAAATGCCGTTCGCATTGACAATGATTACTGGCGGCATTGGATTTCTGTCTTAAGTTTTGTTTATGATTAACGTTATTACGCTGATATCACTTGCGCGCACGCGCAAGTGATAAGTGATATCGGCGTGATGGCTGTTCTGATATGCCTTCCATCGCGTCGCGACAAGCATGGCAGAACCGCCACAATGACAGTCACTGATCATTTACATACAGTTGAAATTCGATCTAACGAAACCCGATTTTACTAATTTCCCGATCTAGCGAAGAAATTTCCATTCTCCAGCAGTACACACTTTAAAAGAAACGTTAGTAAACCGTTAGTAAACACATGTATCTCTATTTCGAGCGTATTTTACTGCCTTCGCAGTATCCCTTTACTAGCCAGCAGCTAGCAAAGCTAGTTAATTTTGCCGTTACTAACCAGGCAGGCTTTCTTAGTGATTTTAACTAGGCAACTACTAAGCCATTTATGTTGTCAGATAGCTCATATAGGTGCGGCAGTATATCATGCCGTACTCGTGACAGTCTTTTGCAAAATTTAGACAAACTTTAATTTTATTGATCACGTTGGAATAACAGTTTCGTGCTCCCGATTTAACGAAATAATTCGATCGATCACCTCGCTAGATCAAGTTTCAGCTTATATCACTCTGTATAGTTATTCGGTTATGTTGCAATTCAGGTATCATTATTACTCAATTCTTCCTGTTACACTGACAAGTTCATTATTTGCTTCCTTTTTGAAAGACCGCAGTTTCCGCTTGCAACTTGAGATCGAGAATGTTCATTTCTACAATGTATACGCATCCGCCATTGGTCTGCAAATACCCTGCATCGCACACAAGTTGATCGACGTGATTACAAGGACAGAAACCTACTGTTGCGCAGCCGGGAAGAAATAGCTTTCTATTTTCATATCCCATTTTCATTCGTTAACGGATAGCGTAAATTGCAAAAAAGCTAGAGTACTCTTGAAAGGTAAATTCGTATGCGCAGATTTCACTCAAGAACACGGTAAAAAAAAAGCATGGACAAACACAATAGAGGACACACTCAGTGATTTCCTAGCATCTTTGTGTTCCTTTGCACTAGTCATTCCACCCTGTTGCCACAATGTTTACCCTAAGAAGCTCTACGAAATACTCCTGCCTCATGTGCACCTGCTCGAGAATAACGTTTACCAAGTCCCTGCGTAGGTCGTCGCTAAGTTCCGTAAGTATCTAACTGCGCCGCCATCAGTTGTCAACACTGGCTACAATATTAAGCATGCACTTATTTCAGCAAACAGTCTCTCGAATACATGGGCCCGACTTTAGAGTCAGCTGAAACCTGCTACTCCAGCAGCATATTAATTTTTTCACCATCCCATAAAAAGTCATTACAAAAGCCCAATCAGCGAAGCTTTCCGAAGTATTTGCCTCAAAAAGGGGAACTTGCAATGCAAGTGTTTCTTTTTTTAAGGCGAAAGCCTTAGATTCCTCATCATAATGCGTAAATTGACCGCCGTCCCACGTTGGCGACGTCAACACGAGTGATACAAAAAAATTATCACGTGATGACGTCACAATATGTCGTCATCATGACGTCAGAGATTGCCAAAATCTGTGACGCTACATGATGACATCATCCCATGAAGTCGCTCGGTCAAAGGGGGGCCGATCAAGGAGGCAGTGCGAAACCAGGTGAGGTGCAAAAAGCTTGCAATGTCTCCGATCCTAGACGTATTGGCCGCGAGATCGAGCAGAGTCGGCACCTAGCGGCGAGCGGACGAAACCCATTGGTGTGGATGGCTCCTTGCGCAGTCTGCTAGCCACACCGGGTTCGCATGTGGGCGTACGTCATGCACGTCCTCAGATTACAGCTTATTCCGTTGCGCTAGCAAAGTATCAAATGCTTGTACTCATGCCTACAATATATACTACAAGCATTCCGCCTTACGAGACTTGTGCACTCTGATAAGTGAGTACACGCCCGTGTCGGTATGGCGCTAGGTCTAACCATCGTACCGTCCATTCGCCAAAATCATTTCAGTTTGGGTACCACTTTGTCGTTCAAGCGCATCACATAGCACATTTGGCGTCGTCCTAAACGAAACAAAAAGTACTAAATGTCGAGGTGTGAATGCAGAATTTTAGCGACACCATCTCGTGAAGTGTTGGCGATTTGTAAATGCTTGTGATACCGCAAAGCATGAACTAGCGTCTGCAGAGGCCGGTTAGCGGTAAAAAAGACCTGAAGCCGCGCATTTCTATAGCAGTACGCGTGTTCATGCAGAAAGAAAAGCAGAGTGCACAAAGTTCTACTTCTTCTAATTATGCAGAATCTTTTTTTTTTATATAGCCGCTAGAGCAAGAAGTAAATACCTAATTGGCTCAGTCGCGCAACACCATATTTTGGTATAGGCAAAATACAATTTAAACACGTGTAAATAAAGCAGAAAAAAACAACGAGCACAGTGCAAAACACGAATGTGACCGAAGGTCACTACCCCATTGATTGGCAGATTGCGCTTCTTTCAGACGCAATAGGAATGTTAGGCCGGTTTCTTGCATTAATGTGGCAATGGAGGGCGTATACGTCGCCATTAGGCTGCAGTCAACGCGCTTTATTCGCCGACAATCGACTCAAACCGCCCACGGCGAAGCGCCGCTGCGTATGCATTTCTATACGCGCCGCCGACCGCCTATCCACACAAACGAGGAGACGGTGCTTCCACCTATAGACGCGATCTCTCGGCGAATAGCGTAAAACCACGTTATAGGTGCAGACGGATTTCGAAAGAGGGCGGGGGAGGATCAATACATCGATTGAAAAAAAAAGGAAGATGGCTTTCGCCTTCGAGTCGTCTTAGGTGAATGCATAAGGGACCCTGTGAGCTTTTGTTGCGACAGAACCGAGCCGCTTACCGAAGTAATCCTGGAAGAGGTCACCTGACTCCAGCGTGAAGCTTTTCGGACCGGTCAACGGGAGCCTCTCGGGCACTTCAAGTCGGGACGCTTGCAGCAACTGGTACTCGAGGCTGCCGCCACCGGTGGCGCCGAACACCTCCGAGAACTCGACGCACGCGACCTTGCCGTGCGTGCCGTACTTGGTCCACTCCGCTCGGCACTTGGACTCCACCTCGGGCCCCTTCATCAAGGCCGTCACCTTTGGTTCCCATCCACGATTATCTGCATGATCCAATGGCATGCGCTACAGCGAGGAATATTGCTGCCGAAATTATTCGCTATCTTGTTGCTTGAAGCACGCGTATCCTAATAATATTATTGATAATTGTTGGGGTTTTACGTCCCAAAACCACGTTATAATCATAAGGGACGCCGTCTGGTCCCTCGTAATCATAATTTGACCATGTGGTTTTCTTTATTGTGCACTTAATTCTAGGTACACGAGCCTCTAGCATTTGCCCTCCTTCGAAATGCGGCTTGGATTCGATGCCGCGACCTTCGGGTCAGCAGTCGAGCACCGTAACCACTAGACCACTATGGCGGGTCACGTACCCCTTGCTCCTTCCTGAAAGGTCTCCTCTTTGTGCTTTCACGCCTACGCATGATTGCTCCCTCACACCTGTCCCAAAAGCACGAACAAAAGGAGACCACGTGATACGGGAGGTAGCAGCCCCCCCCCCCCTACTGTGTTTAACCAACACCCTCTAGAAGGCCGAAGCGCTCTCCGCATTCGAAGTGCTGACGTCACCAAGTGGAGGCGGCTACGACAGCGGGAATCCGGTTTCCCCCGTTCCCGGTGGCCCGCTCAAACGCGGATGGATACAACTCGAAACACGTGTCACTGGTCGTCATTAAAAATGTCGCAACATTTTTCTGAATAAAGAAATACAATCGGTGGAAGAAACCTGCAATAACCCTATGAAAGTTATCTTTAAATGGCATATTAGCACCTAGCGAGATAACTTTCTACTCAAAAGCGCGCTATATTTAATGACGGAGGGCAAGTAGTGCGGCGGCACACCGGCACGTCAGTTTGTTTCTTGCTGCCACACGCGGTACGTCGGTCCTGTCAGTGCAGTGTGCCGTTTTTTCGAAATTGTGAGAACGTGCGTGCTGCAGCGTGTGTGGGGCATTGAATTCGTCCTACCGAACAAGTGCTGTGTCCTTCAGTGCAGTAGCAATTATGGCTTGAAGTGCAAGGTGTGCGTTTTTCGATTTTCCTAGACGCGGAGCTGCGCTGAAAATGGCTGCGCGTGATTTCGTGTGACAACTTCACTCCTTCACAGAACCTTAGGGTGAGTTTTCCTGCAGAATATTGTACGTATACTTCCGAGCGTGATTAGAAGTACGACAGTCGCCACTTCTAGAAACGCCAGTGACGAGGATGAGGAATGGCATAACCTTCAGAGTGAAGCAAACCATTCAGGGCCTGGCCGCAACGTAGTTGTCACTGAGGAAACGCTATAAAAGATGACGGACATTATCCCGGTGTTGGTGTATATGGCAGGGTATGCTGTCTACGCCGCCTTGAAGAAACTCAAGAGTGAGAAATGTAGAGAAGCAATGACAGTAAATAAAGAAATTTCAGTTTGTGTTGCAGAGAAGCACCGACCTCGTCAGAGCAATGGACCGAGGAAGTCTCCTGCTTTTAGCGCTGTTTGTCGTAAATGCTGTCGCATATAATTATGCAGTCCTGCAGCAATCGTCAAAACAAGAAGTGCTTTAAAGTTCTCGAACCAGCACCAAGTGGTTACGGACCTCACCGTGGAGCTCCTAACAAACGACGAGTCGTCAGATTTTTATACCTGCGACGATGGACATGCTTGACAGCTGGTTCTGAAGCAAGTGTTGCAGTGCAGCACGGATCCTCTGATAGAAGTCTTTAGCCGCAAGAAATGGTTTTAGAAGCTAAATCGAAATCAAAGAAGGGAAAGCTGGAAACGCTCAGCTAGAAATAGCTCTCGAAGTGTCTTTGGCTCCGCTGTAAATAAAGTTGTTCAGACAAAATGCCATCAGTCTCCCGTTCTCGCTTACAAAGCACGCTTGCGACTTGGTGTCATTTCCTCTGTTTCATTTATTGCCTGCCCATAAGTTTCCCTATCACTGGCAAGCGCAACTCGAGAAGGCAAGTGTATGGAGCCTACGTCTTTTCGCACGAACAGTTAACCTTGCAGTTTTACTTAAGGTCGAAGGGTAGCTTGTTCCTATGAATCTTTTTGTTTCATTCGAACTTCCCTGAATGCTTTACGCGAAGATAATTTTCTTCGAGGTGTGACTACGTGTTTGGACTTTTTTGTGGTCGATGTATCAATCAGTCGCAAATTTGTGCTACCTGCCGGATGTATACACCTATTCCACCGGACATACGTCACGAAAGTGCGGTGGCGCTGTCGTCGGGCGTTTAGTTTCGCGCGGTAGGCAAAAGCCGCTGTGCCTACCGCAGTTGCTGCCGTGTTTTCGCTGGTGCGTGTGCTATGTGCCGTCGTGCAACGAAGAAAAAACGGTCTACCGACGAGATACGTTGCAGTTACTTACGCAGAAAAGCACAAAAGAGGCGGAATAAGCTTCTGACCGCTTTTTTTTTTACGAACACCGTCGCAAGAAATTGGCCGCAGCTGCTAAACGTGAGAACTCGTCTGCGACGCCGGCTCATCGGTTATGTGATAAAAATTGAGCGGTTTGCGCGGCTCGTTTTACCTAACGAAAATGATTAGCTCAAAAGTGTGTCATTATTACGTCCCGCACCACATTTTTTGGCATTTAGCCTTGTGTGGAGCCATTGGAAGCATGTCTACCCACATAAGCGGTGGTAGCTTTGTAATATGCGGAGAATTCATCACGATTGAAAAATGTCGAAATCAGAAGGGTCAAAAGGATTTTGTAGTATTCGCGTGAACTAAAGTCGTGGCTCGGTTCATTAACGCAGCAGCGATCGAAAGCACGACTTCGGCTACACTTTTCCAAATTCTATGCGGCTGCGATGACACACGCAACACAAGTGCATTGGACACGGCTGTTCTGGCTGCGATTCACATTAACACATTTCCAAGTCTGTCACACTCCACAGGCGAACTGCAAGCGTGAAATGTTCCGAGTCTGTTTACGGGCTGTAGGCCTTCGCGGTCTCGACTTCAGCGTACGGGCAGAGCCGCGACCCGCGATTGGTGAACCTGACAGATGTGTAGCAGCCTTGTCCATGACATGCAGTAATTGTTTAATACGTTATCGCAGCTGTATCGCCGATTAAAGTGTCACCGAGATCGCCTTTCACTTTTGAATGAGTAACTTACCCGGCAAATTTGTTTATGTGCGAGGATTTACCGTAACGATTATGGACCTGTTCGTAATGTTACTCCGCGCATTTTCATACGGTAGCAAAGAGCGTCTTGCGGGGCTAAGAGGCCCGTTCTTGCATCAGTTACCAAATTAACACGCACGTACAAGTGTACTACAGCAGTGTCGATGGCATTTCGCGAATCAGTCACATTCGTGGCGTCAAGATACCTGATGTTATCGTGAGGTCATCATAGGGAGAGTTGCATGTCAACATAGTTTTTATATATTTATTTCAGAGTCCTTGTTGGGGCCACGAAAACTTCCTCTGTCGCGGCCGCCCTGCCGTCCCTTGTAAACACGCCGGAGGCGCCCCGACGCGCGGTGCTCGGAGGCAGCTTTGCAGCTGCTGTGCCAGTTGTCACGTGATCATAGAGGGCGGTGGCGAGCTTTGGGCTGGGCGGAACCTACGCGCCGCGACGACGCTATAAGCGCCTCACTATGTCGACGGCGCCTACCGCTGTTTACAAACATGGAGCAGGTCTATAGACCAGAACACAGAGAATTCCATGCGCATCGCCATATTTGCGTCGCGCGTCGCGCCATCTATCGCACACGCGACGAAAAACATGCGCGGGCTGCCACGCCAGCAGACGCTACGCAGAGCAAACGTGAAACTCCCGAAACTCAGCCCGTCGGAGAGCGTGTTTCGCGTCTTTTCTAGCCTGGACATTTTCGCTGATTTTATTGGAACATCAAGAACATCTTGCTCATGCAAGTCCAGAATGTATACAGTACCTGCTGAGTGAGCTGCGGAAGCAACCTCGTCAGATACGTACGCTGTTACATTTGTAAAAAAACGTTCTCGTTGTGGTACGCGTGAATCGTAATTGCAGTGCAGCTCGCGAAAGAGTGAAACGATGTTTTGTTGCGCCATATTACAAGTTGTGCACAAAGTTTTGTGGAATGTGATCATTTCAGCGTGCATCGCGTAATAATTAGAGTACGCTTTACGGGTAGTTTCGCGGAACGTAATTTTTGTTTCACGAGCGCTCTTACAATAATGCGTCTTGCTCACAAAAGCGTGCTATCAGAGAGTATAACCTGCAGTATCGTTCAGCGATCCCATTTGGAAGCTACCTGCGCGATTTTATTCTTGTAACGATGATGCTTTACAAGCGAAACTGTGCTACTCTTAGTTAAGCCGGTTAGCTACGCCTGCGACGTAAATGACACTGGCGCGAGTACTGTTTACTTACGTGCCAATATATGTATTATGTGCAGCTGGATGCCTCGTGTCCAAATAAATTTGGGGACATCAAACACTGCAATGAAAGCACGAAATTCTGACCAGCTGTTGAGGAGCACCGTGCCATTTATTACATTTTGAAGACGAAATCTCGAAGGCGTGGATGCCATCAAATCACTAAAGCTTAATACTACGTTGAAAGTGGCAAAGCATGCTGATTGCTTGGGCTTGAAAGCACTACCTTGCACGAGATTTTCGTCAAAGGAAACGCTCAAAGGTATGAAGTGCAGCCCACACAAAGCTCGCGCCTGCCTTCAACCCAGCTGCGTGTCACGCAAATTAGGTTCGCAAAATGAAATAGGTGGGCATCACACTGCAGAATATACGCAATTAGTGTACTTACTCGCGCATTTTCACTCGGCTCCTAGTTTTTTTGCTTGAATCACAGTTATCCACTCGCGGCGAAGCTGAAAACACCGCACCGGCACTATTTCCGTGGCGCGTCGTAATCGTCGCAGACAACGCTAATATCATCTTGTTGCGCTGCTTGTTTTCGCATCCAAAGACGACGCAGTAGTGCCCAGACGAGCTCTTATACGCTGAAGCGGCGTGAACGGGTACTTTTTCGCACTTTAAAGCCTCAGAACTGCAGCTTGCCCTGTTTACTTGGTGCAGCCCGCGCGCGCCTCGGCAGCCCGGTCAGCCCGGCGTCTGGGTGCGAGAGTATCCGCTCGGCTCGCCAGCAGCCTGGGTGCGAGACAGGCGTGCTCTGGTGTATAGGGAGCTTGCACGAACGGCGGCGACGCTATGCACTCTGGGTAGGCAGCCATTTTTTTGTCAGAGCCGACCGCGGAGTGCGTGGCGCAGTCGTGTTTGCGAGCGTTGGCGTAGCTTGCAGGTGTGATCAAGAGCGAGCGCGACGCTAATTCAACTCCAAGGAGCGTCGTGCACGATGCCAGCTACACTGGAAGACTACACCGCAACGTTGTGCCAAAAAGACCGCGAGCGGTAGGAAGAAAAGACGAGACTCTGCGGGCTGCACTCTACACGCTCCGTCGGACGACTGTGTAAGCGATGTGAACTTGTGGCCGCGCGTCGACATCTCCGATGTTCACGAATTTCTCGTTTTGAGGACGAGGTTTATTACTGGGGAACAGCTGAAGTCGAGAAAGGCCCTCGAGGGCCACTTTACGAGTCGCTGGGAGCCGTGGGCGAAGAAAGTCGCCGCCGACACCGTGATCGTCGTCACTCAAGTAAGACGTGTTAATTATTTGACTTTTTCGTAGGTGCTAATGCTGTGATTCGACCAGTTCAATAAGCGTATTTTACACACATGTTTTGCTTCCTTGTTCTTGCCTCGATGCTCCTCTGAGCTTTCTCATTTACGCCAAGTGTAGCGTAAATTTTACGGCACCTTCCCGTAAGCTCTTGGTGAGTAGGGGTTAATGCGGATCTGTCGTAAAGCCGACGCAAGTCAGCGCAGAGAAATAAACATCAGCACCTACGAAAAAGTCAAATAATTAACACGTCTTACTTGAGTGACGACGATCATGGTGTCGGCGGCGACTTTCTTCGCCCACGGCTCCCAGCCACTCGTAACTGCATGTGGCCCTCGAGGGCCTTTCCCGACTTCAGCTGTTCCCCGGTAATAAAACTCGTCCTCAAAACGAGAAATTCGTGAATATCGGCGATGTCGACGCGCGGCCACAAGTCCACATCGCTTACACAGTCGTCCGACGGAGCGTGAATGGGTGCAACCCGTAGGGTCTCGTCTTTTCTTCGTAACGGTCGCGGTCTTTTCGGCACAGCGTTGGGGTGTAGTCTTCCAGTGTAGCTGACATCGTGCACGACGCTTCTTGGAGTTGAATTTGCGTCGCGCTCGCTCTTGATCACACCTGCTAGCTACGCCAACGCTCGCAAACACGACTGCGCCACTGCACTCCGCGGTCGGCTCTGACAAAAAAATGGCTGCCTACCCAGAGTGCATAGCGTCGCCGCCGTTCGTAACCGATGAACAAAATTATGCGAAGTTCCTGCACATTTGATATATCTATTCCTGTTTACTACCGAGGTGAAATACAGGGCATAAGCTCAGCAAAACTCTGTTTAAGTACTTGATATTCCTCAGAGCAAACACACGTCTTTTACTTATTCACAAAAGAAAAAAAATATGTCAAAATTTGTGAGGCTTATTTGACCGTAAATATTTGCACGCAATTTCTTTACTCCTGAGGAGGGAATTCCTAAGCGCCAAACAGGAACACTGACGAAAGAAAAGGCACAGACAATGGCACAGCAGACGTTACTACGCAAGCCTTCACTGCTCGGTGGCGAGCAACCGCCGCCGCCGCTTCGTGACGTCACGGTGGCAGCCTTCAGGCCTTAAAGTCTAGAGGGTGTTGGTTTAACACACCAGGTGCGACGCTGTGGATGGAAACAACTTTGGAGGCTCGCGAGACTTCTTGCAGTAAATGCATCGTTCGCATTAAAAAATAGTTCAATGTTTTTGCCATCCAGAATAGATTCTTGTTTTCTTTCTCAGGCTTAGTATTAAATAAAGATATTTTGTGCCTTAAAAATAAACAAACCATGCTATACGGCTGATATCATACGGCTGGGTCGCTTAGCGTCTTGTTGTTTTCGTTATTTTCGTGCTTCATTTGCCTGGAGTCGCGACGCTAGTCACCATGGCGACGCGTCGCGCGGAGCAGCGTTTCTCGAAAAACGTTGTTCCCTCGTGGGGCAGGTTCAATCATTTCTCGCCCAACATCGAACCGCATTGTCCGGACTGCGGAGAGGCGTATTGCTCATTACCTCATAATGCTCTGGCAATGTCCTGCGTTATGTGGCGCAGAGTTCAAGAAAGAAGAGGACTGGGAGGAAGCCTTTAACAGCGGCGACCTCTTGGTTCAACTTGGGCTGTCCAGAGGGCCTGCGAGAGGGCGGAGGACCACGGTCTTCCGGTCGTTACGTGGGAGCGGCCAGCGACTGCTACAGATTCCCCCTAAAAGGGGGCGTTACAACGCAATTCCTCAGGACCTGAATAATGTTCCCTCCCTCCCTGCCTGCCTGCCTGCCTGCCTGCCTGCCTGCCTGCCTGCCTGCCTGCCTGCCTGCCTGTCTGTCTGTCTGTCTGTCTGTCTGTCTGTCTGTCTGTCTGGCGCGGAGGCACGTGCGAGCGTTTACAACGACGCAAACCGACCACGAGACGCACGGAGTTATACATTCTGCTGACCGAACTTTTTGCACAGCTTCCACGGCGTTGCATCCAGTGGCGTAGCCGGGCACGGACCCGGTGTGCCCCCCCTCCCCGAAAATTTTTTTCCCATGGGATACAAAGCACGAAATGACACTCGACCTCACTTATCCGCCCAGACCCAATGTCGGATCAAGGAGGTGCACTCTAAGCCAAAAGAGAGCAACGGGGGTATAGGGGTTCCTCCTTTGAGGGAGCAAGTGCTTTGCCACTCCCATTACTCTCCTAAAAGGAGCAACGGCAAGGGGACGAACCGTTGCTCTCCTTGAGGACCAACTGTTACTCCTTTCTGATGCTCCTCAAGGGAGCAACGGATGCTCCTTCCCGTTACTCCTTAGTTCCTTCTTGGGCCGAAAAAAAATTCGTTTTTGATTGACTTCTAGAGCACATTGAGGTTTATACACATATTTGTTTGGATGTACAAATGATACACAGACATCTCGTTCAGAAAGAAATTTCAGAAAATTTGCAACAAACACACAGGATTCGAACTCGCGAGCACTTAATCACCATGCGCGCACGCTAACCACTGCGCCACCAAACGCTACGGCGCCCTTTGAAAGGAAACGGGGTTATGTAGGTACCGACGGATCGTTGCGCGTTCTGACATGTTAGTGAAATGAGTATAGGCGTGCAGAACCAGTGGTGATGTTCGAAAGAGAATAGAAGGTGACAATGTATACATCTGAAAACGTCAAGGCAATGAGTCTCTCGCGAAAACACAGGCTTTGCCGTGCTCCCTTTGCGCTAGCTAAAAGGCCAGTTTTTTTTCTTTTTTGCCCGGAGGTGTGTTTTCTTCTTCTTTATTATCATTGTTATTATTAATATCAATATTAATAATATTAATTTTTGCGGAATAGTCGCCTCTTCTTTGAAAAGACAACACCGCCCGAGCTGATAACGTCCGTTTGCTCTGAGATTAAACACAAATTCAAACTACCGGACCCGATTGCGATAACTGTCCTCCCGCCAAAATCACCCAGTGACAAGGTAGAGATGAGGGGGTAGGGGAAGCAGCGGCGTTAGCTCGCTGTCAGTCTCGTTGTCAGCATAAAACCGCAAATGTAAAGTCTATCAACTGTGTACTTCTCTCAACCGCTCGTTTGTCGCGAAGTATACACGGAGTCTCGCGAAGCTTCGCATTTTATTGCCACACTCTCAGGCTACATATTTATGCCAAATGTTATACGCAAACACGCCATTTGACTTGCGACGACAACAGCTTCAGGTGCTGGCGTTCTAGTGCAACCATGCCTTTTATTAGGCGCTTTCAGCTTGTATTAGGGGCTTTTAGCTTTACGTTACCGTGTTACGAGTTGCCGGAACGAATCTGCGCATACGCGGGCCTTTACGGAACGTGAACTACTCTCCGGATTGGCTTTACGTTTACGGACCTATCTTGAAAATCCACATTCGTTCGCGGCTACTCGCGATACCCGCTTTGCCGAGGCTCCAGCCGCCGAGTAAAAATAAGCCGAAGTGCGAGTGGTAATTGCGATCACTTTGTTTCAGCGGCTAGAGTCACTAGAGTGACCTAGAATTAGAATACCGAAGCGGTAAAAACGTGAGAGACTTTGACATAAATACCCCGACAGGCTGGATAGGTGACGCCATCTAGCGGGAACAAGATGAAGCAGGCAAGCAAAAAATTGTTATTTCAGAAACGTCGTGCGTTCCACTTCTGGTATAAATGCCTTGCCGCGGCATTATTACGAATGAGTTACCTTTTCAATCATTTTTTCCTCTAAAACACTAGGTGAAAACAAACGTGTCCACGGCTATGGTTGCACGAAGCGTCACAAGATGGCGACACCATCGTCGCATAACCCGGTATTCTTCGCTAGAAACCCCTCGAGATATTTCTGCAGCGGTTATACAATCTTATATAAATTAAATATAATTTAAATGCCGTTATCATCAACGTTTCATGGTTTATTCAAACGTAAAGGTATCCGTTTACGTACGGGGAGGTAAAACCTTTCTAAAACATGTGTTGCGGTAACACGGTAACATTAAAAAGTTTACGTACAAGCCAAATGTCCCTATTAGCGTGCGTATCTCTTTGTTCAGTTTACAAAAACTAGTTTCCTTATGCCAGCCCGCAAGAAAATGGGGCCCATGCCTCGACCGATACAGGGTGCGTCCTGCAGGAGAGCAGCGGTTGCGCGCCGAGAGAAACTGTTGCCCAGGGGCGTAGCCAAGGGGGGGGGGGTTGGGGGGGTTCAAACCCCCCCCGAAATTTTTCAGTTTCGCTTACGTATATAGGCACGCACACATACAAACGCACGCACGAACATACATAAAGTATGGTTGAACCCCCCCCGAAAAAAATTTCTGGCTACGCCCCTGCTGTTGCCGTTCGTCCTTCTGTTGCTCCCTTCCAACCTAACCCTAAACGCTTACTCCCCCAACTTGAGCCATGTCAGCCATCTTGTTCCAGTTGGTCTTTTTGGGGAGTAACAGTTGGTCTTTAGGACTAAAACCGGCAGTTACTCTCGCTTTTTCCATTTTTGGCTTAGAGTGTGCCCCCCCATCCCCCCCCCCCAAAAAAAAAATATATATATATATATATAAATATATATATATATATATATATATATATATATATATATATATATATATATATATATATATATATATATATATATATATATATATATATATATATATATATATATATATATATTTCTGCCTACGCCACTGGTTGCACCTGATGTATCAAACAGAGTACATAGGCTGGCTGCAGTGGACCGCTTTTATCTGAGACACAACTGACGCAGGCATCAAGTGACAAACCCATAAGTTCATCGCGAACTACTTGCGCTTTTGTGTGAAAAGGTTCTGCAAGTGATGTAACCTGGCACTCTAGCAAAGACATGTCCATGTGCAAAGGTACATTGAACTATAGTAAAGGTAGGTTTCGTACGTTGTGTCGACTTCGATTTCATATTCCACCGGCCAGGATCATTCCTGCATCGCGGCATCGTGCAGCGCTTCACGCTTTTTGACGGTCGCGACATGAAAACTCGACGCTGACGCATTGATAAGCGTGGCGAAGTCATTGGACAGTGAAAGGGTGGCGGAGGTTGTGATTTATGAGCAGTAAAAGCGAGCGCGCTTGCGACCATCATTTCGCGCGCCCCTCTCATTTTGGGGTCATTCCAAGTGAAATGTCCCAGCCCGAAATTCGACCACCAGCTATTCTATTGAAGAAAATAGAGCTAGAATGTAACTGTGTGAGAGTGATTTTAGTAAAGTATTTTCGTTCAGAAAAAATATCTGGTCACGTGACGGCCCTTTGAATATTCCGGCGAGAAGGGAAAAGCTGGGTGGGAATATATTATGCGTGTTCACCCTTGAAACTGGGTACATTGGCAAATTGTGTTTTCAGCCATTCTATTGTCATTGTTCTTTCACGTGACGTCGCAAGTAAAACCATATATTAATTTTCCGGCTTAAATAGGCTGAGCAAACAAGCAAGAAAACGTGCAAATTCAGACAATTTTCGTAAGACCGGCGGCAATGTTTCAGCCGCAAAAGTTTTTGAGCTATTTTACCAGTCAACGTAGTATCTGCTAAAAATATTTTTAACCTTTGTAAGCAAGCGTTTATTGAGAAAAATGCTCGCAAAATTGACAAAAGATGACTTTTTGGGGAGATTCACTCGTAAATTAAGCATTGAGGCCCTCGCGATAAAAATATGTGAGAGGGTTCTTTATATGCTCCAACGTCTTTTCTTGTGATGTGGAAATTTTTATTCCACATAGAAGGAGGGGAGGGGGCAGGATGTCCCCCCCCCCCCCCCCCGTCCCATAAACTCTTTCACAGGAAGTTCTTGATAAAAATATCCCGTATGAGTCACCACTTTCAATAAAAATTTGCTTACTGGATCGCATCCACTGATAACTCATATTTGAAGGTTCGTGATCAAGAGGCGCCAAGTAGAGCACCAAGAATACAAGATATTGTTGTTAAAGAGCATTGACACCAGGGCCAAAAAAGCCAATTTTACGCTAACGGACTCGCGAGTCTACTCACAGTCTGAGTGAGTGCGAGCGAGTAATATTTTGGTGAGTCTGAGTCCGAGCGAGTCCAGCTGAAAAAAAATTTCAGTTAGTCTGAGTCCGAGCGAGTCCAGTTGAGGAAATATTTGGTGAGTCCGAGTCCGAGTGAGCTTAAGGGCAAACTATATTTCATGAGTGAGTCTGAGTGAGCTCCATATTATTTGCCGACCTATGGTTGTAAGTGCACGCGACTACCGCTAATACTTAGTTGGTTCAATTTTTCAACAGCAATAGTTTTTTTATTCTTTGTCCAAGTTAGCCGTCCCGCAGCCCCGCGACCTATGTATATGTTCACCCTGTATATGTTCCTCAGCATGGGGAACCGAAAAGGCAGGCAGCGAAAAGAGCAAAATTGTTGCACCTCATTAATTGATTCCGCGAATATAAACTGGCCTGACATTTGTTTTTTTTTTAATTTCTGCTGCCTTACGCTTTTATTTTCTTGAAGTTGGCATACGGGTTATGACATTAGATGCATGCTGCATAACTTTTGTATTAATTGCGATCCTGGGCAAAGTAGTTCGTGCGCCCGTCATCCTCACAGATATCTTTTTTTTGTCATTTCTTCATGAACACTTTTCCATGTGACCACTCCTTTCACCTATAGTCTGTTTCATACATCAGGTGCAACGCTGTGTGGAAGCTAGCGAGACTTCTTGCACTAGACGCGTTCGTACCTAGAAATAGTTCAGCGATTTAGCACCTCCCCCACCCCGTAATGTGATTTTTTTTCAGTTTTAAAGCTGAGTAATAAATGAAGATTTATGCGTTGGCAATAAACGAACTCCGTTATTTATACGGTCGCCAATAGGTTTTTCTGGATCGCTTATCGTCTCTATTTTCGTATCGTGGCCTCCGCGATCGGTTCTGGCAGCACGCAGCCGGAGCCAGTCACGGAGGCCACGTTTACAACGACGAAATTCAAGCGCGATACGCGCGGACTTATACGTTTTGCTGACCGAACTTCGTGCATAGCTTCCGCAGCGTTGCACGTAATGTATGAAGCGCAGTATAATTATTTTTCATGACCCTTTCTGCGCCGCGAAGCTCCAATAATTGACGCGCATGCGTACTCCGAACTACGCGAGTAAATCACAGTTGAGGAAAACTGCGAACTATCGACAGCTTACGTACCTTGGGCGAAGGATTTCTTAATAAGGTCGTCCGCCTCAGAATTCTGAGGCTTGTACACCACAGCGCGAACGTCCACAATCTGCTTCTTGGTTTCGAAGGCGCCGTAAACTATGGCTTCTGGCCGCGCACTCAGTGCTTGCCCGTTCGTGTCAGGTTTGTAAGGGGGAAGTAACAACCTGGACATTGCGGCCACGCACAGAAACTCGAGTACTATGGCAACGTAGTGGCGCCGCACCGTCTGCAGCCACAGCCGACGCTTGACCACGTGAAGCGCTCTCATCAAACTCATGTCCGGTGCAGAGACCAGGACCGTTCTCGATGCTCGAAGCTCTTCAAGTATCGCCGGGCGGGTAGAGCGCCGATCACTGCCAACAGCGTTCGGCAAAGAAGCGAGGGATCATGCGTTGATCTGCAAAGGCAACGCAATGAAGTGCATCAGCACTGAAAAGAGTACAAGTTGGAAGCTACTCACGTTAAGGTGAAGGCCTTAGATACATCATCAAACGCGAAATTTGACCATCGGCGTCAACGCGAGTGATGCAAAAAATCACCACGTTCGGACGTCACCATACGACGTCATCATGACGTCACAGGTCCCCAGAATTTGCGACGTCATCGTGACGTCACTTAACGTGGCGTCGCGTGATCACGCCATGACATGACGCCGTCTTTCGGTCAAAGGCGTGACAATCACGGAGGCAGTGCAAAACCGGGTGACGTGCACAAAACCACTTTAAGGGGTATTCACACGAGGGAGAAATAGGCGGGGGACACGGGGGGATTGCGGATCACGTGACCACGTCGTCACGGATTAGTGAGTAGGCGCGACCCCCCCCCCCCCCCCCCCCCATCACGACTCCTCGGAGGAGACGGGGACCTTTTCCCCGACAGGACAAACGATCCCCCAGCGGTGGGGGATATGGCGGAATTTCTGGCTCTTGTTTGGCCACATTGTTGCACTTGCTCCTGCAGAGAGCGGCAGTGGGCGTCCAGTCTGCAGCTCGTCGTAAGCAGCTCGTCAAACGGGTGGTACAAGCCACCAGAGCAGTCTAGTAACACTGGTCTCCCCCTCCGTTCGCCTCGTCCGTGTGAGTGGGGGACATTTGTGGAGACTTCTCCTCGCGAGCTGACGTCACTACGCTCCGCCTTTATCCCCTGAGCATTTGTCCCCCGTCTGAATACCCCATAAGGTGCAGAAAGCTTTCGGAGAGGGGCGGGGTAGCATCAATATATCGACTGAGAAGAAACGCCAGGCCTGCGCGGAAAGCGCAGCACAGTCACAGCGAAAGCTGGAGGAGCGGCATTTCTAGATCCCGTTATAAACTCTCTTAGGGCTATTAATACAAGTACACTAGCAACGTAGCCGCTACGCCATAAATCATAATTTTGTGAACTTGGGAAGCACCCACTACGCCATTATTCGTGATTCTGCGGAGAAGCGAGGTACCAACTACCAGGCTCGTAGCCAGGAATTTTTTTCGGGGGGGGGGGGGGGGGGGGGGGGGGCACTTGCTGAAAACCTTGACTTTTTGAAAAAAACACCTATTATTATTATTTATTTTTGGTAAAAACACATACTTCACCAAAATTTCTGGGTGGCCCGGGCCCCTTAGCCTCCCCCCCCCCCTGGCTACAGGCCTGGCCCCTGGCTACGGGTTACGGGCTTTCCGCCAAACCAACTCCCACCAGACATCATCATGAGTTGAACATGTCACTTTTCAATCACCAAGCAAACTCGTATAAATACAGTTCTTTTGTCCGCACTAATGAAATATGGAATGCGTTGCACGGCCATGTTAAATCTTTATCACGTGATGAATTTATTTTGTACATTAATAACCACTGATCTTCATGCTCTGTACATTTTGCGTTGTATTGTTGTATTGCAATTTTTCTTGTATTCTGTACCCACTCCTGCAATAGCCTATCAAGGCCGCAGTATGTTAAAATAAATAAATAAATAAATAAATCTGTAAGGCATTATGTGCACTTTGTTGTTGCGACGGCTGATGACGATCAATAATTATGGCTCAGCCCTTTGTAATGGGTTGGAAGCTTCAAACGGCCCACTAGTTACGTAATTCGCATTGTGTGATGCCCGGTCGAAGTTCACTCTTCCACCACGCTTTATAACATGCGCTAACGTGAGAAAGAGAGAGAAAGAGAAAGAACTTTATGGATACCCTGAGAAAATGTATCATGGGGGCCTTATGGGCTTTCTTGGCAACCAACAGAAGTGCACTAGCGAGGAACCCATTACGCTGTAAATCAATTTTTGTGAAGTAGGGAAGCAGCCACTGTGCCATTTTTCATAATTCTGCGGAGAACCGTGGTACCCGCTGAACACCTGTAAGGCATTATGTGCACTTTGTTGATGCCGATGAAGAATTATGGCAGAGCCCTTTGTAATGGGTTGGAAGCATTCAACAACCCACTCGTTGCGCAAATCGCATTGTGTGACGCCTGGCTACAGAAGTCGCGTTCTGTGACGCCTGGTTGTTATTTTACTCTTCTACCACGCTATATTACATATGTTAATATGGTTCCTTCCCGACATGAAGCCTGTATAGGGTCTTTTTGCAACGCAGTTTTAAGCACCGGCATGGCTCTGAGGTAGAATACTGGGCCTCTCACGCAGAGGGCCCAAGTTCGAACCTCGTTCCATCATGGATCTTTTCATTTTGCACGATTGTGGTTACGGACACCACCGGCAGCGGCGGCGGCGGCGGACAACTACGGCGCCAAAAATGGCCGTTGTTGTGATCTCATAGCAGCTTTCGCTGTAAAAGAAGAACATGGCTTTAGCCTTCGAGTCGTCTTATACGAATGTATATGGGACCCTGTTAAGTTTTTTTTTTTTTAACACGAAAGTGTTTTATGCCGGGGTACAACAAGACTTCAGAGACGTATTTCCGTCACGAATATGACGTTGATAAAATGGACGCTAACGGATCAGAATTAAGAAAACTATAAGAAATAGAAGTTCCGGCGCCGGGAATCAAACCTACGACCTCTCGGTACGCGATGATGAGCGCCCGGCGATTTACCGACTAGGCCACCGTGGCATTTTTTTTTCTTTATTTAACTAAGCCACCGAGGCATATGCACAACACTTTACAAACGCGCCTTATATCCATGGTGTAAGAATATTGAGGTGTTGACACTGCGCGCGCCTAAGCGGCCAAAGTATGTTCGCCTTCTCCCGAGCGCACCTAATAGCTCTTCTGCGAGCCAACAGATGGCCCTGCGTTCAGCGGGCCCAGCAATGCGGGGCTGGCGAGTTGAAATTTCTCTGCTTCGATCCCAACGTTTTCGTTCGTAATGGTGTGAGTAATACTCAAAGCGCGAAGGAAATTCATTATTTCAGATTAAAAGGACAAGTGTACCAGGTAAGGACAAGTGTACCAGGTTTAAGTACCAGGACAAGTGTACGCTAACATGAAAAGACCTCGTGCCGGGTGTGAATGTCCTGAAAACGGATCGACCAGTCTGCACTCAAAAGCACACGCAAGTTCCGCTCGCGCGCACGAGTAGTTTCGTCTGTTCACGGCATTCATCCATGCAAAGAAAAATATAAATAGAAATACGTTAACCAGCGTGCTATTCCTCCATCAAAATGTTTCCTGGCCACGGCGGCAGCATTTCTATGGGGGCGAAACGCAAAGAATACCCGTGTACTTATATGTTAAAGAACCCCGGGTGGCGGAAATTAGTCAGGAGCCTTCCACTAAGGCGTCCCTAACAATCATATTGTGGCTTTGGCATTTAAAACCCCAACAATCATTATTTCCATCCAATAAAGGAAAATAGTGACTGCACCAGAAATGTATTTTACGTGTATCGCTCCTTCTATACACACAGGAAACCGTTGAAGCATAGTCGCGCGAATTCAGTGTGACCGCCATATAAATAAACATTTGAACTGCGCACGTATTCCATATATAGCGAACTACAGCAATGCGGTTATTCATGGTTAGATATTACGACGGTTTTTATGGCTAGATGGGTACGATGGGTTGCATATGTTTATGTAAAAAGTATTTCATGTGAAAATTTATGAGGTGGTTTGAAGGCCGGCCTCCTATCTTGGATCGCAGCACCACTAACAGTTCACTGATGAAAACCTGGGCAAATAGATTTTTTTATTTTACTTCCGATTATACTACACATTATACAAAAATTTCAGTGCGCTTTTATTTTACAAAGACACAAGAGGGGGGAAGTGTACTTGAAGCAGTTTGAAAAGTTTTAATAGGACGTAACCATCCCAGAGACTTGTGCTCTCGTACACTTCCACGATGCAAAAACGTAGAATGAGAACATGCAAGACTGTAATAAACCCCATACTTGTGGCTTACAAAAATGCAGGAACTAACGGCAGTGTTATGTCTTATCCGTGTAGCAAAACTTGCACGAACTACTGTGGCACACAGGCATATATTCTCCGTAGAACCTGCGGCTAAGATGAGCAAAACTTAGCCATTTCCTTTTTTTTTTTTTTTTTTCGTGCCTCCTCTTTCATGCTCCTGTTCTTACATTTCAACTGCAGTTCGGTATAGGAAGCACTTCCCAGCCATTTCAAACACCTCTCTGCTGCCACCTTCGTCGAGACAACGCGATGAAACGCACGCGAATAAACATAACATGGTTGGTCCCTCCGTCATAGGAATCGGTAAAACACGAAAGTGAAACGCGTCTTCGCAGAGGTAGTTGAGCGTTTATTGTGCATTGTTTCGCAGCAAGGGCGAAGCAATGAATGCGATAGAAACAAATTCGAATGTCACGCGAAGAACGGCAAGCAGCTCGTAACTTGCAGCGTGATGCTCGAGCCCAAGGGACGCACTAAAACACACACAGGACGAACGCGAACTAACAACTGTCACAGTTGTTACTTCTTTGTGTCTCAGCAGCGCGCTCCTTAGTAAACGCGGCCGCTGAAGCGAGCGAAGTGATCTTCGTGCACTCCGTAACTCCAACGTAAATTTGCGGTGAAAGCTCAAGACTTACAAACCGCCCCCATCACGGGATAAGCGCGCGTGCACGGGCGACCGCGCCCGGTAGGGCAAAGTACAGGTGGGGGCGCGCGCACATCGCAACGAGCGGGGGCGCGCCCCTTCGCGGCCTTCGCGCCATCTCAATAATGATAACTAAAACAAATACCTCCAAGCTCTGCGTACCGCAAGTGGTAAATGGTGTATATAAACAGCTCGCCGTTGGTATGCTGGAGAACGTAGGCTTTGTGGCCTAGTCGTTTCGCGCTGCGGAGCGGCGCGTCGTGGTTTCGATTCCCGGCGACGGAACTTTTCCTTCTGGTTTTTTCTTTGTCATCTGTTAGTGTATATTTTACAACGTCGTATCTGTGACGGAAATACGTCGGTGAAGTGTTGGTGGACCACGGCAGAATACACTGCCTTCAAAACAGCGCGGCCGCACAGGCTTTCAGAAAGACGCGGAATCAGCAGCGCGCGCGTTGCTCTCGAGACTACTGGCCCCGCTTTTCGCAGCGCCCTCGCCGACAGAGCTGCATGCCCCCTGAAAAGGCTACGAACATAATCTGGCCGCGCGGAAACTGGGCGTTCCCATGCATTGGGGGGCGGGAGAGTGTCAGCACCTGTGTATATATTTTACAGCGAAAGCTGTTATGAGATCACAACAAGGGCCGTTTTTGGCGCCGTAGTTGTCCGCCGCCGCCGGTGTCCGTAACCACTATCGCTCGAAATAAGAAAAAAAAAACGAAATGAAAAAAATGATGGCTGATCTCTCCGTCATAGAAATCGGTATAACACGAAAGTGAAACATGTCGTCACAGAAGTAGTTTATTGTTTATAGTGCATTGGTATATTAGAGCTTCTACAATGTCGACTGTTGTTTGGCAGATATAGCACCGCTTGATGTGGACACATCTCACTCACGTTGACGCCTAGTGGCAAATCTCCGTACCGACGACTAGCGCCCGTGATCATCATTTAACCCTTTCGGTAGCTGAATAAGTTCTTAACATATACATATGGGCACCGCATATGGTGAATCCCGCGCCAAGATGGCATCAACAAGCGCATAATAAACACTGATTATAGTGTACTAGAATAATTATTCTAGTACACTATAACACTGATACTCGATATGCACTCTTTCAAAGCGTCGTGAAATGCGAAAAGAAACGCTACGCGCGTCGTGTATTTCCTCTAGCCTGGCCGTTACTTCTCACAGGGCGAGCGGGGAACGCGGTGCGACAGCCAGGCGAGCGTCGGAGAGCTATTGTTCGATATGGATGGATGCTATGAGCGAGGCCTGGGTTAAAGCTGCCACCTCACGGTGTGTTAAAGCGTTGACGAAATTAAACTTGTATCGGAAACGCGCCGAATGGGACAGTCGTAGCAACGGCGCGTTTTTTAAATTTTCTTCGAGCCTGGTGGCACAGATGTCTCCACCCCGTTATAAAGGGGACGCTCATAGCATCCATCCATCATCCAAGAGCACTGTGAGAGGAAAGCGTGAAATATAAAAGGCGCGTTCATGTAGCCTCCATAACGTGTTTGGCGGTAGCTCAGTGGGCTAAACGCCCGCCAGCCATTGCCGCGGACCGAGAGGCCATGGGTTCGACTCCCGTCAACGGAACTATTTCTTATAGTTCTTTTTTCTTTGCCATCTGATGGCGTTCATTTTGCTGACGTACTTCCGTGACGGAATCTCCGTCACGGAAATACGTGACGGAAATACGTCATGAAAGTCTTGGTGGACCCCGGCATAAAACACTTTCTTGTTAAATTGCCAGGATGGAACGAGGTTCGAACCTGGGTCCTCTGCGTGGGAGACCAGTATTCTACCTCAGAGCCATGCCAGTGCTTGAAACTGCGTTGCAAAAAGACCCTATACGGGCTTCATGTCGGGGAGGAACCACATTAACATATGTAATGTAGCGTGGTAGAAGAGTAAACGAACAACCAAGCGTCTCACAACGCGAATTTTGTAACCAGGCGTCACACAATGCGAATTGCGCAACGAGTGGGTTGTTGAATGCTTCCAACCCATTTCAAAGGGCTCTGCCATAATTCTTCATCTTCATCAGCCACAGCATCAACAAATTGCACATAATGCCTTACAGGTGTTAAGCAGGTACCACGGTTCTCCGCAGAATGACGAAAAATTGCATAGTGGCTGCTTCCCTACTTCACAAAAATTATGATGATTTATAGCGTAGTGGGTTCCTCGCAAGTGCACTTCTATTGGTTACCAAGGAAGCCCATAAGGCTCCCATGATGTATTTCCTCAGGGTCTCAATAAAGTTGTTTCCCTCTCTCTCTGTCTTTCTCACGTTAGCGTATGCTTAAAGCGTGGTGGGAGAGTGAAATAACGACCGGGCGTCACACAATTCGAATTACGTAACTAGTGAGTCCTTTAAAGCTTCCAGCCCATAACAAAAGGCTCAGCCCTAATTCTTCATCGTCATCAGCTGTCGCATAAAGAAATTGCACATAATGCCGTACAGATGGTACCTCGCTTCTCCGCAGAATGACGAGTAATACCGTGGTGGGTGCTTCCCAACTTCACAAAAATTATGATTTGTGGCGTAGTGGGTACTTTGCTGTGTACTTTTATTAGTAGACATAAAAGAGTTTTAACGGGCTCTAGAAATGCCGCTTTTCGAGCTTTCGCTGTGTCTGTGCTGCGCTTTCCGCGCAGGCCTGGCGTTTTTTTTTTACACCGTGCCTAAATCTCTGCACATTCCCTCTCGCACGTACGGTGCTCTCAGTTCGCGGGGGCTAGGTGGGGGCACCGTCTGAGGGCGAAGTGAAGTATAACGCGTCATGACACTTACTCAGTGCCGATAGGGAACGATTCGTTGACGACGCAGCTAAAGCATGGCCTCTGATATTGTGCGCAATCTTGGAGGTCATGGTTAAAGCGCCTCGATACCAGCGAAGAGCACTGGCCGGGCTGGCATCGGGAGGTCACCCTAGACGCAGTTACGTTATTTGCCTTTCGCTTCGTGTTAGCGTGTGACGGCTCGTTGTCGCAGTAGTGCAGCTTCCACATGCACCAACGGTGTTTATCCGCCGCAAACTGCTCCGAGTGCGATAGCACCGACTAATTACTGCTGCAATAAGAGCTGCAGAAAGGCAACGATGTCGACAAGTGAATGTCGCGCCTTAGTGGAGAGAGAAAGAGGCCAACCGGACGTGGAACGTCTGCGCGCGTTCGTGGCTCAAGCTACGAACCTCTACATCTTGTGTTGCTGAAGCGTAGTGTGGTAGTGTATCCATGAGTACGTTACCCTATTACTCGGGAGCGCACACCATGCCGTTTCACTCTTTAATTGACGACGCTTTGAAGAAGTGCATATAGAGTACCAGTGTTTATTATGTGCTTGTTGATGCCATTTTTGTACAGGATTCACGGTGCCCTGTGTCCAGGTATACGTTAACAACTTGTATACGTTAACGACTTAAGCTACCACAATGGTTAAATCATAATCATGGGCGTTAGTCGTCGCAATGAAGATGTGCCACTAAGTGTCAACGTGGGTGCATCGACGTCAAATGGTGCTATAGCTGCCAAACACCAACAGACATTTTACAAGCCCTCATATATGACTACACAATAGGCGCTACTTCTGTAAAGACACGTTTCACTTTCGTGTTATACCGAATCCTATGACGAAGGGATCAGCCATGTCGTTTTAAGCAGCACACGGAGAAACAAAAGAAAGAAACAAATCAACAGAAATAGACGGAACATTCCCTGTCTACTTTCTCCCTACTTCCTTCTGGCAAATGTTTGCACCTCAGAAGAATACTCATTACATGCGAAAAGTTTCGAGACCTCTGAACCAATGTTTTTCAATGAGTCTACAGCTTTTTCTAAGCAATAACTGGCTATGAAAGTTATACAAATACAGGTATTTCATTTATTAGCAAGACAGCTTGGAGGACCATACGCACACTGAGGCATCAGCTTGTAGGTGAAGGCGCCGAACGTATAGAAAACGTGCCCTCCTAGAGTTTCGATATTTTCAACAACAAAGAATTCATTCAGCTGAGCAAAGCTCCCTCAATTACGGCAGACTTGATTCCCGTAACCACACGAGCGAAGAGACATGCGGACGAGGTTAATTCATTTCTGGCGCACCGTGTAATATGGTACTCATTAACTTTGACCACCTGGGGCACCAAACGTTAAGTACACGGATTTTCCTGTATTTCGCTTCAATCGGAATGTGCCTGCCATGGCAGGGAATCGTAAGTCCCTCCTCGAATTCAGCTGCGCGACACTTAACCTTCTAAGCTTCCACGGCGCAAGATTATAGTGCGGACAACATGGTGGCATAATTACAGAATCCGGCGTATTTTGTCATTAACATGTTCATTCAGCCGACCCACAAGTTTTCTATGATTAGAGAGTGCTCTAAACTCTAAAAGGGGATAACCGTGGCTTCTAATACTTGTTTATGCGACTAAACATACAAGTAACAAGTACAGGCGTGTGCTGCTCACCCATCTTCTTTAAAGGGGTCATGAACCACTTTTCCAAGTAATGATCTAATGGCCTCAGTATCGGAGTGTACTGCCTCCCGAATCGATTGCCGCAAAAATTTCTCGAATCCGTCAAGAATCAGTGGAGTTACGGGGGTTTGGCGCACGCTCCCAGCGCTTTCTCTCTTTTCTCGTGCCGGCGAGCGCACTGGAAGCTAGACAGGGAGGGATGGCATGGGGGAAAGAAGTTACGCCAGCGCGCGTCATGAAACGCGATCGCTCTCCCGCTGTGATTCGCTTGCGCGAGTGCGGCTACCGTGTACTGAGGAGTGCGGCGCCGGCAAGTGGTGGCACCCCGCGGCAAGAAGCGCATCTGATCCGAACGCCGCTCTCGATTTACGTCGGCTATCGGCCAATAAGCATGCTATGTCTCTTGCTACGTACAGCGGACAGACGCCCCGCCCACCGACGAGAGTGAGAACCGGCCTCTGTTTGAAAAGAGGGTGCCTGGGGAAACGGCAACTTCGCGCTCCGCTTGTGGCCATTACGCGGCGCGCACGACTGTAATATTTGGCAGAGCAGTTCATAGCCGTGTCAGCTTTCCGCGGGATGTGTTTTTTCAATCAGCCCAAGGGGTGCTTCATGACCCCTTTAAAGGGGCTATGACGCGGCCACCCAGCAATTTGCGCTTTTCAGCGAAGGTCTATTATAGTAGAGGATCTATTGTGCCTATATATATATATATATATATATATATATATATATATATATATATATATAGGCACAAGTGGGCACAATCGGCAGTGGGCACGGCGGCGTCGTAAAGATGCAGCCTTCAAACCCGTTCCTGTTTATCCCGCAGGTGAGCAGACGCTATGACAAGTCATTTCGCAGTAACGATGTCTGCCTAATTCTGCTGCCGTGCCCACGGTCGCTTCGTGAAGCCTTTTGTAAACTGATTGTTTCCTTGCGCTTGTTGCTACTGTTGAGCGGAGATGTTGAGTTGAACCCAGGCCCTGCACTAGACGCCATAGCCGAACAGCTAAAGCAAATTGCAGGAGACATTCAAGATATTAAGAAAGAAAAATCCGTAACAAACACCAGACTTGACGCGATCGACAAAAAACTTGAAAAGATAACTGGCCTTGAAAAACAGGTCACTGAGTGCAATAAACGAATATCTAACTTAGAAAAAAACCTAAAGGCTATGCAAATGAAAGTGGAAGATCTAGAAAACCGGAGCCGTCGGTCCAACCTTGTCATTTACGGTGCTGAAGAACAACAAAATGAATCGCCAGACATGCTTGTCGAGTTGGTCGAAAAGAAGATTTTAGATGGTGTGCTACAGATAAAAACCAAGGGAATCGAAATAATCCACCGTCTAGGAAAAAAGAAGCCAGCTGATATATCTAGACCCAGACCCATTATTCTAAGACTACTCGATCATCGAGACAAAGTTTCAATCCTCAGACAGTGTTCGAAGCTGAAGGGCTCAGGTTTCTCTATCAGTGAAGACTTTTCTCGTAATACTCGGGACATTAGAAAGAAACTGTGGGATCGAACGAAAGAACACCGAGACAGGCAAGAAAGGGTGTCACTGGTGCACGATAAAGTGCGAATCAACGGTCAACTTTTTGTTTGGGATAGTGAACGAGAAGATATAATTGCAGTGAAAAAAAACGAAGTTGGCATAGAAAAAAGAGTCACTCGAAGTCGACAGAAGTAACCCTGTTGAATGTGAACGCACGTAGTCTTGTAAATAAAGTAGATCAATTCGAAGCTCTCCTTCTAGAAATTAAACCTGACATAGTTGCTGTCACGGAAACATGGCTGTACTCGGACATCCTAGACCATGAGGTCACGCCGCCAGGTTATGTGATTGTGCGCAAAGATAGAGAGACTAGAGGAGGGGGCGTGGCACTTTTTTTCAAGAAGGAATTGCGCTACTCTGTCTTACCGGGCAACCCTAGCATTGAAGCGGTGTGGTGCAAAGTGCAGCTGCAAAAGGGCTGTGTATTTGTTGGAGTTATTTACCGCCCACCTAATGCTGAGGCAAGTTATCTGGAACTTCTTCTGGATTATATGCACGATCACGTGACGGGTGGTATGATCATCATGGCTGGAGATCTCAATCTGCCTGAAATAGAATGGTCATCAAAAAAAGTGCGAAGTGCTGCAAATGACGTCATATTAGATATGTTGTTCAATTTTAACCTCGAACAGCTGGTGCGCGTCCCCACACGTGTACAGGGCGTATCCAGCTCTATTCTAGATGTTGTGCTCGTTAGTGACCATTTTCCAGAAGACCAGGCGCGCATCGAAATCTTAGACGGAATATCTGATCACAGCTCAGTCCTATGCACACTGCCTTTATCTGGTCTTTCTAGAATCCATAGCCCCGATAGACACGTTCTTGCCTTCAACAGAGCAGACGACGCAGCAATAATAACATATCTTAATCACGAATTTCTTGCCTTCTATGATCTTTGCATGGACAAAAATTTATCAATGGATCACATATGGTTACAATTCAAGGCACGTGTCATTCATTGCATTGAGAACTTTGTCCCCACACAGCGAAAAATTACAAGAAAGCATAATGCCTGGATCACACGCGACATAATTCATATAAAACGTAAAATCAGTAGGCTGAGGAAAGCTAGGAGGTCTAGCTCACGAGCTGGCTACACCGCTCAGATCGCCACTTTATCAAGAACACTGAAAAGCAAAGTACGCTCTTCAAAAATTCACTATTTTGGTACCACGCTAGCAAAATTCATCAAAACCTCGCCAGAAAAATTTTGGCGCTATGTATGTGGCAAACACAGTGGCCAAAACGCCTCCCCCTCGATAGACACAAAAGATAAGACAGACAATTTCAACCGCTACTTTCAGTCCGTCTTTACGATCGATAATGGGCTAGTGCATCATCCCGAGATTAGGCCACCCACCGACAAGAAGTTAACTGAAACTCCGGAAATAACTGAAAGCGGTATACTGAATCTGCTGTTAAACCTCGATGATAAAAAGAGTTGTGGTCCAGATGGGATACCGAACGCTTTTCTCAAACGGTATGCGGAACCGGTTAGTATGTACCTGCGCTTACTATTTACAAAATCTATTCAAGATTCGCAGATTCCCTCTGAATGGAAACTTGCAAAAATAATCCCAGTGCATAAATCTGGGGACAAATCGACTCCATCAAACTACAGGCCCATTTCCTTAACTTGCACTAGCTGTAAGCTACTCGAGCACATTATCCTTAAATTCATTACAAAGTTTGTCGAAGAAAATAACCTATTACACCCCAACCAGCACGGTTTTCGGAGAGGCCTATCGACCGTAACGCAACTAGCTGAAACAATTCACGATCTGGCCGAAGCCATCAATCAACACTCCCAAATTGATATAATCTTCATGGATTTCTCAAAAGCGTTCGACCGGGTTTCCCATGAAAAGCTAGTTTTCCAGCTGGTTTGCAAACTCGGGGATGGGCCAGTGACCCGTTGGATATCCAACTATTTGTCCGGTCGCCAACAATTTGTACACTGCAGTGATCACGTCTCTGACACATTAAACGTTACGTCCGGTGTTCCTCAGGGATCCGTCTTGGCACCGATATTATTTCTTCTATTCATAAACGATCTAACAGTCAACATTAACGCAAACATTAGGCTTTTTGCAGATGACTGCATATTGTACAAACAGGTTAAAAGCTCCAGTGACCAAACTGAACTGAACGATGCCCTGAATGACGTTGTGCGATGGTGTTCTAACTGGCAAATGGTGATTAATTCTGACAAAACAGTCGCCATGCAAGTAACAAAAAAGAAATCACGCCTACCCTTCCATTACGGTTACAACAACATCGTGCTACGAAATGTAAGCCAGTATAAATATCTTGGTGTGACTATAACTTCCGATCTCAGTTGGACAGTGCACCTAGAAAACATAGCCGAGAAAGCCTTAAAAAAATTATTCTTCCTTAAGCGGACGCTGCGCCACGCTGACCGCGACACTAAGCTTCTAGCATACGTCACACTTGTCAGACCAATCTTGGAGTATGCGAGCATAATCTGGTTTCCATTCACGGATAGTGGTATCAGCACGCTTGAAAGAGTGCAGCGCAAAGCGATTAGATTTATTTTTAACCGGTATCGTCGCCTCGACTCCCCAACACAATTACTACGCCACGCAGATTTGCCGACACTCGAAAGTCGAGCAAAAATTCATCGCCTAAAGTTCTTATACCTGTTATTGCACAACTGTTTTAAAATAGACCACGCTAAATACGTGAAAACCAAGACAACAAGGCAAACACGTCACACACATGATCACACACTCCAAGAGTACTCTTGCAACAATAACACATTCTATTATTCTTTTTTTCCTAGATGCATTCGAGAATGGAATGCTCTTGACCGACTTATAGCCGAACAGCGTACAGTTGATGACTTTCTAGCAATGTTGCAAAATACACATAGCACTTAATCATAACGCTGATAACATAGTATGTACTGTATTTTCATTTCCTTGTTTACTTCCTTGAATTGACTTGCTTGCCAACATTTGTATTTGCACCAACTTTTACAGCTGTGATTTATTATCCTTCTTTTCTTTTCTACGGGTGTAAAATATGTATAATGCGCCCACTACCACTTTATTTCGTGCATGTAGCCTCCTTAAATTGAACTTGTTGAGAAAGGCTGCTCGGTCCAAAATTGATTGTTACTATTGATGTGAATGTTTTCTGTTTTTCTTTTTGTTCCCCTTCGCTCCCACTCCTGTAAAAACCCTGCAAAGGGTTAACAGTATGTGAAAATAAATAAAAAATATATATATATATATATATATATATATATATATATATATATATATATATATATATATATATATATATATATATATATATATATATATATATATATGTCATCACGGCATGAAATCGTTCGCCGGAACGCAGACGGTCGCACAGCAAGCAGCTCGTTACGTCACGGTTCGCGAGTGCGCCAGAGTTGCCCGACTCTCTCGCGTGCTTACAAAGTATGCGATTGTAAATTATCGTGCTCGACTAAATGCGCTAAAATTTCGCCAGCTTGTTTGTGAATGCATAAGAGTTAACCCACACAATACATATTGTGATCGAAAATTGGGTGTCATGGCCCCTTGAAGTGCGTGTGGTCTGTTTCATTTATTCTTATTTAAAAAGTACGAAGAAGGTCTCTGCACCAACTACGAACCGCAAAGTTAATTTTTCCTCTACTAACCTATTCATTCATTCATTCATTCATTCATTCATTCATTCATTCGTTCATACTGCAGCCCAGTCTGGGCAATTGCTAGAGTTAGAGTAATTGCGTAAGAACAAAATACCAAGACGCTGCACCACGGCAAACAGATCAGACATGTAAATAATCTTATATAAATAAAAAGATCTCTTAAACTGAATGGCTTGCGTAAAATAGAAATGAACTTTGGGGCTTTAAGTCCCAAACGCACAATATGATTATGAGGGATGACGTAGTGGAAGGATCCAGAAATTTTGACAATCTGGTGTTCTTTATCGTGCGCCCAAATATAAGAACACGGGCCTCTATAGCATTTCACCTCCATCGAAATGCAGCCGCCGCGGTCGGAATTCGATCCCGCGACCTTGACAGCAGCCGAGGATCACAACCACTAGACCACCGCGGCGGGAACAATGGCTTGTGTAGTTAAATGTACACAAAAACTGCTTAATCGGGCAGTATAGTACACAGCGAGTACTACATAGTAAATAGTTTGAAGGCTCCGTCGTCCGGGAACACGAAAAATGAATCGCTAGACCTGCATCAGAAGTAAAGCTAATGACCATCTTAGCCATAACCGCTGCTTCTAACCAAGCGATTCTGCAAGATGCTGTTTTAAGATATTACTGAGGGTACTCACCAAAACTCGAAGAAGATCAGCAGGAGGATGCTTTTCTGGCGACGCACGGTGTCCTGTTTTTAGGCTGATGGCAAGTTGCGTATACTGAAGAAAAAGAAACACCAAAATTACGCGATAATGTACTTATAAACTCGTTCAATAATCCACCCGTTACGCATCAACATTTGAGACCCCAGGAACTGTCGGCATTATTAGCGAATTGTATACATCAAATTCGGAAACATTAGGTTGCATTTTAGCCATCGAAGCCCCCTGCCTCATTTTAATGGTAATTGCCAGACAACGGTACAGCCGTGTAATTTAGGTTCGCTCTGCTACTGAGACTATACTCATATGGCAGGTAAGCTTGACGATAGGTATTGCGCCGTTGAAAGCTATCAATCATCATAGTGATGAAATAAGTTTTCCAGAGCTTTCTCTTTGAATAACCGGAATAATGAGAAACGCCTCATCGCTCTTATAATCCATTATTTCTACACACAACTCGTTTTTACTTGGACCGCTACATTGCGAAAATGAAGCCGGAATATGGGTCAAAATGCTATTTTTCGCAACTTCGTCACAACATTGTGGCAATGTTTCTCGTTCATCCGCTCCCGCAGTATTTTCATCACTTATTATAGGAACATACAGTTCCCACATTGTGAATATATTACTCGCGAAAAATTCTGTGCTTTTTCTAAAAAACGCTAAACATGCAGCTTTTTGCGATTTTACGTCAAGGCCGATAGTACTGAAGGTTAAAACAAAAATGAATAAACTATCATAGTCTTGAAAGATCAGCACCTTGAAATTAAGAGCACATATTTTCCTTGGCAGTTGCTAAATCCAGTAAATAAATAAATAAATAAATAAATATATATATATATATATATATATATATATATATATATATATATATATATATATATATATATATATATATATATATATATATATATATATAACCCGCAAAGGAAAATAAGAAAATGTTTTCGTAGCGCACGACAGGGGATCCGAGCTTGCGAACCCTCGCTGCGCGGTGCGAACGTTAAACCACTCCGCCACACATCATACGTTCTCCATCATACTAACGGCGAACCGCTTGCGGTAGACAAAGCTCTGAGGTGCTTCAGCGTGTTGTGTGCCAACACCCGCGGGATGGTGAAAGGGCACGCTTTAAAGTTATCGCCCCCTTCGTCTTTCGCCGGAGTTGGGCTGCGCGCCTCCGGCCCTGTACTTCAACCTACAGGGCATGGTAGGTTGAACAGATGGGTCATAGCTTCGTACGTGTTGCGCTTTCATCGCAATAATTGCGTAAAAACCATTGACCGCCCGAAGGTCACTTCGCTCGCTGCAGCGGTGTGAGCTGCTGGCATTTCTTCGTATGCCGTTCCAATTTGTTGCTATCGCATTCATTGCTTTGCCCTTGCGGCGAAACTGACTTTTTTTCAACATCCATATCACTTGACATTATGACAATGTCATAGTGACGTCTTTACGTCATCACTGGGTTATGTGATGACGTCAACATTACATCACATTGTATCATCATTTGGTCACGTGACGTTTCTTTTTTTTTTTGATCGAGTGGTAACTCCGCTGGTCGGACGGACGCCCTGGATTTCTCGCTTCACGGGGCATACACTGCTTCCCATTAATACATTCGTTCACGCACTGCGAACTGTCACTCATACCTAGGATATACCCGATACCGACAGCAAAATTTACTCACTTATACGACTGCTTTCGCTTCAGTATGGTTACATACCAAAAGCTAGCTTTCTGGAGCATATTTAAAGCTCCAGAAGTCTTTCTTCGTTAAATATAAGATACGTGAATGAATACAAAAAGAACTGATGTTTCACCCAATGATAAAGTTGCGTATACTGCCGTTGCAATTAATAATAGCCACTTGGCATGCAGAAAGTTTCTTCTGGAAATGAATGTCAACTTTAGCTATGCATGATAGGTCGGCAAGAGAAAAACGCCAGGCCTGCGCTGAAACCGCATCGCAGTCACAGCGAAAGCTGGAAGAGCGGCGTTTCTAAAGCACCGTTGTAAGCTCTCTTGGGGCTACTAATACAAGTACATAGCAAGGTACCCACTACGCCATAAATCACAATTTTTGTGAAGTTCGGAAGCACCTACTAAGCCATTATCCGTCATTCTGCGGAGAAGCGAGGCACCAGCTACACGTCTGTAAGCATTATGTGCACTTTGTCGACGCGACGACTGGTGACGATGAAGAATTATGGCTCAACACTTTGTAATGGGTTGGAAGCTTTAAACGGCCCACCAGTTATGTAATTTGCATTCGGTGACGCCCGGTCGCTATGTCCCTCTCTCGCCATGCTGTATAACATACGTTGACGTGGGAGAGAGAGGTGGGGGGGCGGGCGAAGAACTTTGTATTAGTTGCCAAGGAAGCCCATAAGCGCATGATGAGAAAATGAATCATGCGCTTATGGGCTTCCTTGGCAACTAATACAAGTGCACTTGCGAGGAACCCACTATGCTATAAATCATTGTAATTTTTGAGAAGTAGGAAAGCAGGCATTATGCCATTTTTCGTCATTCCACGGAGAGCCGTGGTACCTGCTAAACGCATGTAAGGCATTATGCGCACTTTGTTGATGCTGTGCCTGATGACGACGAAGAAGTATGGCAGAGCCCTTTGTAATGGGTTGGAAGCATTCAACAACCTACTCGTTGCGCAATTCGCATTGTGTGACGCCTGGTTACAGAATTCGCGTTGTGTGACGCTTGGTGCTTATTTTACTCTTCTACCACGCTATATTGCATATGCTAATGTGGTTCCTTCCTGACATGAAGCCTGTATAGGACCTTTTTGCAAAGCAGTTTCAAGCACCGGCATGGCTCGGAGGTTGAATACTGGGCTCCCACGCAGAGGGGCCCAGGTTCGAACCTCGTTCCATCCTGGAATTTTTTTCTTATTTCGTTTTTTTTTTTTATTTCGAGCGATAGTGGTTACGGAAACCGACGGCGGCGGCGGCGGACAACTACGGCGCCAAAAACGGCCGGTGAAATGATCTCATAACAGCTTTCTCTGTAAAACAAAACGTGCCAAGAAAGCCAACCCAAAAAGTTCAGTAATGTTGAAGCTTGCGTGAGTCGGTAGTGCTTGCCAGCGCATAGTGCTCAAACCACAAAACAAAACGCAAAGGCATAAAAACATGGCTCACTAACTTATAGTTAAAGATACGTTATCGGCCGTGGAAGGTACTCCAACTGTGGTAATCATTTTCCTTTGAGTGCTTTTTGCCTATATTTATTACTTATGATTTAGTAGTAAAATGAGCGTGAGCACTCGTGCTACACTTGCTATATCATCGACAGGACACACCTTTCTGCAATTAGAAGCGCTATGCGTCCACAAAGCAGCGCGAAAAGGAATCCTTGAGTTTAACGAGCCACGCTCACCGTTGCCTCATAGTATTCAATACGTTTGTGCGCATGGGCATAGGCAGGGGGGTGCAAAAGGGGCACTTGCCCCCCTCAAGCCACACCGGCACTTGCCCCCCACCCAAGCTATGGCAGCTCTCCCCCCGTGCCCCAGCCACGATTTAACGCGGGTTTGCACCCCCCAAGGCAAAATCCTGCCGACGCCCATGTTTGTGTGGTAAATAAGACGCTCCCGAAGACCATCGATAACCCATTGCAAGGGGATTACCTTGGTTTGACCTCGCTTTGACCAATCCCTTACCGGCTACAGCGATCCGCCTTTGACGCTTTATGTTAGTTTTAGGAATTTGAAAAAAAAAGCACATTGTGTCACAATGTGGGAGCTCACCAAAAGGACCAGGCATCAGCGTCCACAGAACGTTCTTCTTCCAGTGCGCGCGCAGAAAGGGGCTCGTGGGGAAAAGCGGCAAATCCTCTTCTTTCTTTGCTCATACTGTATGCGTTTATTTATATAGTCATGGACGACTAGGCGGCATCGTGCAACTGTGACAGTATTTGTAACGAAATCAGAACCCGAGAAGACACAAGTACTGATCATTCTCTATTTATTGAGGTGGTATACCCCGTGACTTCATCCACTAGGCACTCGATTTCTCATGTACATATCAGCACTACACAAAACGCACGGCTTCATCTAATCAGGCAGATGAAAATTAATGAACAAGCTCAAGCCTATGTTCTGTTATAAAAGAACCAATAAATAAGTCTAAATTCACCGCGCGAAAGCGGTGCGGGAAAAAAAATGAAGACTAGAAAGGAAAGATAAAGTCGTTGGCAGAGTATTATTGTAGTCTGCCTTTTCTTTTTTTTTTTTTTTTGGCACTGCCTTTGCGCTCTCTTTTGCAAGATGTCAAGCACAACAATATGGTATAATCATAATGTATTGCGCTATGGAAACACTGGGAACGTCCGCCATTTTTTGTTGGGCGCCTCAAAAGAGGCCACGGATAGGCTGAGCGATAGTCGTTGCCGGAGCTTTCGGGCCAAGAAAATGCAGCAGTTTCCTTCAGTTTCTGTCGAAGTCAAATTACAAGAGTACCACCGCTAATAAATGTCTTCCCATGATTTTATCCGTGTTTTATATGCGACAAATAAAACAAGAACAACATAAAATTACTTCATTTTCCGCAGGACGTTATGTGAAAAAGACGCAGCACACAAGTGAGATATTTACATTTGTTTAACTTCGTACGTTGTCAATTTGCGCTTTTGCAGGTGTAAGAATGTCGTAGTTTTTGCGTTTACATTGCGAAGACAAAATGGCGCTTTCATCTTCAGGTGAGCGTCGTCACCTTGTAGCTCTTCAGCCTACTCGCCTCAGAAACTTATTACGAACATCACCCACAACTAACTGTCCAAGCAGACAAAGGAAATGGTTTGCGATGTTCATGCTGTGGAACCGTCACTTTCCACGGCGGTACGAAACGCTCGCCAAGCCGGACAACATTGCATAGGAGTATATACAGCTGCAGACGCTCCGCCCCTGTAGCTTTCTTTTCATTGCCAAGAAAAGTTGTACGCGAGTATAGTCCGCGAGGTGAGAACGAGGAAAATACTATTGCTTAAATAAAATACTCGCACAGAGGCACGGATGATTATCCATTTAAAAAACCAATGCAAGAGACATAATTGAAGAAAAGCACATCGCAAAACAGTCTTCATCAAACCCCTTTGCAGTTCTGCTCAAATCGGAGTCACCTTCCTGATATCATTTACGGCATTTCGAAACCCATTTAGAGAAAACGCAATACATTTTCTATTTCATACAAGGCGTAATTCCATTATCCGAGAATACCTGTATAGCTGAAAGGGCCTCAAAAATTCGTAGGGGTCTCTTTATTCGGCTTCTTAAGGAGACGTAAAGGCGAAAGCCGTGGGCAGCTTGTACGCCGGTATTCGAATTAAGTTTATGCGCTACTGAGGCGTTCCCATGCAGCTTAGATTTGCTGCATGACTCGAAATCACTTCTAATATCCACTTGGAGAAGCACACGCACACATAGTCCACTTCCGCCTAGCGTAACACGGAATCGAGGCAGAGAGGTTGGTATCCTCTCTCAACGCACGCTAGCCGCCATCCATGCCATAGTCACGCGCTGGACGGCCCCTAAGGGAAATGGACGCCGCCCCCTATTATTATCTGCATGCAGCCTACCTTTGCGGTATACTCTGAATTTTTTCCAGGTATTCGACATAACGTACGTCACCTAACGTGCAAGCATGACTGTTCTGTGGCGGTTTTGCGAGTCCTGCTGTATCGGCGCTCCACACTTATGCATGCGCTGGCTTTTTATTATTATGACGATGACATGCCGAACATATGGTTAATGCACGTCACGTTAATCGCAAAACTTTCCGTGTATGAAAGATAGAGAGAGAGAGAGAGAGATAACTTTATTTAGCAAAATGAAATCTTTCAAGGAGAGGTAACATCGAGGCGGTGTCTTAAGAGGACACGCGTCTCCGGCTCTTTTCCACTGCTCGGTTGAGTCTCCAGTCAGGCGTTTGGAGGATCTCGCTTTCCCGGGCGCCTCGATCGTGATAAAGGGATCAGAACTTTTGGTGGGGGGTCGTGGTTACAGTCCCGGAGAATATGTACGAAGTCTGCGGTTGAGCTGAATCTCGTGCAGTGTTTGACGAAAACTTCGGAGTGCACGCGGCTATAGAGTAGTGGAATTGGGAAGGAATGTGTCTGGATACATAGGCGTGCGCGCGGGCGAGGCAGGGGGGTGCCCCACCCCCCTAGTCACCTAAGAGGTGGGGCCCAAAGTTTGCCCCGTACTTTGACCTAAAAGGGTGCCCCCCCCCCCTGAAGCGGAGCCCTGCGCACGCCTAGGTCTGTATAGGCGTCTCTACGTGATACGACAGCATTTGTTTATCTTCAGGTGTATGGAGCAAACATGCATGATTGCGCCGTACACTTCCCAGGCAGCACACAACGTCGGGCCAATATTGATTTTACGGCGGCTATGCGAGGCCCAATCTAGGCCCAATGTTGCCGGCAGTGAGCCATTATACGGCTGAGCCGTTGAATTTGGCCGGCAATACTGGGCCGGTTATGCCGCCCTTCATCTGATATTGGGTTTTCATCGGCAATATTGGGCCTGGTTTGCCGCCATCCAGTCGATATCGGCTGAGCCAATGGATTTCATCGGCAAATATTGGGCCGGTTTCCGTTCTTCAGCCTACATCGACTGAGCCGTTGGCTTTCACCGGCTAATACTGGGCCACCTTTGCCGTTCTTCAGTCGACGTTGGCTGAGCCGGTGGCTTTCAGCGGCTAATATTGGGCCCACTTTGCCGTCCCCAGGACAGCGTAGAGCTCAGTCACAGTCTTTTGTCGGGAATATTCGGCCCTTTCTGCCGCCCCGCTGCGTTCGACCTGATAATTGATCCGATCGAGATCAGTGTTACCGAAATTCCATTAATTTATTCTATGTATCAATCAGACGTCGAGCGTCCTACGTACGCGTTTCATTGCCGGAACATCACGCGTGCGTTCTTCTGAGTGTTTTTGTTCATGTGCTTTTTTTTCTGAAACACGGGGTACACTTGCAATGCAAGAGAGTATTAAGCGCTTGAATGTCTGTCGCCTAAGCAGCAGAAAGCCACTACATGGATTGGTGTACTAGCACAAACAAGAAAGTGCATGTATTGTATCATGCTAATGCCGCACGTACGATTCGGGGCGCGAAATATCGCCGACTGAATAGCTTCCATTCTCCTGTTAGTTTCTGCTGTGAAAATGACTTAACAGTTATCACTAGCACAATCACTTTTCTACCCACAAAGGTGGCCTTCAAAAGAACGACTGACTCACATCAGATGGCCACTTCGTTGACCACTTGTTCAATGCTATCAAAATGCTGAAACATTGTAACACATACCATTGACTTCATGGGCCAAATTCAAAGTACTTCTCTTTCGTAATTGTTTTGCCATTTGTCGGCTGGCTTCACTAATATATCCAGTATCAGTATTCGCCCAAACATTCCCGCGTGAATGCTTTTAGCGGAAGAAGTTTTGTGTGAGCACTACTTCTCTGCATAAACCGAACCCGAGATGATATTTATAGCGCTATATGCTCTGCACCCTTTCAGCCGCTGGTTGTGTGGCGCGAGTGCTCAAACTACAAGGACAGTTTCCTATCTGTGTGTGTACACGTATTTACACACGCGCCTGTTGTGGTCAAGCCTAACAAGTGCATTTGCTTCAGTGATGTAAGGTGGCAAATTGGGCTAGTTGGAACATACTCGCCATGTTCAGCGCAAAAAAAGGAACACGAGAACACAAGGAAGTGCACGACACAAGCGCTAACAACTGAAATTTTAATGGAAGAAACGTGTCATATATAAGCACAAAAAAAACAAACAAAGACAGAAAACAAAAAAACCACAAAAACCAACAGAAAATCTTATCCCCCACCAGGCATGTACTCACGTATGCTGTAGATAGGTAATCTCAGCCTCCGTGAGAGCGATTGAAGGCTGGCTCACGCATCTGTCTCTTGCTTTTATAATTTCAAACGCTTCAGCTATTTCACGCGTGCGCTGGTCCCTGTGCCTCATCATCACGGTGGTTTTGTTTAGCTCGGCTGCGCATCCGCACTGCCGGCAATGGAGGGAAAGATGCGTAAAGGCACACCATCTACGCATCTTTCCCTCCATTGCCGGCAGTGCGGATGCGCAGCCGAGCTAAACAAAACCACCGTGATGATGAGGCACAGGGACCAGCGCACGCGTGAAATAGCTGAAGCGTTTGAAATTATAAAAGCAAGAGACAGATGCGTGAGCCAGCCTTCAATCGCTCTCACGGAGGCTGAGATTACCTATCTACAGCATACGTGAGTACATGCCTGGTGGGGGATAAGATTTTCTGTTTGGTTTTTGTGTTTTTTTTTTGTTTTCTGTTTTTGTTTTTGTTTTGTGCTTATATATGACACGTTTCTTCCATTAAAATTTCTGTTGTTAGACAGCGCTTGTGTCGTGCACTTCCTTGTGTTTTCGTGTTTCTTTTTTTGCGCTGAACATGGCGAGTGCTTCAGTGATGTCACATAATTTTACCTTGTAAAAGTAGTAAAAAGCTCAACAGGGCGTGTTGCTGAGCTAGTTGGTTCATTACATGAGAAAAAATAGGTATGGCGCAAAAAAGACCAGGACGAAGTGAGCACAGGTTTTTTGGTTAGAATACTTCCAAACGAACTAGCCCACCAACAATTTTTAACGATCTGACAAACACGTGTTTGCCACGTGTTTGTCAGTTCGTGTTTTCACTTCGTCACCATCCTTTTTGTGCCATACCTATCTTTCTGAAGCAGGACCGTAACTAAGGGTGGGTTGAAGGGGTTCTGACACCACCCGAAATTTTTTCATTGTTTAACTTTTCGGGTGATAGTCAAATATTTGCATGCCTGCACACAGCGACCACGAGTTGCCAAAGTTGGCCGTCCTACACAAAAACACCCCCTGAAAAAAATTCCTCGGTACGGCCCTGTTCTGAAGTAAAACTCTGGTTCAACTATTGCTTCCGACGTGCCTTTAGAAGCAGTCGCATTAAAATTAATATTATTGCACGTGAAATACGATAAAAAATGCGGCTTCAACGTGGTGTACGCCAAGTTTTCATGTACCGCGTTGCAACAACCGATGCATTGAAAATTCGACGAACGCCTTTCTCAAACAGCATGCCGGGGGCAACGCCGTGCTGCGAAAAAGGGAGAAATAACAGCATTTATTCGTCTTCTTTAACCTCTGCTCCCCCCCCCTCCCCCTTTCTCCGTCGTTCAACGTCATTGTCGCGAGACTCGCTTGACCAGGCAGGGTAGGGTGGCCGTCTCGACAGAGGCATAATCGTTGTTGCGGGAGCAGGTTTTTTCGCTCCAAGTGTCAGTGTGGGGACATGTGTGGGGGAAAGTCAAAATCAATGGGGGGAGGGGGGGCTCCTCTCCTAGTAATTAGCCCACGCGTATACCTACTCTTCTAGTCTGCTTGCCAGTCTTGATCTCGCTTTTTCGCTCGCCGGGCCGCCTAACATTATCTTTGGTTTCTTCGGGTCCATTTTTAACCATACTTTAACGCTTATTTCGTTTACATCTCCAGTTTTTCGTGATTTGTCACCGCCACTGCTGAAAAGCGCGATATCGTCCGCAAAACGCAAGTACCTAAGATATGCTCTCTTAATCCTTATTCCTATTTTTCCCCAACCTAGTTCTTTAAATATTTATTGCGAATTTGCCGTGAATAACATTAAATAGATTGCAACTCAGCAGCTGACCCCATTCTCGATCACCATTTTTCTTACTTTCTTGAGGAATATGGAGGCTGTGGGATCGTTTTATTGCGATAGCAATTATATGGACAGTCTCGGCCGGTTTTTGTCCGTCCCCGTCGCCGTCATGCACCGTATATGTATAAGTATATATATATATATATATATATATATATATATATATATATATATATATATATATATATATATATATATAAAAGCCCCAAAGAAAAATAATTCAGAAAAATGCTTCCGAAGCGTGGAATCGAACCAGGGACCTCTCGCTCTGCAGCGCGTGCCGCTAACCATTACGACGAAACGCCGAACCTCCAGGTCACTAACGGCGAGCGTTATATACACACCCTTTATCGCTGGCCGGACTCAGAGACGGCAGGCGCTTATAAGTGTTTCTTCATTACCAGCAAGTTGGCGCGAGGAGCGCAACGGGCGCATTTAAAAGTCGTCGGCCAGCTCGCTCGCTTCTAATATTTGCGCAGGGAGAACCTTACCCTTCCGCTGTCTGCTCGCGCGGTAGTTGCTGCCGGGGGGCCGCTTTTCTTGCTATCGCATTCATTGCTTCGCCCTTGCGGCGAAACTGTCTTTTTTATGTTCGCTATGGTATCTACAGATGTTTAGGTATTCCTTTATGGTATAATTACTCCGGAACTGCTGGCGTATGTTCATATGTGTGAATATATTTGTATTTATCCCCTTGCCAATGTTTTGCTCCTTGATTACTCAGACGCATGCGTAGTTGGTGCAGCAGGCCATCTTTTTTTTTCATCTTTTTAGTTCTGTTGGAGACAATATTGACTTTCCTTCTCGGCCTTGCACGGTTCCTCAGAATTCTGGGTCTCAATGGCACACTAAAGCTGTCATTGTAATTACGAAGTATTTCGTAACTACAGTAATGCCGAAATAACGTGGTCGGCACGGAGCCGTTTTACTTGATAACACGTGTATCAGCCTTTCTAATCAAGTTACTATACGCATCGAGCAACTACCACCGATGTCCCCATCTAAACTAGCTACGTGCAGACCACGACGGTAGTGTCACCGTACTTACCGCGCGGTAAACCAACACTGCTAAAACACCATAATAACGCGCGCAAACGGTCACACTGGCGGCTTCCTGACACCACGCCAGCATCGGCTAGAATACCTTGCCGTCATCGGCTGAATAACGGCAGGCCCGTCTCGGACAGACGCTGGCTAGCCCAACGTTTATAGAACCAGGTTGGCTTTATAGAACCAGACGCTGGCTAGCCCAACGTTTATGGAACCAACTATAAACGTTGGGCTAGCCCACATCGCGCCGATGTGGGTGAAAGTAGCGCGAGCGTGATTTGCCGACGTGGGACCAATACTGCTGCCGACATTTGCCGACGTTGGGCCGAGATCGGTCCAATGCCGGCGTGCTGAGATTTTTACTTGAGAAAGATGGATATGGGCAAACAAAATCACATCATATCCACGCAGTGAATGATGACGAGTGGGCGAAGCTCCGGGGGATCATCAACCGTGAATCCCCCCGTACATTGCCCACTCGATCAAGCAATGACGTGACAACACGTGTATACAGTATATACAAAGTTGTTTATTAATCCCACTGCGTATATGGCGTTGAGATGTAGGCTGCGGTTTCCTTTCATTATGACCACCTTATGATCGGTGAAATGTAAAGCCAAAGGTTCTTGTGTGGAATCCAATCCGAAATTTGAGAAGACGAGGTCAATGCAAGTCCCTAGCTCTGATCGTGCCTGAAGAAAGCGGCAGAGCTGGGCAGCCTTCTTTGTTTCTCTTCCGTTTTCTCTTTCTTTCCTCCTCGCTTTTTCTCTTTTCGTTTTTTTCTCTTTATTTATCTTTATTTATATTTTTCTTCCTATTTTTTTCTTTCTTTCTCTCTTTCTCGCTTGCTTCCTCTTTTGCAATCCTTATATGTGGTTTTGCCTGCACCCACTCGTCATCATTCACTTCGTCGATATGCTGTGATTCTGAAATTCTCATCATTGGCATCATCATCAAGGCGCTCGAAGAACAAGAGGAAGAAGACTTCTCATTGGCGCGAGCGCGAGAGCGAGCGCTTCCGGTATTAGCGTGGCAACAACGGCGCGACAACGGACAAGCCTCGACCCTAAGGAGCTTCGCCCCTAAAAGGACGGCGACGAAGTGAAAAGACGAACTGACAAACACGTGGCAAACACGTGTTTGTCAGTTCGTTAAAGTGGTCATGAAGCACCCTTTGGGCTTATTGAAAAAAAAAAAACACATCCTGCGGAAAGCGCGGCTATGAACTGCTCAGCCAAATATTGCAGTCGTGCGCGCCGCGTAAAGGCTACAAGCGGAGCGCGAAGTTGCTGTTTTCTCAGGCGCCCTCTTTTCAAACAGACGCCCGTTCTCACTCTCGTCGGTGGGCGGGGCGTCTACCGGCTGATGTGGCGTATCTGCTTCGCCGCGTCGCAAAAGTCATGGCATCCTCATTGGCCGATAGCCGACATAAATCGAGAGCGGCGTTCGGATCAGATGCGCTTCTTGCCACGGGGTGCCGCCACTTACCCGCCCCGCACTCCTCAGTCTGCTAACGTTACACGGTAGCCGCACTCGTGCATGCGAATCACAGCGGGAGAGCGATCGCGTTTCATGACGCGCGCTGACGTAACTTCTTTCCCCCGTGCCACCCCTCCCTGTGTAGCTTCCAGTGCGCTCGTCGGCACGAGAAAAGAGAGAAAGCGCTGAGAGCGTGCGTCAAACCCCCGTAACTCCGCTCATTATTGACGGATTCGAGCAATTTTTGCGGCAGTCGATTCGAGAGGCAGTAAACTCCGATACTGCAGCTCATTAGATCATTACTTGAAAAAGTGGTTCGTTACCCCTTTAAAGATTGTCGGTGGGCTAATTGGTTTGAAAGCATTCTAACGAAAAAACGTGTAATCACTTAGTTCCGGTCTTTTTTGCGCCATACCTATTTTTTCTCAAGTAATGAACCAACTAGCTCAGCAACACGCCTTGTTGAGCTTTTCACTACTTCTATAAAGTAAAATTATGTGACATCACTGAAGCAAATGCGCTTGTTAGGCTTGACCACAACAGGCGCGTGTATAAATACGTGTACACACACAGATAGGAAACTATCCTTGTAGTTTATGAGCACTCGCGCCACACAACCAGCGGCTGAAAGGATGCAGGACATTTAGCGCTATAAATATGATGTCAGGTTCGGTTTATGCAGAGAAGTAGTGCTCACATAAAACTTCTTCCGCTAAAGCATTCGTGCGCGGATGTTTGGGCGAATCCTGATACTGGATATATTAGTGAAGTCAGCTGACCAATGGCAAAACAATTACGAAAGAGAAGTACTTTGAATTTGGCCCATGAAGTTAATGGTATGTGTTACAAAGTGTCAACATTTTGATAGCGTTGAACAACTGTCAACGAAGTGAGCCAGTCATTCTTTTGAAGGCCACCTTTGTGGGTAGAAAAGTGATTGTGCTAGCGATAACTGTTAGCCATTGTCACAGCAGAAACTAACAGGAGAATGCAAGCTATTCAGTCGGCGATACTTCGCGCCCCGAATCGTACGTGCGGCATTAGCACGATACAATCCATGCACTTTCTTATTTGTGCTAGTACACCAATCCATGTAGTGGCTTTCTGCAAGGGTTGACGCTTGGGCAAGTTGGTGTGGATTCATTTCAAAAAGGTTTACAGCGCAAGAACGATTAGGAAGGGACGAGACAACAGAGGTAAAGAGCGCTGACTTCCAACTAGTCTTTATTTCGATAAGAAGTGCATATATACATGGCAAGGGAGAGGGCGCTAGACAAGAAAAGAAAGAAAGGATGTACAGGTGCTGCCATCGTTGCCTCATCATCTCCAATACAGCGCGCATATCACCACGTGTGCCCTAAAACCCAGCCAGGTAATCAATTTCTTGATTTAGAAGCGCAATAGAGGGAGCACTAACGCACTTATCTCCTAGCTTATGTATGAAATCAGCTTCAATAACTTCGCGAGTTAGCTGATCCCTATGCCTCGCCATCACTTTGCTCTGATTGAAGCCGGGTGTACACCCGCAGTCACGGCAATGAATGCCGATGTGACCCTGGACCGTATTGAAGACGTTATTGTGGTGTTCGCGCAAGCGGTCATTTAGGCATCTGCCCGTTTGACCGATATAGCTTTTCCCACACGTCAGTGGGATTGAATAAACAACCCCTACTGCGCAGGAGACGAAACGTGTCCTGTGGTTCACAGAACACACAGGAACCCGTGAGGGCTGAGCGTTCACCATTTTGCACAACTTCTGAAGCTTCTTGGGAGCCGAGAAAGCCACCTGCAAGTTGGCACGCGCTCCAATCTTCTTCAGCCTATGTGACACATTGTGCACGTACGGCAACACAACGAGGCGCTTTTTGTTGGTGTTTTCACGCTCTTTGCGTTTGTCTCCTTGCCGAACCTGCTTCAGTAGCTTTTCAGCGACAGCAGTAAGCAAAACCTTAGGGTACCCGGCGTCTTCGAGCCGGCGTACTTGCGCTTGAAAACTACGTTGCAAGGCGTCAGGGCAAGACTTTTTCAGAGCACTGGCAAGGCATAGGTTTGCAATGCTGCGCTTGATTAGTTTCGAATGCGCTGAGCTGTAGGGCAAAAGTGGTTTACCATTTCTTGGCCGATACATCCAGCACATATGAGAAGACAAACATGAAAGTTCCAAATCAAGAAATCTCAATGAATTGTTTACAGGGAACTCGGAAGTCAACTGCAACGGTTGCAGAGAGCTCTGGAAAGTGGCTACAGTTTTTTGCCCTATTTCATGAAAATGTACATCTGCACAGTCAACAAGAATTAAGAAATCATCCACAAATCGGCACACTTTGACAACAACGGAATCATCTAGTTTGGATGCTATGACGCGGTCATGACGTGCAAGGTAAATATCGCTCAGGATCGGTGCCAAACATGACCCAATGCAAATCCCGCTCTTTTGGATGAATTTTTGATCATTCCAAGTGACGAAAGTTGATTTCATGTAAAAGTGCAAGAGTTCTAATAATCTGCTATTGTTGATCCCTGAGCAAGTTTGAAACGCCGACGACCCAAACATGTCGATGCATTCTTCAACGTATAAAAGCAGTTTGTCATGCGGGAGCGAGTAGTATAAGTGTCACATGTAAGAGGTGACAGCAAAGACGCGGGAAAAGAAGAGGAAGATCCCAAGGGTAGCGTGACGTAAAACCAATAGGATGGGAGAAGATGAAAACGAAGTAGGACATATAAAAACGAAGGTGACGTGGCCATAGGGGGCCTGGAGTGTTCGAACGGCAGCGCGTGAGCTTGGAAAGCTGGGGACGAGCGTCGCCGGCCTGTGTTCCGGGCGCTCCGGCTCTTCCTCGGGCTACGGCATCGCACCGTAGCCACTGCCTGTTCGAGGACACGTCCACGGACCTGGGACTACCAGCAACGCCCAGGACGCGCCATCGGCTCGTGCACCGAGCGCAACGACCTACGGCACCGCTCCGTAGGCTTAGACCGAGCCAGATTCTCCTCCCGGGAGACGCTGGCCATCTCAAGGACCTGCGACGCCCAGGTCACTGAACCCGGTGCTGCCCACCCTCGTCTACAACGCCAGTCCGCATTCGGCCACGGTTAAAGCCTGGGGCGTCGACTGGGACGCCTACTTCAACGCTTGTGCCCTTCGCAACGCCTCGACTCTTCCAACGGGACAGAGCGCCGTGAGTGGTATAAGCGATGAACGCCTCGTACTTTTAGCTGTTTGTTTCTCTCACTCAGTTGTTCTTTGAGCGATAACTGTGTTTAGCGTTAGTTTTATTTTTGTGTGTTCCTTTCTAATGTTTGCAGTGGTTTGAGTTAACAATGTGTTTTTCTTGTGTGTAATTAAAATAGGTTTGTGTAACGCTCTCGCCTCGTCCGTTCATTCTAGCCGACTGTTGTCCGGAGATCCGTGACAAAAATTCAATCACAGTCTGGGAGCTCTTCACCAAAAAAGGGTCGTCTACAATTAGCAAGTTTAGTTTTTCTTGTAAAAACAAGCCGACCGACTTCTGCCAGGTGCCGCGCTCGGTGACAATAACTCGTAAAGGACAATCAGTTTTATGGGTCTTGGCGGTGAAAAACATCTCTAAGCAGAGCTTATTGCTTTTGTCAATAGCTTTTGAAAGCTTGTTAAAACCTAGAGCACTGCATAACTTTTTTGCTTGTGATTTGACTTTGTCAACACGCGTAGCATCGTCACGATTAAAAACAGAATGCTCTGCCTCTAACGCCTTAGCATTAAACAACGAGTTAGGCATGACAGCAAAACCACCTTCTTTATCAGCTGGCAAAAGCGCAAGAGCATGACTTTTCAAGTAGGTTACAACCTTTTGTGCTGTTCGCACTGCTCGGTTTGAAGGCCTACATCGAGACAAAACTTTCACACCTTCTACGACACATCTGTCACACTCGGCCTCGGGGGCCTGACGGGCGACTTGCCTGACCATTGTGAGAAGTTCATGTGGCGTGTTCGAAGGCTCCACAGCAAACTTGGGTCCCAGGTTCAGAATACCAGTCGTTTTCTCGGAGAGGACGACGTCACCAAATGTGTGCACCTTGTTGCTCACAGTCGGACACTTCTTCATCCCGAAGGCACGCAAATTGGCCAGAGTTATCTGCCACAAGAACTCAGTAGACCTATCCACCAGGGTCGTCAGTTCACGCCATTTCCTGTTGGCTGAGGGTGCATTGGTATCGCTGTTCATCAGCTGTAGGTACATTGCTTCGCGGTAAAAGCGTGCTTGGCGCAGCCACTCCGACCGCAAGATTTTACACACCCTGATGCCATGTCCGATGGATGGTTTGAAGCCGCCGAACAAGCACTTCACTTCCACCGGTAGAACCTTGGTCCGGATGCAGTAGGCCAGAGAACGCGCACGGCAAACGGCGAGCACAACGTGAGGGAGTAAGAAAGAAGGATGTGAAGAGGAACAAATAAAAGGGCCCGATGTACTAGAAGAAATGTAGTTTGCAAGGTTTGACGCTTGGGCAAGTTGGTGTCGATTCATTCATTTCAAGGTTCTACCGGTGGAAGTGAAGTGCTTGTTCGGCGGCTTCACACCATCCATCGGACATGGCATCAGGGTGTGTAAAATCTTGCGGTCGGAGTGGCTGCGCCAAGCACGCTTTTACCGCGAAGCAATGTACCTACAGCTGATGAACAGCGATACCAATGCACCCTCAGCCAACAGGAAATGGCGTGAACTGACGACCCTGGTGGATAGGTCTACTGAGTTCTTGTGGCAGATAACTCTGGCCAATTTGCGTGCCTTCGGGATGAAGAAGTGTCCGACTGTGAGCAACAAGGTGCACACATTTGGTGACGTCGTCCTCTCCGAGAAAACGACTGGTATTCTGAACCTGGGACCCAAGTTTGCTGTGGAGCCTTCGAACACGCCACATGAACTTCTCACAATGGTCAGGCAAGTCGCCCGTCAGGCGCCCGAGGCCGAGTGTGACAGATGTGTCGTAGAAGGTGTGAAAGTTTTGTCTCGATGTAGGCCTTCAAACCGAGCAGTGCGAACAGCACAAAAGGTTGTAACCTACTTGAAAAGTCATGCTCTTGCGCTTTTGCCAGCTGATAAAGAAGGTGGTTTTGCTGTCATGCCTAACTCGTTGTTTAATGCTAAGGCCTTAGAGGCAGAGCATTCTGTTTTTAATCGTGACGATGCTACGCGTGTTGACAAAGTCAAATCACAAGCAAAAAAGTTATGCAGTGCTCTAGGTTTTAACAAGCTTTCAAAAGCTATTGACAAAAGCAATAAGCTCTGCTTAGAGATGTTTTTCACCGCCAAGACCCATAAAACTGATTGTCCTTTACGAGTTATTGTCACCGAACGCGGCACCTGGCAGAAGTCGGTCGGCTTGTTTTTACAAGAAAAACTAAACTTGCTAATTGTAGACGACCCTTTTTTGGTGAAGAGCTCCCAGACTGTGATTGAATCTTTAAAGACTAATGATAGACGGCTTCAAGCACTATCAATTGACATTAAAGACTTATACTACTCGCTCCCGCATGACAAACTACTTTTATACGTTGAAGAATGCATCGACATGTTTGGGTCGTCGGCGTTTCAAACTTGCTCAGGGATCAACAATAGCAGATTATTAGAACTCTTGCACTTTTACATGAAATCAACTTTCGTCACTTGGAATGATCAAAAATTCACCCAAAAGAGCGGGATTTGCATTGGGTCATGTTTGGCACCGATCCTGAGCGATATTTACCTTGCACGTCATGACCGCGTCATAGCATCCAAACTAGATGATTCCGTTGTTGTCAAAGTGTGCCGATTTGTGGATGATTTCTTAATTCTTGTTGACTGTGCAGATGTACATTTTCATGAAATAGGGCAAAAAACCGTAGCCACTTTCCAGAGCTCTCTGCAACCGTTGCAGTTGACTTCCGAGTTCCCTGTAAACAATTCATTGAGATTTCTTGATTTGGAACTTTCATGTTTGTCTTCTCATATGTGCTGGATGTATCGGCCAAGAAATGGTAAACCACTTTTGCCCTACAGCTCAGCGCATTCGAAACTAATCAAGCGCAGCATTGCAAACCTATGCCTTGCCAGTGCTCTGAAAAAGTCTTGCCCTGACGCCTTGCAACGTAGTTTTCAAGCGCAAGTACGCCGGCTCGAAGACGCCGGGTACCCTAAGGTTTTGCTTACTGCTGTCGCTGAAAAGCTACTGAAGCAGGTTCGGCAAGGAGACAAACGCAAAGAGCGTGAAAACACCAACAAAAAGCGCCTCGTTGTGTTGCCGTACGTGCACAATGTGTCACATAGGCTGAAGAAGATTGGAGCGCGTGCCAACTTGCAGGTGGCTTTCTCGGCTCCCGAAAAGCTTCAGAAGTTGTGCAAAATGGTGAACGCTCAGCCCTCACGGGTTCCTGTGTGTTCTGTGAACCACAGGACACGTTTCGTCTCCTGCGCAGTAGGGGTTGTTTATTCAATCCCACTGACGTGTGGGAAAAGCTATATCGGTCAAACGGGCAGATGCCTAAATGACCGCTTGCGCGAACACCACAATAACGTCTTCAATACGGTCCAGGGTCACATCGGCATTCATTGCCGTGACTGCGGGTGTACACCCGGCTTCAATCAGAGCAAAGTGATGGCGAGGCATAGGGATCAGCTAACTCGCGAAGTTATTGAAGCTGATTTCATACATAAGCTAGGAGATAAGTGCGTTAGTGCTCCCTCTATTGCGCTTCTAAATCAAGAAATTGATTACCTGGCTGGGTTTTAGGGCACACGTGGTGATATGCGCGCTGTATTGGAGATGATGAGGCAACGATGGCAGCACCTGTACATCCTTTCTTTCTTTTCTTGTCTAGCGCCCTCTCCCTTGCCATGTATATATGCACTTCTTATCGAAATAAAGACTAGTTGGAAGTCAGCGCTCTTTATCTCTGTTGTCTCGTCCCTTCCTAATCGTTCTTGCGCCGTTAACCTTTTTGAAATGGCTTTCTGCAGCTTAGGCGACAAGTATTCGAGGGCTTAATGCTCTGTTGCATTGCAAGTGTACGCCATCCCTAAGAAAAAAAAGCACACGAACAAAAATACTCAGAAGCGTGCACGCGTGATGTTCCGGCAATGAAACGCGTACGTAGGACGCTCGACGTCTGATTGATACATAGAATAAATTAACGGAATTTCGGTAACACTGATCTTGATCGGATCAATTATCAGGTCGAACGCAGCGGGGCGGCAGAAAGGGCCGAATATTCCCGACAAGACTGTGACTGAGCTCTACGCTGTCCTGGGGACAGCAAAGTGGGCCCAATATTAGCCGCTGAAAGCCAACGTCGGCTGAACAACGGCAAAAGTGCCCCAGTATTAGCCGCTGAAAGCCAACCTCGACTGAAGAACGGGAACCGGCCGATATTTGCCGAGGAAAACCATTGGCTCAGCCGATATCGGCGGGATGGCGGCAAACCAGGCCCAATATTGCGATGAAAACACAATATCAGATGAAGGGCGGCAAAACAGGCCCAGTATTGCCGTCCAAATTCAACGGCTCAGCCAGTAATGGGTCACTGCCAGCAACATTGGGCCGAGATTTGGACTCGCATAGCCGCCATAAAACTAATATCGGCCCGACGTTGTGTGCTGCCTGGGATTACTATGGTTTTGGCTTGTAGGGCTTAGGTAAATATTAACTTTAAAATGATGAAATTGTTCAAAATTAAAAAAATAAAATTGACAAAAATCAATGTGCCAAAATATGCATGTTGCGCCAATAGTCATAACTACAAAATGGTTGGTGCGGTTGAAGCGCGACTTGGCAGGTACTTACATAAAAAGTGATAAATCTGATATTTGGCAGGTTTGTTTTGCCATAAAACAAAAAAAGTTAGTGCTCGTTTTCAATCATTCTGCTTGAATGCACAGTTGTAGCTATTAAGAAATAGCACGCAATTTTTTATGTTGAAATATTTATTAGAAGGGAAGTTATCATTGTTATGTAACTGTTGGATGCAAAAAATCACGTCTTGAGAAAAAAATTCGGCAAATCCCACGTACCGTGGGAATCGATGTTATGCGAAACATGCACAAAAAGGCGACTGTGTCGCAATTTATGCAAAGCATGCGCAGGAAGGTGACTCTGTCACATGCACACGGGCTCGTGAAACGTGCGTTCGTTCTGTCATAACGGATAAGTGTAGGCATAACAACTGTAACACAACTCTAACAACTGCAAGTGCACGTGCAGTGCACATGCGCGTGCCACTCGGCTGTGTATGTCTAGCGAAACTTGCCTGAATTAAGCTTAGTTGCAAGCAGCGCCTGTCCTGCGCATCTGTGTTCCTTCATTGTCCTATTCCAATTCGCGCAAGCCAGTATTGAAGAATATAAGCACTACAATCAGCTTACTGCGTCTCGTGTTGGTAACACCTATGTTGCCGTTGGCATCGTTAAGCGACTGTAAAGAACTGGTTATATAACACATGTACGACTCTTCAAAATATGTGTGTGCGTATACCATTCACAGATTTCTCTAGCGTCATTCCGTAACGTGCCGTTTAACACATTTTACACAAAAACAAAATATACTTCTTTATTCTGGCGACCATTGCCTCCAATCCAACTGCTTTTTGCACAGCAGTTTCCTTGCCCTCCGTTTGTCTAATTCTTAAGGGAACAGTGATGCCACTTTAAACCGAACAAGTGCATTACTACTAATTTGAGGCAAAATCTGTTAGACCAGCAGAGTTAGTCTCAAAGGATGAATATATTTTGTCAATAGTATAAGAGGTACTGTGACATCCAATATTATTGATGAAAACCAACAGACAACGAAGCCTGACAATGAAGGTACTATAGGGGACGATTTTTGTAGTCTTTTAACTGTAGTGTAGTAATTATATGATGTAAATGTAAACAAATTAAGGTGGACGAAAAGACACCTTGCTGCCGGCAGGGACCGAACCTGCAACCTTTGGATAACGCATCCGATGCTCTACCGATTGAGCTATGGCGGCGGTCATCCTCTCGCACACATTATTGGGTATTTGTGCGCATGTAAACCTGGGAGTTTTAGTCACCACCACTCGTAGCCATGACGGCGAGTGTGGAACACTTTATTTTGCCAGCTGCCATCACGCAGCACGTGATATTTTTACAAGCTGGAAGCTGACAATACGCCCTCGCATGCTATGCTACCTGAAGGCATCAAGTCTGCTGGAACGAGACCCTCGATATGAGTGAATTAATGAAAGTAAGGGCATTTTAAGGGTTCATTATTCTTCGTTAGACACAACCTTAATGAAAACCGACAGAAAATGAAGCCAAGGAAAATATAGGGGGCATTATAACATCCCCTATGCCTTCTTGGCTTCACAGCCTGTTGGTTTTCATTAAGGTTTGCCTAACAAAGAAAACCGAGCCCTTCAAATTCCCCTTCTTTCGTTCATCCAATATGATCGGTAACACATGTTCCACAAGTAGAGCACTCTTCTGATCAGGCTGGTGAAATTAACATGCGACACGCTCAAGAAAAGAAGTCCAAGAGGCTATGGCTATGGTTGTGGTTACAACCATAGCTTAAAGGGACCCTGAAACGGTTTTGACGATTATGTACGAACACATTGAGCCGGTAGAACAAGTCCTAAGGATCATTTACAGACCGATTTAAGCTCTGTGCGAAAACTGTGTAATTTATTACAAGGCTTTAAAGCTGCGAATCGCCACCGATCACAGCGGCTCAGCCAAACGCATTTTCAAACCGCCCACTTCCAGTGCGCGTCGTATTGGAAGCGCGACGTCACGCAGGCGGCTGATCTGATTGGATATGTCCAGTACACGTCACTGAACCTCCTGTGGGCAGCGAGCGTCGTCTGCCTGTGTTACAACGTACTCCGTGTTGACGTGAGCTGAGCGAGAGCGTTTATCTTGAGGTTTCTTTTCTTGGACATAATTAATTGCCCCAGCCTTGTTGTGCACCACGTATCTAGCAATTTCTAGCAATTGGTGACTTGTAAAGCTGCGACATCGTGCAATGTTCGTGAGGCATCTGGCGAGCGGAATCCCTTCAGCTCGTCGCTGCAATGAGCGTCGCGCTCTCGCTATCCGTTCAACGCCACGATCCACGCTTTTGTGGCTGTAACTTCACCCCTGAAGACACAACCACATTGCCCGAGTTTACGCTTATCGATGACCGTTCTCGAATTATTTTTGTTTGTCCGCATGCTGTTGCAGATTGTCGCCGTACAGGAGAATAAAATAAGATCTGCTGGTAGTGTGGCGGCACCTGTCGGAGCAGATATCAACCACTCCGCGAGCTTCGTCTTTGTTGGGCCTCCGAGATTACGCGCAACCCGTCGCGAAGCTCAAACCGTCGAGTGCGCTCATGAGAGCGCTGCGATCGCCGGCGATGTCAGGGTGTCTGTGAGTTGAGGGTGCAAGGCAGTGGTGAGGAGGAGGGTATAGCTATAAATTCCGTAGCGGCCTTGGTACACAGTGCGGCGCTTAATTTCTGGTGCGAATGATTTGGGGATGCTCCTGCCTAAACGCTGACAAAACTTCAAAAAACCGTTTCAGGGTCCCTTTAACAACCCCTGCACTTCCCTCATTTGTTTTCTTTGAATGCGGAGTGGCTTTATGAAGAAGTGATAATACAATGGCCCATTAGGGAACAGAGGCAAGCTAAGCATGAGAAGCCATGCCCCTGTGCGGCGAAGCAGGTTTTCATACTGTTCTGTTCTTGAGCGTGGCAGACATTACAACTCTTGAATCAACTCGAATCAGTTCTCCAACTGCAGTTCACACACTGCAAGACACACTGAACAAGCATCCCAATGTTTCCATACACAGAAGACTCAAACCAAAATGCAGATCTTCTAGGCATAAAACAACAAAGAAATGTGGCTGAGAACACTTTTATTAAGCGGGGCGTGGTGGATTCTGTACAGGTTATCATCTTCAAAAACAATGATTGAGACTGTGTCCGTCAGGCGACATAGCAATACTCATCGGTGGAGTTTGGCGTCCTCTCAAGATACTGCTTGTCGATCAAAGCCTCGATGCACTTCTTGATCATGGCAATGCTGGGCACGAACCGGTTCTTAGCTTGACTGATCACCTGTGGTGAGCAAAGAGAGGAAGCAATGTTGTAGCAAAACGTCAATGCGAGATTGTTGTGCAGTCTCACAAATCTAAATTGAAAATTATTTTATAAGTAAATCCAAAGCAAATGAGGGCTTTTCTCTAAAAAATAGTGGCTTAATACAGGCACTGCAACCATGTTACTGTATCGCACATTCTCCTATTATAATTTCATTTTTAGTGGCAAAAATGTCCCTGGAATGTCCATATACTAGTTGCTATCACAAGAGAAGCTGTTTGCAAATAGTGTAAGCGTATATTTACTGCAAAAGGTAAGCTATCTCATGCGTTTTTATTGCATTACCGCATTTCTTGCTCACCCTTAAAAAGTTTGCATAAAATTTACCCAGCATAATAAACGCACTCCCAACTTCGGTTTTTCGGAAGGAAAAAAAAGTGCGTGCATTACGCGAGTTAATACAATAACAGCATGCTTACTCAGCAACGCCAAAATCCTCCTACCTACATTAAATCAAGACTGCAACTTCCCATATTATGGACTTCAGATAAAGCAAACTTTCTTTGTTAGATTATCATTCTCCATCATAAGGAGACCGGACTACCATGGGTCATATCTAAGTGCACTTGTTAAATGATGCACTTATCCATTATGCATAATGATTCTGCGCATGACTCTACAATATACCGTTGTTTGTCAACCAAGCTTACCCTATATTTGCCAAAATTACATCACTTAACTTAATTTCTCGCCATTCTAGGTCGTTTCTTTAGCATACCGCTGAGTTAGAACTACAGGCTACGTGCCCACATTCACTTGTTCCCTGAGACTCAAATGAACTACAGTCTAGGCCCGTTACAACGGACCCTCATAATCCGGGAAAAAACGTCTGCTGTATTCATAGTATGCAGTATCCAAACGGGGAGGAGAAATGTTACCGGAACGCAATTATTTTTTTTGAATCGCATTCTTGCCAGTAGAACAGCTGATACGAAATAATCATACGAATTACGGCTATGAATCAAAGATTAGACCAGTTTGACGCCGCACGCCAGCGGCAGTTTGTACACAAGGGTCTGGTACCATCACCCCGCTTGAGGCAATTCTTACCTTTTTCATCGTATGGGAAAAGTGCATGCGAGGAAATAAACTTCACTGAACATGACTTATTTTTATTTCACAAAATACTGAGTGATGAAGGCCTGCTTAGCTCCTACAAGAGAAGCCACTGTCACCTTGTGCTGCATTTCTGTGAGCTGCAGAACTTCAGCGGAGCAGTCACCTTGCTGCTGCTGCAGAAAATATCCTTTCAGGGCCTAAATATAATCCATGGCCTGGGACGAAGAAAGCTCAACAGGAGCTTCAGCCTCTTCGCTACTGTCGTCTTCTGATAGCGAGTCAGAAGAGTTCTTCAGAAGTGCCACAATCTCGTCGTCCGTCAGTTGTTCGCTGTCGACGACGCCATCATCAAAACTGACGAAGTCGGCCAAGTCTTTGGCCTCGAAAGCTTCTTGAATTTGGGGCCACACACTTGGCACACATGGATCTTATGGTGCAGTGCTGGGTTCGTTATTCACTCGGCAAAAGCCTGCCTTCCGGAAGCGGTTACGAATGACATCGCTTTTTAGCTGTGCCCAAACTGCCCGGAAGAACTTCCACAGGAAACTTCACGTCAATTTTAGTTTCCCGCTTCTCCTGCATATCAAAAAGCAGTCGCTCTGTAAGGCGGGTCCGGTATGCAACCTTAACGGAATGGACCACACCTTGGTCGATTGGTTGCAGTACCGACGTCGCATTAGGTGGAAAGTATGCCACGGGGGTTGCATGTGTGCCGAACAGTTATCTAGGAAGAGAAGTACTTTCCTTTTGTTTCGCCATTCTCTATCAAACTTGAGCAGCCAAGCGTTAAACAAAGCCTTCGTCATCCATGCTTTTTTGTTAGCCTCCCAGCCGATCGAGAGGCTTTGCATGTGACGTAAGGCACGAGGCCGTTTTGACTTTCCAATCAGCAGACGTCTCACCTTTTCTGACCCGTCCATATTACAGCAAAAAAGGACAGATAAGCGTTCTTTCGAGCACTTCCCACCGTGACACTTTTCGCCGGAGAAAGTGTACGCCTTGCTCGGCCTGGCTTTGTACACAAGTCCACTCTCGTCTGCATTAAAGATGTTTCTGTCCTCATATTTCACGAGAAGGGCAGGCAGCCGATATGTCTGCCAATCCGAGACAACACTCTCATTGACGCTATCACGCTCTCCACACATGGCACTGAAAACAACACCATGCCGTGCCTTAGAACGGCTAAGCCAGCCCTCGCTGAAGGTGACGTCGTCGTGTCCCAAAATCACAGCAAGTTGCTCAGCTCTGCTCGTGAGCAAAAGTCCATTAACTGGAATCCCACGAGCACGCGCGTCCCGTAGCCACATCAGGAAAGCAGACTCGACGTCCGGGTGCGCTGCTTTGCGCATTCGAAAGCGTTTTTCCTGGACCTCGCCGGAGTCGCGTTTTTCGGCGACGTCCTTGTTTTTCACGATAGAGTTAACTGTCTGCTTGGACAGGCCCATTCTTCTGGCGATGTCCGCCGGTTTTTCGCCTTTATCGACAGCGTTAATTATACTTAGTTTTTCTGACAGTGAAATCTGCTTCCTCTTGCGTCTAGCCATTTCACTCAAGCGCAGCCGCCGCACGAACACAAAGAAGAAAATAGACGTAGCGAGCCACTTCACCGGATTGGCTCGGCCGCACCAGCGACCCGTTCGATGCCAACAATGTTGCCAGACATACTAGTTGTTTCCCGGCTAAGTGGGGGAAAAAAACGCACATAGGGTGTCGGCCCCGCGTAACTCCACTATAGAGGCTCCGTCCAAACAATTTTCGCCTTAAATTTAGTCTGTTCTAGCCGATAGTCCGCTATAGCAGGGTCCGTTGTGAGCGGAGTGGGCACCATTTAAAATGCGTGGTGACCAAACAAACCTACGGATATGGTCCGTTGTAACCGGAAGTCCGTTGTTCCCGGATCCGTTATAACGAGCGTAGACTGTACCACCTATGTGGTAGCAGCAGTGTTACTACCTTATTCGCATTCCTGCCTGCCCAGCAGTGCTCATCCCATTTCCCTATTTCTTTAGACCACGAGGGTTGGCACTTGAAATTGTTTGTATGGCATGCTTTACTTGTGCGGCATTGGAAAGGAGGCACAGTGGATGATGCATAATGCTGTGTGTCAAAAAGTGTGCAGAGAAGGCGGTCACAAGAAGGTGATGAGATGAGAGGTGATTAACAGTAAGTGGCCAACCAAAACACTACGACAACGTGAGACTGACAAGTCCCCTTGTCAAAACTTGACTCCAGCATGAGACTTCTTTGTTTAATTAACCAGTGTAGAACACATTGTGCCACACACCAACTCTGACTCCTTACCTAGATCATGACCCTTGTTCACAGCACAGAGAAATGAGAGGAAATTATGTGCTGCCAGAGAGTGAAAGAGCCCACCCCTATTTTACTCTCTGCTTGTCTTATATTTTCTCAAGTCCGAATGCTATAAGCTTGCTCAATCTACCATTCCTCTCCTGAGCTTCCTGCAATTCATTTAATCTGTCTTCTGTAGCCCGCTACACTCTCAAAACACCCATTAAGTTCAGCCTAAGAACAGTCGGAGCTTAGGCATGAAGTGGGACATTCTGGAGCAAGAAAAGGGAGACGTACCTCCTGAATGAGTGTGTTATGCCTGAGCACCTTTCGGGCTTTCATGATGCGCACGACGGCAGCCTGCAGGTACAGCTTGCGGTCTTCATCCACAGAGCTGTGCGTCTGCTCCAGTTCTTGCTGTGGGTACAAGGCAAGCAGGATTATCGCTTTTTGCACAATGAGCAGCGCACATCTAAAGCTTTAAAAAAAATCACTCTAAAATTTATTTTAATCATTCACGGGCTATATGTCTTCAGGAAAAATGTGTGTGCAACGGCATAACAAAAAACAAGGAGACCCTAACACAGGTCCCACGAAGCATTTCATTCGGTTTAACTTAGTGAAGCATATAGGAAGCATACCGTATAAACGCGTGTAAGGGCCGCACCCCGTTTTTTTGAAGTGCATATTCTAAAAAAAAAATCCGCGTAAGGGCCTGCACCCACACTTTCCTCAACCAATACGTACAGTCAAACCTTGTTAATATGTACCCGCTTTAAGCGTACTAATGGTTAAAACGTAGTTGTGACGAATCCCCGACCGAGTCTCATAGCGCATAATGCATTCGCTGACCGCTTAAGCCGTAGTGGTTCGTCCTACGCCTACCGGTTAGTGCGTACTCTGCGTACCGCGGTAACTTTTTGTGGCATAAAATTTTGCTGCGCCGCTGAACTTCCGGACGCCATAATGTGCCGCCAAAGGTTTTCCCTCTTTTCGAGAAGTGCGTAGATTGGTCGATCACTGATTCCGACTTCCGCGCAATTGCGGCAACGCCTTTGCAGGTAACGCATCGGGAAAGAACGAAGGTGAGGTGGCGGCCATCGACGAACGCGCCAGCATGACTTATCGCCGGCAACCTTATCACAATAGGTATCTTCAGATATCTGCTCGGGCACGCGTGCGGCGCAGCACTTACTTTAAGCATACTGCACGCGTTTAATAGGCGACAACCTGCACGCGCTGGGCCGCCGATCCCTGCCGCATCGTTGTGCGGGGCCGTGTTCAAGCGCGCACCGCTTTGTAAAAACGAAAGCAGCTCGCTGTTGCGGAGTTGAGTGTTGCTGGTCGCGGGCGACGAGAAACCTCTTTGCATTGACGCTATCAAGCTAAACGCAAGCGTACGGCACAGCAAGCGTAGCGCTGTTGTAACCACACTGCACGCTTTTATTGGGCGACCACCCAAACGCGCTTCCGTCCACTGCCAGGACTGCTAGAGCGTCGTGAAGTGCGCATCGCTTGCAGGAAGTTCGTCATCACCGCGTTAACCGAACGAGCAACTCGCCGCATCTGTGCACGGTCTGGAGCGAAGTGGGTACGAAGAACACTCCCACGACAAATGCGCTCGTGCGGTACAGCAAGCGGCCCGGCAGTGACGGCGTGAGCCGAGAAGGCGACGCGCTGAACGCAACTAGCCAGCTGTACCGCGCAGCCGTACCGCGTTTCGCTGGAACTGCGTCAGTTTTCGTTTAGGAGCAGATCGCGGTATAGACGCACGCACATATATCGCGGAAAGCCGACACTGTCCGTACTGTCGCTACGTCGGTCACTGCGTATACCGGACCCTGTAATAGTTCCGAAATGCTCCTTGGCGTCGCCACCACGCGCTATCGGCACTACCGGACGGTTGTGCGAGAGTGCCAGAATCTTTTCTCCACTTTCGCAAAGAGAAAGAAAAGGCTTTGCAATGGGTACTTTAGGTAATATTTGCTGTGGCACTGTATTTATCTCTTTGCTGGCGACGATGGCGTGCGTGAGGAGATGCAAATTTACTTGTTGGTTAATGCGTACTACCGTTTAGCGCGTAGTTATGCGGCGTTCCCGGCAGGTACGCATTAACGAGGTTCCACTGTATTCACAATGCACGCGCACGTAAGCTTCTAGGCGTAGTCAATAAATGGCGCAAGGAAACGCAACCACATCATCGTCACCAGAGTATATATATATATATTTTTGGATTTTATTCGTGTTAAGATGTTCGTGAAGTGGGCTAAAAATTTTAAATTTTTTATTAGTATTCATAGACCCGCCAACTAAAGGTTAAAGCAGGATTTTATCTTTAGCTTCTCACATCTCTATACAAACGCGCTATCGGCGCTATCCATATCGGCATTAGCATCACCAAGTTTGGCATGGCGTTCGCGTTGTTCGGTTTGTGCAGTTCAGCCAGCCATTTGCTGTAGTTTTCTGCACTGTTCGATGACCTTCGTGCTAGCTTGTTTTCTACACAGCGTTCACGTTTTGGCAAGATGGGCAAGTACCTGAATAGCTACACTGCTGGCTATAAGTTGAAGGTGATCGAGTATGCTCTCGAGCATGGGAAACGTGCCGCCGGCAGAAAATTCTACGTTGACGAGAAGTGTGTTCGACGTTGGTGTGCTCAAAAAGAAGCCTTGCGAAACACCAACAGCACTAAGCGCGCTTTCCGAGGAGAGCAGTGCAAGTTTCCTGATTTGGAAGAAGACTTGCTCCGCTATGTGACTGACGTGCGGAATGATGGTCTTGCACTCACAGCGGACATGCTGCGTGTGAAGGGACTAGCCTTGGCGACTGTACTTGGGTGGATCCTATCTGCGTGGAGCTCGGTGTCGACGGACATTGTGTCCCGAAGTTTTAAAGTCGCCGGGATATCTAACAGCTTGGTTGGCACGGAAGATGACTGCTTGTGGGGTGACGGCGCTTCGCAGCACACCATCTCATCTCGGACTCCAAGTCTGAGGACTCGCCGAGTAACGACGATTGAGCACGTATGTCGCAAGAAATGTCGTATACTGCAATAAACGCTCTTCGTTCTCTAACTGGTGCGTTTTTACTTTAAAAAAAAAATGTCGCGTGTATGGGCCGCACCCTGAAAATTGGCCCTCATTTCTTGAAAAAAAAGTGCGGCCCTTACACGCGTTTATACGGTATATATATAAGCGGTTGCTGTGACAACTGGAACAAGAAAAAAAGGCAGAACACAGATACCACAGCAAATAACTCTACCGTGCATAAGAAGCGAAGGTTGCTACGCTTTTGCAAGTCACAATTCTAAATAATGCTTGCACACTATCTACAATTTGGCAGTAGGAAGTACAAGCCAATATTTTTTTATTATGTCAGTTGACTCTGTGTTACAAGAAGAAGAGGCTATTCAAGGATGATGTATTTCTGTTAAGGAAAATATCATGCTGAAGTTTTTATAAAACAGTAGGAATCATAGGTAGTGTGTGTAAATCTTTCCATGATTTGCACTGAGAAATCATACTGCTAGTGCTTTAAGTGAATTCTGTAGTAAACTTCAACTACATATTAGCCTGGCAACATTGTTTTAGAAAAAGCTAAAGCATTGTACATTTGTACCACACACCAAACTTGCCACGGCGTGCAACCATATCTTTTACCTGACGCATAAAGTTTCTCATAAAAGTTAATCGCACAGTACTCCAGCCTTAAGTGTTACCACGAAAAAAACTGCACACCATGAAACAAACTTCAGGGTCAAAGTGCATCTGATACTGTAAGTAGCCAATAGTTCTCACCTGAGCTGCTTCCTTCTGGATAACTGCGGAGATCTTAAACTTCGTCCGCTTGTTGGAGTAAGACTTGTTCAAGTGTAGTACTGTGGATGGCGTCAGGGGACCCTCCTGAAAATCACATTATGTCATAAGTGAATGCAAGGCTGCCACTGCAAATGCTTGCCTTTCTTTCATTTATACAGATTTCTCTTTCACTGCTCATTCCTGCAGTCCACATTCAAAGAATAAATAATATAAACAAAATGAAACCAAGAAGCAAGAACTCTTCCCTCAAACAAGCAACTTGATGGGCACTGCACCGAGAACCTATCATCAATTAAAATAAAAAAAATTTTGTACACAAAATAACCAATGTAGATGCGCATTTCGGCCAGGGGCCTGGCCAGTTGGGCCGTGCTTGGCAAGCCAACAGACTGATCCCACATGACAACAGCAAATGCACAGTTGTGTATTCCTCGTGATGCAGAGCATGCACATGTACCTGCACAGCTAATCTGCCTAGAATATTTTAAAAACTTAAAGGAGTGAAGATGCAAACTACAGTGAAACCTCGTTTATGTGACCCTTGTTAACTTGAAAATCGAATAATAAGGACTCATCAGCTAGTCTCAGTGAGCATAGGCATTGTTTACTGGCATCAAACTCTCCTTAGTTTGGGTGTACATATTTGGCCGCACCTCTATTCATTCAGATCACGCCAGGAGCGTGCCAGGTACTAAGTAGCCACAAATGTGCAATGCAAACCAGCCCTAGCACCTAACTGACATGGAGTGGCACATTTCTCATCACCTTAAGTCATCAACACAAATCATGCTGTAGTGACAGGAAAGGCAGAACTTTTCCTGCCTATGCGTTTTTACCAATACGTGTGAAATTTTGTGGGCCATACGACTTGAGAACAGCACGGTCACTATTCATACGATTGCTTTGTTAGCAATGCAAGTAACATCAGCATCACTTGCAGCAAAGAGTAGCTTCATTTTAGCGTCATGCATGCAGGTCCCATGTATGCCTTCCGAGACGCATGAGCACTACTTATGACCTTAGCGATGAGTGTCCATAGCAACCTAGTTATGAGCAGCAGACATTGAAATAGATTTTGAAGATGCTCTAGACTATACAGTAGAACCTCGTTGATACGTTCCCGCTTAGTACGATTTCCCGGCTCGTACGGTCGAAATTGCGAAAATTAAAAATAACCCAAAACAGCTGTGTGTAATACGTTCCGGTTAATACGTTCATGGAAAATATGATTATTCGGCAGCAACGTTCAGCACCGCAGAAAACTGCGGTCGTATGATACGTTTTGTACTCAGAAACTCCTATTCAGGCGCGCAAAAAGGGCCCTCTCATGTAGTAAAGCTCTCATTTGGGCTAGTTGGTGCACAGATGAACACATAGTGTAGGGTTGCGCGAAAGAACACGGACAAAGGGAAGTGGACAGGACGGGCGCAAAACTTCAACTGAATAAACGGAAGGCCAAAGCCGTTAAAAAGTTTGAATCAACATCTGCCTGACACGTGCCTAAAAAACCGAATAAATATAAGAACCAAGAAAAGCGGAAAACTAAGAGCAACAAAAATTTGAAACCTTATCTAAGGTCCACCGCGCAGACGCCAACCTGCAAACATGTGGTGATAGTGATATGTGGGTAGAGTATGATCAGTAACATGCGCTGAAGTATCAAACAAGAAAATAAAAAAAAAGGAACGTCTGATTACATAAAACCATCTAAAAATTGCTGCTCCTTCGGGAGCAATGTCAGTGAAGGCATGCTAACGCAATTGTCACTTCGCGCAATGAAGAAGGCCTCTATTAATTCCCTTTCCATCTTGTCCGTGTTTTTCCGCGCAACCCTACACTATGTGTTCACCCTCTCATGTACTTGTGAAGCGCGAAGTGGCTGCCGCGCGGCGACGACAGCTTCTCTGCAGTGCCTTTCCCCCCCTCCGCACTTTCTCTGCTTTGCACAGTTGTCCCCTCCGCGTCTCTTCCGAATTGCTCGATCGTCCCCTCCGTGTCTTCCCCGAATTGCTCGATCGCCGCTCTCTGTCAACCACACACCGACCCGAAGGCAGGCGGCGACGCTGTCCGCCAAAATCTTCAAACGGCTTGCCGCGGAAACGCACATGCCGCCGCCGCATCGCCACCGCTGCACAACACGCCGCGACCCGTAACCATAGCAACGCCGCCATTGTGCTCAGTGAATATGGCCGATAATTTCCCCCACACTTTTCTCCCGGAGCGCATTCGTTTTTGGGTTGCTGCTCCCGGCGCAATTCCAGTTGGCGTATTTCTCTGGCTGGGCAATTCTGCCTACCAGCGGGTCGTCAGAAGCTGCCAGAAAAGATTTGTTCTGGAAGATATCTGGAAAGTTTTAGATGCGAAGTATCTTAAGGCGGAGCTCAATCCGGTGGTGGTGGTGGTGGTGGTGTGCAGCGTGACCACCCTTACTGCGCATGCGCATACCCTCTCCACACACCTCCTCTCAACTCACCCTCTCCCATCCCCTCTCCACTTTCCCTCTCCCCTCCCCCTTTCCACTCTTCTTCTGAAACGGAGGCTAGACATGCCGAAATTCTCTCCTGCGCAACGCCGTGATGAGCTCAAGCGCATGCGCGTCCCCTCCGCTTCTCTCTCCTCTCCCACGCTGCCCCCCTCTCGCCCGCCTGTCGACCGCGTTCCCCGCTCGCCCTGCGAGAATTAACGGCCAGGCTAGATGGAAGATACGACGCGCGTAGCGTCTCTCTTCGCGTTCCACGACGCGAGGTCGGTAGCATGCCCAACGAACGCCAACGGAACGCGATCGTGCAAGTGCTCCAGCTTCGCATCGCCTCATGGTCCCCTTTAGCGGGAGATGGTGTAATTTTTGGTTATCACACGCCAAATCGAGACGGTGCGCGCTCGCCGCAATCTTTTTGAGGACTCGACAGATCAAAGTGCGGGTGCATGGGGACTTCACCTTCGGTTGCCATTACGCTGGGCGTTATCTTTTAAAGCCCGTTCCGCAGTGCGAGATGGTGCGATTACGAGTGGCGGAGAACATAGCACAGGTCTGAAGTTAAGACAGAACGCAAACTGATCAGCGCGAGGATGTGACGTAGTATGCGATTGCCGCGAACAGCTGTCGCTTTCGGGGACGCTTATCACTTTCGCGAGATTTCGCATATCGTGTTGTACCACGATTGTTACGTGTACTGCGAAGAGTTGAGCTTGTTAAGCGTTTAGTGGGGCGGACTTTTCTTCACGGATGGGGCAAGTCACGCGTGATCTTGCGAACGTACGTTATCGTATCTCAAATGCGTATGCTCGAGAATATCACTTCTGCTCTTCGGCAAACCTAGCCCCATATTTCCAAGCGGCAATGCAGAAAGAACCGACGCTCATGCGGCGCAAAGTTTCGTCTGCTGACACGGCGGTAGCGTTTCCTTACGTTTACGCTGGTTGTCACAGAGTTCGATTCTGCAATATTCGGGTTGTCTCGGGATTTCAATACACGTGACCACGACGTTATTTTCGGTCACGACCGGAACTAGCTGCCTGACCTCTGGCTGCCAACGAGATGCCAGGAGTTCGAAAATCGAAGAGTCCCTTCATGTCTTTTGAGAAATAAACGTTTTTTGCCCTTGCACCCCAATATGGCCTTGTCAGTCTCTATTTTTACTGGATTCGGATCGTACGTTTTCCCGGATCATACGTTTATTTTCCGCGTTTTTTCGGAAACGTATCAACGAGGTTCTACTGTATTCGCTACTGATCTTTTGTAGATAATGTGTGTGCACACAGAGTCATCTCACAAGTTATCTCACCTTCAGAATTTTGTGTCAGTACTCCTTTAAAGGGGTTTGGACAGAGCAGAGGCAGATGCCTGGAGGGGCACACCCACCTCGTTGCAGAGCAGGAGCCGTGCATCCAGCAGGCCCTGCAGCTGTCGCAGCAGCTGGTCCTGTGCTAGGCGGGTGGCCTCCTGCAGGTCACGCACGGCCAAGGAGTCGACGGACTCGAAGGGCAGCAGCAGTGCCATCTGGTAGGTGCCCAGGCTGACCAGGTACGAGCGGCGCAGGTAGCACAGCCGAACCTCAGCTTGACACAGGTGCTGCAGCCAGCTCAGCTTACGCCCAGAGAACTTGCTCTGGTAGAAGTGCTCAAACTGAACACGCCGTACCATAAGGGGAACAGAGAGAGGGAAAGGTTAGAAAGGGCTTGTTGCTGAGCTAGTTGGTTCATCACTTGAGAAAAAACTGGCGCCCACGTTTGTCAGTTCGTGTCTTTTCTTCGTCCTCGTCTTTTTTGCACACTACCAGTTTTTTTCTCAGATTAGAAAGGCTGTCAACAGGGAACAAACGTACAGCTGCATATATTTCACTTCTTAATAGAGGGATAAGATCAGAATGGCCTAATGTGCAAAGTCACTCAAAGTTCTAAATCTACATGAATGACAGAAGTTCAGCGGAAGACAGAGGCTTGAAGTGACGAGAAATCGCTGCACAGGGAATGTTGCTGGAGTCAATGTTTCAACAAGACAACTTGTCTTTGTCAGGGCAGCAAATGCCGTTCTTAGCAGCGTGTTTCAGTACACGTTGCTCACTCTTCCCCAACCTCAAAAGTGGAGGAGGAAAAGAAAGAGAGCAAAAAAGGAAGAGGGGGCTATTGCAGATAGAGGGGTTGGCATAAAAAACAGATGGAAGGCATGACAGTCACAGTGACCCCTCCATCAATCAAGCTTTTCCTTCGCCCCCCCCCCCTTTTCTTACAGCTTGCAGGTCTCAGCACAAGTTAACCCTTTTCCTACCGTGAAAAATGAAGAAAATTGTACCAAATTTACTAGAAATCTTTTTGCTCAATTTGTAAAGCTTTCTTTTTTCTGAATAAAACGGTACCATTATTTCAATTCAATGGGGTTCCTTTATTTCACTAATTTGAGTTAAAGAGATAACTCTAAGATGGTTTCACCGCATTGGAATACGATGAAAGATGGAAATAGAATGAAAGCCAAGACACAAATGGCACAACATGGACAAGTGTAGTGTCAAGAAACACAATTACAATGAGTATAGTTGTGATTGGTTCTACGTGGAACCAATTTTTGTTGATGACAAATATATTCATCACCGGTCATTTTGGTACAAAATCTCGTGACGACTATACTCATCAATGGGAGGGAAAGCGTTAAAACTCCAGTGACAGAAGAGAGGACGGCAAAATGAACACGCAGCACTCACCTTCTGAACACTTCGTTCTAATTCGAGGGGAATAGCGAAGGGAGACACTGCACTTTGGCCCAGAGGCCACGCTCCAGCCTGCAATCGTGAAAAAGCAGAACAAAGACAAATTATCCTGAACCAACAAAAAGAGAAAAACGCTCATAAATGGCAACCAAAGCAAATAATTAAGGTACTGTTGAACATCCCTGTTAAGTATTAGATCAGCCAAAGCTGGTATTCCCAAATCCCTGTTCAACAGCTTCACTTGGCAGAAAATAGCTGGGTTATTCACGACGAAAATGAAGTCAGAGTTACCAGCTGTTGAACTAAACATTGAAGTATTAATGCCAGTAAACCAGTATTGCATGATTTCAATATGCAGAGTGACACATTGTTGATACAATCCTTCTTACTACACTTAGCTGTTTATGTAATAAATTCAGCTATAGCTACATCTGTTTCATGCACAGCAACAAACATATGTAGCTACATTTGTTTTCGGTAGCTGTCTTATGCGACAAACATCACATAAACAAGAATCATAGACATGATCATTACATCTGATATATGAAAGCCAGGACACAACTCTTCCAGCTAAGCCACAGCTACTTTTACACACATATCATGGGCAGTAAGTGAGAATTTTCTATAGTACAGTACCATGCAGATGAGCAATATTCCCTCTTCTAACGACATAACTCACATGAAACTGTGGTGATGCCAAACTGAGAATTATTGAATGTTGTTAAGAAACTGTTGACAATGTTTGCTGCATAGACCACCTGGTCGTACCATTCTGCACATGACTGCATAAGCACTGACATGTAGCATGCATCATTTCTTTGTATTCTCAGCCCTTTTTTCTCACCTGTAGTACATAAATGGAGAAGTTGATGCCCAAATCGATGCTCTCGGCTTTCAGATAAGCGTTGAACTTGTTGTTCAGGTCCGCACTCACACTCATGTCTGTGAACATCCGGTGTAGCTTGCTCGTAAACTCGTAGCCACACGCTTGCTGCAGAAACAGAGAGAGAATGTATTTGAAGATTTGCGCCAACTTTACTGCCAACACTTTTATAGATTGGCTGACAGTGTCTTAATGTGGTCAGCAAAGATGTCTTCTGCATCAGACATTCGCGTGAAAATATTAGAGCCGCTCATCAGAAGATGCAAATTTGTACTTGGCTGTTGCTGTTAGGTAACTTAACTTAAGCATAACACTCCTCTGAATCTGCCATAGCTAGACATGAAGAGGAGCATGCCAGAGAGTTCTTCTATAACCTAACAAATAATGCACAGGAACAGCAGCACATGTAGCAGGGTGGTTCCTCCCTTGCAGATAGACCACAAGCGAAGATAGCCTTGCCATTCTTTCTGTTGCACATGAAGGCACAAATCCCAAGGTAATGGGTACCTTGGAATCATTTCTTTTGGACCCCAGTGCTTAGTTTGCATGGACATACTCGTGTAATGGCCGCACGTTTTTTTTTTTCAGAAATTTGGAGTGAAAATCACAGGTGTGGCCATTATATGAAAATCACGCGTGTGGCCATTACACAGAGAGAGAGCCACAACCATTTTTTTTTCTTAAATATTTTTGCCAGTAGTACTTGGTTTATTGGACAGCAGTACTCACTTGTACTTGAAGAAGCGAAAAAAAGGAAAAAAGAACAGTCGTTTTTGTTCTGTTTTTTTTTTCGCTTTGATGCAGACGTAGGGCACGTCGTTGTGTGATGGCAGAGAGCAAGGCTCTTTCGCTTCATGAAGTGCCATGTCCATCCACTGCTGGCTTTAAACGCTCAAACCAAAATGCCTTTGTCCCATGTGACGATGAGCACATTCACAGGCCAGCATCTCCTTCAATACAGCGTAACCATCACTCCGTGTCTTTGTTCCATATTGTAGAAGTGAGTCTTCTATCACCAGGAACATGCTGTGCTAGCTAGCTTCGGAAAGTGCACCTCTGTGCATTTCTTCTTCTAAGTGCACCTTCTTGGGAACACCATCAACGCACACATTTTTAATCGATTTCGAACCTCCAACCAGCCAATCAAGTGTTTCGGAAAAGAAAGGAAAAAACTCCGAGTTCTCGTGCCACTACAGATATCACTGCTAACCTTCTTAAGAATCAAGAGGAGGCAATTACACGGGTAATTTTTAAACATATTTTTTGGGGGACTTTATTCACAAAGTTCTGGGTGTGGCTTTTACATGAGTGTTGCCATTGCACGAGTATATACGATAATAGATTGTGACAGAAGCGTTTGATTAGCCACTTTGCTTTGTAGGCACAAAGCAACTCTAATGTGGCGACGACAGCATCAAACACGATAAAGTAGGGGTGTGCGAATAGTGAAATTTCATCTCGAATCGAATTCGAATCAAATAATGCCGAATAGTGGCCAAAAATATCGAATATCGAATAGTATAGAAGCGTGCGCCGGCAGTTACGACAAGACAAAAAAAAATTTTAAAAATCATGAAGCTACAGAAGCTACGCTTGTTCGGGAGTTTTTTTTTTCAGCTTATATGGGCGTGCATCCATGTTGATGGAAGAGCCGCCATTATAGTCAACAGTGCCACTTTTAACCTGCTATACGTGTAGCAGAGGGTGGTGCGGTAGATAGCTTTTTTTTTTCCTATGGCCGTGCAACAGCTCATCTGACAGCGGTCATGTTATTGTGCTCCATCGCCATGGGTGCTCTGGGCCTGAAAATCTTCGGGCACCCGATCACAGCAGCGTTTTGATTGCGCGCCGAAACGATGGGAGTTTCTGATAGCACGGAGTTTCTGAACGAGTGGTCAGTGCAGCAGTGGCAACTGCGCAGCGTGAACAAATTTTCACATCTGAAACCAATCATCAAGAGTTTCATGGGCCAGAGTCGGGACGTTTTACGGCCCTTGCGGCATATGGGACCGAACTATGCAAGAAGTCCGGAAGCGAAGTTAAGAAGGGCTTGCCACTTTTCTCGTGTTGCTTTAGTTTTTTTTTATGTGCTGAAATGACATAATCTCCTTTAAAGTAAACATGTGCTCGCTTTTGAACCAGGAAATCGGGGAAAGTTTTAACGAAAGGCCTAATGTAACGACGTTAACATTAGTTTTAGCCACCCCGGCTTCACCAAGTTGTACCATTGGCCTTTGTCGCGTTTTAGATATTCGTCCTATCGAATTATTCGAAAGTTCGAATACTAGCTATTCAAAAGTCGAATCGAATTATTCGATTAGGTAGTATTCGATTCGAATTCAAAACTCAAATATTCGCACACCCCTACGATAAAGTCAGAAGTGAAGTGGCACTTACACAGCTGCTACTTATGCGTGGTGCTAGAAAGTTCTAGATAAGCACTGCAATGTGGTAATGCAAGTCTGCAAATGAGTTGGAAACATGTTGAATGCACATGCAGGCAGCACAATAATATTAATATGGCAAAGTGCGCCAGTTGGGAATCATTGTAGAGCATAAAACAGTGCCAAAAAAGGAATAGCAGACACGGGCAAAAGGCAGAAACAACAAGGCACTGAGTACTGAAATATATTGAAGCAAGGCAGCAAATTGGCCAGCTGGTTATGGTTCATTGTCGGTTACAAAGTAAATAGTAGACTCTCAGTAAACAGAAATCTCTTAAATGGAACTACTGCTTGAATGAAACAACTGCCTCTAACATGATTGGTTTCAGAGTGGATTCTGCACCCCTCTTCATCTCTCAGTAAACAGAACTCCTATTAAACGGAACACACTTTCCTGGTCTTTTCCGGTTTAACGAGAGTCTGTTGTAGCTTTGTTGTCATGTTTGTTCCTATTGTCGGTGTTGGCTTTTTTAATGACTTATACTCTACAATGAAATTGAAGAGCAAGAAATTTGGAGGACACTTAAGCTTCACCTTCAAAAGTAGAATGTGATAGTGTAATCGGGCCCTGTGCAAATCGCCTTCTCAAATGCTAGCCTGACTTCGGTTTTCGGTGCATGCCTCAACCGTGTCGCAAGGAAATGAACACCTGTGCGCGTAACATTGGCCGTTTCAAACTATCCTAGATTGCCTTCTACAAGTACACTTGCGCAGTGCCCACTACGCCGTAATTCTTTCTTTTGCGAATCAGCGAAGGGCCCACTACGTGTCCGTAAGGCAACACGCGAACCTATGCAGCTGCTCACTTTGTTGATGCTTTTGCAGCTGATGATGATTAAATATGTCTGAAAGCTTTGTAATGGGTGGATCTTTAAAACACCCACTCGTTGCACAATTCACAGGTTTTGACGCCTGGCACAATTCTACAGTTCTGCCATGCAACATTACATGTGTTAAGGAGACTCCTCCTACTACATGGCATTCATATAGTGTTTTTTTTCCCCGAGGCAGTTTCAAGCAATAGCGTGGCTCTGTGGTAGAACACCTGCTTGCCGCGCAGAAAGCCTGGGTTCAATTCTCACTCGAACTGAAGATTTGTATTATTTATTTTATGTGTTTTTCTCGATTTTCTTGGTCACGGACAACGCTGATTTTATGCTCACAACCAATGACGCCGACACCGACGTCAACACCAGAATTTCTGCGAAACAAGCTCTTTTACGCTATCCTCTTAAACATTAAAAGCAAGTTCAGGAGCAGTCTCAAATGATTAGCACATGCAGGCAACAAGACAGCTTGCGCCTCGCCACATTAACGGACAAGGCTGCAGGCCTGTGATTGGCTGTCACCAAACTTTAGATGCTTGGAGTGAGCAGAAACAAGTGCAGCTGCACCCTTACGCAGATAACGGTGCAGCTGTACCAAATCTTCCACACACAGATGCACTCAGTGATTTGCAGCTGGTCACACAGTTTCCTTTTACAACAGAGTCTGAAGAGAACCTGAAGGGACTATGAAAATATCTTCCAATTAATCAGAGTTTCGTTTACCAAGAGATATAAGGGCACGAATCCAAACACAGAACCAGCCAAAGCAAAAGAATTTGTTTCGTTAAAGCAGCGACTTCTGTCTACAGAGATGCTATTGTATTTGAATACAACAGTATCTTCAATGATGTAACTATATGGCACGATAATTACAGCATTCACTGCAATCTGTTCTCTGCTAGAGACTGCATGCTCACCCACCTTGAGCTTGTTGATCATGGCCTCTTCGACATCCATGGACATAGACTGGCTGTGGATTAACCGTTTCGCAAGCATCTTTGCGTAAAACTGAAATGAAGCGAACAGAAAGCACCAACATTACAGGAGCATGCAGACAAAATTTTACCTCACAGCAGTCCCGTCATCTTGCAAAGATTATCACATTTACTAGAATGTGACACGATCACAATTGCAATGCAAGGGGCTACATTCTATTCATGCAATGTTCAACACTAAATCCACGAATGTAATGCGACATTAACCCTTTGCGGTCCAAAACCTTTACCCACTTTCCGGCTCTAGCGGTCCGAAACTATTTCGCCAGTTTCTGGCGCCGCGAATAAAAACACAAGCTGTGGAAGAGAAACGCACAGGATATTTATTTTTGCTCCTGCATTCTGCAGGCAACTCTTTTAGTGATATTTGGGCAACGTATGATACCGCTCAAAGCATTCCCCTGTGTGCAGGCCAGGGTTATTACTGCAGGTTTCCACCGCCGCCGTCGTCGTCTTCGTCACTCACTTCTGTCGAATCACTGTCATCACTGTCTGGTGGAGGCACGTAATTCTCTTCCTCACTAAAGTCATCCTCGCTTTCGCTAAAAGCACCGCCGTAAAACGCACGCGGTGAAAACGTGGCCATGCTTCTCAGCGAACCGCGCGCGCGAGTGGGTACGCTCTAGGCCCCGTGCTGATCATAGTGCTGCACCCTAGTGTCAAAAAAGTAAAACCTCAACAAACAAAGCTCACTTATTCCTCAAGAGATGGCCCTTCATGTATACAAAAAATGCGCGCGACTCGCGGTGAGAAAACAGCAAAATTTAAACCACGAACACCCTTGTCGGGCGGGGCCCAACAGCGGACCGCTACGGCCGTGTTGCGTTGTCGGGCGCTGCCCGACAACGGACCGCAAAGGGTTAATGAAAAAAAGAATGAAGTGGTACCTTCATTTACGAAATCACAATTCAGAATCAACTTCACAAATCATCATCTGAGGAGAAGTGTTCCTTGGATAGTATTGTTGGATATTCATTTGTGGAGGTGGTTCCACTACATGACTCCGCACCGAGCATGTTAACGACAATGTTTCTAGCACTGTGCCATGCTCGCCACCCTCGTGCAGTTCCAAGAGCGCTGTTGGACGTAAACTTTGAGGGATTCAATGTTGAGCAGACAACTGAAAATGCTCATCACGATCATCAGCGAAAGTGACTGGAGATGTGCAACCTGATCAACTCAAAGCAACTGGTGCCATCTTGCGGCATTCTACTCCAACTCATGATGCTCTTGCTCTCTGTGGCTTTTGTAAGTGGCATGCGCATGAAAAATGGTGGCAGGCATTATTACTGCATTATTATAAGGCATTATTACTGCATCTGTTATGTAGTCATTGACATATGACATGATTTTTTTATGACATTAACTTAACTTATGACATTAACTTATGACCTTTTTTTACTCATAGCTTCAATGCAATATTTGATAATCTTGTGGTTATCAGCTTATTGCTATAATCAATATATTGTTATATGTGGCACCATTCAAAGTGAACTGTACTGTAAGGCACCACTGCACTAGCACCGAACTAGGAATCTCTAGTTGATAGGTTCTACTCTTATTGAAAACACGGCAGATCACTCGTAACACAGTGGCATCAGCCACACACTAAGTTCAGAGGTGCAGTAACACGACAAAAAATGATTGCAAGATGCACTAACAAATAGGCTGATGACACGGTAAGCATATACATCCAACTCTATGGTGAGTAGGTCAGGAATTTGTCGCAACTACATTTAAAACATTTGCACATTTAAATTTGGTAGGTATTAATGATGTTTCACCAGCAGTGCTTTTGATCACAGACACAGATGTGCACCACGCCAAGTCACGCAAAATCTAGAGGACGTGATATGTACTATCCTGGAAGTGAATCAGGAACATCATTGCATGCAAGTGTCCTGATCCCAGACTGATGCATGAGGTGCATCTGGTGAATCTCGAGCAACGCTCACCAAAGCAAACAGAGTTTTCACGGTGCTAGTGTTTCATTTTTCGGTGCATTTCCTGTCTGTACCATTTCATTTCCCTACCACGAAGTTCTTGCAAATGTGATTTTTTTTTTCCCCAATTCCTCGTAGACTTCATTATTGAGAAGTTCAACTGTATTGAAGTTTAGAAGACACTGTGTCCTATTAGCTGGTGTACTTCCTTACATGGAGGTTTAAATGCACCCTCTAGCCTCTCCCCACACCTCACATAACTCATTCAGCACTCTGCACTGAAGAGCCATAGCTGTCTGCTGTACTTAAATTCTCAATGACTCAGGCATGGAAAAGAGCCAGGGAATAAAGCTTTGATTTGATAGATTGACTGACTGAAGTGCTACCAACCTTCTGGAAGACGTCCTTGTCATCAATGTACTTGAACACGGTGATGGACTGAGTGAGCTTGTCCTCCACTTCGGACTCTGAGATGCCCTTGGCACTCTTCTTCAGCAGGGCGTCGCAGTACTTCGCCAGCTGTTGTGAACGGAGGAACAAAAACAAGGGACGACACCATGGCCCACTTCATTTCTTAAGCCTGTGGCTGGTCATGTATTCTATGACGTAATCAATGGGATGTGTGCCATTGCTTTCAGTGAATAAAATATTGGGAGTTACTACTGTGTGTGTATGTGTGTGTCTGTTTTCTGTTCTTCCCATGTGTCCATGCACTAGACTATTTGTCTTGATATACAAACAAGCCAATATCACAAGCCTATTCAAAATCCATTGACTGGCTTTCACACATGACAAATTTCAAGTTTGGCAGGACATGCTGGGTGTTTAAAAATTGCCAATGTGTATGGCAATATGAATTCATGGAACGAACGTAAAGAATCACCTGCCATTGCACTAAAAAGCAGCTAGAAACTTAAAACTAGCAAGTAATGTAGAATCTCATTAAACAGAACCTGATAATGAAGATACTCTCCAACCTCATTGTAATGTAATCGCCTCTGACATGACGATAGCTTCGTTAAAGACAATTCTCTTTACTCTTTATAAAAGTACATTTTTAGCACTATTAGTGGCAAGACATGTTTCATTTTGTGGGTTATATTTGACATCTCTCACTGCAAAAACTCTTGACGTGTTATCGCTAGGCGCACTGCGTTCATGCCACATCTGATTGCAATGAAACCTCCTTGAATGTTTTCGAGTTGTTCGTTGCATGTCATGGAATTAATCCTAGGACTAACGCCAACAACAGCGATAACAGTGTAACGTATGATTGCACATGTACAAAAGCCGAAGCGTTTCCCTGATGATCAGACTATCAATGGCTGACGACTGTCCTTGCTGCTATCATTACACTGCGATTGCTACTTACTGTACTGCAACGAATGAAGGAAGGGAATTTTTCGAAGGCTGATTTCTTTGTTTGACACAACCTCAATGAAAACCAGCAGATAACGAAGTCAAGGAAGGTGTAGGGGACGTTAATTGTTGTTTTTAAGTGTAGTGCAATAATTGTGACATATAGATGTGAAGAAAGTAAAGTGGACAAAAAGACAACCTGCCACCAGCAAAGATCGGACCTGTGACTGTACTGCAAGTGTTATTTAGGCATGTGTGAATATTCAAGCACTCCGAATATTCGAATGAATATTACAGAATATGAAATTTCAAAGTATTCGAAATGATCGAATAGGCATATATTAGACTGCATGTAACCCCCCCCTGTAAAGGAGGTTTCACTGCAGCGTAGGAGTGCTATGCCAAGAAAACACCTGTCCAGAAAAATTCCACACTGCCGTTAACGCCCCACTTGAAGGTTAAACGAACATATTACCCCCACACCGATTAATTATATTTGAAGTTTAAAAGCTTGTTATACCAGGCTAATATGCGCTAAGTATAGTAAATTTTAAAACGTAATGTATTTTATCGTTTATCACTAGCATCCTACTGAAATTCAAGTTTTATTACTATTCAAAGTTTCTTCCACTTCACTATAAACCAAAGAAGTGACATTCGCACATGCCTTGTTCCAATCTTTAAAAATATTGTGCAGTTTAGTTGGGTCATGACAAATATGCTAATTTTCCTTTATAGTATGCGATATATACTATAAGAATTATTCTATTCGAAATTATTCAACCAAATGACTATTCGCTTCGAACCAAAAATTCGCTATTGACACACCCCTAGTGTTAATGCATTGCGACTGCTACTTGCTGTACTTCCCTGGGCCAAAATTCGCTCCAGTAAATAACGTGATCTCTGCCAGTTTGACTGCTTGCTTCTTCATAGTACCAATCATGTGACAATATGCACATTTCTCATATTGAGGTTTAATTACAAAAACAACAATAAGTGACTAACAAAGAAAACTAATTGCCAGACAACATAACACATAAGGCACTGTAGCTTACTATTAGCGTGTGTGGGTACAGAAAACATAACAGAATACAGAAACATAACATAGTACAGAAAACATAAATCATAACAAAAAAAAAAAAACCTCCAAGTCATAATACACGAACCCTTTGCAACAGTGACAGCTTACACTCTAAGAAAAAGTCGAGTATTTGGGGAGTATTTCTGCTACACAACAATAATCGTCATCCGGCTTGGTCGCGTTTCCTTTCTTGAAAACCCGGCTCTCGTCACTTTCCTATCAAGAAGCTATGTCACGCTGATAACGCGTGCGCCGTTCGTGACCGGGAAGTGCCGCGGTGATAACGCGAGGAAAGTACGCGCGGTGGATGACGATTATTGTTGTGTAGCAGAAATACTCCCCAAACACTCGACTTTTTCTCAGAGTGTAGAATCAGCTGAGCATAGCTTCAGAGGCAAACAGACGTGCAAAATTCAGCAGCAACAAATGCATGCGAGATGCGTACTTCCTACTCCGGTGTAATTCTAAGCTCACCAGTGCATTCTGCAACACACGGACCTTGCAGTCATCGTAAGCGATAACATTACATATTGTCACCACGTGGCAATGTCGGGCTGCACTGCGTGTCAATCAAGCACGGCAGCTTTTCCACTGTTTGAACCCTGGCCAAGGAAATTCCCAGCATCTTTCAAAATGAAAAGGAAATGAAGGTGTCACTAACCAACTCTGGAGACCGACAGGGCTGCTTTGTTGTTCCACGGTTGTTGATGATGGTGGCGCATGCCTGTGATTGAAAAAAAATTATAGATATAATATTCATTTACAAAATATCAGAAAGGTTGGGCTGAGTTTGAGCATCCTAACCTGCTGCTTTTAACTGAGAAAGATGAAAAGGAGAGTGAAACAGTAATGGAGAAGAACGATGATGAAATGAACAGTGATGCGCATAAGTTGCTGGTCAAGAGACCAGCATTATCTTAAAGCCCAAAGTCCATACCAATATCGTATCAAGTTGTGTTACGCTGTTTCCATCATCCGTCATCTCCTAATCATAATTATGTCAAGCATCATGTGTTATAGACGTTATAGATCAGCACATCAGAAGTAATGCCAAAGACTCATAACTCCCCGAGAATAATTCACTACCGATGCTAGCAAAGAAGAAAAGATCGAACATCTGACACTCCCCTGATGTACAAAACTTGGTGCACTAGCATTCTGTGGTGCATAAGAGACATAACACACTGACGCGATGAACAAGACAATGGCTGTTTTGCACACCATACAGCTCACCTTGTCAAGTGCCCCCACAAACTGCTGGTCCCCTTGAAATACTTCTTTGACCATGTCCTACAAGAACATAAAAGAACTTTAGTGCCACAATGGATATAGGACTTGACTCTTAACTGCTGAAATATGAAGTGCAGTGTGACGAAAGGGGCACGCATAGCATTGCACATTCTATCAATGTTGTGGCAGAGCCCCATGGAGCTTTTATTTTTTCTTTAGGCAGTGCAAATATTTGAGTGCTTTGAATATTCGAATGAGTATCGCAGTATATGAATTCGCTTAGACACGAATTTAAGATTTCCAAAATGTCATATTCGAAATGAATGAACAGACACATTTTACCACATGTAGCCTGCCTGAAAAGGTGGTTTCACAGCAGCTTAGGCCTGCTATACTGTGAAACTCCTTATTCAGGGGATATCCGCAAAGCCCCAAAACCACAGTTTATGGCTAAGCGTGCATCTTACCTGCACCCCGATTAATTTTGATTTAAATGTAAAAGTGTGTTAATATGGGCTAAGCATGGCACACTTTAGAGCGTAACATATTTAAACACCTGTAATTTGCACCCTGCTACTATTCGAATTCACTTCGAAACTTTTACCATTTGCTTCAGCATTGCTTCGAATAAAAAAAAAATGATATTCACACAAGCCTACATTTTTCTTTTTACAGCCCCAAAACATTTCGTGAAAGAAAATTTTTCCGCTTTGTGCTGGTGATTAAGATAACGAAGAAGCAAATGACAGCATTTGCAAGCAAGTTGTGAAGGCAGAGGAGCAAGCGAGCATGACAGCTCCTATTGGCTGTGTGAGCAAGTGCTTTAACTAGGCCTGCGCGGTGCCAGCGGCTCGTTTGGCTGCCGTGCTGCCATAGCTGCCAGGCTGAACCAGTTTTTTTTTTTTTTTTCAAGTGTGCTAACAGTTTGCCGCACTGCCATGAGAAAAAGGCCAACTTCTGGGGCACTTTGGCAATACAGTGAACTCCCGTTAAGACGAACTCGGTTAAGACGAATTCTCGCTTATGCCGAACAACAGAGAACCGTTTGTTTGGTTCCCATAGACTCGATGCAAAAAAACCGCCCAACTGTACTCTTCTGTTAAGACGAACTTTTGTGGTGATCGACAACGCTGGCGATTCTGCGAAACGAACACTGCAGTCTTGGTGGCACATTCAGGCGACCAAGAAAAAGCAAAAAAGAAAAAAAAAAGCGCTTCCCGGAGCAAAGACGCGAGGCAAATCACGACATGGAGGGCGCAAGATAAACGAAAAAGAACCTTCAGCGGATAAAGCTGGTATCCTCCTCACCCCCAGACTGTGGGTGGGGGAGGTGCGCACTTTGACAGCAAAGAAAGCAACAAAAAGAGTAGGGGGATTTACAAGTGGGACCCCCAAGCCGTTGTGTCTTTTTGCATTCCCCCTCCAGTCTTTGGTCTTCGGTTTCCCAGCTGCAGTACAAAGGGGAACAGAACACAAGAGCTTGGGGCCCCTCCACTGTGGTCAGAGGGACAAACGCAAGGGGAGTGAAGGAAAAAAAAATAAAGAAAAAGGAAACAAAAATTTTCTGTGCACTGAATATAGCTGCGTGGTGTCTTTATCGTGTGCACGAGGCTTGTGACCGTGAGTAGCGCAATGGGATATCTTCAGCTGCACATCGATCAAGAAAAGTTACTACGGGCCGAAAACGAGAAAATATCCGGACCTCAAAGAAAACCATGCAGACTTTCTTAAGCAACTCAGCGTATCATGACTTTGTCAAGGCAACATCACGTGACCGAGGCGTATCCAGAAGTGATCTTAGAGCTAGCAAAAGAGGCTCACAGAACAAAAGGAACTGCCAGGTCAATAAATATACATTATTTGAAGGAAAATTGCGCTTCTCTCCCTCTCTCTCTTTTTTTGTAATCGTCAACATAGGAGCGTGCTACAGTTTTATCATTAAAATGTGATAGCAGTATCTTAATGAAATTTTTTATTTCTGAACCCGCGAAATTAGGTGCTCGTATGATTCGTGTAAATACTCTGCTTGAAGGCATAGTTTTTATCTAGATGAGCCAAATAAATGCTTTTTCTTGTCTTTTTTCCCTCATTGTAAGTCTACTCCAGTCAGTGTTTTCGAAGTAACATATTTGGATGCACTTGGCATGTTAGCATGTCTCTTTTTGGGGGCACTTCTGATAAGCGGAACACCTGAAAAGACGATCAGATGACCGCGGTCCCTTCGAGTTCGTCCTTAACGGGAGTCTACTGTACTTAAACTTCAAGACATTGAAAATTGCTACTACAGTGGACTCCTCTTAAACGGAACTCGAAGGGGCAAGAAAATTTGTTCCATTTATGAGAAGTTACATTTAAGCAATGCCAACAAAATTAATGAAATATGACTTTATCTCAAAAGCTCCAACTGTACACAATATGGCTGACTAAACAAAAACATTTTGAAGTATACGATACTACTGTTCACTAGAAAGAAAAATGTTGCTAATATTACTGACCAGAAAACGCAATGATGCTTATTGCTGACTAGTAAAAAAAGGAGCTGACGACAGTTTGCTTGGCCTTGTTCGAGCACTTTTTCACAAAGTAGGAGTGCATTGCTGAAAGGCTTGGCGAGAACTCTGTGCCACCACCGTAATCAAAGTAGTGCTGCAACAGGAGGACGGCATCTCTTGCTGCACTGTCCGGCACTGAAATGGGCCCGGGATCACACACCATGTCATCACCACTTGAGCACGGGTCCTCATCTTGAACTTCAGCTATCAGTTCCTCAAGGCTGTCTGTGCGGCATGTGGCGACGTTTGCATCCAGTGTTTCGTAGTCCTCTCGCGTGAAAGAAGTAGGCTGTGTCACCTGACTAAAAATAATGTCAGCCTCCTCAGCCTCAGCAATGTTGTATTCCTCGTCCGGAAGGTCTTCTTGCCTTGAGAATCCTGCATGGTGGAAGCATCTTTGCACAGTTGACACTTTCACACATACCCAGGCATAGGTTAGAATGTGAAGAGCTGAGAGCAAGTCCAGGTTGTAGTTATTTTTGTTGTCTGCACATTGAAGTATTCACCGAAAGACTTGGCGGCGGTAGAGAACCTTAAAGTTTTGAATTACGCCCTGGTCCATCGGTTGAAAGATTGCGGTCGCATTTGCTGGCAGGAAATCTAAGCTGATCGATTTGAGTCGACCCACTTGAGAGCAGGGCAATGATCCACAATAAAAACAACCTTCCTGTTCTGCTAGGTAAATCTTCTATCCTCTTCGCACAGCCATGTCTCGGAGATAGCTTGTGTCATCCAAGCTTTCCCGCTCACGTGGTATGTGACAGGCAGCATACGCATGCCTTTGAAGCAGCATGGGTGCTGTGATTTTCCCACAACCACCATCTTCAACTTTTCACTACCGTCCATGTTGGCACCTACTACAGTCAAATCTCGTTGTAGCAAACCTCAGATTAAAGTGACTTTTCAGATTAACGACTATTTCAAAAATCCCCCTCCAAACGTCCATTGGTTTAATGTAAAAATATTTCACTACTACGAATGTCAGAATACCGAATTTTTCCGAACAACGTATCGAATTTTATCGCCCTTGTATCTCCACAACACTTCAAAATAACGAATAGTGAATTTAAAAAGTTACTTGCGTCAGTGGAAACAATGCCCAGCTCTGTACATGCCACTACCTTCATCATCAAAACGCCCGCGTATTCTTCTATGCGCCTGCCCTATTCAAATGTGTGACAGCCCTATCGGCATCACTATTGCCAGTATTTGTTTACCGCATCAAGCTTCAACTCACTGCCTTTGTTTCATCAGGCAGCTCTGGCTGCATGCTTGTTACACGGCTGATTTCTTGCCTTTAGCTTGGTGGTTGTATGCTCACAATGAGCTTTGGAAGCAGCACAAAAGGAACGTGGTGACAGTGAAAAATGCAACGCGAGTGACCTATGGGATGAGGTCGCTGAAGATTACCCGTGCATGCTTCACTAACATTTGAACACTACGCACAGTGCGACGACGAAGTATGCACATCGGCTGAACTGACGACCGATAAGATCCAAACCATTTGTCATGATAAGGAAACAGCGACGAGGACAACGAGAGTGAAGACGACCTTGAAAGAGCACATGCGAACCAACGCGAAGAATCGGTATCTAACGATGACGCTTCATAGCGCATAAGAAGGATACGCACTCTGAAGAGTTCGTGTTGCAGCAGTTTCAGCTGCAATATCAGGCAAACGCTCTTCCTCAAATAAACGTGCACGTGTACCGTAATATTTCGTGCTTGTTTTTTGGCGTTTATTAGAGAATAACGCGATCGCAGATCTGTACCCGGCACAGGAAGGCGACTCACTTGGTTGCATTTACAAATTTTACGTGAAGTTTTTATTTTTTCACAACTTTTCAAAATAACGAATTATTTTCAGCGGTCCCTTGACATTTCTATCGAGATCTGCAGCACTGTAAGACGATCTTGCTTCGCTTTCGCCCCGCACAGGTTTCCCCTTGTAAGCGAGAGTCTTAGTAGGGAGTACCTTGTAAAACAACCTAATTTCATCAATGTTAAACACGTCCCATTGTTCGTAGGCTTCCAAAATTTCTTGCAAGGTTGCCAGTGGCTACAGACATCTCTGTTTACAGCCGCACTTTCTCCGGAAACTGTCTTAAAGACAAGACGATGCCGCTTTTAAAAACGGCTCAGCAAGCCATCGCTCACCCGGAAGTCCTCGATCCGCATCCGAGAAACAATCTCTTTGACCTTCTCTTCCAAAATGGGCCGCTGATCGGGAAGTTCGCACTGTGCACACGCTTGAACCAGAGGAAAAGCACATCTTCAATTTCTTTGTACGTCGCCGTTCTCATCCGCATTCTGCCCGTGGGAAAGTTCCCAAGCTTGACAGCTTCATCAATCTTCCCTTTGCTTTTGAGTATCCTTGACAGCGTGGACTTAGGAATATAGAAATTCTGCGCAATTTCTGTCTTCGATAGGTTGTTGCGGTCAATTTCTTGGATGATCCTTACTTTCGCTGCGAGCGAAAGTGCATTGTGCTGCCGCTTTTTTTTTTTGTTTCCATCTCAAATATACGATGAGACGTATATAGATGAGAGCTGGGACAAAGGGTATGGCACGCGGTGCGGTGTGTAAATGTGTACTGCAGTGGCTGCGATGGCATGGCAAGTAGAGAACATTCCGGAAAAGCGAGCTGTATGTGTTGCAGCTGGACTCAACTCCCCTCAACCCCTTTAGGGGAGACGCTCCTCGAAACAAATTTTTTTTTTTATTTTTTGTAATAGAGACTTGAAAATTCTGTTATATGTATAGTTTTTCATGCAGATTTCAAATACGTCATTACTTTCCATGTAGCTGCTACAGTTGTTGAGTTATGTCATACACAATGGCAAAATGTTACACTTTTTGCGGGAACTCTTTTATGTACTAAACTTTCAGTAAAATCATTGTGTTGAATCTTATTCGACTCTTTGTAGACTGTAGAGTGCCAATATCTATCCAGATATTCCACAGAGATAATGGAACTAATAAAAAAAAATTGTACTCTGTAACTGATTATTTTCAGTCTCCTCTGAAACAGTAACCGAATATTTTCACAAGTAATGCTGACAGATAATGCAATTTCAAGTAGATATTTGCATTCTACATGTCTTGAAGAATACGTGTGCCAAGTTTTGTTACTATACAATAAATATAAGTTTATAAAGGGCTGCCCGCAAAACGTGAAATTGTCGAAAAAAATGAAAATGAGAAAAACGAGTTTGAAAGTTCGAAACGTTGGCATTTATCAAAAAAAGCACTATTTACATCAAATTGGGCCACAATCCGCCTCCACGTGTGCGTGGACGAAAGTGTAGACTTGGGGCAATCGAAATTTTCACAACACAGTTCGAGGAATGCCGAAAGTCCTTTGCACTTTCCAGCCGCCTCTTGGACGCCGAGCTTCCGTTCGCGGCAAGTTGGGCATGCCGAACCTGCCACAAGTGCCGTGAGCGCGCCGATTTCGCAAAGCATTGTGTTGACAGTAGGAGCACCTACCGGTCTAGGCTCACTCTCAAAGAATCCAATCTTCTTTTGGGATGCAGTGATAAATTCCACAGCAGCGTCAATTTCACAACCACTGTCGCGGGGTTCGGTGTCGGCGTTAGGCCTATCCGATATCGGAGCGTCGGGGGCATCGTCCATCGCTGTTGCTTTGGGAAGCGTCCGACGCCGTTTCCCTCGATACAGTGCAGACCACTTATAACATAACCGCATATAGTGCAGGACCGGTTATAATGCGGTCTTTTTCGACTCTCGTTTACCCTCCCATAGAACCGCATGTATACGCATACCGCTTATTCTGCAGTCCCCCAAGATGAGATACCGTTTATAATGCGGTTGCGGGAAAATATTTCTGACAAACGCGGTAGCGAGTGCGGTTCTCAAAGGAGGTACGCCGCTGGGGAGGGAGCGACGAGGTCGTTACAAAGGGCGAGGGTACGCACAGTGAATGAACGAGGGGCGGAGGGAGGGAAAAGACCGCGGCAGCGCTGTGCGGGCTTGCCGAGTGGGGAAGGATGGTGGTTGCCTAGGCGACGGAGTAGCCTTTGCACCGGCGGCGGCAACGCTCCGCGGCCGCTTGCCGGCAGCGCGTTCCGCGTGGAACGTACGATCGCGTCCTCATCAAGTGCGCTTTAAAGTAAGTTTCCTGCCGGGAAAAGCGTCGTCGTTATCACACTTGCTACAGATACAGTAAAAGCTCGTTAATTCGACTCTCGTTAATTCGGAAAATCGGTTAATTCGGACACGTCATCTGGTCCCTGTAAATATACGCATCACTCTATGAGACTGGGCGCTCGTTATTTCGGACAGATTTGACCGCAAATCGGATAATTCGGCGACTTTCGGGCCACTGGCGAGGCTCAAAAACGAAAAAAGAACAATTCGGAACAAAAGCGAAGCTCAAACGCAGCATCGCCATGGACATCAATTATTGACTTGGCTTGGATTGAGACTGGTTGAACGCCTTTTTTTCGCGTGTGGGTTTTGTTGCTTTGCTCCCGTTGGCGTGCTGCATCGTTGATCGCCGATTTATCGAGGAACGTTTCAGTACGGCTCCTTTAGCTTGATCGTTGCTGGTGCTTTTGTGCTGACTTCTCGTGCGACCGCACTCCGCCGATGGCAACGCCGGCGAAGCGGCCCAAGTACGAGGCCTAGGACTTCACCACCAAAGTAGAACTTTTGCGTACTCTGAATAACGGGCTCTCCCGACAAGAAGTGATGAAGAGTGATGAAAGAGGATCCTTCAATCGGCGGCAAGAAGCAAGGAACGAGTAACCGTACTTTTATCCCCCAACGTGACGGGAACAGAGCGCTTGCCGCTTCTCGTTATCGGAACGGTTCAAAAGCCACGCTGCTTTAAGAACATCAACAATCTTCCCGTGGATTACCGTGCCAACCGAAAAGCGTGGATGACGGGTGAAACTTTTGCGGTACTGCAGACATCATGCGAGCTGCTGAGCACCTTGAAGGGCTCAGAAAAATTGTGTCCGCGCGAATTTCTCCTCGAAAACAGACAAGCATCTGCGATTACCTTATAAAGTAAAAGTACGTTGAAAAAACTCTTGCATTTATTGTGTTTATTTCAGCCATTCGATAATTCGGACATTCGGTTAATTCGGACATTTTTTTCGTTCCCTAGAAATCCGAATTAATGAGCTTTTACTGTATCGCGTTTGCTACCGCGTCCGCAAAGTGAAAAGTTTTGCGGCTTCATGACGCGAGCTTTCGCCTTTTCTGCCAGTGCGCGAACTTAAACGAGCTTGGCGGGCTTTTGTCGCCGTTGATCTCCCGGCCGCGAACACAAACTTCGTATCACGCGCGCTGTTCTTGGGTTAGTGCTTGAGTGCGATCTTTTCGACGTCCGATCTGCATGTTGTCTTGGACAAACTTCCCGCGACAACGTGCTGAACCGCACGCTAGGCCTAATCAACGTTGGTTGCTTTTCGGTAGCGGTCGCGGGCGATAAAAGTTTCCGTTTGGTGCGGAATCAACGAAACTTTTTGCAATGGCTGCACTTGAAGGGAAGAGAATCATATCGTTAACGAAAACGAGGGCGTGGTTGGCACATGCAACTCTCGAATGGTGGTTCCCGATCCGATTGCAATGTCTTGGACATCGCATGCACGCCCGTGAAGTCGAACGATCACTACCGCTCAGCACGTGAAATTTCGGTCGCGATTCGACATGGTTTCTGTGTAATGCGCATACCTCGAGGAGTCGAGGTGGCCCGAAACGTAGTCCGCGAATTTCCGCGATGGCACTTTGTTTTGTTTGCTTTTTTCCCCCGTGTTCATTTCGTTAACAATGCGGGTCTTTCGCAGTTAATTTTTGAACATTCGGTTGTAAGCGCCCCAAATCGCATATGTCGATTATCGGACACGCGAGGCTACATGCTCAACACATTTTGCGCAAGTGCAGCCTTTGAAGAAGGTTGTTTTGGTTATAGTGCGGTACCGCTTATAGTGCGGATATTCGCGACTCCGGCGACTTACGTTATAAGCGGTCTATGCTGTACTTGTGGCGAGTCCTGAACTTTCGAACATCAGAACTGCGCTTTTTAGGGCTTGCCATGGCACGAAAATACAGAAGAAACGCGAAACAACTCGGTCACGGCGTTTGAGGCTTCGTTCTTTTGCCGGGGAGATGGGAGGGACGAGAGGGTGGAGCGCGCCACCGTCCAATGGCGGCCTCGCGCTGCGTGCCGCGATATTCAAAACGCTCGACGTACGCGTTGTTTTTCTAGTTTTTTCTTTATTCTGCGTGAAGATACGAGACTAACCCCTGGTGTATTGTGGAGAAGACAGCTTTACGCTGCATGCGGGCAGGATTGCAAATGGCGGGCACCGCGTCATTTTCGCAACAGAAGGACGCAAACTACACCATTTTTCGCGACTTTTGCGCATTTCTCGCGTCACCGCTTCTCACTTGGAAGCCTTTTTAGATAATTTCTCGTGCGAATTTGAGCTTGATATTTTCAGAAATAAAAGATTATAGTCCAAGGATGCCAATACAGCCGAAAAAAAAAAACCAAAATTTTTTCGGAAAACCGCGACTTTTCGACCCGCGTCTCCCCTTAAGTGCTTTGGACGAGCAGAGCTCGTCCTGCCCAAACTGTCCCCAGAGTGCTTTGGACGAGCACAGCTCGTCCTAGCGGAATAGGTACTCCCCTCTAGCGTTCAGGACGAGAAGCGCTCGCCTACAGCTTAGATTGCGTGTAATCCAGCAGATGGCAGCATTTACTTGACAATTCATTTTTCTTTTGCGGAAAGAGCGCGGCTTTTGTATGAAAAGATGGCTTGCCGTGGCGGCGACCCATGCATAGCTGGCTTGTCAATACGAAAAAGAGGCTTTTCATTTTCGTCACCTCCTTCGAGTGATGATTATTCGGATACAGAGGTTTATCTTGTGTCCGGAAGTGAAGACAGCGATGGCGGTGAATTGAGCAGCTCTTCCCGTGATGATGAAGACAGCTTGGAAGCGAACATCGCGAGTGCTCGCCAGTGGATCCTGCTTGATGCGGCAACAAGCCGCTTTGTGTTATTCCGTGTTTTGAAATTTTCCGCACAGTCCCGAAGCTTCCCATGTGAAATAGCCAAGGGTACTTAGCTTACACAAGTGAAGAAAGATGTGGCGTCTGCAACTGTTTTCTTTATAAGGTTTTTATTAGACCTGTGCGAATAGCAAAATTTTGGGTGCGAAGCGAATTCGAATATTGAAGTGTGAGTGCGAATCGAATCGAATATTTTTCGAATATTTCTCGAATATTTCTAGAATATTTCTCTAATACTTCGAAGCGAAATTGCAGAAAAAAAAAGTTAGAGAGGATTCCTAAGCATATTCTTATGACATAGCAACATGAAAGTGTTTCTTTTCGCTAGACTGATGAAGCACTGGCGGGGTGGTGTTTCATAGTTGTCTTATCAAGAATGAGGCAATGTAGAGGCCGAATTCTATTTATGTACATGATTTGGTGCAACCAAAGTGTTGCCCACAACACTTTACACGTGATAGGCAAAGATGCCATTTCCCCAGCCTCTCCTCCTCTTTCAACTTCTGTGGAAGCCCAACTCATATGGTGGACAAGGGTGTGCTCCCTTCAAGTCCGGAGTTTCAAATCCGCCTCATAGACGTCAATATATAAGAACATCTGAAGTTTTGGATGCTAAAATGCTTCGGCTTCCAATTTTTCGGACTTCCTGCCCAAATTTCAGGTCCAAAACAGAATTATTGAGCCCCCACCTCTGCCACATCTTTCATCTCCATGTTGGACCCAGCGTTTTCTTGAGTTAGTAAATTTGCGACCGTAGCAGAGCTTGAAAGGCAGCTTTGCCGCAATACCGGAATGTGATGAGGTGAAGCATATTGAAAATCTAGGCACCACTTCTACTTGGACGTTGACTGTCTCTTGGCAAAGTTCGACCGTAACGGAGCATGAAAGGCAGCTTTGCCGCAGTACGAGACTGTAATGAGGTGAAGCATATTGAAAATCTCAAGGGGTCACTTTCAATCGGACGTTGACTGTGTCTTGGCAAAGTTCGACCGTAACGCTTGAAAGTCAGCTTTGCCGCAATACCGGGATGTGATGAGGTGAAGCATATTAAAAATCTAGGGACCACTTCCAATCGGACTGTGTGTCTTGGCAAAGTTCGACCGTAACGGAGCTTGAAAGGCAGCTTTGCCGCAACACCGAGGTGTGATGAGGTGAAGCATATTAAAAATCTGAAGGGGTCACTTTCAATGGGATGTTGACTGTATTTGTTTTTGGGAAGTTTGAATAGTTCGAATAGTAAAATTCCAGTGCGAATCGAATCGAATAGCAAACACTATTCGAAAAATATTCGAAATTTCGAATATTCGCAAACCCCTAGTTTTTATTTTTATTAGCAGCAGGCAGCTGGTTTCCTATGTATTGTCCAGAAATAAACTTACTCCAACCTACTCCAACCGCTTGTCCCGGTGTCCCCCGTATCCGCGACCCTCCTGTCTTCACCGGCGCGGATGGCACCGACGTGGAGGACTGGCTCACGATATACGAACGGGTGAGCGTCCCCAATAAATGGGACGAAGCCGGCAAGCTGAGCAACTTGGTTTTCTACCTCGCGGGTGTGGCAGGCATGTGGTACAACAACCATGCATCCGATTTCCCGACGTGGTCCGCTTTCAAGACCGCCATCGTCGACGTGTTTGGCCGCCCTGCCGTTCGTAAGCTGCAGGCCGAACAGCGTTTGCGAGAACGAGCTCAGCAGGCCGGCGAAACCTTTACTAGCTACATTGAAGACGTCCTCGATTTGTGTAAGAAAGCCGAGGCCACCATGTCCGAATCTGACAAGATGAGGCACATTATGAAAGGCATCGACGACGATGCCTTCACGATGCTGCTCGCCAAAAACCCCAGCACAGTGGCCGAGGTCATCACGCTCTGCCAGAGCTACGAGGAGCTGCGCCGGCAGCGGTCGATGACCCGTCGCTCCCCATCCCGCGACGCCGAGCTCGCTGGCTTGTCGACCATATCCGACCACTCCGCCTTGCTCGCAGAGGTGAAGTCATTCGTGCGCGAGGAAATCGCGCGCCAGTTCTCACTGCTGGACTTTGCTCAACCTCAGTACGTTCACCAGCCGTCAACCACCCTTCCCCCTCCCCTCCGTCGAGCGATTGAGCAGGAAATCGCGGAGGTCATGCCTGAGTACCACCAGCACCGTCCGGCTCCTGCACCACTGAGTTACGCCCAAGTCGTCGCAAGGACGTCCCCAGTAATACCGACGGCAGCCCCACACAGTTACGCCGAAGCCGCCGCTAGCCATCAGTCCTTCGAAGCGGCTGTGCCGGCCACCTACGCCGACGTAATGCAGAGGCCACGACCGCAGCCCACGATGCAGTCATATCAGTCGCTGCCCCGTCAATCACGTCCTGCGCCATGGGCGGGCCTTGCTCCAGCAAACCGATGGCGCACACCTGACAACCGCCCCATATGCTTCGCATGCGGTTACGCCGGCCACGTGGCGCGTTACTGCAATCGCGTCCAGCCGCCTCAAGTCGTCTCGCCCGCCACCAGCCAGTCAAACCGCACATTTTACGCCCCACCTACGCCTCTGTCACCGACGTCACGCCAAGGTCCATCTACTCGGCGCTCTCCGTCTCCCCGACGTCGCTCACTGTCGCCGATGCGCCCACGTCCGGTCGCACGCGACCAGGAAAACTAGCCGTCGCAGTCCACGAGGCAAGGGCTGCGACGCTATCGAACTGCGAAAGCCCTCAGCGAAGCCCATCGAACGTGATAGACGTTTTTGTGGACGGGGTTCGCGCATCTGCCCTTATCGACACTGGAGCCGCCGTATCCGTTATGGACGCTAAACTAAGCCGCCTGCTACGAAAAGTGACGACGCCACTTTCCGGTCTTTCCCTCCGTACAGCCAGCGCCCAATGTATTCAACCGACGGCGGTATGCACAGCCCGTGTCATCATTCAGGACGCTCTGTACGCCGTCGAATTCATCATAATTCCCGCTTGCTCTCACGACGTCATCCTCGGATGGGATTTTCTCTCCCGCCACGACGCCGTAATTCATTGCGCACCCGCCGAAATAGAGCTCTCGCCACTCTCTAATTTGACGCCGGCAGACAGTCCATCGGCTGCGAGCAAGGTACTCGTCAAAGACGACGTCAAAGTGCCTGCAAACTCGTCAACGGCGGTGTCAGTCTACTGCGCCAGTCTATCCGACACCGTTGCACTCCTGTCGCCATATGACCGTGTTTGCACGAGGAAAGGCTTGCTGGTGCCTTTCGCGACCGTTCAAATCACTCAGGGCAGCACCTCTATTTTTGTAATAAACCCCTCTTCGTACAGTGTTACGTTGGTGCGAGGGGAATGTCTCGGCAGCGTGGAACCCCTCGAAGACGCACAAGTTATAGACGAGCCCGATGACTCGCACGGCCGAAGTTCCAGTATGCTCAGTGCTGTTTCGACGTCTGGGTCATCACCCGCTGACGTATTTGGTTCCTCCATAGCTGACAGTCTTACGCAGGTCCAGCGTTCTCAGCTTCTGGACCTGTTGGAAGAATTTCGCCCGTCTTTCGATGTCGCTCAAACTTCTCTCGGCCGCACGTCGGCCGTTACGCATGGCATCGACACTGGCGACCACCTGCCACTGCGGCAACGTCCATATCGCGTATCTCCCGCAGAACGCCGTGTAATCACCGAGCAAGTCGACGACATGCTTCGACGCGATGTCATTCGACCCTCTAACAGCCCCTGGGCGTCTCCTGTCGTTCTTGTTGCGAAGAAGGATGGTTCTGTGCGGTTCTGTGTGGACTACAGACGACTCAACAAGATCACTCGTAAGGACGTGTATCCACTGCCGCGAATAGACGACGCGATTGACAGCCTGCAAGGCGCCGAATTCTTTTCATCTCTCGATTTGCGCTCAGGGTACTGGCAAGTACCTATGGCTGATGACGCTCGACCGAAGACCGCCTTTGTCACGCCCGACGGCCTGTACGAATTCAACGTCATGCCGTTTGGGCTGTGTAATGCGCCCGCCACCTTTGAGCGCATGATGGATACCGTTCTGCGCAACCTGAAATGGCACACGTGCTTGTGCTACCTCGACGACGTCGTCGTGTTTGCTCCGGACTTCTCCACGCATCTTCAACGCCTCCGGCATGTTTTGACGCGTTTGAGCGACGCCGGTCTACAACTCAATCTAAAGAAGTGCCGATTCGCAGCACGACAGCTGACAATTCTCGGCTACGTCGTGTCGAAGGACGGAATTCTTCCCGATCCAGCCAAGCTTCGGGCCGTGACCGAGTTCCCCAAACCTACGTCCGTCAAAGAACTGCGCAGTTTCGTAGGACTGTGTTCCTACTTTCGGCGCTTCATTCGAAATTTCGCGACTATCATATCGCCACTGACGAAGCTCCTCGGAAGTAACGGGCCCCTCCATTCGTGGTCGTCAGAGTGCGACGACGCTTTCGCAAAGCTCCGTCGTTTGTTGACGTCGCCTCCCATACTACGCCACTACGATCCTACGGCCCCAACGGAGGTACACACGGACGCCAGTGGTGTAGGCCTCGGCGCTGTCCTTGCGCAGCGCAAACCAGGGTTCCCCGAATATGTCGTGGCATACGCAAGCCGTACGCTTACCAGAGCCGAGACCAATTACACAGTCACGGAAAAAGAGTGCCTGGCGATCATCTGGGCCCTTACAAAGTTTCGACCTTATTTGTATGGTCGCCCATTTGATGTCGTCACCGACCATCATGCACTATGCTGGCTGTCGTCATTGAAGGATCCCTCAGGGCGTCTCGCCCGCTGGGCACTTCGCCTGCAAGACTACGACATCCGCGTGCTGTACCGCAACGGACGCCAGCATGCTGACGCCGACGCCCTCTCGCGCTCCCCCTTGCCTGACGACAATGCGCCCTGCTCAGTATCTCACATAGCTGTTGCTTCAATCGACGTTCACACCATCGCTACCGAGCAGCGCAAGGATAAATGGATCACCTCGCTGATCGACTTGCTGGCGGATCCGTCGGCAACACCATCCACTCGCGCGTTGCGTCGTCAAGCCCACCATTTCGCCATTCGTGACGACCTACTCCACCGACGCAATTACAACGCCGACGGCCGCCAGTGGCTACTAGTGATACCCCGCAGTCTGCGTTCTGAAATATGCGAGGCCTTCCACTCTGACCCGCAATGCGCGCACTCAGGGGTAACCAAAACTTACCACCGCATTCGACAACGATACTTCTGGCGAGGGATGTACCGCTACGTGCAGAAGTTTGTTCGCTCCTGCCTCGATTGCCAACGCCGAAAACCTGGAACGCACGTGTCGCCAGCAGGTCTACAACCATTACCTTGCCCTAACCGTCCGTTTGGGCGCGTGGGCATCGATTTGTATGGACCACTTCCTCTGACTTCGGCTGGTAACCGCTGGGCCATCGTCGCTGTTGACCATCTAACACGATACGCCGAAACCGCCGCCCTCCCAGCGGCTACAGCGCGCGATGTGGCCTCCTTCCTGCTCCACCGATTCATGCTGCGTCACGGTCCGCCCCAGGAGCTGCTCAGTGATCGAGGCCGTGTCTTCTTGTCGGAAGTCGTCGAAGCCATTCTCAAAGAGTGCAACGTCGTTCACCACAAAACTACTGCTTACCACCCGCAGACGAATGGCCTCACCGAACGCTTTAACCGCACGCTCGGCGACATGCTCTCAATGTACGTCGCAGCCGACCACACAAATTGGGATGCCATTCTGCCCTTCGTCACGTACGCCTACAATACCGCCTCTCAGAGCACTACTGGTTTCTCGCCATTTTTCTTATTGTACGGCAGGCACCCGTCGCACACCATCGACACCATCCTTCCCTACAGGCCGGATCGATCTGAATGTGCGCCTATTTCGGACACAGCCAGGCTTGCTGAGGAATGTCGCGAGCTTGCGAAGACATTTACAACGCACGAACAAGAGAGGCAGAAGAGCATTCGCGGTGGCACCACCACTTCTGAGTGCACGTTCCTCCCTGGAGCGCTCGTGTGGCTCTCGGTCCCGACCGCTGCAACTAGCCTCTCTTCCAAACTACTGCCCAAATACGAAGGCCCCTACCGTGTCGTCGAACGCACGTCCCCGGTCAACTACATGATTGAACCCATTGAGCCATCTTCGGACATGCGCCGTCGAGGGCGCGACATTGTGAACGTGGAGCGCCTCAAGCCCTACCATGACCCGCTCATAGTGACCAGCTGTTAGGTCGCCGGGCGGCTCCCTTTGCGTACCCGGGGTAATTGTACAGAAGCATTAGAACGCTGTAATGGGCCGCCTCTTGAGCGCCTTCTAGTGGGTCGCCCTCTTCGCTTCTTGTCGGAGAGCACGCCCCTCGTGCGCTTGCTCGTGAGAGTCTGCGAGTCTGCGCTCTGTCGTTACTGTCGTCGCTGCGCATCGTCGCCATCGATCCCGCCGTCAATAAACGCCTTTACACTGTGTTGATTTGACTAACTTTGTGGTACAAATATTTTCTCAACATCGACTACCGTATTTACTTGCATAATGATCGCATTCGCGTAATGATCCCAACCCTAAATTTTGTCGTCAAAATTCGATTTTTTTTTCCCCACGTAATGATCGCACCCCGAACTTGCCGCAGCGATATGTCGTGTGCCAAGTCTAGCTGATGATCATCATGTTTACCATCTGTCGAACGTTACGTAAATACTAACTCTTCAAGACTCACCAAGTGAACTGCACGCACCAAAGAGATTCCTAATTTTTGCCCATCCTAGGCGGAAACGTGCCGTATTAGGATAGCAGTAAAGACAAATGCCGTAGCTTTCACCACATGCCCGCCATGTGTTTCTACGTCTGTGGCAGCTGAACGCGCCCATCTCTGTTTCTGTCCTCTAAAAGCGGACATGGCTATGCTGTTGCCGCAAATTTACCGATTTAAACGAAAGAATTCATTATTTCGACGGAAGAAACTGTTTTGACGCGCGTGACGCACTCACGACCTCCATGACTCATGAGAAAAAACGCCGCAAAAACGCGTTCGCTTAGCTCCGTCAGCCGCCATGTTTGTTTTGATCACGTGGTTTTGATATCCCGCAGTGCTACAGCGGCAGCCGCTTGTTGGTTGACTTGTCATCCCGCAGCAACAAGCTGCCGACGAATTCCCATAATTCCTAAAAAAGCCGCCTCGCCGCCATCGCTGCGTTTTTATAGGGACCGTAGTTTTTATCACCGTTTATCAACATGTTGGCGTGCTTTGTGGTTGCTTGTTTGAGTGCCTGTTCACGATGGGGCGATACGCGAGTTTCACTGCCGTGTTTAAGCTGAAGGTGGTTGATTACGTGCTCGAGCACGGCGACCGTGCTGCCGGCAGGCATTTCGGCGTCGACGAAATCAGAATACAGGCATATCTAACGCGCTCGACGGAACAGAAGATAACCTTCTGTGGGACTGCGATGACACTGCCGGTTCCGACAGGGAATCGAGTGGCGACGACACTGACGCCAGTGACGCTTCAGAGCCTGAATGAAAGTTAGGGGGTCAGTGAATGAAAAAATTAAAGGGCAATATGCAATGCATGTAGTTCCTGCATAATGTGTGCGTTTATTACAAAGGTAAGCCTTACTCTACTTTTATTTTTGGTTATGTTCATGATAGCTATCATAAGAATTCCGATATGCGACTTGTTTGCGTTTCCGGTGCTCGAAATATTATTTCGTGGAAAATTTATCCTGCGTAATGATCGCACCCCGAAGTTGGCGCCAATTTTTTTGAAAAAAAGGTGCGAGCATTATGCGAGTATGTACGGTAGCTACTTTTTAGTAGAATCAGATTCGAAATCAGCAGTAAAAAGAATAAGCACTTTTGGTTGGAAAATTTTCAAAAAAATTAAAGCACTTAGGGGTTAAGGAGTCCGCCGCTGTACGTGTAAGCAACTTAATGACTGTGCCAGCTGGACTAAACAGGCTTAACAGTTCAATCAACTCAAAACAAGAAAAAATCACAGCATATCCACGGAGTGAATGATGATGAGTGGGCGAAGCTGCGGAGGTTCATAGGTAAACCGTGAATCTTCCGTGAATTCTGCCCACTACATCATCACCGACGTGAGATCGGGCACGTTTATACTAAAGGTTCGATGAGTTATGACGACTTGCAGCTCACTTTAATTTTACATGTACGCTGTGAATTTTCATTGTTTAGAAAACCATTGCTTTAGAAAACATCTGGCGTCTTTCGTTAAGCAGCTGGCGTCTTTTCGTTTTGCTTTAGAAACATCTGGCGTTCTTTCGTTTTGCTTTTAGAAAACATGTGGCGTCTTTCGTTGGTTTATTTCATCAATCAACGGCATTTTGAACAAAATTTTTATTGTTTAATCACGCACAGGAGAAATCTCACCAGACACTACCTTGGAGGTAAATAATGGCTGCTAATGGGAATGAGAGACAGAAGAAGTCGGCTTTTAGCTAACACTTACACTTCTACTTCTACTAACGTTTCCTACTGGAACATACCAATGGCTGCTAATGGGGAATGAGAGACAGAAGAATTCGGCTTTTAGTTAACGCGCACACTGCGAATTTTTTATTGTTCAACAACGCACAGGAAAAATCTCCCACCGGCACCACCTTGGAGATCAAGATCTGGTACTAGCGTTACGACTGGTTACGCACTACTACGACTACAAGGGACGAACGGGTGCCGCCTTAAGGGGGGACGTGGCACTTAGGGAGTGAAAATCAACCAAAAAATCTAGTTTTTGCTGGCCATCTCTGCACGTTCCTGACATCATTGTGCACCTAGTTACAAATTTTCATTGCTGCATACCGTCTTCTTCTATCCAGATCTTACTATAAAAAAGCAGAACCGTGCATCCTGCCCTTTAAATTGAGGGCAAACGGCAAACAATTTTCATGCTCTTCCTGTAATGGAGGAGCAATATCTTTTGTTCTGTCTGGGTTATCATTATGATTTCTTTTTCGGTGCTAAGATAAATAGATGCGATGTGTCGTAAGGTAAATTTTGTTATAGTACTTTCTTAAGAAAATGTTCTAAATCAAGGTTTTGTTTCGAGTATTAATTGGGGCGTTTTTTAAATTGGGTGCAACAGCCCACAACTCTGCTTGGAAATATACTAAAACAATAATTTATACTTTACGACACACTACAAACATTCTCAATGTATTCTGTGGATTGTACATGGGTGTGCAGGTTGTGGTTAATTAGCTTATTAGGCCTTAAACAAAGAAGTAGGTGTTTGTGATATTCTGGAAACTACTTATCATAGGAAAAAAAACAGTTGCATATTTGAAATCAGCACACCAACATTCTTAAACTCTGAAATTTCGATCAAAATCGATCAAGAATTAAAAAAAAAGTTTTAAAGTGCCACGTCTCCCCTTAAGGAGCTTGGCCCCTAAAAGAAGAAGTCGCGATAATGCATTTGGAAAGTAGGTAGGCTCACCTGGTAAGTGGCGTGCACTTGCAGCACCGCTTCGACAAAGTGCTGCGGGGAGATGGCGTTGGCCTGGGCCGGGCTCTGGCCTCCACTGTCGATCGAGGTGGTGGACGACGAGGCCGTTACCGGTGCAGCGCCACCTCCTCCGTTGCCTCCCTGCTGCAGCCGGCCGAGGCCTACGCGCTCGACGTGCCGCTGCAGCTGTGACACCAGCACCTCGAGGGCGCGGGGCCCCAAGGGCCGCAGGAGGGTGTACATGCGAGACAGGTCGGTGCGCCGCTCGGCCTCCATCATGGGGCCACACTCCTGCTGCAGGAAGCCCAGGTGGGCACCCACCATCTGCTGCTCGCACTCGCGTGTCACCTATCAACGAACACGAAGGGAGTCAGAAAAATGGGCTGCTACAGTCATTTAAACTTTGGAGCGTCAAATTTAGCATAATTTGCCGTATGATTTGCCATATTCTTCGGTGATCATACTGCACCACATAAACTAGAGAGAGGAAGATAAATGAAAGACAGGGAGGTTAATCAAAGGAACTCTCTGGTTGGTCACCCTGTACACGGGAAGGAGAAAGGGGGTGTAAAAGAATGAAAGAGAAGTGTCTGTGATGACACTACAAGGTCATGATGATAGCACCGTCCAAGTACGACACACCAGCATTGTCTGTGGATGATTTGTCATTCACTCAAGATTCTCGAAGATACTACAGCAATGCCCTGACAGCGGCTCACATTGAAGACCAGGTAGGCCAATGCCCGAAGATTTTGTTTTCTGTGAGAGGGCAGTTGTCTAGCTGGCCTAGTGCCACATACACAAACGCTATCTTCATAATAGGCTTATTCATTCTTTCATGCATGCTGTGCAACTAACTGCAAGTCTTGACTACCACTGCCAATGCCACTGCTGTTTAGGCTCGATTGGCCAGCACATTCGCTGATTAAGAAACATACACCTCACTACTTACGTGTCTAGTGGCGTGGGTGTCAGAATTGATGAGAGAAGAAATCTACTGCTGGCCTGTTGAAGGCATCACAATCGCATTTCAAGTTTCTTTCACGTAACCCCGACCAGAAATTTATCTGATGTTGTAGGCATGTACTCTAATGACAAATATTGCACCTAACAATCTTGGATGCAATTCTGTTGAATAAGACCTGACTATACGTGTAGCTTGTAGCTTAAGCTTCCGAGGCCTATGTGAACCAACATTTGGCCATGATGAAAATAACCCAAAGCAGCGCCTTCTGGCACATGCAACAGACCTTCGGGTAAGAACTGGGATGTAGAAACCGATGTGCACGCAGGTTCTCCTGAGCAAGCACATGGAGCACTCGCTCCATGTATGCTGAGCAGTCGCACTCTTCAAGCAGTCGGTGAGCCTCGCGTTGTAGGTGTTTGCCAGTCTCTGCCAGGAAGGGTGTCTCGAAGAGCTCCTGGTACAGAGCCAGGGGCTGCTTGCGCTTATACTCCTCCACCTGCGACACAGGCAGTTGAATCAAGAAAAGAACCTCCACCACTCAAGCAGCGAACTGTTGCAGATATTGTTGAAATGATACCCTCGACATCCCAGCTGTACGCTTGAAACAGAGTATGGAACAAGTTCATTACGCCAGTAATGACATATGGATGTGGAACACATAGGCATACCTGCCAAGTTTGGAGAAACGGAATCCGGGAGATCTACTCAACGGGGGGGGATGAAGTATGCCGACCGCGGGGGGGGGGGGGGGGGGGGGTACTGCGATAGCAATTATATGGACACTGTCAGCGGGATTTTACGGTCGCCGCTGATCTGTACAGAGTCCAAACCGATAACATCGCTTACGCATCGTCTGTTTCACGTGCAAGTAAATGCGCGCTAGCGCTAGGGACGAACGCGGTTGAAGCAGAGATGAAACGACCCGGCCGTCACCGTCGCGCGAAGGGCACATGCGATAACATCGCTCCGCGTGCGAGGCCTGTCGTCGCTTGCTTACCAGTTATTTCGTCGGGCAAGGGACCATAAGGGGCGCCGCTGAGACGGGGACGGTCGCGAGCTCTGGCGAACACGCTATCTCGACAGACATCGGTAACGGCTACCCTTTTAAGTGCTGGGCTCTCCACTTAAAGCAGTAGTGACACAAAATTTTGAAGGCGAGATAACTTGTGGGATACGCATCATCTACGAAATGTTAACGGCTGATATAACCTATAACACATTTAGGATCAATTTTTAAATTGCGTGTAGCGCATCTGTACGCGAAACGTCCCACCTTGCGTCACCGTGACGCACAGGGCGCGCAATGCACTGGACGCACGGGGCAAAACTGGATTTCCGGGAGATTTTCCTATGACCCGTACAACCGGGAGAAACGTTCAAAATCCGGGAGTCTCCCGGATTACCCGGGAGACTTGGCAGGTATGCATAGGATATCAAAGAAATCTGGGAATAAACGAACCACTGCACAATGAATGATCAAATAAAATGTGACAGGTGCACTGAGTGTCATGACAACCACAGTGTTCAGAAGGCACGCGCAAATTTGACACGCGCAGAGTCCTAGCAAAGCTACATTCTGCCACAACTGCTGCGGTGCAAAGCCATGGTCATATGGATGCGATCATAGATGGGAACCACCAAACTCCGAAAGTATGCACACAGCCAACGCGCACCGAGTCAGAGTGACACTGCTGGCCGCAGCCACTGCAAACAAAACTGCGGTCGGGCAATGCGATCGTTGATGGCAATGATGCAATTGAAGTATGCACGTAACCAAAGCACACAGAGTAAAAATGAAGTTTAATGTTGGCCACTACCACTTCAGGCAAAATTGGGATCGCTATTGATGCTGTCATGTGTGGCAACTACCAAGCTCCGAGAGTAAGTGCACGGCTAATGTGTGCTGTGTCAAAGCAATATTGCTTACTGCAACCACAGCAGACAAAAACATGGTTGATGCTATCATGGATCGCAATGGCACAGTTCTGAAGGCACACACAAGGCCAACAAACATGGAGTCAGAACGAAACTACTGTTTGCCTCAGCTGTTGCGGACAAAACCATGGTCACTATCCTTGAGATTATTCATAGCAACTAGACAGCTCTGAAGACAAAGACACATGGCCAACGCAGCAGTAAATTGAAGGGACACTAAAGTGAAACAGCGAATCTTTTTAGATTGATAAATTGTACTCCAACAACTATAATGTCGTTAATTTCACCATCACAAATTTATTAATAGAGAAGAAAATCAAGGTTAAAGTATCATTTTCAAGTCTCATGCCAAAATCTGCGTGCATGACATCACAAATTTCGTATTTTGGCGATATTGGCTCCATGGAATTTCCTGAAATTTAGTATGTAAGTCTATGGGCCCCTCAGAGAACAACGTACTTCAATTTTACCGACAAGGAACTACGTATGAACTAGTAGACGCCATCAAAATCTATGACGTCGCGTCATTTAGTGTGGGAATTTCAAGTTGGCGTTACCACGCACATTTTCTTTTCGCGCATTTTCTCGCTTACCAGGCATTTTCTAGCAGTAAGAGTGGTGTTATTGTTGTTGTGACATTGTTATAGGGATGGGCGAATATTCGGGCGTTTCAAATATTCAAACGAATATTACAGTATTCAAATTCGCTTCGATACGAATTTAGATTATTCGAAATTTCGAAGTATTCGAAATGAACGAATGTATGTATACATTTGACCGCACATAGCCCCCCTGTAAAGGTGGTTTCACTGCAGCGTCTGGTTGCTGTGCCGTGAAACAACCCATCCAGGAGAAATCTGCACTGTTGCGAATCCACACCTCAAGGTTAAATGTACATTTTATTTTAAAGGGGTACTGACACCTTTTTTCGAAGGCGAGTGTACTCCGCCATACTAATATCCTGTATGCAGAGACAGCTCTGAGCAAGTGTGAAGCTCGGCAAATGCTGATAAGATATTTAATTTTGATATTAAAGTCAATTTTTCCATGGCGCACCTACCGAGATCGACACTAGCTTGACGTCAGGCTACAGTACTAATTCTGGTGACTTCACGCAGCAGTCTGGCTAGTTGTGATGATGTCAGGTACCAAAACTTCCAAGATGGCCGCTTGTGCATCACCAAAACATTCAAAATGGCCGCTTCTACGTCACCAACGGAGCCACGTTGCGGAGCGGCCGGGGAAACGTCATTGTATATTGTGCGAGCACGTGACGAGAAGCTCATACCGTGTTGTGACGTCAGGGTACAGTAGGAAGCGAAACTAGCTTTTAAAAACACACTGTAATTACTTCTTCAGGGTGCACTTGCGCTTTGCACTACCTTTTCTAGGGTCTTGAGGGCTTGGCCTTTCGTTCGCCGCAAAATAACGACAAGTGAAAATTTTCGTGTCTGTACCCCTTTAAGTTTAAAAGCGTGTTGTATGGGCTTATATGCGCTAAGTATCGTAATTTTTAAAATGTGACGTATAACTTGCACCCTATTCAAATCTTGATACTATTCAAGGCTGCTTCATTTCAAACCAAAAAAGGTGATTCATACCTAGTTCGAATCCTTAAAAATATTGTGCAAGGGTCATGACAAAAATGCTCCTTTTTCTTAATAATATGCGGTAATTAATATTTGAACTATTTGATTCGAAATTATTCGACCAAATCACTATTCGCTTTGGATTTGCTTTGAACCTCAAATTACAACTCACCCATCCCTACATTGTTATTTACTAATGCATGAAAAATCGCTTTTCTCTTTAGTGTCCCTTTAAATGCAATGAAGTAAAGAGAGAATGAATGAAGGGCTTTGGTTTTCCTGCCATTCGCTGATGACTATTGCAACACAGGCTCCGGCACATAGTCTTCAGGTTGGTCTCTATATTGCAGCCGTTGAGTCGCAGAATTATCCTTTAGACTTCGTTGTTAAGGAATTCGACTGTAGTGGAAGGGTAAAAAAATGTGTACACACCAGTGTTTCCAGGTGACATGGGTGGGCGAGTACTGTGAGGAAGCTGTAACGTTAGGCAGCAATATGCTTCACGGACTAGTGTAAGGGTTTCAGTTTCCTTTCACAATTTCGACATGATTCTGCCCTTACACGGCACTGAACCTTCTTGGTCTAGTTGTTTCCTTGACTCAGTATGAAATCCGTCGTAACACTCTCTGCCCGCTCACCAGTACAAAGGTTAATGCTATTCTTTCAATAATAGTGTTATTAATTCATTCATCATTTGGCTACTGATCTTCTCTGTCACTGCCACTGCTGCCTATATTTGTTTTTCAAGCATGTCTGTAGACCATATCTTCTACGGTGCCACGCATGTCGTTGGGAATTCCCCGTAACTTTAAAATTTTGACAAGCACTTCAGACAACAATCCATGCCACATATGAAGGATCGACAAACAATCAAATGATGCCCTCCAAATTTGTCCAGAGGGTGTCATCTTGTGACTGCCCTCTGCCATCCACTCAGCACAGAAGCACTTGAATTCTGCTTCAAACACTCAAACATTTTATCTCTTAGTAGTAAATTACCCTTTAACAATACCAAAAAAAAAAACACTACGTTTGCCCTGAGAAGACGTTTGGTAAGACGGAGAATACGTAAAAAGCAAATACAGGTGGAGACGCCGCCTTGAGGTTCCAGCACCAATTCATCGGGACGCAGGATTTTGCTGGGGTAAAACAGCACAAAAAAGGACGAGGACACAGGAACACAGTACACTGGATGTCCTCGTCCTTTTTTGCGCTGTTTTTCTCCAGCTAAGCATGTAGTAACAACTCGTCCAAATCAAAGTCTTACTGCAGGATTTTGACAATGTCTACTGGAGGCTACATAATTCATTGGTAAATATGAATTACATTGTGTTCTCAGAGATCCAGAGACTTAACGTAGCAGGCATAGGTAATTCTGTTGTGCCAATATGGCCAAAAATGCGAAAGAAAGACTGAAATCCCTACTGCGCCCATAGGGCATCGATAGCCTGCTATGGATGGTTTCAATTGCCGCTTTCGAGATATTGCGCGCCGTTCACGAACACACTGCGCCACCCGTCATAGAGAAGAAAAACTATAGTTTTCTTCACATAGTACTTTGTTTTTTTCCCGCGTGGCCTTGATTTTTTAACGTGCTCCAATGTTGCACGATTGTCTAAGTGGAAAGCGAAAATGGCCACCACCAAATGCGGCGCACACACACTTTGAAAGATCGCAGATATCGGCATTCCGGTGCGTTTGCGGCCGATTTTATCAATTTAACAAGCAGCAGTGAGTCTGAAGATGCTGCTTTTTGGCTGGACTTTGACTCTGAGAGCAACAACAACGCAAACCCGCTGGAACAGCAGTCCGCTTCACTTCCTGATTCGGGCCATCTCGATTTACGTTTCAGCACCAGCCCACCAGGATGGAAGCTTATACGAACTGTAAGGAATGCAAGTGCGACTAGGAAACCAAGCAGAAAACAAGAGTTTACAGCAAAAAATACGTTATGCTATACTTTACATAGAGAAACTGCTTTGCTGCATGACACGCTCAACTGTAGCGCTTACAGTAAGAGTTTTGTCGGAGAAGTCCTGTTCAATGAAAAAGTTTGAATTTTTCAGAGATGGTGCCTATTCGACAGCAGTACATTTTCTATATCTCATAATTCATAATTTGTTACACTTTTTTTTTTAGTAGATGCGAATGTGTCTTTACAAACTTTGTTCAATTTTTTTCCCTAAAGCTTGAATCTGGCAACTTATATTGACACATAACATACATCTCATTAATGAAACTTGTATGCGTGAAAAGTTCATTTATTCTGCTTTTCATTTATGTATTACCTAAAATATTTGGTGCAGTAGTTCCTTCAGCAGAAAAGATCTAGTGTAACCTTCAAAAAACACCTACACTGAAACCTCGATATAGTAACGAACACGGATATAACGAAATATTGGTTGTAACAAAGTAAATGAAAAATAGTCTTGCAATACATAAAGTATTATAGATATACATTTATATTGATTTTCTGGATATAACAAAGTTATTTAAGTGCAAGATGTAACTTCATTATAATGAGGCTTGAGTGTACTTTCCCCGCGGTAGGGAAACAGTTAAGGTGATGAATTTTAGTGAAAAATTAGAAGATTTATTTTTACCTTTCTCTCATCTATTAAAGAACCTATAGTGTTACCAAGAACAGCGTTCTCAAACAATAATTTATCAGTCTAAATTCAGTGTCACTTCAAATGGCCTGTAAAGAAGTGGAAGTACACAGTGTAAACAGCGCACAAAATTTTCTGATGTGCATTCGGGGCATGAAACGCAATTGCTTCTTTATGGAAAATATTTTTTTTTCAAGATATTGGGCTGCCAAGTTGAGGGTTCCCTAACACAGTTCCTTAATGTTGGTGCCAAAAGATGTGCTTTTCAGGAAACTATGTGGTGGTAAAAAGGAACAATGGTAACTGTAGTGGGTAATTTTTCTGTGTCCTCAATCATGAATCCTGGTGCATAGAAATCGTACGAAGTAGGAACACATCAACGAGGTTCTACAACAGTCAGTCTTCAAGAGACTGAAATACAGTTGGGCTTGTCCAATTCTGCATGAAGAAGACAACTGGTGGACAATTAAAAAATAAAACAAATGCCAAGGTAGAGAAGAGCAATCAAGGCTACTATAATAAAAAATAAAAGGCTTCTCAATACAGTTATGACAGATGGCGCCACCTTTTCATCGCAGCAAAATCTACATTTTATGAGCGGCATCACCTCAGACAGCATGCGCTTTGGACTTACTGTGGATAAAGACAGGCACTTAAATGTGACATTAAACCAAACCATCTGCAAATGCTACCCTGTGCTCGAAACGTCAGTGCTAACGGGCCACTGCTTTATCCATAAGAGTTGTACGAACCTTACACTCTACGTTTACGCAGCACATGTAACTTGGGTGCTGTTGCAAACTCCTTGACGCTACTATCCCACAGAACATCAAGCAGTTAGCTCACTGGTGTTTGGGTAGAAATAGTGGCCACAGAGCATGTGAGTGAGAAGCAAAGGCGTGAGCGATATGCCCACCTGCACGAAGGAGAGGATGACCCCCTGGACGACGCGCTGCTGTGGGCAGCGGCCCTCGCGGTCCTGTGCGAGTGCCTGGAGCAGAAGCGTGAGCAGAGATGCTCGCAGGGGCTGCACCATGTTCCTCCGCCACAGGTCGAGGCCCAGTTCGCCCACCTCGAGGAGCTGCTCCGTGGGCTCCACCGAGCCATAACTCAGGTCTGCCTCACTCAACTTGTGCTTCTTGATGTGTTGCGTGTTCAGGTACCTGCATGAAGCCGAACAAGTCTGTGGATCTAACGGCTGCCGTCCTGAGAAGCAGTGTCGCATTGTTGACCCCCATGATGTCAATTTCTCCGCTCACACGGGTCTTCTGTAAGCAGAGAAATCACACCAGCGGCATAAGCTCAAGTCACGTTATTTATCCCGGGTGTTATTAGCCACCTGCTGGTCTTTTCTTGAACTTTGTTTCCAAGGTGCTAACAGCCTCAAAATGGGAAAACCAGACGTCATGTTCACTAAAAATGTGAGGTGGTTCACTGTATAGAATAAATTAAAAAAGCATAAAAAATTTCGCCATTCGACCCTGTGAAGGCGGAAGAAGAGAAAAGCGGAACCTTGTTACACAAGAACATACAAGAAATGCCAAACGCATGAGACGAGCCAGGCTGAACGATGAAGACACGAAGGCCAGGCACAAGAGAAAAACAAGGTGATGCTTCACTGGTCATCAAACTTCACAGTGCAGAATTCAAATCTCATAATCAGCCTGTATGGCTGATTGTCTGTCTGGATCTTCAATGTGCACATTATTATCTCGAACTGATATCCCCAAGCCCAACTGTTTCAAATCGTTAATGTTGTTCATCTTTTTGTTACACTGTCCATCTCCAGGCATGCATCGTCTTCTTAGGGTTTCCGCTACTCAGAAGTCTCGGGTACACCGCACCCAAGACACCGTGTACCCGAGATGCCCGAGTAGAAAGCTATTGCTGTAGTAGCATTGTAGAACTGTTCTGAAAAAAAGTTACGTAGAACAAGACAAACAAGAGGTGCTAATGTCTAAAATATGAAGCCTGTTTATGAGCTTACATGCCCCGAGCTGCGAAGTTGCCAGCAAATCTGTTAATACATTTTTTCTTACATCCTATAAGCTACTTTATCATGAGACACAGGAAGCCATTAATTATTAGGAGAAAAAAAAGCAAAGAAAAAAAACACATGAAAAGACAATTGCACATTTATATAGAATTTGTGATTCTCGTATGTTACTGTACTTATCTGAGTAACTTTCACAGCGTTAGATAAGTTTATGAAAACACCAAATGGAAATATACTGGCATATGACATGCACTAGACAGAAAGGAGTGCCCAGTGTCAAAAGGAAGAACAGAAATAAAAGCCTGCGACCAGAAACAAACTTACATGTACAACTTGTTGAGATAGTCGATGCCCTGGCTGTACTGGAGCCAGTGCTTGTAGTAAGCTGCCAACAGGTCATCGCCCGACACCACCAGCTGCACAGTGACACACACATGAATCGTTTCAGTGCTGATGCACCAAGAGCAATTTATAAGAGTGGAATATATCTACTGCGTAATTAGGTGGGTAAGTGCGCTTGCTTGGCCTCTCTTTTGTGACGTTGACAGCTATAGCGTGATATGCCCAAACTGATTAGGGACAGTGTTCTTCAGCACTTTGATTGACCTTTGGTAATAACAGAATAACAAAATCCCTTTGGTGATATTGATAGTATTTCACATATCTCTGCACTAGATGTATTAAAAGATATGTGGCCGACAGCTTTCCAGGCCCCTTATGAGGCTTGGTACCACGTGTTCGGCACTGAGTACTGCAAGGTATTGCAATAGCGATGTTATCATAGAAAGCGGTCATTCCGGTACCCCACCCCAGCAGGTGACCTGTGTACTACTTCTGAAGTGCTTCTTCATACTGTCACCACATGTTTCTTTTGAATTTCGATTTTAAACATTGTACCTATGCATAAGTAGAGTGCGATATTTGCTTTCATACAAGCTTTTTTTTAAAGAAAAAACCTCCCCAGGTGAATGGAAGCAGTTGTGACATTCTTGGGCACAGACATTTCACGGACCTTTATCTTGCCGAGACTTTGCACAACCCAAACATTACGAATGTTTGTGCACACAATGCCATGTGAAAGCTGATAATTAGAGACACACAGTTATTCCAAAACAGTGCACAAACAGGACACGAAAGATACCACACTACACAGGCGCTAACAGCCCACTTAGCTACTGTATTGAAATTACAGACACCTTATTTGATAGTTATTTGTGACGAGACTTTCAAGTTGGGCTTAATGACCAAGAACTACAGAATTGGTGACCTCTCTTGACTTTAGGTTGTCTTGACACATGCACATGAACACGTATATAGTGGGGTTAGAGCTCCTACTCCTCTAAAAGCAAAATACCGACTGCAAACTTGCCCTTAAAGGTTCGTTTTTCCAAACTTGTGGTACCATAACAGCTAAATTTCTTTGCCAAGAAATGTTTCAGTAACTTGTTTAAAATGCAAAACTGACTCTTGAAAGACTGTATGGCAAAATTTAAATGTTTATTTACACATATATTTATCTACCAAATTGGAAAACACTAGGCTTGTGCGAACAGTAAATTTTAGGTCTGAAGCGAATTTGAAGCGAATAGTGATTTGGTCGAAGCGAATTCGAATAGTTTATATCACACATTATAAAGAAAAATTAGCATATTTTTCATGACCCAACTAATCAGCGCAATATTTTTAAAGTTGAAACAAGGCATACGCATACGTCATTCTTTTTGGTTCAAAGGGAAGTGGAAGCAACTTTGAGTAATAGGAGGATTTGACTTTTGGTAGAATGCAAGTGATAACCTGTAAAATATGTTAGGTTTTAAAATTTACTATACTTAGAGCATATAAGCAGGTATAACAAGCTTTTAAACTTAAAAAATGATGAATCGATGTGAGGGTAATACAGTAAAAACTCATTACAGTGAAACCTCGGTGATACGGTCACAGCTCATACGAATTTCGGGGTGATACGAATTTTTCGTTGGTCCCGGCCAAGGCCCATTAGCCTGCAATGCAATGAAGTACGGTTGTTGCGAACGAATTTTCACCCAGTGACGTTTGATACGAACGTATGCTACCGAACAGGTACGAAGAGGTGCTGTCCGCACTGTCCCGGAAGGTGCGCCAAGCATGTGCGAGCGCGGGAACGCAAGTGTGGGCATGCACGCTGCACCGCCAAATTGTCAGAATCCCGGTGTCAGAAAAACACTTTTCTTACGGTCAGAATAAACCTTCAGAGACGCGTCACGGCCTCCGAGACTGTGTGCGCGAATCTTTGAAACTCTTAAGTGCCTCCGTGTGCCTTCACGTTTAGATTACAGAGGATATTAGCGTCATGCTTCTTTTTCTAACGCGTCGACGCGGGCTCCTGTCGTTGTACTGTGTTTACACGTGCATGCCTCGTGCATCAGACATCCTATGAAAGGTGGACGGGGACCGAAAGAAGACCAGGACGGTCTTTGCGAAGGTGTCACGCCTCACAATGTCAACATGCGCGACCGTTGAGGTCGCACTTGTGCGGGCATGGCCGTAAATATCCCCAAAACATCACCAACACTTCCGCGATAACAAAATCATAACACAAGACCGTGGTTCTGTAATTTTGTGGCCTTGATCCATCGCGTCAAAGCGCTTCTCTCGTTACTTTTGCTGCAGTACTCCGATGTCATGCAAAAAAAAACATACTAAAATTTTAAAGGGGCTACTACTGTCGCGGGTCACAACACACCAGGTTCATTAAATAAATACGCGCGTACGGGCCATATATTTATGAGTGCTGGTATGATTGCCGACATCTAAGAACTTAACTGACAATCATTCAGGGTTCTTGCGGACGTTGCTGCGGCCCTGAAAAACAATAAATGAAAATGTACGCCAGCTTTCTTTTGTCGCATGCTAATTTTCCATGCTCTCTGCTGATACGAACATTTTTGGTGGTCCCGTGAGATTCCCTCGTATCACCGAGGTTTCACTGTATTTCGAACTTTGTTATTTCGAAATCCCGCATAATCAGAAGGATTTCTTTGGCCCCGTATTTCGCAATGTAAATTTGAGTGGATAATTTGAAGTGGCGGTCAGTACCAGCCCGGTTAATTCGAAAACTTTGGGTGCTATGCGCCAATTCCCCGATCCCGATTTAGCCACAAATCCGCAGAAACGATGGCCCTTAGAAGCCACAAGGCAATGCAATGTGGCGATACTAATGAGTGACAAGTGAAGCATTCCAGCCTCGCTGCTGCCAGCGCAAGAGGAAACTAAACAAAAGGCGGTCTCATAATCAGCTAAAATGCGCGCCTGCGGAAAACACATCCTTCACTGCAACACAGCGGTGACATGCGGGCAGCATGACGCATGGTCCTCTCAACGTCAGCGCGTCATGATTTACCCATTCTTTCTGGGAAAATAGAGAAATTAATAAAGGGCGGTCTGACGGAATTCGCGATGTATGCGAACCTCCGAATGGCGGTTGTTCCGGCAATTTGCGTACTTGCACTGCTGGCAGAATACTTGCCTGCAACGCCCCCCCCCTACTTCGAAAACCCAGTTAGAAAACTTCAATGATCATCTTTTCCACCCAGAACATATAGCGAATTCCGTCACACTGGTCATGATTAAATTCTTTATTTTACCTGAAAGAATGGGCGAATGGTCGCATCATGACGCGCTGAGACTGCGAGGAGCAGGTGACTTGCTGCCCGCGTGTCACGACTGTGTTGCAGAGAAGCACGTCTTTTCTGCAGGCGCGCATTTCAGTTGACCACGAGATCATTTCTTTTTCCTGTTTCTTTCTTTTTTTTCAGCAGCGAGGCCTGCCGTTTGCCCGGTTTAGCGGCAAAATTGGGGCCATGTATTGCTGGAAGGCATAACCCTTGTAGCCACAAAGTAGCAGGAACAGCAAACGGCCACCTCTGATTACTTCCAGTAGTTCAAAGTTCAGTGCATCCCGCTTTTTGTATGTTTGGTTAATGTGAAAACCCGCTTAATTAGATTTTTTACAGTCCCAGTAACTTCGAATTAACGAGGTTTTACTGTATGTTCATTTAAACTTGAAGTGGGGTTTCTCGGCAGTGCGGATTTCTCCTGGAAAGGTGTATTCACAGTGTAGCACACCTCCACTGCAGTGAAACCACCTTTACACGGGGTTATATGCGATTCATATATGTTTATTCGTTCAGTTCGAATACTTCGAAATTTCCTAGAATTTAAATTCGTTTCGAAGCGAATTCGAATACTGTAATATTCGTTCGAATATTCGAAGTGCTCAAATATTCGCACGAGCCTAGAAAACACCCTTTAATGAATTCAATTTGTCATAAGCCAAAAAGTGGCAATTGTGTGTGAAAAGCCGAGGTTGTCAGGAACCGTTAAGCAGTCAACTGACTAATAAGAAACAACAGTGCAGCCAGACGACTTGGTAATGTCATGTGAACATGTTTGGCTGATTGGGTAAGCTGGCCAAGAAATATAAAAAGACTTTGATCAGTTCTCAAAAACTTTTTGATTGCCCTGACAATCATGGCATGTGTCCAATGGTCCCAAGAGCATGCGGCTTCGAGCAATGCCACTTTCACGAAATGACAAAACAATCACACATACAACTCACCTCGTACAGGTGCTGGACATGGGCGTTCAGAAACTTCTTGGTCTCCAGATAAAGACGGTCTCCCAAAGGTTCGGGGAAGGCGACGCACAGTGCATACACGTCCGTGCATCAGTCTGTCAAGGACCACAACAGGTGGTGGTGGCATGCAGACGTGTCAGTTACAGGAGGTTCCCCCACAGCCCCCCCCCCCCGCCCCCCGAGAATCTTAACATCACTAATTACCAACCGTATGGATTGTAGACACGCAGCATGCTGCTGGAATGAACCATGTGCAAATGAACTCCATGTTTTTATCAGAACATGGATTTATTACGTGTGCTTCACTCAACACACAGCTACTGTGGCTCCATGTGCACCAAGCATTGCTTAGTGGGTCACCCCTTCCAGGGAAATGGAAAAGCTAAGCCTCTGGTGGTATGTATTAAAGAAACACTAAGGAGATGGCTGGTGTGCTCACTTTGCACTCAAAGAAGTTAGGGCATTTTTGGTTGGATATACCAGCCATGCTGGCATATCCAAGAGGGTGCGAAGCATATACATACATGCGCTAAGGAAAGCAGTTGCAGCCTTGAAGAAGACAAGTCCACTTATGGAAACGTCGGTTCGAGTGACGTCCCGTGTTCACAAATTTTTCATCTCTTTTAGAATGAACCATGTGCTTCAGAGACTTCAAAACAACTACCACTGCTCCACGTTTTAGAATTCAGCCACCAATAAGCTACACCACAACAAACATGACCGATTACAGTACAAAAAAGCTGTCTAGTGGGTGCAGCAAGTTTTAATGCCACCATAGCTTTTAGGCACAATAATAGTAATAATAATATCTGGGGTTTAACGTCCCAAAACCACCATATGATTATGAGAGACGCTGTAGTGGAGGGCTCCGGAAATTTCGACCACCTGGGGTTCTTTAACGTGCACCTAAATCTAAGTACACGGGCCTCAAACATTTTCGCTTCCGTCGAAAATGCAGCCGGGATTCGATCCCGCGACCTTCGGGTCAGCAGTCGAGCGCCATAACCACTAGACCACCGTGGCGGGGCAAGGCACAATAAGTTCAATGGATATAAGTAGGCCCTGGCAACTGGCCATTGTGAAACATCGTAGTCAGGCACATCTCAACATAGGATTATGACAACATAGAAGTACTGCTCACTTAAAGGGGCCCTGATTGACCACAGTATTGGAGTTTATTGCCTCACACCGCAAAACCTTTTCTAATTTTTCGACAGGAATTTGTCGCATGCTTTAAGTGCTTTCTCTTTTATTTCATCCTGACAGGCAAGCTGGGACACAGGGGTGAATGACAAGAGGGAAAGAAGCTACATCACACGCTTTCGTGGCCTTGAACGTGCATCATGAAACTCTATCACGCTCTCCCAATGTTACTCTTTGTGCGCACAAGTGCTGCTACTGATTAATTTTAGTACACTATAGAGCATAGAACCTAGGACGTAGCAGGCCCCCGTGGCAAGAAGCACACCTTATCCAAATGCTGCTTTTGGTTTATGTCAGCTATCGACCAACTGCAGCAACCTGTTGTATGACGGCCCTCCAAAGAGTGTACGGGCCTCTGTGTGAAGAGAGGACGCTCGAGAAAGTGGAAACTTTGCGTTCCACTTGTGAACTCTCCTTGCCACGCACGAATGCAAAATTTGGCTAAGCTGTTCACAGCAGCACCTTCTTTTCTTCGTACGTGTTTTTTCACCAACCACGAGGGGTGGTCCTGGATGCCTTTAAGTATCGCGAGTTTGGGCTTGTTTGTTGGTGCAGCATTACAAATCAAACAGCGCACGTAAACAACCAGGACACAGAACGGCGCTGCCGTGTGTTCCCGTTCAGTGTCCTAGTCGTTTGTGTGCACTGTTTGATTCATAACCCCTTTAAGGTAGCCTTTATCTAAATAACAGCAGCCTTTTATCACAAATCTGTGATTAGACATGCAATCACGTAGCACTTTGCCTGTCTTCTCACTAGTACAGCCGTGAAAGGATATGAGAAGCGGTCGTTCCACACCGGCCTCGGAACCTTGCCCAGGGTGATGACGCCCGCGACAGTGTCTCTCAATTGCTCCCAGGTGCACTCAAAGTCAATGCGCTTGGGCTTGAGAGACATGCTGCTGGCCACCTGCCATAACAAAGCACAACAAACAGATCAACCGGACAGTTCTAGCAGCAGGCAGGAGAGTTAAACGTGACTTCACAGTGTAGAATGTTTGCAACACTTAGAGACAAAGTAATTTTCATTCACCGACTCCAACGTGCATAAACAGATGTGCTCGGGACAACAACAATGGATTTATACTACGAGTGTCAGCCAACATAATGGAGCTGTATTCCACAATATGCTATTTATAGTGGATGGCGTTTTCTTCTTTTTTAATTATTCATGTGTGAGTGCATGTGAGATTGAAATCAGTTGGACCTTGGCACAAATGCAGCTCTCATAACTACGTCCTGTCACTTCTTTGACATGAAGTCAAATCCATCATGTGATAAGCCGTGTAAACTCGTGATGATTAAACTACTTATCTACACCAGAACGTCTTTCTGTGAGGAGGGGAACAAAGTGACTGTATCGCTTCCTCCTGTGCACATGCTTTACGAATCAGTGTCACAGGTGTGACCGGAAAAAAAAAAGACAATCATGGCGGGTGCGTTTAGTCTGGCTGTCATTCTGTCAAAATGTCATCAACCCTGTTCTGCATGAATATTATCTGGTGATTGAATGATAGTTTCTTTACACTCAGGTACAACCTAGTTTGAGCTCCTGACATGGGGACAAGACTACTCGCCAGTTCCACTACGACATGCTCGCATCACACACTGCAAAGCTAGTCAGTATACACGTGACTCTCCCTTCCTTCTAGCGAGAAAGCTGCCAACAATAGTGTATTAAGATACACATTGAAGAATGTTGTCACCATTTAATCTTAAGCGCTTTGCTAAGACTTTAAGCTCAATTTGCTTACTTACGTAACCAGCATGAATAGCATGCTACAGTGAGTATGTCTTCAAGTACGTAGGTGTCCTCTGGGATCATGAAAGAACAAGATTTGTAAAGGTTATTTTGCAATTTTTAACTGCAAGTGCCCATTCCCATGACCGAAAAGTGTTCTCACAACTCAGAAGTGCATATCATCCAGTCATTGGGGCATTTTGGACATTGCTTTGTCGAACTTTGTGCCATTTGTGATATTCAAATAAACTGTGATTGTACCAAGGTAAACCTGCAATTGAACACGGCTGCTCTTTCCAGTAGTATTTGTAAGCTGCTGTTTGTGACCTGGAAATGTCTGCTAAATGGGAAACGGCTGCTGAACAGGAACCCCTATGGCGTTTGCAGCTTATGAGTTGTGTATAACTGAAACTGCCACTGAAAGTGAGTATCCTGGAATTCAATTTGGAAAGCCCAGATTGTGAGAACTAATGTGTTGCCAAGTTGTGGCATTCCCACATTTAAACAGGCATGTTCGTGATTTCGTGTCTGGATAGTTTAGAAATAAAAAGCGCACTTTACATTCCTGAAAGGACGCCTGTAAAGAGCATGCAACTTTCTACTATTTCGAGAGAATATGAATTACAGTATGCGAAGGCAAAACACGTACATGTTCACGACAAGCCGAATTTCAGTGATGTATCTGGAATTTCACGAGCCTTTTAAACAGCGACAAGAGGGTAAGAATATTGCTGCATTACAAAGAGAAACCATTTTTATTTGATCTACTGATTTCCACTTACACAGACACACATACAAAAGAGTGGTAAACGGAGGTGGATGAAGGCAAAAAAGACGCACAAATGCGGCTAGAAACCTCACGCCCTTTAAGAACAGTATGGCTGCATAGTAAAGCACACGAGACACGTATACTATACTGATACAGTTACCGTAAAGCATCACAGCTATACAATATATGAAAAAGAAAGAAAACATTTGCACAAGTGATTAACATTACTCTGATAACGTGGCATTTTAGAGGTAGCACTTGCTATATTTTTAATGATTTCCTTCCAGTGATAATCTTTATAAGCCGATCATTCCTATACTGAATGAATGGTCTAATGATCTAATACACACGATAATGATCTAATACACACGATGCACAGCTCATCAGCACATCATTGCATTATTGCAGACTTGACTCTTCTGCTAAATATAAGAGCCAGAAAAATGAAATCAGATAGGGTTAAAATAATATCTGACCTGGTAAGCTGGGGCCCAAATGGAGGTTTCCCTGCTCAAGCCAATAAAACCGGTCTACAACCGGTGGCCCGTAGACCAAATGTCACGACTCGTTAATGTAGCGAATCGGACTGCCCTTGCATGATAAACATGTTGCAGTAGAGCACTGCAGTGAAGCTATAGCGGTGGGACATGTGCACAAGGCGTGGGTCAGCTGAGAGAATGGTTACCGAGCGTTGAAAAAAAAAAAGCAAGAACTGCGGTGCTTTCAGTTACGCATGCAAGTCGATATTATGCGGCCGGAGTGCACCGTAGGCGGCTGTTGGTGAAACAAATCTCTACCCCCATGCCTTGGAAAAAGTCGAGCGCACTGCCGATGACTTGCAATGTCTTGTCGAAGCAGCAGAGGTATCAGAGCGTGTATTCGAAGAAATGGAGAAAGACCGCGGGCTGGATGCGGACTAGTCGGGAATCGCATTGTCACAGGGTAGATGGTTAGCCGAGAGGATATCGACTCGAGGAGTACGTCCGGTGTGTCACGCTAACGAAAAGAATCGCCGCATAACTCTATTTTTACAACGTCACGCCCGTTTCTCAACGTACTGCTGCGCACGGGGTTGGCTCGGTACACGGTGGGTAGACTCGTACGATGGTCCCTGCTAGTGGGCCCGAACACCCAACGAAGCTTCGAATCAATCACATTTCACTTCCGCGGAATGAAGCGCACTATTCCCGCAAGAGAAACCTTTGTAACACACCGCCGCACCACCCAGGTGATCGAGCACGTTCACATCACGCTACGATGCAAAGGATGCGATTCGATTCTTGGCCGGACACTGTGCCTTCGCTTTTCCCTCCGAGGCGACAGGGATCGCGGCAAAACACGCTGCTTACCTGACTAAAAGCACCCGACGCTCCAGGGCACGCGAAGACGGCGATCCGTGACCGGCAGTGGAGATTTAATTTGCCAGCGACTCTCGACTACCAAAATCAGCGGTTGCCTTCATTTTGAGACGGTAGAATAGGGCTGGCCTTAGGGCAATAAAAGAAACCCGCCGTTATTTTACCGGGCGTGTGTCGCTGGCGTCGACTGTCGATCAGCTGGGACCGCCGGAGCGAGCCGCAATCACGATTTGGCGATGCGCGCGTGTTTGTCGGTAAACAATACATGATCCTATGACAACGCTCAGTTAACAAACTAGAGAGGCTACTCGGTAAAGCTCTTTTGCGGGAGTCACGTGAATCGCCGGTAAGTAGTGATCGTTCCGAAACTTGTTGCATCTCGCGCTGGGCATGCGGCGCCTCGTGATCAAAAACGTGCTTTGTACGCCTTCACGAAATGCGAGTTGGGTCCAGCAATGTTTCATTTCCACTTTCATGCGTTCTTTTGTAGGATCGTATCGGAAAGCGTGGCTGTCGTTTTGTTTCTCTTAGTTCTAGCCACTAAGAATTGCTCGCTGAGTGATTTAACTCGCGTCTCGTGCACATATATATTATTGTGCTGTGTGTCACGTGCATCCTTTTATGCAAAATAAACAAGCCTGTAGTCTCAGTGCAATGTACTATTTCTGTTTACTATGCCCCTACCTCGATGGGACAGCGGTGGTTCGCCACGCCGTGTGCGCATCCGGCCGCAGATAACACCTGCATGTCTGCGCAGTGGAGCTCAACGGAGTGCCGCCGAGAAAAAAAAAATACAAATGTTGTGTATGTCTCCTATATATGTAGTACATCCGCAGCGAACAATCTAACATATGCAGACTTCTGCAGAATAAAATCTTGCATCGCCGTGATGAAACTCTACTGAGTCATCATCGCACCCACTCCCCCTTTCGTTAGTTTCTCTTCTGTGTGTGCGTGCGTGCCGGTATTTACACGTGCGTATGGGTTGAAAAAATTCGTTTTCGTTGCCACATTTATTATATGTACTCGATTCTTGACCTGCATGTTGATTTCGAACGGAAGCACCAATGAAGTCGCGAACGAAAATGCGCTTGTAGTGCACGATTTGATCATTGATGGTGCGTAATTGATCATAGTTAGCACGTTTATAATTTCTACGCTCCGTGTCCAGAAAGTGTACTATATACTCAGCATATGGAGGCATTAACAGGCCTGTAACCGAAAAGATGTACATGCGTTAATTGTGCTGTGTTTACAATTCAGGAGGTGTGACCCGCGTGTTAATCTTCTCATTGATTTGATCATGACGAGATTCGCCCTTTTTATTTTGGCGTTGAGCATTTGGTAACAGTAGAGATTTTTACAAGCAGCAGGTCCACTGGGCCAAAGACAGCTTAGAGTACAGCTAAGAAATGAGCAAAACCTGCTAATTCTTTGCATTATAACCTACATGAAATCCATGTGATAAGCTTGTACCTTTCAGAGCTAGTTCAAACACTCTGTGGTTTGTTTAGCTGCTGTCCGTGTCCCACCAGGAAAATGGTAAATCTATGCCTGATGAAGAGTTCGCCATTGACAATCAACCTTTGGAGTCTGTACAATATTATGTGTGCCCTAGGTCAGTCACTAACAGGGGAAGCCTGCTTGTGAAAAGGAAATTCACTGAATAGGGATGCGCTGTAGCGCATATGGTAGGCATTTCAGATAATGCATACTGCCAGTTTTCACATCTGAGGATGAAACTTGGGAGGATTGCAAAGAAACTCGCCACCCCACGTTCAAAGATAAGGGTGTGGTTTCCTCCTCGCCTTTACTACCCTTCCTACAGGCCATATCTCCCCCCTCGCCACTTATTTCTTAAAAGCACGTGTACCATGTGAGCACTAAGTGTAGAGCTTATCAAGATTTTGCGCTTGTCAGCTACACGCTGTTATCTCCGTTTGCGCAGTCGTAAACACAGAAAATGAAGTAAGATCAGTTGACTGCGCACGATGGTAATGCACGGCAAGGAAGAACGGATAGGCAGCTGCATGGCAAAGCAGTGCAGGAGACAGTTCACATCTGATATTTCGCGTACATGGACCAATCGAGAGTACGTACTGTATAGACGTCACGGGAATCACTGTTCTGCGTCACGAAGTGTGCCAGAAAAACGACAAACGCCCAGGAGAGAATATTGCGCTCGTTTTTTGTATTTTCAGAGGCTGGTGAGGGGTCCTTTAAGGATCACACAGCGTGCAATGGAATGGAAAATGACAGACATAACATAAAGAGATCGAAAGACAGCAGTATGGATCAGACAGCAAACAGGGGTAGCTGATATTATAGTTTGACAATAAGGGAAAGAAAGGGACTTCGGCCGGCCGCATAATGAGCGAGAAAGGGATACCAAGGGAAGGGGAAAGAAGGCGAGGTCGGCACCGAGTTGGACTGAGTGACAAAATTGAAAAGTTTGCGGGCATAAAATGGAATCTGCTTGCGCAAGATAGGGAGATAATTGGGTGAGGCCTTCATAATGCAGTGACCATAGAATGGCGTGGTGATGATCCTGCACATGACCATATTTGTAATTACTAGCAATGGTACTGAAAAATGTAAATGTTAATACTTGTCTATGAGTGTGAAATCACTACCATCCATGGCCCTTTAATCATGCCAAAATGAAAAAAACTGACAATCACTACGATCTACGTCATCTGTAGTATCCTCTACACAACACACCATGACCAACTACAAACTTGTACGTTGCTGTAAAACTTAAAATAGGTGGCTGCAGAGTGTTGTCATCTACGTCATTCCATGGACCCTGCATATCTGCAGGATTCAAATCGTCTTGTGTATTCACAAATAGAAAACCTATGCAGATTTGATTCCTGGGCTGGTATTCTATAGTGATGCTAGATTCTTTGCTAGTTTTATCATCTACTGTTCACGGTCTGTTGTATTGATATTGTGAACAAACCATCACGCTGACCAAACCAAGTATCAAAAGCACAAAAAGGCATTAGCATCACAGAAGCCATTGCTATACAAAGTACAAGCCCTGACTGCATTTCGATAGGGGTGAAATGCAAAATACCTAACACCTCTGTACTTAGGTTGAGGTACAAGTAAAAAAAACTTCAGTTGATCAAAATGAACCTGGAGCGCCTCATAATTGTACTGTGGTTTTGGTACGTAAAACTCGAATTGTTTTTCTCTTGAACATAAAATTATGCATATATGTGCTATAGATTGACTGTCAAATCTAATTTCCTTGTTCAAGCCTCTGACCATGGCTGGAACCTTGCACAGATTCTAAAAATGAATGAACATTCTTGCCACACATGATGGGTCAAGACACGGCCATGCATGTGTCCCCCACTCATTAGCAAGCTCTAGCATAGACCACCCACGTGCGGTAATAATGTTTGTTCATTCTTAAAACTGGTGCAAGATCCTGGTCAATATTCACCATATTAATTTCCATCTAAATATCACCCAGCTTCCTTAGGCTGCAGCTTCATCTACTGAACACCTCCACTCTTATCAGTCAGTTTCCTGCCCAGTTGCCGATGGTTAAATTATTTTATTATTATTTAATATGTAAACCTGCCCAAATATACAAAGAGAACATAGAGAGGGGGAAGGTTGACAACCGCCACTGAGTGGGGCATAACGCCTGCCAACTCTTTCGCGAAGAAGGACTACAAATAGGAGATGAAGACAGGAAGAAACAAATAGAAAAAAATAAACATGAAACACAGACAGAAAGTAAATTGGTTCATAGAAATTTAATGCAAGTGGTGTGTGTTTTGCATCTACCGTTTGCACTACAGCAAATATCTTGTATTATGCTTCCATGCAGGACGCGCCCTTTTGAAGCGGCAGGCAACAAGGCCGACGAGATGCGTTACTGTCCTCCAAACGTGACCCTGAGCGATGTGTGGACCCGCGAGGGTCTCTCCCAGTGCTTCCTCGACACTGTGGGTCCACCCATCCTTCTATTCATCATACTCCTGGGTGGGGGCATCCAGTGGGCAGTGTACCACAAGTATGCGACGCGCCTCGACACTAGGCTACTACATCGCAGAGGCTGCTACAAGTTCCACGTGAGTGTTCCTCGAGGAACCACATTGGAACAAGCGTAGAGAATGCAGGAGACATACTGTGTTGTGTTGTGTCATCTTCGTTCGGCCATGTTCGAAGTGGGGCTGTTGCAGTGGGGATCATCAGCGCACAGGGCTTAAAATTGGGAGTGGGGCTCGTGGGGGCTCCTCCACCAGAACTTAGGAAGAGACCTGGCCCGCCTTGCCTTGTTAGCCATACATGCACATGTACAGCCGCCCATTTTTTTAACCTGAACATGCAAGCACCGACCACCCAGTCAATAAGTGCCGTTCAACGGAGCGCAGCAGCAAAATGAACGAGAATACACGCATGCGCACGATGAACCTGTGCAGCTGTCCTCTGCTAGGCTGTTCCAAGAACCGGACATTGGGACGCCGGGAACCGGTGCTTGTCGACTCTGCGGTCTACACTCGCGCGTTCAGATTTAAAAAAATATGCGGCTGTACGTTATCTTCTCTCATGCATGCATACATACATGCATCGGTTGCCCCCCCTTTGCCCCGTAATCAAGGAAAGTCTGGCAACCCCGTGACCAAAGAGAGACTAAGCACCTTTCCAAACAAAGGACTTCGGTGACATATTTTTAAAAGCTTTCTTGTGCCTGCATATGCTGCTTGCAAAACAAATAAAGTTTACCCAACGTCCTTACCCTGGCCTACTGGGGAGGCCATGGCCACCGCCCCCCCCCCTGGTACACATGCGTATGTCTGCTGTTCTATTCTAAAGATAGGCTGTGGCAGCAGTTGAACTCTATGCAAGCCTGCATGATAGTGCACAGCAAAACGAAAAATTCAGTCGCATAAAATACAGACAACTCAAGCGGCACTGTTGTCTGGAAAGGCATTTGGAAATAAAAGATTTGTAATAATGAATAATGAGTAAAACTGAAGTGACAAATTAAACAGGGAGGAAAGGTCTGAGAAATATAGCAAGCAATACAAGTGTCAGAATTGCTGAACTTACCGTAATATCCCGAGCAAGCGCCCCTACTCGAGTAAGTGCCCCCTGGCCATTTTCAGGAGATTTGAAATATGCGCCAATGACCGAGCAAGTACCCCTCCCCTCCCCTACCGCCATTTTTTTCCCAAGCTGTTTCCCACTACAGAATCCTGCAGCAGACGTTCCTAGAAACCCAATGGTGAGAGTCTTTAGATAGTGCACAATTTCTTAGTACTTTTACGAATGTAATGCCTCGGGGTTGCATTCTGAATTGCCACAAATTGTCGGAACAGTTGAAGGACGTCTTTTCCTCTTGTCATGACACATGAAATTTCACACAAGGATTCTCTTCGGTTCAGTAAAAGCAGTAAACCCGTCAGTATTCAATAAAGTATTTGATTAGAAGCACAGGTGTGCATTCTTCCTAGAGGCTATTCCGCCGCCATCTTGAATTTTTGTTCGCGACCGAGTAAGGGCTCCCCCCTCTAAATCTTGTCCGGTTTTCTTTTACTGCAGGGGGGCGCTTACTTAGGATTTTACGGTACTGCGCTATAACACCATCACTGACAATGTAGAGGACCTCATGAAATCCAAATTAAGGCAAGCTGAGAAAAAATGTATCTTATTTTGTTCCCAGATAAATTATAGCAATTGAACAGTTTTTCATATTACTTTAAGTGGTGTGTATAACTGACATATAATTGGTTGGGACACAACAAATATTTTAAAGGAAAGGCTAGAAACAGTACAGTTAAAAAGCATATTTCACTTTCAAATGTCACAGAAAAAAATATTTCAATATCATTCATTCCTCAACAGAATGTGTTGGCGGGCTAGTTGGTGAGAATCCATAGTGCTTTTTTAGCGCAAAAAACGACACTGAAAGTTCTGTCTTCTTTCTTGTGGTGTCGTTTTTTGCACTAAAAAAGCTCTCTCATTCATTCCTATTTCAATATCATATATCAGTATTCAACCGTATTTCGATATGCAGCCAACAATATAAAAAAAAATTTCAATATCAATATCCAACCGTTCCTTAACTAAACATCTACTTTAGTTATACAGTTCTAACGTTGTTGTCTGAAATAAGTTTTGAAAGAATGGTGTGTGTTAGATTTGAATATGAAACAGTAATAAGGTATCCTTGCCGACATTAAATATTGCTGTAGTCCAATCCAATCTATGTCTGACTGCATCTGTAGCAGATGAATGAGCTTTGTGGCCTCTTCGTAAGTTTGTTAGGCTAGCATGTAATATTCATCAAACTGGTGAAACTTTAATCTTGTCAAACACATATGAATTTTTTTGACACCATTCTGGTTAGTCCTGCAGCTGACACAAAATTTGTTCCTTTTTATGCATTTGGAATTCTTAGTGAAAAGTCATCACGAACAAAAGTGGTAGAAAGTTTAAGTTTGTAGCAATTTTTATTACATTTAGGTTTATCGCTCTCCAGCCCTTTGAATGGCCTTGATTTTTAAACTCCTCTTGATTCAAGACAAACTAGTATTTCAAATCTCCAACCTCTGATACTAAGTGTATCTTTTATTAGTTGGCATGACCCTTCCGTTCCTAGACTTGTCTAGCAACTAGCCTGCTTTAGTTGAGATATGTCATATATGATCAAATTTGATTTCCTGCTTCTTTTGTCAACGCTATTCACTTGTTGCTAAAAGGAGCTTCATGCTGTGTTCAATCTGACGAAGATGTTCTTCAGCTGTTTTCACCCTGAATTCTAGCTTCATTAATGTGCGGAGACGTAGTTGCGTGCATCTCATTAGCTGCATTGTTTTGTGTTTTATTTTAACTCATAGCATGTGGGATCTCTTAGTTGTGCTCAAGCAAAACAGTACACAGTTGTGCAAAGCAACTACCCAGCACCTCCACCATTTGATAGTATGCATTTAACGGTGTATGTATGGTAAGCTTTTATGGAATCAAGAGCAAGGAGCAGAGCAGTCAGCGGACAAATGGAGCGAGCGGGAGCTCTAACCACAATAACTATCTTTTTTGTTTTTTTTGCTGGCATCCATGTTTGTCACTCTACAGGACATTTCTTGCACTTTTTATGCAGTGCTATGCCAGCTAGCCAAATTGTGTGAGCGTTGTTGCAGGTTTGAAGTGATACCTGAAATGGGCAAGCATAGCCAGTAGAGCTACACCAGTGCTAAGTAGGAAGGCTCACTGTGCTGCATGGACACACTCCCTCACCAGAATAGGAATTGGCCTCCCTGGTGCAGTATTTGGCAGCCATGACATGCGTGATGCTTACAGTTAAACCCTGGCCCTCAGTCCCCAGTGGCTGTGAAGCATCCGACCATGGCTGTGGTCAGTCTTGTGTAATGCTATAGCAGAGAGTGCTAAGAATCACTGGATCCGGACAGGCCACCACTTGAAACTGCGTCTGGCAGTGTTCTACACATGAACCCTCCCAAGTGCAGCTAGAATAACTGAGCTCTTTAGAGAATTACCATGTACTGGGATATCATTGGCCTTAGGAAGATTAGTAAAATAGGGGAGCCGTGTACACACAGTGCTGACTGATGGCCATGTTCTGTGTGTAGCTGACGGCTCCCCGAGAGGAGAGAGTATGTGTGGTATTTTTAATTCAGGAATATGTAACCGGCGACATTAATTAATTCTACAGAATCGGTGAAAGGGTAGCCTGCATCGCGATTGAGCTGAATGGGAGATATATAATCTGAAAGTAGTACCAGGGTACGTTCCAGCATCCAGTCATGATGACGAGGGAGTGCAACAACGCCATGAGGATGTAGAATCGCGGCAATGCGATAGTAAAAAAAATGGCATAACTCTACTAGCTGATGCAGACAGCTTTTGAAGGACATCCGGAAAAAGGGAGACTGAGGTAGTGGCTGTAGAGACAGGAATTACAGCTAAGATGAAAGAGATTTGAGGATTCATAAAAATTCCTATAAAATGCATGAATAATGTTTATTTTTCCTCTCCTTCAATTTTGGCCTTCAGGGTGCTTTAAGCCCCTGAATTGTTTTTCAATATTTAGTCCGATGTTCTGTACAAACCCTGCGTAAGCTTCAAGTTCCAAAGAAGAGCAAGAAGCACCAGTTCTCCCAGATTTTCAAAACTGGCATGACAATGTATTTCATTCGATACTTCAAAAAACTGATATATTGAAAACGGTGTCAACCTGAAAATTCCGTGTATTCCCCTTGCGGATTCATTGCTGCAATTCATCAGTTGCAATATGTGCCATGAGGTGATTAACCCATTGAGAGTCGATTTCTTTTTTTTTGTCAAATGCGACCCCTCCAGGGTGAGTTATTTTTATTGCATATTTAAAATCTTCAAAATGACCTATTTAGGAAAAAAATATTTTTATTGGCCAATTGACGATGGACTGCTTATTCATGAATAGTATAAATAAAAATGAGAAAGAAACTTATGTTATTAATAAAATATATGTTCAGTATACTCTAAGTAAATGAAAATTCCTTCAGCGAAATTGCTGCTTAAATGGGCCAACTACCTCTAATATGATTGTTTTCGTACTTGAATTGTGGACCCCTATTTATACGTCAGGAAATGAACTCCTGTTTAACGGAACATATTTTCTTGGTTCCTTTAGGTTCCGTTTAACGAGAGTCTACTGTATGATCACTTCAACAAAATATATTTCACAGGTTTAGAAAAGAAAGGACATACCAAGAAAGAAGATGTGCAGGCACGGTAGCGTCGTTTGTGTGGAGAAGCATTGTTTGTATATACCAGTACCCACCTGCAAACAGCCGAAATAGCATTTATGTCATTAGTAAGCGACGTAGCATCTACCCTTTGTGAGATTAGAAACTACATCAACACCAGCTTTTGCAAGCGCATCAAACGTAAACATTGGAATGTAAACCGAAGGTCAATGGCACTAGTAAAAAATTTCCTACTTCCCCACAGGGTGACAGCAATTGCTCGACAAAAAAGAGTTGAAAAAGTGGCATGTTTTGTAAGCATACAGACGGCACCATAAGCTTACGTCATTGGACATTTGGGACTTGTTCATGGCTCTTTATTGATCCTCGAAGGGTTAACTGAAAATGTAATTAGAGAATTTTAGTTAATCAGAGATAAATTAGCATGGTTAGAGCATTTACAGGTGCCTGTCACACCTTATTAACTTGCTTTCGATGAAGAGAGTTTCTTGTATTATATTTGTGGGATATATTTCAATGCACTTAGCTATTATATTTTCTTTATATCTGGCTGTTGTAGTGGGTTATATTGCTTCTATCCACATTACTTGCATCTATTAGAAAATAATGCCTTGTTTTTCACTGCTGTGTAATGTAAGAATGCTTTTCTTATGTAGCATGTTTTGTTGCCGATTCTTGAGTGCATTCTTGCCCCTCCTGCTAAGTTCCACATTTGGCCAGCAGTGTTTTGTAATTAAAGGGACACTAAAAAGCAAAACAATTTTTCTAATATTAGTAAAGTACTCTTTCACAATACCAAAAACACCACGCTTGCTCTGAGAATACGCTTAGTATGCGAGAAAACGCGCAAAAACAAAATATGGATGGCGACGCCACCTTGAAGTTTCCACACCATTCGCCATGACATCGCATGTTTTGACGGCGCCTACTAGGGTCTACGTAGTTCCTAATTGGTAAAAATGAAGTGCATTGTCCTTTGAGGGGGCCATAGAGCTAACATACCAAGTTTGGGGTAATTTTGTTGAGCCAATGGTACCAAAATACGATAAATACACTTTGAAATCCGTGACGTCACGAACGGAGATTTCGACGCAAAATTTTAAAATGAAACTTTGAACTTGATTTTCTCTATTGATAAACCTATGATGGCTAAATTAATGACATTAGAGTTCTCAGAGCACAATTTATTGATCTAAACCGATTCATTGATTCTCTTTAGTGTTCCTTTAAAGTGAAAATTTCTTTTTTCCTCATAAACCCTGCATTTATGAATTTTTGAAAGCATTACCTGAAAACCATGTGTATTAGGCCTTGTGTGTCATCCAAGGCCACTCCCAGGGATAATCTTCTTTTGGGGGAGGGCGGCGGGAGTCTTTATGACGACAAGAGTGGCCATTTTGAAATATTCATACTCAACATATTTTTGTGCATGAATCAATTGCACATTGCTGACAATATTACTGTATAAAGGTACATTACACTCACATGTACTATTGCGGTGGAAAGAAATGCTAACGGTGCGGCATCTATGCGCTTTGCTGTTCACATTTCTTTTCAAGTGGTTGTAGCCTGGCTGGCAATAGACAGACACTAGAGTCATCCATGATACATTCAAGGGCGACTCTGGCATACTGTTATCGCCACCAAGGTGAGACACAATGAAAACAAATGCAAACAGTAGAACACTTACGCACCGCCCTGTTACGCATTTCTCTCCATCGCCCCTGTACAGCATGTAGTACTGTGACATGCACTGAACAGTATGCTGCCGCCACGATAATTGAGGTGTGTCAGATCCCCCTAATCCCCCCTGCGTATGGCCCTGGCATCAGCATCGACACATGTGAGACATGCTGGCCAAAGAGGGTGGGCATTTCATGCAATCATTGTGAAGAACGGCTGTTCACACTGCAGACGTCGCTCATGATGGCGCTGGCTACATCGTGCCTGGTGCGTCTGGCCGTGGTTTCGGGCATTGGGGGTGCTCCAGTCGAGGGCCACCAGCTGGTCTGGGCCCTGTGCATGACACCGGCCTGGCTGCTGTCAGTGCTGGTGACGCGACTGGAGCGCCACTGGGCCTGCCCAGCACACCCACGCATGGGCATGGCTTGCCGCTGCTCCTCTTTTGGGCCATGAGTGTCATCCATGAGGCCCTGGCTTTCCTTGGGCTGCACAACACCACCTGGTGGTTCCAGGTCCACACGTCAGTGCCAGCTTTGTTCTTTCCTTCGTTCAGTTTCCTGTGTGTGTGTATAGCAGAGTGGGTGGATAACACGCACACTTATGTAGTTATAACACTTGCCACGATGGCTTAGTGGCTCCGATTTTGTGCTTGCCACTCTCCATGGTGGCATGGTGGCCAAAGTGTTCAATTCGGGGCATGGCAGATGTATTTTGCTAGGGACAAAGCACAAAAAATGCTCGTACACTTAGATTTAGATGCACAATAAGGTAATCCAGCTGACCAAATTAACCTGGAGTCCCTTAATTACCACAGTTTGCCCCATGAACATCCCATAGTTGTGATGCATGAAACCCTAGGACTAAAACATATTTTAATGTGACAGATGGTTTAGCAAAGGTTATTGACTGTCAGTGTTGCTATCGTTCCTGCTATTGAACTATCTAACATGGTGGACAGGCACAAAAATTTTGCACACCCTTTGAACAATGAAGAAATTTAGGAAAATTGAATGAGGCAAAAATAGTAGAGCTGTGCGAATAGCACAATTTTGGGTGCGAAGCGAATTCGAATATTGAAGTGCGAGTGCGAATCGAATAGAATATTTTTCAAATATTTCTCGAATATTTCTAGAATGTTTCTCGAAAACTTCGAAGCGAAATTGCAGAAAACAAAGTTCGAGAGGATTCCTAAGCATATTCTTATGAGATAGCAACATGAATGTTTCTTTTCACTAGGTTGATCAAGCACTGGCGGGGTGGTGTTTCATAGTTGTCTTATCAAGAATGAGGCAATGTAGAGGCCGAATTGTATTTATGTACATGATTTGGTGCAACCAAAGTTGCCGACAACACTTTACACATGATAGGCAATGATGCCATTTCCTCAGCCTCTCCTCCTCTTTCAACTTTTGCGGAAGCCCAACTGATGTGGCGGACGCAGGTGTGCTCCCTTCAAGTCCGGAGTTCCAAATCTGCCTCGTAGGTGTCTATATAGTATAAGAACATCTGAAATTTTGGATGCTAAAAAGCTACGGCGTCCGGTTTTTTCGAACTTCCTGCCCAAATTTCAGGTCCAAAACAGCATTAATTGAGCCCCCACCTCTGCCGCATCTTTCATCTCCATGTTGGAACCAGCGTTTTCTTGAGTTAGTACATTTGCGACCGTAGCGAAGCTTGAAAGGCAGCTTTGCCGCAATAAGGGATGTGATGAGGTGAAGCATATTGAAAATCTAGGGACCCCTTCCAATTGGACGTTGACTGTGTCTTGGCTAAGTTCCACTGTAACGGAGCTTGAAAGGCAGCTTTGCCGAAATACGGGGGTGTGATGAGGTGAAGCATACTGAAAATCTAGGGACCACTTTCAATCGGACGTTGACTGTGTATTGGCCAAGTTCGACCGTAACGGAGCTTGAAAGGCAGCTTTGCCGCAATAAGAGAGTGTAATGAGGTGAAGCGTATCAAAAATCTGAAGGGGTCACTTTCAATCAGACGTTGACTGTTTTTGCTTTTGAGAAGTTCGAATAGTTCGAATAGTGAAATTTGAGTGCGAATCGAATCGAATAGAAAATGTTATGCGAAAAATATTCGAAATTTCGAATATTCGCACACCCCTAAAAAATAGTTTTTCGAAACTCTGACTTGAAGGTGTCTTCAAAGAACAGTGACAGCGAGGAAGTGGCCATGGTGCCAGAGGAGCACAAATTATCCCAGATAAAGCAAATAATTAGCTCGAGTGTTCATTCTTGTTCTGGTTTTCAGAGGAAAATTTTTTGGAAAATATTCAGCAACATATTGCCAATAAATGGCATTTTAATTTAAAGGATTACCGACACATAATTTTGAAGCCAAGGTAACTTTAGAGAGAGATTTGTGTATACACTTAAACATCATCTACAAGATATCAGCATTAAATGTAGACTAGAACATATTAACGCGATAGCGTTAGAGAGCTCGTTTCACGGAAATTTCGCCGTCACCGACGGCGTCGCTTGTGAGCGAAAAATCGTCCGTGACCGAAAAATCGAGAAAGATGCAAATAAAATAAACAATGAAAACCTTGCAAATAAAATAAACAATAAAAATCTTCTGTCCTATTGAATATCGAACACAGGCCGTTTGCGTGGCAAGCAGATGTCCTACAACAAATCCACAATGTTACTTGCAACTGCTTCGGAAAAAAACACTACATAAATGCCATGTAGGGGAAGCAGTCTCAACACATTTTGTTCGGCAGGTGTCACGACGAAAATGAGCCTATTCGGCGATTTGTAGGTGCGCATTGGCAAGGCCATCAAACTACGTTTCTTGCGTGACGCCATGCTTCCAAAAAAGCCGGGATAGTGCAGCCATCGCTGCTGAAAACACACACAAACTTCCAAACAGCTCCAAAAATGGACAACTGTGTCCACCTAGTGGAAAACATATCAAGCCAACGCTTCCTTTCTAGAGGAGGCGTTGATCAAGCAAACAGCAAACATTAGATAATGTTCTGCCATCTATGAGGCATTGTGAGCAATGTCTCAACTCTAGCACAGGGAAGTCCTTTAGATCAAAAACCTGTACCATTACTATAGATTAGGGGTGTGCGAATATTTGAAATTTCGAATATTTTTCGAATAGTGTTTGCTATTCGATTCGATTCGCACTGAAAATTTTACTATTCGAACTATTCGAACTTCCCAAAGACAAATGCAGTCAACGTCTGGTTGAAAGTGACCCCTTCAGATTTTCAATATGCTTCACCTAATTACACTCTCGTATTCCGGCAAAGCTGCCTTTCAAGCTCTGTTACGGTCGAACTGAGGCAAGAGACAGTCAACGTCTGATTGGAAGTGATCCCTAGATTTTCAATATGCTTCACCTCCTCACACCCCCGTATTGCGGCAAAGCTGCCTTTCAAGGTCCGTTACGGTTGAACTTAGCCGAGAGACAGTCAACGTCCGTTTGGAAGTGGTCCCTAGATTTTCAATATGCTTCACCTCATCACACCCCCGTATTGCGGCAAAGCTGCCTTTCAAGCTCCGCTACGGTCGCAAATGTATCAACTCAAGAAAACGCTGCTTCCAATATGGAGATGAAAGATGTGGCAGAGTTGGGAGCTCAATTAATGCTGTTTTGGACCTGAAATTTGGGCAGGAAGTCCGAAAAATCGGACGCCGAAGCTTTTTAGCATACAAAATTTCAGACGTTCTTATCGACGTCTACGAGGCAGCTTTGGAACTCCGGACTTGAAGGGAGGACACCCTTGTCCGCCACATCAGTTGGCCTTCCACAGCAGTTGAAAGAGAAGGAGAGGCTGAGGAAATGGCATCTCTGCCTATCACATGTAAAATGTTGTCGGCAACACTTTGGTTGCACCAAATCATGTACATAAATACAATTCGGCCTCTACATTGCCTCATTCTTGATAAGAAAGACAACTATGAAATATGACCCCACCAGTGCTTCATCAACCTAGAGAAAAGAAACACTTTCATGTTGCTATCTCACAGGAACATACTTAGGGATTCTCTGCAACTTTTTCTGTAATTTCACTTCGAATTATTCGAAAAATGTTTGAGAAATATTCGAAAATTATTCGAAATTATTTGATTCGATTCGCACTCAATCTTTATTATTCGAATTCGCTTCGCACCCAAAATTTTGCTATACGCGCACCTCTACTATAGATACATCGCGCGCTCGCGCATGTGTGTCTGTGTGCGTGCGCGTGTGTGTAACAACACACATTAATAAGTATGCACTTAGTGGTTGATGTGCACACTAGGGGCCGGATTTCGTTATCGCATTCAACTCTTGAAGGCAAAGCTTAAGGGTCCCCTAATTTTTTCAAAACAATTTTAAAATGTATGATACACTATTGTGCATGAAACAGAGCATTTAATTACAGCGACATCAACTCGGTTTTGATGTAAATGACCAACAACCACCTACATCACGAATCTGTGTTGGGTGCCATGCTCTTTGCGTGTGCTCTTTGCCACAATTGTCGATGTGCCACTCATGTGCACATGTTCCCACGTGCAGCGCATCTTTGTTTTGTGTGGTCATGTAACCAACTGTGTTTACCAAAAAAAAAAAAAACAATGTGGTTCCACCTGTCTCGATACTCCCTCAAATAGAAACTGTGATTGAGCATTATAAAAATGTCTCAATAAAATTAACCATCGCACGCTAAAGTAAAGGCGGTTCCTAGCCATGATAAATGGGTAATTAGCTACTTTTTGCAACAAAAAAAGAAACAAGATGCAAAATTTGGTGTAAGCATCCGCTTCTACTGTATTACCTAAACAAATAGAATTGGTTGAGCATGTTTACCTTTGTACATCACACATGCCTTTGTGGGGGTGTTTGCTGATATATTATGCGATAATCAACTCTAAGCTCAGTAATTCAGTTGCTCATAGGGATAAACAGTGTGCATTTGTCTCAGTGGCATGCCACAGGGGCAGGAAATATCCATATAAACTTTATGCTGCATGCCAACTCAACATGGGGAGTCAACAGTTGCCAGGAGGCACTAGGGAATTTCGAGTGTGCTGATAAAATATGCTGAAAATGTGTTGTGGGGAAGCTACAAGAATGGTGCTAGATTTTTAATGATGACAGGTGCATGTCTTTGTCAACATTCACTTAGGCATCTTGCTCATGACCTTTCCGTATGGAACCAAAGCACCTGATTACAGAGCCTAGAGAGCGGAAAGAGCAAAATTAGGCGGACTTGATAAGCACTTGCAATGACAACTTAAATTTTTTTATATTGAGGCAAGAGTGTCCGTAATCAGAAAGTGTCCAACAGCACATGTGATCCATACTATGAAAAATGGAATGAAATGTTGTGCATGTAGTTTTTAACGTCTTTTTTTCGTACCACCGGTGGACTATGTCGGAGACACTGGGGTAATGAATGAGCTCTGGCAAGTGCATGGTGCTTATAGAGCACTGTGTCCAGCCAAGCTTTGTCCGTTGTCACAAGTGTTGTGACGACGGACACAGGACGCAGACGAGTAAACGGAAGAAGGCGCTAAACGGGACACCCGTCTGCGTCCTGTGTTCTTTTGTGCTATACGCAAAAAATATTCACCAACTCGACCAAGTTGATACCTTAGTACTGGGTACCTATCTGTAAAATATCTACCAAGTGTCTGGCTTCTAGCCAGACGCTTGTTAGAACGAAGCTTGAAGTCACTTGGGAGTACATCCACCCTGTGGGAAATGGGTGGCCTGGGACTGCCACACCTAAAAATTACGTCTCTTCTCTCTCTCTGCTTCGTCCTTTTTAATGTAAACAGCAATCTCATTGTGATACAACTGCTCTGTCTCAGGCGCAAGGACATAGCTGACGTGGCCTTCTTTGCGGCACGCTTCGTCCTCTCCCTGTTGGTGTTTGGCATTGGCCTCAAGGGTCCCTCAGTGCCAAGTGCCCAAGACTACTTCCTCTACTCGAGGGGCCACATTCAGGAGACGCAGGTATCATACTGTCACGACATCATGCACTGTACCTGCTTACTTTTTGATGACCTGAGAAGTGTTTGGTGACAGCAGCACTTTGGTTATAAGTAGGCACAAATTGCCACAAAAACAAAAAACAATTGTACTAGTTCATATGCAGTGGGAACATTGGCTAAAAAGCTCTGGCTTTCTCTTTTTCCTCCCTTCTTTATTTATTTCCCCTTTGCTAGTAGTATGGGTTGTTTCTTTACACCCTAGCCATGATAATGCACTGCCTATACCTGGATCATCACTGCAGAACTACCTACCATATGAATAAGAACGTCAGTGGATTCAACGTATGGGTCAACCCCTTTTACTTGAAGTGAAGAAAAATGCAGGTGTCTTGAATATTAAGCTTACTTAACTTGTGAGTAGTACTTAGCGGAATTATTAGCATCGCTGTTGCTGCTGAAAACTGTTTCATCCATGTCGTAAACATACTTTGCATTGTAAAGCTTGCATCCCTTCGAAAGCACCCGTACAAGTACACGACGAGTACTTTAAAGCCCTTAACGCAGAATAATCAATGGCATCCCTGCTCGCCCACTACACCACACTGTGGTAGAGTGTCCCTATTTTCATTTGTCTTGGGCACTGTAGTGTACGTCCGGCACTTCAAAATTTGTAGAAAACAATGCACAAAGAGTAAAAGCAGAGACTGCCGTCGTCGTGTCTCGCAACAATCGGCAGGCGCAACAGCCCTGTGTTACTGAGAGTTTCTTAGCCAGCTCATCAGGTGACGCAAAGAGTAAATTCGGGTGTGCCATCTGGCCAGCACTGGTTCCCCATAAAACTTTGATGCATTTGGCCTTTGATAGAATAGCGGTGATGATGACAGTGGGGGTGCCAGGGCTTTGTCTGCCATCTTTTTTGCCTTCCCTGGTGCAGCCGCTCCTGGACGAAGAAGGCGGCAGCCGTAGCCCATTCCGGGGCTTCAAGAACAAAGTGCGTCTGCTGCTGCCCTTCCTGTGGCCCCAGCGCAGCCGTTGGCTGCAGTTTGTGGTACTCTTCTGTGTTTTGCTGCTTGTGTCGGGCCGAGTCGTCAACCTCTTCATCCCCATGCTCAACCGCCAAGTTGGTCTGTACCTTATTTCTTGCTTTACGCTTTTGCAGAATTGCGCTAGTTGTACAACAACCTTTCTTTTTTTATTATTCTGAAAGCTTTCTTTAGAGGAGACTTCATGTTTATAGTTTTTCATATTTATTCACATTTCTTAACCAAATTGAACCTCTTGGTCTGCATAATTCATTAGAGCACCTGACAAAGATCTTTGGCCACCACAGTGGCGCAGTGGCTGCAGTGCTCATCTACTGACCCAAAAGACACGACTTCAATCTGAACCGTGAAGGTCACATTGTGATGGAGACAGAATGCTATAGGCCGGTGTACTGCGCAATGTCAGTGCACGTTAGAGAACACCAGGTGGTTGAAATTATCTGGATCCCTCCTCTATGGCGCCTCTCATAGCCTGAGCCACTTTGGGATGTTTAATCCGATACGCCAACCTGACATCTTTGCTTTCTCTGTTCATTCATATATATTACTGACCATTTTCACTGGCTCGTTCACTCAATGTAAACAGATTGTGCTTGCACTGTGAAAAGTTTCGTTTTTCAAAGACTCAACACATCAACCGTGTGACTGTTTGATTTCCAGGCACAGCCTATGCAATAGAAGTGGGGAAAAAAAACATTCTGATGCTTACATTTTGGTGCATATGAAACACCAGCTGGTCAATGTCAATGTGGAATCTCAGTGCTGACTCCTCTCATGTAATTCATTGTGCAGTTTGAGGACACTAAGTTCCACACTGGCTTCTGTGGTTTAATGAGTGGGCCTTATGCCTGATAACCACAAAAAATGAATTGTACATCTCTCATGTAACACATAATTATTGCTGGCATTGTTAACTTTGATTAATATTGCCATTGCCTCAAAATGGTCCCCCAAATCCTAAAAAACTAGCTTCCAGTCATGATGGAGTATCATAATATCACACGCACTCGAGTTCTTGTGGCATTGAAAATGTACTTTTTGAATCAGGGCTTGCTCCTACTGGAATTAATGAAATTGGGTGTGTGTTGCAGTATCAACCAGGGTTTGGTACACAAGGCACATTCTCTTGCCAAAATGTCTGTCTACTTTTGGGTGCCTCCAATAAAATGATGCGTGACACACGCGCCTGCCCAGCACACATTTCAAGGTCAAGAAAAGAAATACCTGGCTACAACACTTAAAACACCACTGGTGTAAGCAGCCAGAACCACATAAAGAGCAGCCCAACAAAGAGCGAAGAGGTGAAAGGGACGATAGCACCCACCGTGCATCCACTCTAGGTGGTATGGGTGCACCACTCAAACTTGTCTATCAGTGACGTCAGCAATGCTCGTGGAACGGGCGAAATGTCGCGGGAGTCCAAGCAGCCACTAAACACATCATACCGATGACGATGTCACAAGGTGCTGCCATCGGATATAGGCAGTCACGATTAATTTAAAGCCATATTAAAATGTGTTGAAGGCTACATCTTTCACTAATACGCTATCCAAGGTACCTATGTATGCAGGATAATTAATCAACACAAACATTTTGAGTTTGCAGTTCTGGTGTCAGGGATCCTTTAACGCTGTGGAGGGCTGAACTCTTCTGAGGGCCAAGTGACAATATTTTGAGTGTACAGTATTTGTTTGCTTTAAAAGCAAGTCACCAGTTTCTAATTACTGGTCGGGTCCTATAGAAGCGGGGACATTGTTCATTTATTTTCTGTACACGCAGTACACACCGCTACGCTTGATAAAGAGATATGGAAGAACATCAGATTTTATTGTCTCGCTTGAAGAACAGTTGAATCAAAATTAACAAAAAGAGAAAGCACTCCTGCTTAAAATTAACAGCTACAAATGGCCAAAATTTTACATTCAACAATGAAGTATGATGCCTCATCACAAATGAATCAGGCGCTCCACGCGTGATCCAGCATTACATGTCACTTGAATGGTGGTGGTAGCGGGTAATTGTGCCCGAACACTAAATAAACATGACCCTATGTTTCTGTATGTGTGTATGTGTTTCTCATTGTTTTTGTTCTTAATCTTGCAGTTGGCTTAATTAAGAGTATTTAATCAGCACATTGTATGTTTTCTTTTATTTTACTTGTGTGCAGTTAACGCCCTGGCAGCACAAGGCACAATCATCTTCCCATGGCAGGACATCCTGCTCTATGTGTTCCTGTGGTGCCTACAAGGGCAGGGTGAGTGTATATCTTTTACATTTGTTAAAACACGTTCCATAGGATCTTACCGGCCAAAGCGGCATAACTTCTCACAGTGCATCCAAAGGCAAGGCCTTTGATGGAGGCCTTTGGAGTGCAATAAATATAGGTTTTTTTAGGCTTGTGCGAATATTCGAGCAGCTCGAATATTCCAACGAATATTACAGTATTCGAATGCGCTTCGAAACGAATTTAAATTATTCAGGGAAAATCCGCACTGCCGCGAAGCCCCACTTCAAGGTTAAATTATCAAAGTACCCTCACATCGATTAATCATTTTAGGGGTGAAGCTCCGTAGGATGTGGGTCTGTCCCTCCTCTGTAGTATGTAGTAGTAGTAGTAGTAGGTAGCCTCCTCTTGTTCTTGGAGTGTTCACTGTCGTAGCCACCTCTAGTTCTCAGAAAGACCCCTAGATGGCGCGGAGGCGCTCGCTGCGTTGCAGATGCGTGCTCTAGTCCCCCCCCCCCCTTTTCTCGCCTCGTGAGGCCAACGCAGGCAGCGTTGCTAGCGAGTTCCTTGATTGAAAAAAACCGACTGCTCGCGCTGCACAACCGTTCACTGACCACCCCGTATATATAGAGGGTTTCGCTGTTTACTAACACAGGCCCTGGACCGCTTCCGGTTTCCTGCGCTGGCGTTGGCTAGCAGAATTGGCGGGGAACAAAAGCCTTGGCGAGTAGCCCGTAGAGTTTCAACACTTTTCTCCCTGTGTCTAGCAAAATAGCTAATATTCTTCTAAGCTACACACAACACTAAAAGAGTTAGTCCTTAACTATAAGCGCCTTTCTTTTATGTGAAAGTGGAAAAAGAGTATTCCCTTACTCTGACAAATCTTAAAAAAACACTTTACGCTTCGGTGTTGCAGAATAATAAATGAGGTGACCGGAAGTTTCTTGGGGTACACCACGTGCTCCTGCTATCGCAATCTTGAAACCGTCTATAGACACTGGATTTTGACCTCCAAGGTAGTGCCTGTGTGAGATTTCTCCTGTGCGTGAATAAACAATAAAAATTCACAGCGTACATGTAAAATTAAAGTGAGCTGCAAGTCGTCATGACTCTCATCGACCCTTTAGTATAAACACGCCCGATCTCACGTCGTTGATGATGTACTGGGCAGAATTCACGGAAGATTTACATATGGCGCGTGTCATTGGTGGAAGGCAATCGTTCAATTTAGTGCGGCGACGTATGCTAGGGGGATCGTTGTAATGAAGGGACCACGTAAACCAGCAGTACAATAAAAGTTTGATGTTTAATATATACACGGTGTTTCTCACGTGTTTACACTTGATCGCGAATTACTCGGAGTATTCACGGTTTACCGATGATTCCCTCCAGAGCTTCGCCCCACTCATCATCATTCACCCCGTGGATATGCTGTGGATTTTTTTTAAGTTTAAAGGCTTCTTATACTGGCTTATATGCTTGAAGTAAATTTTTAAGTATAACGTATTTTACAGGTTATCACTTGCATCCTACCGAAAGTCAAATCCTGCTACTACTCAAAGTTGCTTCCACTACCCTTCGAACCAAGAACAATGACATTTGCACATGCCTTGTTTCAGTTTTAAAAAATATTGTGCAGGTCATCAGTCGTCGCGTCAACAAAGTGCACATAATGCCTTACAGACGTGTAGCTGGTGCCTCGCTTCTTCGCAGAATGACGAATAATGGCTTAGTAGGGGCTTCCCAACTTCACAAAAATTGTGATTTATGGCGTAGTGGGTACCTTTCTAGTGTACTTGTATTGTAGCCCCAAGAGATCTTACAGCGGGCTCTAGAAACGCCGCTCTTCCAGCTTTCGCTGTGACTGTGCTGCGGTTTCAGCGCAGGCCTGGCGTTTTTTTTTTTACACATCGCAAAATTGCTAGTGCCAAGTTTTATGCTGCTAGATTTTGCAGCTTGTAAGGGTTGTGTTTTCTGGAAATGCAGTGCCATTTATGAGTGCGACATTTCACGGTGAATGTACAAGCATATGTAATTGTGTCTCATTGTGCTTACTATGTCTTATACACAGGTATGTATTAGATGGCAATTTGTTCCATGGAAGCTGTAAAATGTAGGGGGTACGTCATACAGAGGTGCTAATTAGGCACCGAAAATGCGGCATACTTCTTTGCATTACTTCGTTTCACTGTTTCCAGGTGACACCATCATCTCACTAAACGTTTTTGGTGTTAGGTGCCAGCTGTAGCAAATGATAAGTAAAAAAAAACAGAAAAACAAGACTCTGAATTCCAAAAAGTATTGCTTTGAAAATTCATGTCAATAGCAGGCATTCTGTCAAAATTAATCATGTGGCTACGCTGTTTTTTGCTGCACGCTATCAATTGCGCATGTGGAAGCCAGTTAAGATCATGCTAACTCATGCCTTCAGGTGGCAGCAGCATCCTGTCAAACCTGCGCTCCTATCTGTGGATCTCGGTGCAGCAGTTCACGGTGAAGGAGATCGAAGTTGAACTTTACTCCCATCTTCACCAGTGAGTACCCTGCTTTCTCACTTTCAAATGATGGAGCAAAAATGTGCCTGATTTGCAAGGGGCCAAATTTCCTTTTTTATAGACTCAAACTGTTCTTTAGTTGCCTATGTATTCCGTCACCTAGTATGTCACCTATGTATTCATTTTATTGTGGCGCCCAGAATATTGCAGCTGTATCCGTTCTGGCTTCTCCAGCCTCTTCACAGATCCATGTAACAGGCAGTAAAACCCCCAGACGAAGCACCCTGCTCCCTGTGTTCAAATACTTTCACAGCCTTTAGCCATGAAACTAGTCAGTGTAAGAACACTGCAATACCACATTTTTCTATGTACGACCTGCACCCTTGAAAAGATAACCAGAGGAAACAACTGCATACATCGATGCTCAAACCAGTCACAAATGCACGAGCCATCCACAGTTGTAGCTCCCTTCCCCACCTATTTAGAAATGCTGGTAATCTTCAGTTTCTGTTGTACTGTAAAGGACTACTGTTAAGCACAGATCATCATGATCCTAGCTCCAGTTTGCCAGAAATGCATGCACTATTTGATGACAAATGACAGAGCTGGTGGGATGTCCGATTTTTCTGGGCTACTACTACTTCTTACGTTATCGTCCTGGTTGTCCCGGCTACTGTGCAGATCTCTGTGAAACTTCTCGGCTACTCTAGTTATCCTATTCATACTGGTAGTGATGTTGCCTTCCTTGTCCCTTAGTGCATACATCTGGTTTTTGCCTGTGCCCACTTTTCTCTTCACCGCTTTGAGGCTTAGTCCGTTCTTTAGAGCATGTTCGATTCTCTCCATATCATACCAACTTATGTCGGCTACCTTAAAGGGGTGGTGCCACCAAATTTGTGGCTTGCGCGTTCTTTGCTGTAGGCGTTTCCTATAGCTCCAGGAAGCATGATGCACGCATCAAGATTCATGTATTCTCACTAAATAATTTAATATCACCTTTTAATGTGGACAACTTTCGGTTTCGGTTTCTGGGCGCCGAGGTTGGGCAGTGACGTAGAAGTGTAGGAGGCGTGGTCACGTGACCACATAAGGCTGTGACGCACTTAGCCAGGAAGCGATCGAAACTCGGCGAGTGATGTAGCAACCGATGCTTTGCCGGTACTATAGTGAACTAGAATATATTCTAGTTCACTACAGCTGGTACGCACGTTGCGGAAGTGGCGGAGGTCCGGAGGTCACTCACGTTACTACAGCAGATTTGGTGTGACGTCACTACAACTTTCGTTGCCCATCCTACAGATCTACGTCAGTGTTGGCGCGCTAGCGATGGGTTTCGATCGGGAGAATGGGCATTTAGGTACACTTTGGAAGTGAATTAAAATATATTCTAAACGTTTGCTGTGTCCGACCTTTCGTGTGGAATGTCCTTGCATACGGAGGAAACCCACAACAGGCTTCTTATAGCCTCGGAATTTGATGGCACCACCCCTTTAAGTCATTTATCCTTGAAGTGGGGCTTCGCGGCAGTGCGGATTTTCTCTGGAAAGGTGTATTTATGGTATAGTATCCCTCCACTGCAGTGAAACCACCTTTACAGGGGGTTACATGCGGACTAATATACACCTACTTGTTCATTTTGAATACTTCAAAATTTCCAATAATTTAAATTTGGATCAAAGTGAATTCAAATGCCATAATATTCGTTCAAGTATTCCAAGTGCGCGAATATTCGCGCAAGACTAGCTGTAACCTTTCATGATGCAGTACCAACTTGCCCACCAAGCCATCCTCGTAATGATGCTCATCAGATTATTACTCATTGCACAATGCTAGGGTCGGTTTCCTTGGTTATAGCCGAGTATCTGTTCTGAGTGAGATCCTGAATTCCTTTTCTTTCCCTCTCAGCGCTAACTCATTAATTGGCTTCTTGTATATCAGTTTCTGCCATTCCTTCCTCAAGTCTAGGCAAATTCAAGATAGTACTATGCTATGGTCACTGCATTGTACCTTGCCAACTATTTCCACATCCTGAATCATGCCAGGGCGTGTGCACAGTATGAAGTCTATTTCATTCTTAGTTTCGCCATTAGGGCTCCTGCACGTCAACTTGCGGTTCGCCTGTTCCACATGCTCTACAGCCACCATAGTCCTCCATAAAAAAAGCAACAAAATTCCACGGCAGGGAGACACAATCTCCCCAACGCTATTCACCGCGTGCTTACAGGATGTTTTCAGGACCCTTGATTAGGAAGAGTTAGGGATAAGAGTTAATGGAGAGTACCTTAGTAACCCACAATTCGCTGATGACGTTGCATTGATGAGTAACTCCGGGGACAAATTGCGACTCATGATTACTGAATTGGACAAGGAGAGCAGAACGGTAGATCTGAAAATTAATATGCAGAAAACTGAATTACTGTGCAACAGTCACGGAAAAGAACAACGCTTTACAATAGGTAGCAAGGCAATGGAAGTTGTAGAGAAACAGGTCTACTTGGGACAGACAGTAACCGTGGAGACGTACCATGAGGCTGAAGTAACTGGAAGAATAAGAATGGGGTGAAGCACATTCAGCAAGCATTCCCAAATCATGAATGGTAGTTTACCAATGTTACTCAAGAGGAAGGTATATGACAGCTGCACCTTACCGGTACTCACGTATGCAGCGGAAACCTGGAGGCTTACCAAGAGGGTTCAACTTAAACTGAGGACGACGCAGTGAGCAATGGAAAGGAAAATGATAGGTGTAACCTTAAGGGACAAGAAGAAAGCCGAGTGGGTCAGGAAACAAACGGGTGTTAAAGGGCCCCTAAACCACCTCCGATATTTTTTCAAACATTTCAAGTAAACACATGCATCGTGTGCAGAATGCCATCAAGATCAACGATGCCACACGTGGCAGTGCTACAAGCCGCAGGCGCGCCACAAATTCTCCGGGCCCTTCTGGTCTACTAGTGACGTGTGTGACGTCAGCATGTTGAATCTGTGATGCGGTATGCAGGCGATGCTGTGATTAGTCGAACAAGAACCTCTTCCAGTTAGTCTGCAAGCAGCTGCCCGCACTCCTTGCTGTTTGTCGTGTTGCCCGCATGTGCGCGCTTGCAAATCGGCAACTGCGGCCCATAACACAACTACCAAATTGCTAGCGTACCAGCACAGTCATGCCTAGCACTCTGATAAGCTGCGTGGACTCAATCCAACAGTGTCTTGCGACAGCTTTCACGCATCAGTGTGCAGCTGCAAAAGTGCAGACTGGAAAAAGGAAAAGAAACAACACGTTTCACCGTATGGGTCCATCATGTTGGTGATCCTTTGAAGGCGTGCACGCAACACAGGATCCATACCGGCACAATTCGTGCGAGCATGGGCCAGCACGGCAACAACGGCGCTTAGCCGAGAAGCACGGAGTTCACAGAGTCGCAGCAACCTGAAGTGCCCGCTGTTTCGAAGAACGCGTCAGCGATGACGGTATGTCACGTGAGATTAGGAGGGGCACTCGGCGAGGAGGGCAAAGCGGCTTCGGGAGAGGAGACCAGCAGACGAGTGGAGGGTAGCGAAGGAAAGAGTGAAACGAGCGATCTCCGAGTTTCGATCATCAAACTCGTGTAACTCTGCTATTACAGCACCGTTTCGCAAAATTCTCACGGCTACGTGTTCATTGTAGACTCGTGCACAACTGTCACACCACAACTAAATTTCGACCTCCGGGTGGTTTAGGGGCCCTTTAAGGACATCTTAGTCGAGATCAAGAAGAAGGAATGGGCCAGGTCATGTAGCTCGTGAGCAAGATAACCGCTGGTCATTAAGAGTAATAGACTGGATTCCAAGAGAAGGCAAATGCGTGAGGGGAGACAGAAAGTTAGGTGGGCAGATGGGATTAAGAAGTTCGCGGGTATAACGTGGCAGAAGCGAGCACAGGATCGAGTTGATTGGCGGTACATGGGAGAGGCCTTTGCTCTGCAGTGGGCGCATTCAGGCTGATGATGATGATGATGACAGAGCTGAAATGTAAATAAAACCAGTCACCTGGAAAAGAGGTGAAAGGGTGACCATGAGGAAGGGCAGAAGGGAGCTGAAACATGCCATGCCAGGGAGAGGATGGTGTTCCCTTTAGATGGATGGATGGATGAAAGAACTATATTGAGGTTCAATAGCTTGTAATAAATAGATACAGTAAACTCTCAGTAACCAGAAATCTCTTAAAAGTGAATTGCTGCTTAAATGGAACAACTGCCTCTAATATGATTGGTTTCGTACTTGAATTCAGCGTCCTTGTTCTTCTCTCAGTAAATGCAGCTCCTGTCTAATGGAACATATACAGGGTGTTTCAAGAAATGTGTCCAACCTTCTCAAAAAATCAGGAAAATGCGATATTTGATTACTGCCTTCAGAATTGGTTTTTCTGTAGTGGCAGGGATTTTAAGATGGTTAAAGAAATAGTTTGGGACTGTAATTAAAAAAGTTACATTAATTAACTTTTTAATTAGTGCAGTTAGGTGGTTGTGTCAAATGGCAGAATTGAAGTTCTTCATGCCAGAAACCCAACCCAACTTTGAGATTTCGAAAAAGTGGCATCCAGTAATAATTACGAAGTAATGAAATTCAACCAAATTCAATGGCGAAACCTAAACAGAAAGATGGAAGAACGCAACTGCCATATTCTTCTGAGACGTCCAAAATGAATGAATGACTTTTTCTGTAGCGCTAGGCATCTTAAGATGGTTAGAGACATGACTTGAGACAGTAATTAAAAAAGTTAAATTAATTAACTTTTTAATTAGTGAAGTTATGTGACTGTGTCAAATTGGGCAATTGAAGTTCTTCGTGCCAGAAACCCATCCCAACATTGAGATTTCGAAAAAGCAGCCTCCAGTAATAATTACGAAGTAATGAAATTCAACCGAATTCGATGGCTTTCGCTATTGAAAGCCGTTGCATTTCGTTGAATTTCATTACACCACAACAATTACTAGAGGACGCTTTTTCGAAATCTCAAAGCTCGGATGGGTTCCTCGCATGAAGAACTTCAACTCTCCCATTAGACACAATCACCTAACTCCACTAATTAAAAAGTTAATTAATGTAACTTTCTTAATTACTGTCAGAAATGATGTCCTTAACTACCTTAAGATTCCTGCCGCTACAGAAAAAGCAATTCTGAAAGGCCCGAGCAAATATCGCATTTTCCTGATTTTTTGAGAAGGTTGGACAAATTTCTTGAAACACCCTGTATTCCTAGTCCCTTGCCTTAAGGTTCCATTTAACGAGAGTCTACTATATCCCCTTCAGGCGTGAATTCTGATGCACTGTCTGCAAATGCATCAAATTTGCATGGCATGATGCCAAGGCACTCAGTATTACATTCCAAGAAAGAAAATGAAGGAATGTGTGGTTTTGTGTGTTTCAGTAATTAATGTTAATTAGTGTGTAAATAAATATCTAATTATTCTGTAACCAGTCATCTTTGCATAAAAGGAATCAAATATGAGGCCCAAAATGCATGCACAGTTTGTTTTTTGGTTGCATTCGCTTCGAGCAAAGAAAAAGAATACTCTGGACGTTGGTCCTGGAAAGCGGCATGTCGACATGTTAATGTCTCCAGCAAAGTGATCCTCTGCAGCAATACGCAGCACAATGAAGTTAAATGACCGCTAGTTGTCCCCTCAGGAAGCCTGCATGAATGTGCACACTGCGTTTCAAGCCATTTAGATGCACACTCACATAGGCACATAGATAGGTACATAAGTACATAGGTATACACTCACAGAGGTATATAGATGCACACTTGCCCATGGCTACAACGACAGCCAGGGGAACTAACAATGCGGCCCAAATAATGGAGGCTGTCGTTCCTCCAGTCCGCCACAGTTCGATACAAGACCTACAGAAAGGCACATGCCGCCGCTGCACAACACACCGCGACACGTAGCAACACCGCCATTGTGCCCAGTGGATGTGGCCGATAATTTCCCCTACTTTTCTCCCGGAGCGCGTTCGTTTTCGGGCTGCTCTGCCTACCAGTGGGTTGTCAGAACCTGCCAGAAAATATTTGTTCTGGAAGATATCTGGAAGATATCTGGAAGGTTTCTGGCTATCAGACTCCAAAACGAGACAATGTGCGCTCGCCGCCATTTTTGCGAGAACTCGACGGATCGCAATGCAGGCGCTTGGGGACTTCAGCTTCGGTCGCCATTACGCTGGGTGTTATTCTTTAAAGCCCGTTCCGCCGTGCGAGATGGTGCGATTACGAGTTGCGGCGAACATACCACCGCATGTCTCAAGTTAAGACAGAATGCAAATTGATCAGGACGAGTGTGCAACATCGTATGCTATAGCCGCGAGCAGCTGTCGCTTTCAGGTACACTTATCACTTTCGCAAGATTTTGCATATCGCGTTGTACCACGATTGTTATGTGCACTGCGCAGAGTTGAGCTTGTTAAGCCTTTAGCGGGGTGGCAGTTTTCTTCATGGATGGGGCGAGTCGCGCGTGATCTTGCGAACATACGTGATCGTATCCCAAATGCGTATGCTCACGAATATCACTTTCGCTGTTTGGCAAACCTAGTTCCATATGTCCAAACGGCAATGCAGAAAGAATTGACGCTCATGCGGCACAAAGTTTCGTCTGCTGACACGGCGGTAGAGTTTCTTTACGTTCGCACTGTTTGTCCCAGAGTTCGATTTTGCAATATTCGGGTTGTCATGGGATTTCAACACACATGACCACTACGTGATTACCGGTTGGCTGACCTCTGGCTGCCAGCAAGGTGCCAGGTGTTCGAAAATCGAAGCATTCCTCAATGTTTTTTGAGAAAAAGATAATTTTTTGCCCATGTACCTCAATATGGGCTTGTCAGCCTCAATTTTTACAAGATTCAGATTGTACGTTTTCCCAGATCGTACGTTTGTTTTCTGCATTTTTTTTAGAAATGTATCAACGAGGTTCTACTGTATTTCTGTGTTCCCGTAATTCCCTGGCTATTTTAAACATTTGGCTATTATATTACTTCACAGTTTTCACTGTGTGTGCTTTTCTGCAGCCTGTCCATGAACTGGCACCTGAGCCGCAAAACTGGTGAAGTGCTCAAGATTCTCGACAGAGGGACCAGCAGCGTCACGTCTCTCCTCAGGTTTGTGCTAGATACTGACGAGAATTCTGTTGTGGATTAGTTGGTTGAACTTCATCGAAGTGCAAAATGACAATAGACCTCGTAAGGTATCTTGCACTAGAGGAACAAAGGACACAATTGAGAAAACATACAAAAATGCATTTATTGCACCTTCTCAAATTGCATGATCAGTTAGCATGCTGATGAAACACGTTGCAGAATTCAGAAAGTTTGATTCGCCATGGCGGGATATCAAGCAAGTAAGGATATTTGCCCCTGCCAGAAACAAGCTTGTTATCGTCCATGGGGTATGTCTCGCGAATGAAGGCCCCTATGAGCGATTGGGAAGGAATCCTCAGGACAGTATGGCAGCGCTCTTCATAATGTGTGCAATGTCGACCACTTGCGACGGCGATCCTACATAATTTTTATGAGTGTATAAATTCTAGTTCAAGTTGTTTATGTAACTGTTCTTATGACACTCCTGCTTAGGCTACCACCTTGGCCTGCAGTGTCTTGAAATAAATAAATAAATTAATTAATTAATAGAGGGAAGGCACTTTTAATGTGCCTGAGTAACCAAGTTGTAAGATGGCACCGCCGTTAGAAAACTCGCACGTTCTCTCACGTTATCGCATATTATGAAGTCACATTTCTCCCACATTCGGGAGCAGCAGAATTTTTCTTTCAGTGTACTGAAATCAGCAGACTCCCATGCCTGTTCATGCCTATTCCATACCATGCCTGTTCAGATCAGTCACCAGTAACTGATGATATCAATCATCAGTTTCGACAGGCTGACTACATTGCTCCAGCATCTAATGATGCCTCGGCAGTTTGTTCAGGAATGCACCTTTTACGATGCATTGTGGTGCCGTCGCGCAGTTGCCTCGTGAAACTATTTGGCAGGTGCCACTGTGCATTGTGACTGCATTGCTGTCGTATGTGAGACTGGTCAGCTGACAAGATATGAAGGTTGCAACCAGTGGTGGATACAGCAACTCATTTTAGGGGGCTGTTGCTGAAAGTAAAACCAGACAGGGTGGAAGTGACCTGACTTTTTTTTGTGTGTGTTGTAAGAAGTTACTGTTCTCACAACACTCCCATTGTCATATTAATTGTACTGTTAATTTGTAGGGATGGGCGAATAGTGAACTTGAGGTTCGGAGCGAATCCGAAGCGAATAGTGATTTGGTCGAACAATTTCGAATCGAATAGTTCGAATAGTATATACCGCATATTATTAAGAAAAATGAGCATTTTTGTCATGACTCTTGCACATTATTTTTTAGGATTGGAACTAGATATGAGTGAATGTCACTTTTTTTGGTTTGAAATGAAGTGGAAGCAGCCTTGAATAGTATCAAGATTTGAATAGCAGTAGGGTGCAATACATGCTTTTAAACTTTAAAAAATATGTACGTTTAACCTTGAAGTGTGGCTTCGCAACAGTGCAGATTTTTTCTGGATGGGTTGTTTCACGGCACAGCAACTAGACGTTGCAGTGAAACCACTTTTAAAGGGGGGGGGTTATGTGCAGTCAAATGTATACATATATTCGTTCATTTCGAATACTTCGAAATTTGGAATACTGTAATATACGTTCGAATATTCGAAATGCCCGAATATTTGCCCATCTCTATTAATTTGTGCTCACAATGGTGCCACTTATTTGTTATGTCACTTCTCTCACTAGTAAAAGATTCTGAGAATTAAAACATCACGGGCCACCATGCTTCAAATATAGGCATAGTTTACAGCGGCAGTTCTATAAATCACTAATATAGGTTCTTGATACATTATGGAGAAAACAGACAACTCTTTTGTTAGAATGAGTGATTACACATCATGGTAGTTTAATAGATGAGAGATTTTAAACTAATAATTGCACTGTGTGAAGTGCGAAGTTATTCCATTACACACATAGAGCATTATAGTTATGAAGATTATTTTCTTTTTGCACAATAAACTCAAATAGCATGACCACGCACTCTCTGAGATCGTCTCGGCATGAGAGCAAACTGCTATTCAATTTGTATTTTATACTACGTCAAAAGTTATTCCCACACCACAGTTCTAGTTGAAAGGTACTAAGAAACTGACTCTTGTTTCCAGCTATATTCTGTTCAACATCCTCCCTGCCGTGGCTGACATTGTGGTCGCCGTCGTCTACTTCACCGTTTCTTTCAACGCCTGGTTTGGTCTGATTGTCTTCATCACGATGGCCTTATATCTAGGTAAGGTGCTGGTTGTGCACATTCACAGGCAAAGCACTGAAGTGATCAAAATCTCTGTTGCTTGATAGGGCCCCTCACCAGGCCTCACCTCAAAAGTGTACCCCAATATTTTTTTATTTTGATTTTTTATCCTCTTCGCTACCTGCATCCACGTTTGTGGGCATGTCTTCTTAAACAAATTACACAACAGCAAACTTCTCAGTGTCATTGAAAACTCACACCTGCGTGATTCACAGCCACATGTGAAGCAGCTGTGAAGACATGCCAGTGCACTTGCTGCAGCAGTGACTTCAAGAAGAACAAAAATTGACCCGAGCATCAGCTTCTCCACAATGCATGGTTGCTAGTGGCGTTTGGAAAACAGATGCGCAACTCTGCCTCCTAAAGGTAGCATATACAGTAACTCCAGAGTGGCTAGGCTTGGGTCATCATCTGGTGACACAAAGCTCCAACAGACACACACGGAGCATGGGCGATTGCAAAGGCTATGCACTCTGTTATTATTGCAGTGGTGAACTGTATTCTACAGTGCTGCTGGTGTAAATTTTCAGCAGTGGCACAACTGCCAAAACTCTTGCCATTGTCAGAGCTATCTGACAAATCCGATGGTGGCAAATTGATACTGTGGTTATCAACTTGGAGCGCAGGATTGCAAAAATTCATCTCTCATCTTGTGTCATCATTCATAGTTATCTTTTGCTACGAATAGTCGAAAGTATGGTCAACGCTCCTGCCAGGTCACCACCCCCTTGCCAACTCACAAAGTCAATGACTGTCGTGCGATGAATGGTCATGTGATCCTTCGCAAAAGTTTTTGTCTGCTGCTCTTCGCTTATCACCACTCTCACCTGTGTAGACATTGAGGTTGTAGTTGGTGGTAGTATTTGAATCGCCTTTATGGTTCTGGGTGACGAAAATTTTCAGTAATAGCACAATCAAAGAAGTCACTCGTGACCACATTGCTGTTTTGACATAAAGGGAAAAAAAATCCAGGTCGCGCAGAACTCGCATGAAAAATTGAAAATGCAGCCTCTGTGTCTGATCAATTTGGCTTGTCTTGTGGTTCAGGCATGGTTAGTGACTGCTCAGTCGTCTAGCTTACTTCGCTAGTTCTAATTGGAGGCACTTTCAAATATACTGCCAATGTATTGCAACAAGAATAATTGCTTTTTGTGCTCAACTCAATGGATATTAGCTGGCATATATTAAAACGTGCAAGTGTTCTAACTCTGTGCCATTTAAGTAATCCTTTACATGCTGAGTTTGTGGGGTCACTGGCTGTGTTGTGATGCTGTCAGGCTTATCCAGATTATGGATCACTGATTGTATGAGCGTGCAACATATGTGTTTGTTGCCATTTCTGCTTAGTGGTTCACGAAGCCGTTAGCCACAAGCTTTGCTATTTCTGATCAAATACAAAAGACTCCCGTTGAAAAATGTAACGTGACTATGGAAAGCTGCTCGTCTTGCTAGAAATATTGCTCAGCAGAAGTCTGTTGAATGAAGTTGTGCATTTATTGCAAAGTTGATCTCAACAGAATTCATCTCGAAGGAAGTTTTCTGTATAACTAGAACAGTCTTGTTGAAGGGGCAACTAGAGACTCTACACTGCAAGCCGCCGGAGTTAGAAATTAAAGAAAGGATGATAGCATCATTTTTGTAAATATTTTTACAGTCATTTAAATTTATACTCAGTGACCTGCTGTGTGAGCACAGTACTTATAAGTTTCAGATTAAGGCGTATTTCTCTTGTCATTATCCTTGTAGCAATGACCATTGGCATTACTGAGTGGAGAACCAAGTTTCGGCGCGAGATGAATCAGCTTGACAACGCAGCCCAAGCCAGAGGAGTGGATGCACTGCTGAATTTTGAAACAGTAAGTATCCACAGCAGTGCTTAGTCTCTACATTAGATTAAGCTCGTGGCTTGCTTTTACAACTTTCTTGCAGACTCGTTGGTTCATGTTGAACTCGTAACGTCCTGCGCAGCCATAATAGAGAGACATGATGGAGTTGGTAGCCTGTGCTCTGTCCTGTCTCTCTTTATTTTAGAGGCGAAGTGCCTTAGGGTCTCGGTGCGTCGGCATGCATGGTCGTCCGCTGTCGTGACAGTTCATTTGCTTGAGCTCAAGAGAGGGCGCCACCACCTCAGCGCTCGCCGTGTGACGAGAGAGAGTGAACGGCGCGCATTGACTATGGAAACGCTCTTTCTGCGATGAACGCTAAACTACCAGCTCGCAAGGAACGAGAACGCGCCCTCGCCAGTGAGAGAGAACACCGACGCAGGCAGCATCTGCTAGCGATTTTCTTGATTGAAAAAAACGACTGCTTGCGCTGCACAACTGTTCACTGGCCACCCCGTATACAGTAGAACCTCGTTGATACGTTTCCGAAAAAAACGCGGAAAATAAACGTATGATCCGGGAAAACGTACGATCCGAATCCAGTAAAAATTGAGGCTGACAAGCCCATATTGAGGTGCAAGGGCAAAAAACATTTATTTCTCAAAAAACATGGACTCTTCGATTTTCGAACTCCTGGCATCTCGCTGGCCGCCAGAGGTCAGCCAGCTAGTTCCGATCCTGACCGAAAATAACGTCGTGGTCACGTGTATTGAAATCCCGAGACAACCCGAATATTGCAAAATCGAACTCTGAGACAACCAGCGTAAACGTAAAGAAACGCTACCGCCATGTCAGCAGACGAAACTTTGCGCCGCATGAGCGTCGGTTCTTTCTGCATTGTCGCTTGGAAATATGGGGCTAGGTTTGCCGAAGAGCAGAAGTGATATACTCGAACATACGCATTTGGGATACGATCACGTACGTTCGAAAGATCACGCGTGACTCGCCCCGTCCGTGAAGAAAACTGCCGCCCCTCTAAAGGCTTAACAAGCTCAACTCTTCGCAGTGCACGTAACAATCGCGGTACAACACGATATGCGATATCTCGCGAGAGTGATAAGCGTCCCCGAAAGCGACAGCTGTTCGCGGAAATCGCATACTACGTCGCACACTCGCGCTGATCAGTTTGCGTTCTGTCTTAACTTGAGACATGCGCTGGTATGTTCGCACGGCGAAACGGGCTTTAAAAGATAACGCCCGGCGTAATGGCAACCGAAGGTGAAGTCCTCAAGCGCCCGCACTGCGATCTGTCGAGTCCTCACAAAAATGGCGGCGAGCGCACATCGTCTCGTTTTTGGCGTCTGATAACCAGAAACCTCCTAGATATCTTCCAGAACAAATCTTTTCTGTCAGCTTCTGACGACCCGCTGGTAGGCAGAACTGCCCAGCCAGATAAATACGAACGCCGACTGGAATTGCGCCGGGCGGAGCAACCCAAAAACGATTGCGCTCCGGGAGAAAAGTGTGCGGGAAATTATCGGCCATATTGACTAGGCACAATGGCGGCGTTGCTATGGTTACGGGTCGCGGCGTGTTGTGCAGCGGTGGCGATGCGGCAGCGGCATGTGCGTTTCCGCGGCAAGCCGTTCGAAGATTGTGACGGCCCGCGTCGCCGCGTGGTTAACAGAGAGCGGCGATCGAGCAATTCGGAAGAGACGCGGAGGGGACAATTGAGCAAATCAGAGAAAGCACGGAGGGGGGAAAGGCACTGCGGAGAAGCTGCCGTCGCTGAGAGGGCCTTTTTTTGCACACCTGAATGAGAGTTTCTGAGTAGAAAACGTATCATACGACCCCAGTTTTCCGCGGTGCTGAACGTTGCTGCCGAATAATCGTATCTTCCGGGAACGTATTAACCGGAACATATTACACACAGCTGTATTGGGTTATTTTTAATTTTCGCGATTTCGAGCGTAGGAGCCGGGAAATCGTATCAAGCGGGAACGTATCAACGAGGTTCTACTGTATATAGGCACTGGATCTCGACCTGCAATGTAGTGACGATGGGAGATTTCACTTGTGCGTAATTGAATAATAAAAATTCGCAGTGTGCACGTTAACTAAAAGCGGCCTGTGGGTCTCAGTGCCTAATCTTTCTTGTGTCTCTCATTGCCCATTAGCAGTGATTTTGCTGTGGGAAACGCCGACGCACGCTGCATGCTTCGCCCCTCCACAGGTTTCCCGTTAGTGGAGCAGAAACACCCTTCCCAACATGCTTCACTCTTCCCCAAATTTAGCTTCCACTTAGGCAATAAACTATAAAATAATAAAAAAAAAGTCTCACTTTTTTTATAGTATGGCACGTCACTTGTTGCTTTTATGATTGCTACAGTGCGGCCTGCTGTAGGTCTTGCATTCCTTCTTTGGCATTACTATCGTAACTGCACCCCACTCTTGATCTTATCACTTGAGATAAAGTGACACAGGACCAAACGACTGTCGAGTTAAGGAGCATCAATGTGCAAGTTTGGAAGACCGAAGACAATGTCAATTGGACAGTTAATTCGATAAACAAGTGGTTCTCTAGCCAACTAGTAGTCTACCATTGCAGTTGGCAACATGATCACAGTATTATTCCACTGTGTTATGCTTGTTAATAAAGCCATCTTGATATCATTATTCAGTATTGAAATTTATGTGCCTGAATCTTTGGGCTTTAATATTTTACCATTTGTACACTCCTTACTTGTTTGTGTCAAAATGCACAAGGCAAAAGCAGTCACTCAGCGAGTGAATGCTGGATGATGCCGTGACATTCAGCGACAGCAAAAGGGCTTTAATAAAGCCCGCAGTGCTGGCACCATGCTAATTTCACGTTTGTCAACGAGCACCTGTTGTAGCAAATTATGAGAAAGCGTGTCAGTTGGCGTCAATGTGTACAAGCAAAACATTATATGAGCTTGTCACCGCAGCCCTTCCTAATTGTAGTTTTATGTGCACAGCAATTAGCTTTCTTTTTATTCACATTTAATTTCCCATATTAGTACCTTATCAAGCTGCTATTCGTGTAATGCTTTGGTGCTGAAGTTATTACTTTAACCTTACTCCTTAATTGATTTCAGGTTAAATACTACAATGCTGAGGAGTATGAAGTAGCTGGCTACAAAGAATGCATCGAAAGGTATCAGGTAAGTTCGTGTGTACCCTATCTTTCTCTCTTCTGGCATAATAATTATGCCTCTGCATCAACCTAAAAAATATTAATAATAATAATAAAATTTTTATGTTATGCAAAGTTGAATTAGTACAATAAGTGGGCAGAATGAAAGCAGGAAAATGCTTTAAACATCATTATGTTTAGTGAACGAGTTGTCATTTGTACAGTAAAACCTTGTAATCTCAAACCTCGACAGAACTGTGATTTAACGTCAACATCCAACTTTGCAGACATCCTAGGGGTGTGAAATCATTAAAAAAAAAATTTAATTCATACCTACTTACATCTGTGATGTGGTCTGTTAGCAGTAGCCACATCATGCATCGATGGAGGCACTTCAGTGGGCGGTGCCTTGCGGCACGGAGCCACAACCGCAATTCAGGGGAGAGGGGCGGGGGGGGGGGACAAAAAGATGTGACCGGTTGCGTGAGCCTAACACGCCCGCGCACACTTTCTGGCAACATTTGCGAGCTGATGACAGCCGTGTTTCCGTCAGTGGACGCGTAATTACTTTCTTTCTTGTTTTCGTTTTTTTCTTTCTCTTTGTTGCGTCAATTTCTGCAAGTTTACACAAGGAGCCTGCGGGGATGGAGTATGAAACAAACACAGCCGAACGTGCTCCGCATCCACACCCCATGGGACTGCGGCGGAACGAGAGCAGACACATGCTGCCAGTTCCCTTGGCAACTGAAACGGCGGCAATTTCCTTGTCTGCTGCCAGATGCTGCTAGCATGGATGGCTCTCCAGGAGCGTGACGTTATCTCAGCGCATGAAAAAGCAAAGTTGCACCTCCTAGATGTTTCTTGCTCCGTGGCCACTGCGACCAGCAAAGAAGCCAGTGTGATGTAATGGCAAATTGTGTCTTAAGTACACACTACATGGCTGTTTCCTTCTTTTCACCAAAGTGCAGAAAAAATTCTGCTCTCCCGCACGACTGTGCAATCACACGCAAGGGCATTACCATTACAATGTAGCATTTCGATACTGTGACTGCGAAAACAGTGGCTGACATGGTGGCAGAGCAGATGACTCAGTCGTCTTTCCCCGAGACATGTGATCTCCTACTGGGCAAAAAGCAGCACTGGCTTTATTTAAACACACCTGTTACTGCCAGGAGCCGATCGTCCTAAGTCATTTGTGTGCAGGGCATCTCCTACTGTGCTTACGTGATCACTGTGTTGTTGCACTGGATGTACAGTACACCTACCTACATTAGCCATGGTAGTGTTCGAGATCAGGGGCACCCGCGCCATTCCTGATCATGCACAGATGCAGCAAGTATTTTGTTGGGCCAAAGCAGTAGTTGTGAGCTCCCTTTGGGTTTCGCGAGCGACATGCATGCAAGAAGGCGGCAGTCAGTGGCAGATCAGAGCGTCTGGGTTGTCACACCTATTAAATGAGTACAGTTCACCTACACAAACTGACACTACACGTGCTGCCGAGCAGATAGTTGACTACGTTTATCACAATAGTGTTGTTGGTGATAAGCCATACTGGCCCATTCGTCTTCAGCACAATAGTCTGATGATATTAAACTTGTGCAGCAATATTGTTCTGCTTCTAGTTGATTAGTTAAAGTGACATTACCTTAATCCCATGAAGCATGTTAAAAAAAGCAGGTAAATCTATGTGTATGGTAGCTTTTTTGACAGAAGAGGTGCCATATACGTTGCATATTAAAATTTGCCATATGTAGAGCATATAAGCCCGTATAGCATGCTTGAAACTTAAAAAAAAATTTAATCCTGGTTCAGGTAATATACAGACTTAACCTTAAAGTGTGCCTTCGCGGCAGTGCTTTTCTTGTCTAGGGGGTTTCACTGCATGGCGAGTCTACATTGCAGTGAAACCACATTTTCAGGCAGTTTACATGGGTAATATCATACGCACACGTCTTGGTTCGTTCCGACTACGTCGAAGTTTCGAAAACTTCAAATTCGTCTGAAAGAGAATGCGAATACTGTATTATTTATTCAAATATTCACACAGACCTAAACTTTATAAATAAATTATCATTGCCCGGCAACGCCAAGGAAATTACTATGTGGCCACATGCAAAAATGCTGTTGCACTGAATATCGTGTGCATATTTATGAAACGTGCTCCAGGCAATGAAAGTTAATCCACTGCTCTCTCTTGTGGTGTCTCTCCCGTATCTCCCTGTTGTTTTCGTGTTATCTTAAAGCTCAGTAATTTTATTTTTGTTTATCACTACATTTTTTTTTCTAATGCATCCATATTGTTGCAAGTCATACTGCACATTCTGTTTTTGCGAGTGTGGAATTTGCTTGATAATTCAGGTTGCTGAGTGGCGGAGCAATGCGTCCCTGAACCTGCTCAACATCTGCCAGACGGTCACCATTGCGCTGGGTGTAGCCGCAGGTGCATTGCTCTGCGCGCACATGGTTGCCGACCACGAGTCGAACTTAAAGGTGGGCGACTATGTGCTCTTCCTCACGTACATCATGCAGCTGTACACGCCACTCAACTTCCTGGGCACCTACTACAGGTGCGTACAAATTGCATGTCCGTGCTCTTGCATACAGTAGGCTCTCGACAATTCAAACTTTAAGCTTTGTAGGCAGGGAATCGGCTTTATTTGCAACTGTTAGTCACATAAAAGCCCAGATGTCCAGCTTGAAGCAACAAGGACAGCAGATATCTTCGGGCATGAACAACCAAAAAGTTCAAATTAACCAAACTCGTGCAGTGGAGCACTTTTTGGAATGGATAGCTGGCCATGCTCTTTTGCTTCTGTGTTTTGTTTTGTTTCTTTTTTTTCTCTACATAGTACAGCTATTATAATTAGAGCTGTGCAAATAGCAAAATTTTGCGTGCGAAGCGAATTCGAATCGAATCGAATATTTTTCGAATATTTCTTGAATATTTCTAGAATATTTTTCGAATACTTCAAAGCAAAATTGCAGAAAAAAAGTTCGAGAGGATTCCTAAGCATATTCTTATGAGATAGTAACATGAAAGTGTTTCTTTTCGCTAGGTTGATGAAGGTCTGCCCATAGTTGTCTTATCAAGAATGAGGCAATGTAGAGGCCGAATTCTATTTATGTACATGATTTGGTGCAACCAAAGTGTTGCCCACAACACTTTACACGTGATAGGCAAAGATGCCATTTCCCCAGCCTCTGCTCCTCTTTCAGCTTCTGTGGAAGCCCAACTGATGTGGCGGACAAGGGTGTGCTCCCTTCAAGTCCGGAGTTCCAAATCTGTCTCATAGACGTCGATATATATGAACATCTGAAGTTTTGGATGCTAAAAAGCTTCGGCGTCCAATTTTTAGGGGCGAAGCTCCTTATAGCGGCACCCGTTCGTCCCTCGTAGCGTAGTATGTAACCAGTCTTACGCTTTGACCTGCAAGGTGGTGCCGGTGGGAGATTTTTCCTGTGCGTTGTTGAACAATAAAAAATTCGCAGCGTTAGCTAAAAGCCGACTTCTTCTGTCTCTCATTCCCATTAGCAGCCATTCTTTACCTCCAAGGTAGTGCCTGGTGAGATTTCTCCTGTGCGTGATTAAACAATAAAAATTTGTTCAAAACGCCGTTGATTGATGAAATAAACCAACAAAAGACGCCAGATGTTTTGTAAAAGCAAAACGAAAGAACGCCAGATGTTTCTAAAGCAAAACGAAAAGACGCCAGCTGCTTAACGAAAGACGTCAGATGTTTTCTAAGCAATGGTTTTCTAAACAATGAAAATTCACAGCGTACATGTAAAATTAAAGTGCGCTGCAAGTCGTCATAACTCATCGAACCTTTAGTATAAACGCGCCCGATCACACGTCGGTGATGATGTACTGGGCAGAATTCACGGAAGATTCACGGTTTACCGATGAACCTCCGCAGCTTCGCCCACTCATCATCATTCACTCCATGGATATGCTGTGGTTTTTCGGCCTTCCTGCCCAAATTTCAGGCCCAAAACAGCATTTATTGAGCCCCCAACTCTGCCACGTCTTTCATCTCCATGTTGGAACCAGCGTTTTCTTGAGTTAATACATTTGCGACCGTAGCGGAGCTTGAAAGGCAGCATTGCCGCACTACCGGGGTGTGATGAGGTGAAGCATATTGAAAATCTAGGGACCACTTTGAATCGGACGGTGATTGAGTCTTGGCAAAGTTCGACCGTAACGGGGCTTGAAAGGCAACTTTGCCGCAATACCGGGGTGTGATGAGGTCAAGCATATTGAAAATCTGGGGACCACTTCCAATCGGACGTTGACTGTGACTTGGCAAAGTTCGACGGTACCGGAGCTTGAAAGGCAGCTTTGCCGCAATACGAGAATGTAATGAGGTGAAGCATATTAAAAATCTGAAGGGGTCACATTTCATTGGACGTTGACTGTATTTGTTTTTGGGAAGTTCGAATAGTTCGAATAGTAAAATTCCAGTGCGAATCGAATCGAATAACAAACACTATTCGAAAAATATTCGAAATTTCAAATACTCGCACACCCCTAATTATAATGCTTCTGTTGACATCTCAGAGTTATTTCTCAATACAAGTATTTTTAGTGCTCCTGTGCTTTTACACTGGTGTTTTGAATTCCACTCGGCACAAGTGGACGCTTGTGTCGCTGCACTTGCATAGTAGAAAGCTGCACAAGATGTACAAAAACATGACGCCATTGACATACTTCTTGCTTTTGCAGTCATGGAAAAGCTGGAAGATTTGCACCTTCTGAAGCCCAGTTTTCTCATGATTTTGATGACAGCGCACTAGTAAAGTGCTTTTTTGCTCAACTTGTACTGTTGATTTTGTTATGTTGGTTCACCATGACATAAAAGATGGTCTGAGGATTGCAAAAAGTAGAAATAAATAAATAATTAATGGAAAAATAGAAAATTTTGACCACATTTACCTTTCCGTTGCCACATCCCCACTTAAGATGCAGTGCATACTTCAAGGTCAACAATTTGGTGTCATATATCCTTGAGCAAGACTTTGGTGTCATTAAACAATGCATACGATTGCCACTATGCTGAATTCAGTTCAGTATCAAAAATTACTACTTGCACAATTCTAGTACTAGTTTTGCATTGGATGTGACTTTATTATAATGAGCTTTGAGTGTGCTGCTTTACTCCAGTTCTTTTAAATCCTTCTCATGTCATCATTAAAAAGTTATCATAATCCAAATGCCCATCAAAGGGTCTGACCTCTTTGTTTTTTATGTATACTTTCAGAATGATTCAGCGTTCTTTCATTGACATGGAGAACATGTTTGAGCTTCTTGACACTAAGCCGGAAGTGAGTGTGCATTTCCTTTTCTTCTTTCAGTGTCTGAAAATTGTTTCTGTTCCATAATCAACTAAGTCTGCTCAAACACATTTGCACTAGAAATGCAGTTTTGTAGTACTACAAGGCGTGAAAGTTTGCTGTTGGAGGTGGAACCTACAGTTTACTTTGGAAACTGCATAAATAGTAGCATAGGTGTTTTTTGAAGGCTGTTGAAAAGACAGCAGCTTGCTGACCTAATATTTGCGACATTAAGAAGCTATCAATAGCAGTGCACCTTTGTGATTATCTAGGTACTGAAGTCTAAACGCTGTGGGTGTAAACAAATCTCTTTGACCTTGCCACTGTACTGTTGTGTATTAATTGAGTCAATGCTGTTTCGTTCATAGCGGTGCAGTGTCATTGTCCACAGCTAGTGCTTTATTTGTGATGGTGTAGCGCACACAAAAGATTCGCATGTTATAAATATTTGCACCCATTACTCTTTTTATATTTTTCTTTTGCTTCATGGTTGCTCTCCCAATACAAAGTCTGTGGACATATTTCTTGAATTCAAGACTTCACGAGTGTGTCATTATGTCAGAAATCATGTCACCACGTCCGGATTTTCGCTAAGTGGATGGTAAGGTTTCGTGGTCTCAGAGGTGTTATTTCTTGCTGTGTTTGTCACTGCCGAGTAAACACTTTCATTTGAGACATTTGTTCTATTGTTCTCTCCAGGTGATAGATGCTGTGAACGCACCAAGTTTGAAGCTGAAGGAGGGCGAGATTCGGTTCAACAATGTCTTCTTTTCGTACAACCCCGAGTGAGTCACGCATTCTCTGCTTATTCGTGATGCAACCTCTGTTTCTGAGCACTCATAGCTTACAACAAATGAAACGCTGCTACTCTACCGGACCTTGACAAGTCCCGTGAAACTTATCAAAGTTATTATGAAGAGACAGAAAAGTGTCATTTTTCTCTTTAAGTGAGACACTGCATTTACAGCAGTCCAATGCTTGCTCAAATGTTGCAGTATGGTCCCATTTTATAGTCATGGCCCTCTGATGTAACTTGTGGCATTGTTACTTGCCTAGTTTATCAAGAAAAAACTGCAAATTTGTCTTTGTCTGTGCCACGTAAACATCCCCAACCAGTTTCTAGGTGCCAATCTTGAAGTCAATCCTTTGCCTCAGTGCAGTGCACAGATGTGTGAAACAAAATGTAAACATTTGCATCAGGTTTGCCTGTTATGGCTCAAATAATTCAATCTTACCCTTAGTATAGCAATTTGGTTTGTGTGTAAACGAAAGGGGTGTTAGTGTGCCTTTATATGCGATCCTTACACAGAGTTATCATAAGAAAATGACGGTTTGCCCATTTTGGCATTTGCTTGGCAATAAAGCACAACTTTTGAAATCAGTTTTATTCATTGGCTGAGGTTGCTCAGAAGGCAAATAACAGCACAAACACACAGCTTTTTTGCTTGACAGACTATGCAAGTAAGAATGCGTCCTCCTGCACATTGACAGTTGATGTGGTGAAAGATGCGCAGCTATCTTCTAATGTATTGTTGCTTCAGGCAAGTTACACAGCATGTTTGCCCGACATCTTTCTTCCTTTTCTGTGCCATGCTGAAGGCCGCAATATTTTTAAGAAACACTTGCTAAGGTTCAGCAGCATGTGCACTAGCAGCTCCTGACTGACGACCGCAAAATACAATTGAAAAGTTAGCAAAAAAAACCCGAAAATTTTGCCCAGTGCCTTAGCATTCCCATTAATGGCAGCTCCCCAGCACACCCTCTTGACAAACGGCACCACTGGGAGAAAGTACAGCTCTGCATGATTTTGAGAAGGCCCATTGTTGAATAATGCATTGCATTCAGGAGTTTTACTCATTGGGTTTATGCTGCCCTAGTCATAAGCAGTGTCAGTGATACGACACTGATGTCGTAAAAAGACACTATGACCACCTCAATGAATACCACGTACACAATGACTATCCCTAATTGAGCACATTTTACCACAAATAGTTCTTGATTACATTAGATGCAATGCACGGTACATTTATGCACGCTGCATATTTTATTTGGTTTCCGCACTTAAATCGAACTCTGGCTCTGTAGGCACTCTTCTCCTGTTGAAGCACCTTTTTTTCTTTGCTCATAGGTGTAGCAAAACCTATGTAGGAGCTGTATGCCAGCTGCTGTAGCACTTATGTATTTGTGAATTATGTGCTCGTGCAAGGTCCTGACTGTGTTACATTTCTAACCGGCTTACAATGTGGCATAGATCCCCCCATCACCCCAATGTCGTGAGTGCTGGACACATACGTGTAAAAAGAAGCTGGGCCATTTGGGCAAGTTGATAGGCTTTCATAGTTTTGAAAAGGTGACATGAAAACAACATATATGAGAGGAGGATACAGACCACACTATTGCTTGTGTTGTCATTCTCTAACTTAGTAGTATTTGTAATTTCCGCACTACTATTTCAACACCTGTGCCCTGTGCACTCACAAATAGCTGACTGTAAGCACCAACCATTGACACCTACACCTGTGAAAGATGTAAATACAGTCACGAAGCAGCAAGTCAGTGATTGCCTCGCGTCGCTAACATATGGTTTGTCACTGCAAGAGTTGCCTTTGGCACTCTTACTATTTTTTTTAAGCATCACTACTGCCGGTTCCAGGATTACTGCAAAAGCCACTAGCACACCTGCCGCCAACACGCTCTGGTTTTTAACTATTGATGCATTTTGATTCCATATAGGTGAAATGTGGCCCACAGCAATTTATTCTGGCTGGACCGAACTCTTGTGATAGTCATTATTTTGTCACGATATAACATTAATTGCAACTTATTGCCACTCTGTGCCATTTTTCCTTCAGCACGAAATTTTCAGTTGCAGTGAACTTAGAAAGGATATTTTACATTACTGAGTATATTTTTACAAAATTTTCACTAATTTGCATAACTTTTTGGGGGTCCTTAACGTAAGGGAGAATGTGTGCAAGTTATGGAGGTAAATACAGTAGACTCTCAGTAAATGGAACTCCTGCTAGATGGAACATATTTTCCTGGTCCCTTCAGGTTCCACATAATGAAAGTCTACTGTATGCTGTTTTCATTTGTTCTTTAGAGTGAGCCTGCTTGCGGCTGCGGTGTTCTCGTGTTTTTTGTGCAAGTTGGAACCACAGCAGCATTACCATTTTTTTTCTCGGGCACTGCTGAGTTTTTTTAGCTCTTTTCACTCACAGCTATTAGTAATCTTTTCATTGTCTCAATGCAAGTGAATTCACTGGCGGTCAAAAAAATGCAAATGCAGAGCACACAATGTTTTGCGAAGAAGGAGCATTTCATTGAAGCGTAACTGTTATATGTACAGCATATGTCTCTGTTGTTGTAATACACAACTTATTACTTGCCAAATTATTTTTGCGAGAGCTCCTGAAGTGGGAGTGAAGCTCACAAAAGGAAGAAATGTGTCATCTATCTATTTGCAACATGATGCTTCAAACTAGTGGGTCACCACTCTGTTAGTACTTGTAAAAAGATCTGCTCACAGGGAAATAGGGTTCAGCTGTGCCAGTTAGCACAAAAAGGGGATGGTGGAAAATATGAGTGACTGATACAGCTGCTATTGCCCAATATTAGGGATGGGCGAACAGTGAATTTGAGGTTCAAAACGAATCTGAACTGAATAGTGATTTGGTTGAATAATTTCGAATCGAATAGTTTGAATAGTATTTACCACATATTATTAAGAAAAAGAGCATTTTTGTCATGACCCTTGCACAATATTTTTAAGGATTGGAACTAGGTATGAGTGAATGTCACTTTTTTGGTTTGAAATGAAGTGGGAGCAGCCTTGAATAGTATCAAGATTGGAATAGCAGGAGGGTGCAAGTTATAAGTGGTGCAATACGTTTCAATTTAAAAATTACTATACTTAGCGCATTTAACCTCATATAACACGCCTTTAAACTTTAAAAAATATGCACATTTAACCTTGAAGTGTGGCTTTGCGGCAGTGCAGATTTCCCTTGATGGGTTGTTTCACAGCACAGCAACCAAATGCTGCAGTGAAACCACCTTTACAGAGGCTTATGTGTGCTCAAATGTATACATATATTTGTTCATTTCGAATACTTCGAAATTTCGAATAATCTGAATTCGTATCGAAGCGAATTCGAATACTGTAATATTCGTTCGAATATTCGAAACGCCCGAATATTCGCCCATCCCTACCCAATATTGCTTCTTCATAGTCCTGTTTCTGCACCTATTACCATGGGTGTCGGCAAGGGGGTGCAAAAGGAGCACTTGCTCCCCCCCCCCCTCCCCCAAGCCACACCAACGCTTCCCCCTCCCTCCTCGTTCCATCACTGCAATGCAACTCGGGTTTGCACCCCACAAGACAAAATCCTGTCGACGCCCATGCCTATTACTATTCTATTACTATTACTATTACTATTACTATTACTATTCACTCGGTAATAAAGTGGGCTCCCTTTGAGACAGAATCTCTGAAGCCCACTTTATCGATTTGCTAAGCTACTAAGCTGTGCTTTGTTTGGCTTATCTTTGACCCAGTGTACTAATCCTCGTCAATCAGACATCTTTCTGGATGAACTCATTTTTAAGGAGCCTTCGAATTGAATCAGAAAGTGTTCTTTTTGAATCCGTACCTTTGGATTGACGCTGTTGAACTCTGAAGTTGTTAATGTTTTGCTTTACAGGCGGCCCATACTTAAGAATGTCAGCTTTGTGGTTCCGGCAGGTCGTACCGTTGCCCTTGTAAGGACACTTTCTTTTTTTCTTTTGCTGAGCAAGTAATGCCAATGCCGCATGCATGAAAATTACAGTAACTGCCCAGTGCCTTCAATTAAAACTTTGTATAATAGACCTTTTTCAAGCACACGAGCGCCACCAACGGGCGCGCAAGCGCTCATGGGAAATGTATGTACGCCGCAGCAGCCGCCGCGACGAGCACGCGGGTCTCGCGCTGTAGCTTTCCGCTTGCATCGTGCCAGTACTTCTTAGACACAGTGAATTTGGCAAGGTGCAACATGTTACTGCGCAATTCAGTCACGAACTTCAGTGTTTAGCTGTGACGACCTCTCGACGATTTCCATCTGTCCCAGTGTTGGACCAGTTGAGCGACTGAGAAGCGTCACCTTATATTATTTTTTTGGGGCGTAAGTGCGCCTTACGGCATAAATGAAAAAAAAAAACACCTCGGTTGCCTATGAAGTGCAGGAGCGGTCTATGATTCGCAGATGCATTTGGAATCAGCGTCCATCGACACTGTCGACGAGTAGTGAGGTTCTGATATTTAAAGACTACACTAGAAAGTGTAGTCGGCATTTGGGGAAATGAGATACATTCATTGCGTCGCTTGCACCATATATGTAACGAACGATAAGTGCCTACTAACCTTCGTTGGTGCTATAACTACAGGTTGGAATAATAACTTAGAGTGAAAAAAGAAAAGAGCAGTACAAGGAAGGAAATGCACAAACGAGCGCTCACACACAACTGAAAGGTTATTGCACACGTTAAAAAAACATATACAGTCGCCGACCGTTTATTCGGACGCCGAAAATTCGGACATGCTCGTTTATTCTGACACCTTCGCGGCACCGCCACTCGTCCCATTGAAGTAATGTAAACTCACGACCGAAAATTCGGACGCCCCACAGCCCGCCGTTCGATTTTTCGGACTCCGGCTGGCTGATAGAGTGCGACGTTGAACGCCATAACAAGCTGTCAGCAATGTTTTTACAATATTTTTACTAGGTTGCCAACACTGAAATGTTGCACTCGCTATAACTGGAGATCGTGCCAGTGTCAAAAATCCACGCAGAAGTTACCGATCTCGAAGGCTATGTTTGTTGGCTACACGTAACGGTTGCCTTTTGGCTTTAGCCAGTCATGTATCCATTGAACGGCTACCACGGCCACACAGCAGGCCAAGCCAAGCCAAGCTTGGAATCGGCACTGTGCGGCGTTTGAGGTGAATGACAGCGCGTACGAGTACGACGCGGATCCAAATTCGGACAAAGAGAGTACAACAACAGATTACAGAAGCGCTGCAACATCAACTAGACCAACGTCATTTCCTTTTGGCGTGTGAGGGTTTGCGTTCTCAGATGTTTCTGTGGCTAGGCCTGATCTGCATCCCAAGCTTTGTGTCCTGCTCGTGCGAGGCCTGATCTGCTGAAATGGCTCCGACGCTGCCCGTTCCATGTGCGCCGTCAGAACTAAAGTAACGTGGCAACTACAAGGCCCTGACGATGGCGAAAAAAGCGGCGATTATTCACCAGGTGGAAGTTGCTTGGGAGTTTTCGCCGAGTTGGGCGATGAGATCATCCGTCAGCTACTCGAACCAGCGCATGTGGACAGTGACTGCCTCACGACGCACCTCCCACACCACAGCCATCAAATGCGGATTTAGCGTAGGCCATTGCAGTTCTATTGCCGACCATCAGGGGTGACCAAACATTGGCTGAAATACAGGCCGACTTGCTCGCGCTTAAGCGTGCATGTGTACAGACGCGCACTAACAAGTTCTTTCCAGCCGGTGGGCCAATAAAAGTGCTTTTTTCTGGTGAATCCTTTTTTTTGGACTCCCGATTATTCGGACTTTTCAGCGGTTCCCGCCGAGTCCGAGTAAACAGTCGGCGACTGTATACAAAAATGGGAGTGCGTCACACGTGTCATAAAGAGGCACGAAAAGTCAAACAACCAAGGCGCGTGCTTACAGTCGATTAATAAAGTTGAATTTCTTGTCTTGTAACGACTGAGAAGGTTGACTGACACAAAGTGTGGCGTTATTTGTGACATGATATGCCTCCGAAATTTCTCGCGTTGTCTGATTAGGTTGATGGTACAAAATTACTGTGATTTCGAAGATGGATTACATTTTCATGGCTGCCATAGCGATGCGAGATGAGACGGCTCCATTCAATGAATTTTGATGCTCACTGAGGCGCGTATTAATACATCGACCAGTCTGGCTGATGTACATGTGGACACAAGAAAGAGAAATTGCCGGTTAACTCCTACACAATTTACAATACAATTGGCATGCCTCTGACCACATTTTTCTTTGCCCACCGAAGACCCCTGCGACCTTAATGCGACTAAGCTTATTTGGGGCGGCAAACACAACCTTCACACCCACATCGTTTCCCTACGTTCTTCAGGCCATGCGACTTCTTATACATATGTGAAATAACTTCAATATTTCTAGTTTCTTCGTTATTTAGGGATGGAGGACGTCCGTGTTAATATTTCTTTGCCATGCGAACAGATTTTCGCAAACCGATACAACGATACGCAGGATATCCCGCCTCTTTTATCACTTTGCCGTTGGAACCTACTGCTCACTTTATGTGCGCAAGCTTTTTTTCAATGCCGTGCGTAATCATGACATCACAATTTTTCGTTTAACAATATTCGAATGCGCCGAAGCGAAATTAAGCACTGATTTCGCTGAACACGGGCTATACTGCCCGCAAACGTGCTCCGCAGTGAAACTTAAAAGCATGTATCAAGAAACTGCAAATTATCAGAGCAAGGCATCTCGCAAGTGAATTCTAATCCCATCTCTTTTTTCTTTAAACACGTTTAGAATGTGCTCACTTCTTTGTACAGCGCGTGACTTGTCAATTAAAATCAAATAATCTGTATACCTGAACACTGTAACGCCTCTCTACAGTTTGGTTAAACCCGATCACGAGCCACTATGGCATTAAATGCCATAGCGGCTGGTGGACAAGTAGTCATTGAATAAATACGAATTCGGTGTTCCGGCTCACATTGCTCACGATAGCACGTTTTGACTGCATGTATCGGCACGTGATAACTCGCATGCCGCTTAACTGCTACATCCGGTGTACATCTGCTCGGTAATACCTACACTGACTGCATCATTCCTTTCGCATTTCATGCGTAGAGATACATGCAGGTGCGTTCATACATGTGTAGTATTTCGGATTTAATAATAGTCAACCAGCGGCGACGCGTTTTTTTTCTTTTTCGTTTGGTGCTCCTACAGCGCCAACGAGCAGCGAGCGACGGAACAGCTGGCGGGCTCGCCGTACACACTTTTCCCATAGTGCTTCGCGCGGCCGCGGGGGTTCTGGGATTGCTTGAAAAAGGTCTATTAGGTTGGGACAGCTTGTACAGACTTCAATGACCTTTGCCGCAACAGTTTCCTATTCATGCCTGTCCCAATCGATAGAACCCCTATAGAGGGTTTCAAATTCTTATTCTACCGAAGCATGCCTGAGCAACTAGCATCATTCAGCAATTAAAACAAACAATAATAATTCCATTTCACTTCTTTGTTTAGTTTTCGTGCCGCACGGTGGAATTTAAACCTCCACCAGAACATGGTGATCGTGATGGCATGCTTGTGCTGCTGTGAGGTGATGCCATAGAGGTAGAATCCAGCCTTCATCTTGAGAAGCCAAATAATAGGGCCAAGCCAGATTTCAGGAAACTGCAGCGATTCCAGGAAGCTGTGCCCCATTGTTTTCTCCGGTTGGAGTGCCATGGTAATAGGCGGGCCATAGTTTCCTTGACTCAGTATGTGTGCCCAGTGGAAGCTTCTGGAATGGATTGTTCTATGGTGCGCAGTGTCACCACTGCGGCCAAGAGGAATAACATGCCGCCACATTCAAGTGCAAAAACTTATTAGTTTATTACCCTGGCTCATGTGCTCGATTCACTTGCACTGCTTTGCTTAGTAGCGTTTGCTACACTTTATCATTATCTCCACAACCTCACCACCATGCACCTTGAAACTTCACTGACTTTAGGCAACTGTCATTTTGTGAGTAACGTAGCTTTGTGGGTGAGTTGGTTCATAGTAATCGGAAGATGAAACCATCGAAAAAGCACACAAAGACAGCGAAGAAGTGTCCTGTCTGGTTGTTCTTCTTCGCTGTCTTTGTGTGGTTTTTCGCTGGTTCCATCTTCCAATCATTTTGGGAAATGCATGCCTTCTCAAGTAGATACCTGTTAAGCATGTGTTGACTGTGTCACACAGTCAAAATCAGAAAAGTGCAAGTGACCATGTTTCTCTGAGAGATGCTCACACAAACTTTTTGAGCAGGAATTTGTATTTTTACAACTTGCCACGTTATGCTATGAGACCTCCTTCTGTGTAGTCAACTATTTACACATCTTTACAGATTGAATGAATAAGCAACAGAAACAGCTGCAAGATGTTCAAACAGCATTAAATCTCAGTACAAGCCTACTCATGTTGCTTGTTACATTCATTGTGTTGTGTGAGATTTGTATAATCAGGAACAACTAGAGTTCTCATGTTGGAGTAGCATTCATGCCGACTCGTTCACAGCTCTGTGGGTCATGTGTAATCGCTGCCCAGTGCTCTAATGGTGTTCACATGATAAATGATCGGGATGTGTGAATGGGGCAGGGAGGGCTACCAGGGCCAGTGTACAAAGGGTCTCTTTCCTCTTTCTGTATTTTGCAGGTAGGTCCATCGGGAGCGGGTAAAAGCACCATCGTGCGGCTGCTGTTCCGGCTGTATGACATCCAGAGTGGTAGCATCACCATTGATGACCAGGACATCAGCAGGGTCAGTGTGGATGCATTTGTTGGTCCGACAATAAGATCTGGATGCTCAAATGCATGCTGAAATCACTACAACTGTGCTTACCAATACCTACTGTCATCTCCAAAACCATCGGCATGCTTTCCAGCGCATGCTAGCTGCATGTCTTGGTGGGCAATCCCAGAGCAGTTTTTATGGCCTTTTGCATCAAGTTGATGTTTCTTATTTTCGCTGTTTATAGCAAGACATAGAAGGTGCCACAGATGATATGGCCTACTAGGAGTGCCTCAGCTTGAGGAATTCACAAGCGAGCATGGTTTAAGTTATGGTTAAAATATCACCCAAGAATATTTGTGTTTGCATTCAGTCACACTTCAGAAGATGCATGCTTTGAATTGGTACCTTTGAGGAGCATCAACGTAAAGTGCTTTTACTGGCATGAAATAATGCATTAAGTTAGCTCCAACTACTAATGGGACATATTTTCAGGTCTGTTGGGCAAAGAAGTGAATCATTGTGTTCGCTATGTTTAAAAGGGACACCTGTCTTTGATGGTAAGGTGTGTTGGAGTGACACTGGCTGGCTAGGCAACACTGGTTTTCTACAAGGAGGTGAAGGTGAGGGGTCAGGTCTGCCGGAATGACATTTGGAGGGCAGTATTTCCTTGAGGGCTTTAAAAATTGACTGTAAATGTTCCAGCAGTTCTCTGCCTGCCCAGGGCCAAGTTGGTTCAGCAGTAGTGCATCCTCCGTGTTTTCGTACTTCAATGTTCATAAGAGCGGCCTTCTTGGTTGCCGGATTCAAGTTCACTCAACTTTTCTGTGTTTGTGCAAAGAGCAAGGTCTGCGCTACTACCCATAAGAATGCTAATGCGCTGTCTGCAGTGTGCACGTTCGAATGCATGGGGCTGAATTGGTGGCCACTAGTGCTTCTGTGGTGGATTTATTCCCAGAGCATCTAAAAGGGCCCTTGCCAGGGTGAAGGTATCGCTTTTCAAGCTCTGACCTCTTTCTTATTGTTCTTAGCATTTAAACAGATTGTTGGTTACTTTTCACATCCATTTCTTAGTTGTGTCAGTCTGATGGTGAAAATGCCAGGTGCGAAAACACCTTATACCCTTGTTACAAGGGCATGCTAACCTCAGTTATGACAAACTTCACCTCGCACAAACCGTAGTTAAACCCAGTTAGATGGAACGCCTAACTGCAGGTATCCCACTAGCTGTCGTTGCTCCAAGCTGGGGTTGACCATCTCAATTAAGCTAACTAGCAAAATGGTGGCATCCATATCGGCTGTCGAAGAAAGCGTGGATCCAACAAAGGCTTCCCAAAAGCTTGTCAGCTGCTCTCGCTCCACAAGAGAGCTGGTGATATGCAGAACAGTTTGGTAAGACAAACCATGCATGTCTGAATACCAAACAAGGTGGTGCCAAACGTATCAAGCAATGGATTGCCTTGGCTTTCGCACCAACTGCAAGATGATTTCGCCCATAGTTGTGTGACCAGCCTTGACTTATGCCAAATATTGTCAAAGTACTTAAAGCAATACACTTGGGGACCACAGGTGCAAACAGGAAAAAGTTATTTTGAAGGAAATGCACTTTATTTGCCAGTATACTTGTGGAAAGAAGTTGAACCTTTGTTTTTATTCATGAAGCTGAGTATCACGTGACCTGCTTCACAACCCAAAACTGAGTACAGCTTACGAGTGAAAAACAGTGCTAAAAAGACGGGACAAGAAAGGACACGGGACCACGGTGCTGTGGTCCCGTGTCCTTTCTTGTCCCGTCTTTTTAGCGCTGTTTTTCACTCGTAATTATGAACCAACCAGCCCAAATGCGTACCCTACGGAGTACAGCTTCTTCCGCATAACAGGTGTCAACTACGGTAACTGTAGTTCACTCCGGTCAACTGAGGTTCATCGTAACTGAGGTTAGCGTGCCCGTGTAACTAGGGTATGAGACACCCAGTAATTTTGTGTTTTTGTGTTGGTCTTTTGAATAAACACACTCAAGAAAGCATCACTCTCCTACACACAGGTGAAGCAGAAGTCCTTGCGCCAGGTGATTGGTGTTGTTCCTCAGGACACTGTACTGTTCAACAATGACATCAGGTGAGCCAATTTACATGTACTACACGAGGCCAAAGAATTAACGACAAGGGATTTTTGCAATGAAAACACATTATGTACTAGTATTTAGTGCACATATCATAGTAATCACCGCCCACAGCCCTTCTTCATTATCTGTTTTCCTTTGCTTTTTTTTTTGTTTGCTTAATATTGGGGTATAAGCTGTTTGACTGCATGCATGTGTGTATGCAGTCAAACTGCATGCAGTGTATAGTGGATAAAATCATTTTATCAAGCAATACTGCTGAAAAGTGTTTATTTTTGTTTCTTTCGTGGTCTTTTGTATTGCGTTTTTTGCCCTTCTTGTGAATGATATGTTTCCTACATTTGTGCAGTGCCAACTTGCATGCAAACAAATGCAGTGAAATTAAGTGCGACCATCCTTCCTCCATTGAGAATTTTCTGTCTGTGTTGAACGCGTCTGTTCTCCTTGTCTAGGTACAACATCAGGTATGGGAGAGTTGATGCCACCGACGAGGAAGTTGAAGATGCCGCCCGTGCTGCCGAGCTTCATGAGCAGATCCTGGGCTTCCCCAATGGCTACGACACGGTTGTTGGCGAGAGGGGGCTCAAGCTGTCGGGTGGAGAGAAGCAGCGTGTGGCGATTGCCAGGTCCATCCTCAAGGGGCCAGCCATTATGCTACTGGATGAGGTAATTGACTGGAAAGCAGCACGTCTGCCATGTTTTGCCTCAACTGCTTTTGAACCCTTGTGCTCTCCGGATCTCTGTGTTTGGCTTGTTTATTTTGTGTGTCTATTTTGGAAGGCTGTCTAAGTCTAACATGTGTCCTCATCATCATACTAGTAGTCACACAGCTCACGTGACCAGAGGAGAGAGTGAATTAAGAAATAAATAAAACAAAATGAGGATGATGATGATACTCGAAATGAGACTAAGCTGTAGCTCTCAGCAGTTTTTTAAGGAGTTTTTGGTTTCTGCGAATTTTCGGCGTTCTTTTAATCGAGTATTGGGATATTCAGTATAATTTTCTAGTCAGTTTTGATATTCGAACATTTTGGAGTACCTGAAATGAAAAATGTCGGCATTTTCAGTGTATAAAATGACTGTAAATGTAGTTTCACTGCAGTGCGACGTACACTCGTGTGAAACCGCACTTCAGGCAGATGGTTTACTGGCGTGAAGCCACACCTCAAGGCAAAGTTTGCATATTCCACCCAGCCTGATTTAAACTGTTTGCATGTTTTAAAACAGGTTTACGTGGAGACTGTAGTAAATTTTAAAGCATATTCAATCTTATCGCATGTAATCTTCACCACAAGTAAAACTGGCCAGAACCGAAAATTCGCACGAAAATAACGACGCAATTCTGATGTTGTGTCTGGCTCAATTTCTCAGACATAACTGCATGCACTATCATTCAGTATGCCAGCCGTGAAGATAGCGCCATTTAGCATGGGTGCACCCTATACTTTGTTTTTCATTGGTGAGACGGTTTTATTATTATTTTTTTGGAGCTGTACAGCTGCTGGAAATAGATTTGCGTATATGCAGCACTAAAGGTGTATCGACACATATTTTCGAAGCTGAGTTTACACCGCCATATCAATCTCCTGTACACAGAGATGGCTCTGAGCAAATATGAAGCTCAATAAATGCTGATAAGATACCTTATTTTGGCAATAAAGTCCATTTTTAGATGGTACACCTACTGACATCGACACTAGTGTGATTTTGGGCTACTGTATCCATTCTGGCGACCCCATGCACCAGTATGGCTAGTTGTGATGACATCTGGTCTCATGCCAGACATACATAATGGCCGCTTGCGTGTTGCCAATGGAGCCACGGAGTCAAGCAGCTGTGGAGATGTCACGATACCAGCACATGACGAGAAGCTCATACTGTGTAGTGGCATCGGGGTACAGCAGGAATTGAAACTACCTCTTAAAAACATGTTGTAATTAATTTTTGAGGGTGCACTCACACTTACTAATATATTTTCTGGGCTCTTGAGAGCTTGGCCTTTGATTTGAAGCAAGAAAATGAAAACTTAAAATTTCGTATCAGTATTCCTTTAATTCGTATCAGTATTCCTTTAAACCTTGGCAGCAGACAGGCACCTAAGCAGCACTGTGAAGTTTTATTAGGAACCAAAGCAAAAAAAAAAAAAGAACACTTCACCAACTCTTAGCTCATTAAAACTATGGCAGAAGTATAGGCATGCGCACAAGGGAGGCAGGGGGGGGGGGTGGCCGCCCCCCCTAATCACCTATGAGGGGGGGTGCAAAATCTGCCCTGTACATTGACCCTTCTATCACCTAAGAAGGGGGGGGGGGCGCAAAATCTTCTCCATACATTGACTTAGTAGGATGGGGGGTGCTGCTATGAACCTTTGCCCCCCTGATGGGGAACCCTGCGCATGCCTATGGGCAGAAGCTTCTAATTTCAATGCCCTCTCATTGTATATGTAGTCTCTATGGAGTGTAAAAAGGAGACACAGCTAGTCAATTATAACTGCACGCTTGTTTCCCAACAGGCAACGTCAGCGCTGGACACGCGGACTGAGCGCAACATCCAGGCATCACTGGATCTGGTCTGCAGAAATAGGACGACACTCATTGTGGCACACAGGTTTGTTCACTGCCTATGCACGAGCTGCATCTCCATTAAGGGAAATAGCGATCATTAAAGTGAATCTTTTTCTTTTAATTGTTCCCACCAGTGTTTATAAAATAAGGCATATTTCTTCAGCTTTATTGCCGACTTCAAATATTACTACATATGCCTGTGTGAAGATTTGAACGCTTTGAATATTCAAACAAATATTACAGCATTCGAATTTGCTTTGACACAAAATTAAAATTCTTTAATTTTAGAAGTATTCGAAATGAATGAATACACCCAAACCTCGATATAACGAACACGGATATAATGAATTGTCAGTTATAACGAAGTAAACGAAGGATAGTGTTGTCATAGATACAGTGTTGCAAATAAACGTGTATAACGAATTTTTGGATATAACGAAGTTATTTTCGTGGCAGATGTGACTTTGTTATAATGAGGTTTGAGCGTAGATGTATTTTATAACATCTAACCCTCATGAAAAGGTGGTTTCACTGCAGCGGGGGCAGCTATGCCATGAAACCGCATATTCAGGGAAAATCTGCATTTCTGCACAGCCACACTTCATAGTTTGGTTTGCATGTTACCTGCAAACAGATGTTGTTTTTTGTTTTTGGTTTTGTTTTTTTCAAGTTTAAACACGGGTTATACGGGCTTCTACAGGCTAATTATGGCAAATTTTAGGATGTAATCTTCTTTACCACTTATAACTTGTGCACCACTTATAACTTGTACTGCTGTTCGAATTCGCCTCAAAATTTTTTATGCTAATTACCATTCACTTCCTATAATTAGTACTGATAATTAGCAACTCATACTAATTACCATTTGTATCATATGACAATATCGTATGGTAATAGTTACCATTTTGCTTTGAAGCAAATAAGCAGTGTTAGCACAAGCCTGTTATATTATTTCATGAGCTAATTAAAGAAGCTTAATGGGAACACACAATTCTTTCATGCCTCTTTTGAGAAAGAGCTGCCCAGTGAAAAATTTTTAATGCATGGACCAATAGCCAAAAAATGGGAAATGCAACAATGTAAGATATTTTTTCTAAGAAATGGTCCGTACAAGTGCCATTATAATATGTTGAATTCACTTTTTACATGGTGAAAACAGTGTGAAAGGAAATAGAGCAATATAACCATCAAAATTTGAAGCCACTATCTTAACATTTGCCTGCATTATTGCCATTATCTTGTATGCGGATATCCACTGCAAAAAAAATTATTGAACCTACCCCAAGTGCGGAGATATTAACACTTGGGGATTGCATGGAGTCATCCGCATGTTGTTGAAAACGCACTACTTTAGTGGGAATTTTGGCTCCATTTCACTTCAGGGGCGTGCTGCAAATTGATTTTGTCGCTGTATGTTGCTTCACGAGACAAAAAATTTTGCAGGTTAGTGCGAAAAAAGAGTAGGATATTTTGAGAAAGGAAGTTTTAAAAATTCGACATTTTCGTCATTTTCGATCTCCTAAGACTAGGCTTCCCCCTTGAGGCAAATGTGATCTCTCATTGAAGAGGGCAGGTCAGGGAAGTGTGTTCAAGGGCATTGTAAAGATTTTATTGTTCAAGACTACTGACTGCTGAACCCATTACTTATGAATGGTGAACATTATAGGTGTGCGAATATTCGAAATTTCGAATATTTTTCGAATAGTGTTTGCTATTCGATTCGATTCGCACTGAAATTTTACTATTCGAACTATTCGAACTTCCCAAAGACAAATGCAGTCAATGTCCGGTTGAAAGTGACCCCTTCAGATTTTCAATATGCTTCACCTCATTACACTCTCGTATTGCGGCAAAGCTGCCTTTCAAGCTCCGTTACGGTCGAACTTAGCCAAGAGACAAAGTCCGGTTGGAAGTGGTCCCTAGATTTTCAATATGCTTCACCTCCTCACACCCCCGTATTGCGGCAAGGCTGCCTTTCAAGGTCCGTTACGGTCGAACTTAGCCAAGAGACAGTCAACGTTCGTTTGGAAGTGGTCCCTAGATTTTCAATATGCTTCACCTCATCACACCCTCGTATTGCGGCAAAGCTGCCTTTCAAGCTCCGCTACGGTCGCAATGTATTAACTCAAGAAAGAGCTGGTTCCATATGGAGATGAAAGATGTGGCAGAGTTGGGGGCTCAATTAATGCTGTTTTGGACCTGAAATTTGGGCAGGAAGTCTGAAAAATCGGACGCCGAAGCTTTTTAAACATCCAAAATTTCAGATGTTCTTATATATCGACGTCTACGAGGCAGATTTGGAACTCCGGACTTGAAGGGAGCACACCCTTGTCTGCCACATCAGTTGGGCTTCCACAGAAGTTGAAAGAGAAGGAGAGGCTGAGGAAATGGCATCTCTGCCTATCACGTGTAAAGTGTTGTCGGCAACACTTTGGTTGCACCAAATCATGTACATAAATACAATTCGGCCTCTACATTGCCTCATTCTTGATAAGAAAGACAACTATGAAATATGACCCCACCAGCGCTTCATCAACCTCGCAAAAAGAAACACTTTCATGTTGCTATCTCACAAGAACATGCTTAGGGATTCTCTGCAACTTTTTCTGTAATTTCACTTCGAATTATTCGAAAAATGTTTGAGAAATATTCGAAAATTATTCGAAATTATTCGATTCGATTCGCACTCAATCTTTATTATTCGAATTCGCTTCGCACCCAAAATTTTGCTATTCGCACAGCTCTAGTGAACATGGTTTATTTAATCTTTACATTTCAGGAAGCATGAGTTATGAGCCCAGCTTGTGCTAAAAATTGGTTTGCGCTAGCAACATGCTCTCTAGGAAGCCTTACATTTTTAGCTGAAAACATCGTCAACTGACTCCACGAGGCAGCAGGTGCAAAAATCTTGCAACTGGTGCTTCTAGCGATAGCATTGCCCATGGTAATAATGTGGCAGTCCTATGGGATCTGTCTATATGTTTTGGGTGGCTTGGCTGCAGTTGAGAAAGGCTGTGCTTTTTTTTTCTTCTTGTTGTTCTAAGAAAGTTTGTACACACTACGTTGGTTAGTTTGACCCTAAAGGTACCAACAAAATTGGTTAAATGATCTGGTGGGTCAAGTTAAGCGGTAGGCAGAAAGTGCATTACCACTGTCTCATATGTTAGTGCTTGCCTCCAGTCGTGACATGTCCCCAAATCAAACCTGCTCCTACGATTTGCGAACATAAAGTGGAAAACTGACATAACGATGGCATTGGACTGCCTGCACTAACATGTAAATTGAATGCGCACATGATTTATTTTTTTTATTTTTTGCAAGGAAAACGATGCAGATAAGATTCGACAACAAGAAAAGGGCGAAGCCAGCTAACTTGTGCTACTTGGAATATTTGCTTAACGTCCATCATCATCAGTCTTAGACAGCACTTTGTTGAATACGTACCTGCCAACTCTCCCTATCTGCCCAGGAGACCCAGTTTCTGACCTGTCCTCCTGATTGTATGAGCAGGCCCATGAATCTCCCAATAAACTGCCACAACACAATTTCAAATAAAAAAAAACTAAACCAATTAAAGTATGCAGCACAGTCGCATCACGATGGCCATCACGAGCTAGGTAGATAGCTGAAGTCGGATATTACATTTTGCCGAGCCACGGACAGCTGCAAAGAGTTGTGTGCGACGGCTATTTCCAGACACGAGGCTGCTATCAGACGCGCATATGTTTCGGTTGGCAGGGATATCATCTAGTGCTCCTACTTTTCAAGATGAGTTTTTCAAACACAATTTTGATTTGTATCTCATTGCTTGTAGCCGAATAATTTTAGAATGAGTTTTCTAAAAGGAAAGCCATGTGTTAGAATCTGACAAGTGCTCCAATAACCACATAAGCCATTTTCACATTGACATCTTTTTGCAGAATGTTGAAAATACGTAGGTAGTTTTGATGAGATAATGCTGCAGGTGGTTTTGATGAGATAATGGGTGTTTTATGCATTCACTGTACTATTCTAAGCACCTTAAGGTTGAACACAGCTGCTGTTGAATACTGCGGATCACCGTTGGGGTTGGGCATATGTAAGGGAATCAACCAAGTTCGAATTATTCGGGGTAGGTTAATGCTGGAATGGAAATTACGAAAGTTTGGTCCTATAGAAATGCACAAGGTACTAGCCGGGACATTCAATTAAGATCAAATTAAACAAAAAAACGGACTTATTCAGAGTTAAATTAAGAGATGTATACTGCATTGACTGAACTTCCATTACTGTGACTACTTGACAGTGTTCGTAGCCACCATTTTGAAATGGGTACTTGTATTTTGCCTCGGCAGAAGCCGATTTTCTTAGACTTGCGTTTATGTCGGTAAAGAAAGTGTAAAGAACATAAATACCAGCTATAGTAGGCATTGCTTTCCTGACATAGTCAAGTCAATGTTGAAACAGTGGCTAGAGAGACAATCTTTGTTCAATTAGTGTTGATAATGTCAAGTTTCTGTCTTCCCATGTACTTGTCTAGTTTGAACTATTACCATGGCTGCTGATGTAAGCTTGCACACTGATTCATGTCTCCTTGTATACCATATGCTGTCATCAACCCGATGAAGAAGAGGGGATAATAAATGCGAAAAAACATTAGTCATCAAAAGGAAAAGAAATGGTCTAGCCATACGTGACAGGATTAAGATTTAGCAGTTAACCGTTGTAGCATAAAGAGAATGACAATAGCTTTGTAGAGTGTCATTGTGAAATAGCTATCGCTTTCAGCAGCAACGTGTGCACTTGTACAAATCAACAATAGAGGTGTGTCACGTGCCACGTGCTACTTAAACCAGCTTCAAATGCAATGTGCACATTTGTACATGCTTCCTGATTGGACAAGTGCTCATTTAACTTCATTGTGCTCCCTGTTACTGCACTTCACTTTGCCGAAGACACTACCATGTTCAAAGAGTCATTTGATATGTCACGTTCTGGGAACCACACCAAAATAATAATTTTTGTTTGCTCAATATCCATTAGCTGATAACAAATTTTCCACATATTTTAAGCCTGATATTTGATTGTTCTTATACAAGAATAGAGCATGCGTCACTTATAAATCAACCTGTTCATTAATTACTAAAAAAATATGCAAACAACATAGTATTACCATCTTATCATTCTTGCAATAGAATATCGAGTGCCTTAAAATAAAGAGTTCAATTTTACATATTTGCAGACGGTTTATCATAGTTCGCACCTGAAAGAGTTATGCTAAAATGTTAGTGTGTAGGGAAAGCAAGCAAAGCAGTTCATGCTCGCATTTACTGTAAAAATGCAGGACTGATTTCTTACCTATGCTGTGTGCTGAAGTTATTACATCTGACATTGTGTGACAATGTGTTTTGATGTTCAACTTCATTTCTTTCTTTTTCTGCATCAAACTTTTCATTACTTACATCAAACAATTTGCTTTGCAGGCTCTCAACTGTGGTTCATGCCGACCAGATTCTTGTGATCCAGGAAGGGGAGATTGTCGAAAGTGGCCAGTGAGTATTGATGTCTGTGTGTAGAATAATGTATTGATTCCTGATATTTTAATTCCATTCCACATCAATATGTTATCAGTGTTTCCAAGCTCTCACTTATGCGTTCATATATTTACTGTATCAGATAAGTTCAAATGTCGCATAATAAGGGTTACAGTTAGTGTGACAAGCCTTGTCATTATCACGCAGCATATATTAGCAGATCTTAGAATAGCTGTAGCAACTGCCTGTTGATTTGCAACCTATATGGACAGCCTATAAATAAGAGAGAGATTGCTAGCAGCAATGGCTGAAAATTCTGCCCATGCTGTCTTCATTACAGCTATTGCAGGAAAGTGATGGGCTGCAATTGATTAATCATGTCTCTAATATTTAAGTTATTAACTTCAGTATTGCAACAGAATTTGAACAGCACTTCAGACAGAATGGCATGAAAATGACATACGCAGCACTGATTAACAATCACTGTTTATTAGAGGCGTGCGAATATTCGAAATTTCGAATATTTTTCGAATAGTGTTTGTTATTCGATTCGATTCGCACTGAAATTTTACTATTCGAACTATTCGAACTTCCCAAAAACAAATGCAGTCAACGTCCGGTTGAAAGTGACCCCTTCAGATTTTCAATATGCTTCACCTCATTACACTCTCGTATTGCGGCAAAGCTGCCTTTCAAGCTCCGTTACGGTCGAACTTGGCCAAGAGACAAAGTCCGGTTGAAAGTGGTCCCTAGATTTTCAATATGCTTCACCTCATCACATCCCCGTATTGCGGCAAAGCTGCCTTTCAAGCTCCGTTACGATCGACCTTAGGCAAGAGACAGTCAACGTCTGATTGGAAGTGGTCTTTAGATTTTCAGTATGCTTCACCTCCTCACACCTCCGTATTGCGGCAAAGCTGCCTTTCAAGGTCCGTTACGGTCGAACTTAGCCAAGAGACAGTCAACGTCTGATTGAAAGTGGTCCCAAAAAATTCTATATGCTTCACCTCATCACACCCCCGTATTGCAGCAAAGCTGCCTTTCAAGCTCCGCTACGGTCGCAAATGTATTAACTCAAGAAAACGCTGGTTCCAATATGGAGATGAAAGATGTGGCAGAGTTGGGGGCTCATTTAATGCTGTTTCGGACCTGAAATTTGGGCAGGAAGTCAGAAAAATCGGACGCCGAAGCTTTTTAGCATCCAAAATTTCAGATGTTCTTATATATCGACGTCTACGAGGCAGATTTGGAACTCCGGACTTGAAGGGAGCATGCCTTTGTCCGCCACATCAGTTGGGTTTCCACAGAAGTTGAAAGAGGAGGAGAGGCTGAGGAAATGGCATCTCTGCCTATCACGTGTAAAGTGTTGTTGGCAGCACTTTGGTTGCACCAAATCATGTACATAAATACAATTTGGCCTCTACATTGCCTCACTCTTGATAAGAAAGACAACTATGAAATATGACCCCACCAGCGCTTCATCAACCTAGCGAAAAGAAACACTTTCATGTTGCTATCTCACAAGAACATACTTAGGGATTCTCTGCAACTTTTTCTGTAATTTCACTTCGAATTATTCGAAAAATGTTTGAGAAATATTCGAAAATTATTCGAAATTATTCGATTCGATTCGCACTCAATCTTTATTATTCGAATTCGCTTCGCACTCAAAATTTTGCTATTCGCACAGCTCTACTGTTTATTGCAACGCAACGACAACTACATCATCATCAACATTAGCCTATATCATGTCCACTGCAGCACGAAAACCTCTCTATGTAAACTCCAATTTTCCCTGTCCTGCACAAGCTGATTCCATTTTATTCCTGCGAATTTCTTAATTTCATCACCACGTCTAACTTTCTGCCGTCCTCGACTACATTTCGCATCTCTCGGTATTCATTCCATTGCTCTAACTGACCACCGTTTATCTGTTGTTTACATTATGTGACCTTCTCAGGTCCACCTTTTCTTCTTAATGTCGGTGACGTTTGTTTTCTAATCCACTCTGCTCTTTTCCTGTCACTTAACGTTATGCCTATCATTTTCTGTTACCTCACACGTTGCGTGGTTCTTAACATCTCGAGATTCTTTGTTATCCTCCAAGTTTCCGCCCAAGTGTTAGTGTTGGTAAAACACAATGGCTGTACAATTTACTTTAGGGGCAGTGGTAAATTGCCTCTCATGAGCTGACATTCATGGGAATGTCAGCTGTAAGTGCTCATGCCCATGCTTATTTGCAAGTGAATTTCCTTTTCATGGGTAAGCTTCCCTGTTAATATACAACCTAGACATACATATTCTTGTATGGATTCTAGGGTCCTGTCACCAACCTTGAACTCTCATTCATTCACCAGGCCTGCTAACATTATCTTTGTCTTTCATGCATTTAACTTCAACCCTATGCTAGCAGTTTCTGGGCTCAGGTCTTCAATCACATTTTGTAGTTTGTCGCCGTCATTGCTGAAAAGCCCGTCTGCAAACCATAAGTTACTGAGATATTCTCTGTTAATTTTTATTCCTATTTCTTCTCAACTCTGGTAAGGCCAATGATTTCCCAATTAACCACCTTCTAATTCCTCAAGTGGCTCTGCTAGTCTAGCTTCACTTGAGAAAGTCCTCGTGTTTAAAGGGACTGTCTACCGTCCTTCATCGCTTTTCTGTTTTGTACCGCATTTGAAAGCATACCGTCTGAAGTGTCCAACCTTGCAGCGGTTTCTTTGGAAAGCGAGTAGAAAATTTTAAAACAGAATTTTTCGATCTGCGTTCGGTCTTCTTCCATTGGTGTGAATACGCCCCACAACACTGGTTGGTGGACGCGATGACGATTGTAGTGCCGGTAAAACTTAAAACCGAAAGCACATGTCATTTCTGTTGGATTTCTTTTTTTTTTCTCTGAACACTAATGCAATGAATGTAACAGTCGTTTTAAGCGCACCATCGGTTAAATGAAGCCTTATTATACGATTACAGAACACTCGTTTTGCTATGATTGCAGTCTATGAGTTTATTTTAGCACTGCTGCCGCAATCTTCCCACAGACGTTTCTGTAACGATCTTGCAGGCAAACGATGTAACAAAACTTCTGTACTGATGTAGCGATTATAAATGCATGCCTTCACAGCGCAGCACGTGCGAGACATCCTAACGACAGTGCAGCGTAACGGTACAACCAGCGCACCAGCGCGGGGTGTTGAAGCAGACGAACTCGAAAGCGGCGGCGTCGGCAGCACCGCCAGGCGTCTTTCTTGGCGCGTGAGATAAAAAAATACAGCAAAAATTAGTTTTTGACGCAATCGAAAGCTATTTCAAGAGCGGAAAATACACTCTCAAGTTCTACATGTTTGTTTTTAAGCAAAATAAGTCCACCTGCGTGGATAGTCTGTCACACCTACAGATTGCGGGAATTGCGACCACTTTGCTGTTGGGTGACGCTAGCGGTCATTCTTTGACGGTTTTCAACATCAGATTAAAATTATAATTCTTTTTTTATGGGACGAAAGCGCGCTCGTTGCCGCCGATGTGACGAACGATCTTCTCATTTTCACCACAATCAAAAAATTTTTTCCGAGTGGTAGACAGTCCCTTTAATGTTGCCAGGTTTAGCTTCCAGAGGCAACCTGTCTGGGTCCAGTCATTTTTGCACCCTCTACTGTGAAGTATTACTGACTGCTGCTGAGGTCATGTGTTCCACAGCAGCTGGACATTGAGGACCTGGACATAATTGTAAGAGTCATTTCGGAGGTGGTGGCCAAGTAGTCCACCAGGGAGTCTAGCTGCTGTTCTGGTGAGGGGGTGAGTCACAAATGCAGAAAAGGTGCATCACCTGTCCAAATTTAACCTCCAGTGGGAAGTATATTGAGAGGATGTTGTGCACATGTAGTGCAAAAAAAAAAAAGAGAAAACAAGAAGAAATCAGAAAAAAGGGAAGAAGTGTGAAGAAAACGTAATTAGTTCTGGAGAATCGAACCTGCTACCATTGGAACTTGGTGGAAACATGGCTTAGCAGGTTGGATGACCGTGCCTCAGAGGTTTTTGAGATGGGATACTTCCTGGCTGCCGTTTACGTGTGGCTGCTGTTATAGTGACCAAACAGGCCAACATATAAGTGATCGTCTGAGCAAGCGCGCGTACTCACTCAAGGGCTCACTTCCCCGTTATACATGTATGGCTGACTATTTCAGAAGGCATAGCTGTTAGCCAAATCGTAAAAAGTATATGTTTTAGGATGCTATACAGAGTAATGTGCATGTGAGATACAGTAAGTGAATGTTTTACATTGAACAACATGGTGATTCTTCTGCTCTCTATGCCTCTATACAGCTTCGAAATCAGATATGTCTCGAAAATGTGACAGCTTGCCAAGATGCGTCTGGAGATGATTTTGTCTTTATTGCTCTTGGTTCATTTTTATCATCTGCACAGGTTCTGCTTCCTGTGTGTTGCAGCTGTATTGAAATAAACGTTGCTTGTTAGTCAGCGCCACGTCAGTCGTTCTCATATCATCTTGTCTTAAATTGCTGTTTGATTATGTTCCAATAATGTACCAACCAGCCCAGTGCCACACACTTCTGCTGCAAATTCGTTTTCTGTGTTTTAACCTCTATTTCCTACCCAAGTAACGGTGTTGTGCAGCCCTAGGGTGCTTGATGCCCAGTGAAATGTTTTTCCTCTTCCATTTGCAGTCATGACGAGCTTCTCGAATATGGCGGTATATATGCCTCCATGTGGGAGCAGCAACAGAAGGGCACTGGCAACACTGGCCCTTCTGAAACATCAGACGAGGGCGTTCCTGAACTGTAGTCACCGCTCCTTCGGCTCTGTGACGGCGTGCCAGCCAACCTCCAGGCTCGCCCAACTAAGTCGCTTGTGTTTGCCCACTTCGTTTGTCGACCTCTAGGGTTGGAACATTCGGTGATTTTGTTTTCCCATTGAACCTACAGTGCTGGCTGTAAGCCCATAAGAAGCAGAGATTTTTGATTCTGCGCTGAAGTTTCTGTGGAGAATGTAGTTGCAATGCTATGTGTGACATTCACGTATCTGCGCCATCTATTCCAAAAGGGCATACGCCATTTTAATTTCCTTCAGTTTTTTTATGCTGTTAGTTCCTCTTTTTGCTTGTTTCATCATTAGTTCCAATGTCCAAATGGAATCTTTGCGTGCAGTCAGGCTGACGTTGCTGGAGCCATTATTATTGAAAGTCTATGTTAGTTAACCCTGAAATTATCCTTGGGGTGAGGCTAAAAGCAGACGACTGCTCCAGCACTCTGTCACTAAAATGTGCTGCACTCATCTGCATCATGCTTGTTTACTAGCATACAAAAATGCAAATATTTCCTCCATTCTTGTTTCCTTCATTTAATTTCTAGAACAAAGTTTTATTTGTAGTATACGTAATAACTACGCTTCAACGTGTTGTCACTTTTGATGTGGCTGGGGCAGCTTCAGGATGCATATCTTTGTTAACGTAACGTTAACTGAGATCAGCAAACAGTCAAAAGCCCCCTTTTTATTTTATTATTAGTTTTTTATGTATGTTAGCTTTTTTAGGGTGAACCTGAGTGTAGAGTGAATGCGTGCACTTTGTGGGTGAACTGAATAGTTGTGATTTCACAGCACATATGGCTCAGTTAAAAGTTAATGCACCATACGTTTCACTTCACTTACTACTCCTTCGTCAGTGCTGATGTTTTTTTGGGAAGGGACTTGTGTTGGCGGAATTGGCGGTACTGTGCTCCACTTGTGCTTTTCACTGAGCACTTTTTAGGTGCAGGTTGGCAAAGGGTTAGTGTCCATTATAACCTCATGTCTGTTTTCCTTTTTCTTTTTTTTTATTTGAAAACAGTTGGGTATGTTGGCTGCCTGCAAATAGCAAGCATGAATAATTGTAAAAAAAACATTAAAACATTGTCTTCTTCAACCTTTTGCCTTTCTATGTCTATGTATGTCTGCCTCGCCAGTTTCCTTGGGGTGATGTTGTGTATACATTGTCAGGCTTGTTTTCAAGCAGCGTCGAATAATTGCGAGTCGAAAAGCAATTGCACTGAGTTGTTATGTGTCGCTGACTTATGTGTGAGATTACGGGTTACGAGGTGCTCCATGCAGAGTCCTCAGCAGTTGCGCACACATGATCGCTTTTAATGTTACATGGAGTTGCAGTAAAGTTTACTACTTCAATCACATTTGACAGTGTGACACTCGTACGTAGTGTGTAGGTAACCTTGTGATAGCTGGAAACATGATCAGTGCCTTATAGGCATGTCTAAGCGCTCTTGTGAGAGCAGTGTGTCATGGCCGAGCGTAGAAGACCAATCTACTTTGTCTACTTGCCCCGTTACAGTCCACTTTTCAATATTCATGTCCGTTAAACACGTTCAGTTATCAATTTTAGGTTCGCTTTAGTTTGAATAGGCATTTCAAAGGGTGTAGGTCCTTTCTGATGGTCTTCTGAGGAACAACACCTATTTGAATGTAAGATTGAATAGTATGTATTAGAAAAGAAACATGGTGGTATGTGCAGGTTTCAGGCATCTAGTCGTTAAATGTGCTCATGAAGTTTGCTCTTTGTAAACATAACAACTATCTGCTTGAGAATGCTAGATGTAACGAAGCTGAACTGGAGCCATACTTTCGCTTAAAAGTCTCCATGGCAGCCCGCGCCAAGGAACGCTTGACGCATTGTACAATGCAGTTTGGCCGCACGCATTTTCCTTTAGTTGAAGGAGTTTCCAAGCAGCATGGAATGGCACTACTTTAAAAGCGTTTGTAAAAAGAGTTTACTTACTGAGATTTAAAGGATCTTTTTTTACCGAGACTTCTGCCAATCGAGCAAGCTGAATGAGCAACAAGGCACACCATGTATGCCACGCTGCACTTATCACTTTCTGGTCTACTCTGAGAGCAGATGAAACTCTCGCATTGCTTGTGAATTGGTCATTCACTTTTCCTGTGTGTTATCCATGATGTCCTAGACTAGCAAACGAGCCCATGAGTGTCTTCACAACAAGCACACAGCAAATGAATATGCCGGGCTGACCATTGTACAGATGTTAGAAATGGCTTCATTTCTTTATACTCTCACTTTAGTTTTTTTCTTGCAATGCACAATATGCAGAATAGTCAATTGGGCATCTCCACACATCTTGCTTGACCTAAGACAGCAAACATCAGACTAGAATAGTAATTAGTGTCTCAATGTGCAGCCTGGTGACATCATTCAAGTTATAGTTATCAAGTTATAGATTGCATTGAAAGCCCACTTACTGAATTTTGCGTACGGCCCATTGCCACCCTTAAGCACACATCTGGCTTTACTTTCGGAATCGTGCTTTAAATGTTACACAAGAATTTGTGTTTTCCTTTATTATTTTGCGTTTCAGTATGCAGGATGCTTAACCAAAAACAAGTGATTTTTGCCGAAAGTCAGTCTCTGTGTTTCACGGAGAAGGCAGATGAGTATGCTTGTAAGAGGCCGCAGGTCTGCAAGAAAGCAGGAGCATGTCGAACTTGAAAGGAGGCTGAGTGCAGTGCAGCTTATGAGCCCAAGCCGCTACAGCAGCTTGTGCACACATGCGGTCTTTTAGTTAAAGGGGTACTGACAAAAATTTCGCGGCCGAGATAGCCTGCTGGATCGATTCCCGTGTACGTGCGTGTACCATCTGCAAAATATTGACAGCGAATAAAGCTTGGAAGGTATTTTATATGAATTTCGAAGTTCGCGAGCGCGGTCCAGCATTATAGGCCGCACCTGGTGCATTGACACCCTCGGAGGTGACTCGAGGTGACCCGAGGTGACCCCCCTACTTCCCCTACGTAACCGTTGCAGCTGGTACAAGTTATGATGACGTCATAGTCGCCACTTCTGTTTTGACGCGCTTGCCGACGAATCGCTGCTTGCCAGCGGGTCAAACCTGAAGTGATTCGCCGCGTCGAAAATTCCTTCCATCCCCGCCGCAAGAAAATCGTCGCCATCAGACGACGATGAGCCCGGTGACGACAGACCGCGCGGAAATGCGTCACTGTTCTGTGTGCTCACGTGACCGAGCGTTTCAATCGCTAGGTGGTGATAGTTGCACCCGGCGGCTTGTCGTTTTTGGAGCTCTGTCAAAACGAAACTCAGGCTGTGTCGGTAATGAGGAGCTTGTAATTAATTATCTGTCACGCGCTGCGGCAAATGATGTGCCGTGTTATGACTAACAGGCCCCCAGCAACACATTGCAGCAAAAAAACACGGCGCGAAAATTTTTGTGTCAGGACTCCTTTAAGAGCATCCTTCTTTTACTGTAGCTTGATGGGCGATTGATCATTTTGTTCCTGTCTCGAAGCTAACCACATATGCCAGGCTAGGCTGAAGGGTTCTATAATAATCCCATGTATGTGGCTGCATTGTCCATATTCAATTTGCAATGCAATTGTATAACTTATAATTGAGAGTGTCATTTTGTTACTGTGGTGCAATGGGCGATTGACGCCTTTGTTTTGAGATATGACCAAACGAAGTATTCATCACATTGTGCTGGACCGTTCTTCAGAAGGCCATGACTGCTGTTGTGTTGGTCATCTTTAGGTGGCAAAGCAGTTGATGTATTCCTTTAGTTTCCCATTCAATTTCTAAGCAATGAAAAGTTGCCACTACGTCATGTTTGTGGTCATGTTATGTTTGTTCAAGGGCTGTGTTAGCTGTCCTGTATACACACTGCATATTTTACATTTCCCTCTGATTGTGGTATTATTACCTTTACAGGGCTGAAGCTTCACTCTTTACTGGAATATATAGTTACATCCTTTTGTTTCTCAGGTGGACTATTGCTATTGATTGTGAGTTGGGAAATATCTTACATTTGAAGGAGCATTTGAAACAATGCCAATGCTGATCTATCATTGTGTGGAGAGTGCTCGGACTTGCAGATACAGTTTTATTTGGAAGAACAAGGGATGGTGTTCAACATTATAACTGCTAATGTATTCCACTTTCCTAAAGTACAGTAGAGGCTTGTTGCATCGCTCTGTGCTGACACATGGTAGCTTGGTCCTTAATTAATTTCAGTGATAGGAAACGCATTATCTTCCTGATTGTGTTCTTAATTTCTATGGTGTAAAGGTGAGCATAGAGATTATAACCTTTTTCTTCCCCTTATCTAAAGTTAGGTTACTTTAGAACTGCTGTGTCATAACTTATGGTGTCCCAAGCAAGCTTTAATTAACATGCCTGTTCCGGCATGCCTAGGTTAATTAGCTTTCATTTCCTCGCTTATTGAAATGTGATTGTGACACCTCAGTGCCTAGGAAATGGAATCATAAACATCTTTTTTTTTTTTGGCAGACATGATGTTATTGCATGTGATGTTGTTACTTTTTCTTTTCTTCTTATTCTTGAACATCCACTATTGTAACTGTCGATACAGTGGTCTATGTTAGGCTACTCATGTGCTACTTGTGTAGGTCCAAGCAGTTTTGCTTGATGAACCTTTCTTTCTTTTTTTCATCCATGGAGCAAGCAAAGAAGTTGCTTGTCTTATGACCCGCTCTAGTATGAGATTGTGTATGTATGCATCTGTGAAATTTAGACATTCGTGTTTTTGTTTTTTTCTTTTAGGTGGAAAACAGCACTATGGATGCAGACAAAGGTTTAGGCCCCAAGAAAAGGCAACACACTGTCAATGTTGTTTTTCCTTTGTGCCTAAACCGTTGTCTGCATCCATGGCACAGTTTCCCACTAAAAAGTAACAATGCAAAACTAACTAACCTTTGTTTACACCTTAAATGACGTTCACTTGCATGTGTGTGATACAATCTTTTTAGCAAGCGGGAAGCTCTGTAACCGTGTTGCACTGTTCTGTGAACACACTGACCTTGCAATAGTGGCTTTTTTATTACTATTGTTGCTAGCAGTGCTTAGCAGAGTGTGTTAACAAATGTCATGGATGTATTAGTGCCACATGCTCTACTGCACAGGGCGCATTGTTATTGCTGGTCATTCCTAAAGGACTGAGTTCGAACATAATATGGTGCCCATGATGAACCCATACAGTTTTGCGTAAAGGCAAGAAGGAAGGACACGCATGTTATTGCACCCAACCACGAAGGAAGCACGGAAAAGAAAGTGGCACTTTGTAGGTGTGACTAGTGCACAATTTGTTCTTCACATTGGGGCTCCTCAGAGTGTTCTGGTAATAAACATGGATTCCTTTTCTTTCTACGCTGTGAGCATTAATTCAGGTGTCAACATGACCATCATTGCCTCTATGCTTGAAACGTTAGACGGTTCCCCTCGCAGAAATTCGCCACAGTATTTTTTCGCAAGATTCAAGCAAACTTAATTTATGTACATTACGATGGCGGTGCCATTGCAACTATCAGGAGACGCGGCTGCGAGAAGTTTTCTCAACCATGTGCCTTGCTCTCAGACCTCTCAAGTCCTGGTGTGCAATGGCCACTTATATTTCAAACACTGCTCCTGTGCAAGCTTGCTTACACCTCATAGCTTCCACCCTACTGCAGCCAGCTTGTGAGAAAGAGTATGGTAGCCCACAAGGAATGAAGAACTCATTTCCAAAAGTATTTTGCGACTACAGCCTTCATTTTCTCACTTTCTTCTGTTTGGGCTGGTGTGTTGTGAGAAGGCTGCACATAGAGAATGGAAGGTTGTGCTTCCTGCTCCCATGGCTGCTCAAGACTGTCCCAGAAATCCTTGCAGGTCCTGTGCAAAATTCAAGCAGCCCTTATGGCTCGCTTTGAGTTTGGCACGCGACATTCCATTCTTCTTGCTTCATACCTGGAAACAGGCGTTCTTCCTTCCAAAAGCGTTTTCTGCTTTACTCCTTGTTCTAGAAAGGTTGTAGTCGAAGACTTGTTCAGGTGTTCCATCTTGAGGATTTGCATATGGCTTCATAAGGTTTTACGTCAAGGGAAAAGCCTGAACACGTTATATGACGGGTGCAACACGAGGGCCCTCAAATCATTGCCTGAGGCGACTTGAAGTGTGCACCCTCTACTAGACCTTTCAGTCCATCTCCCCTGCCTTTCAACAGCAGATGTCACTGAACTGATATCTGTAGTCACTAATGCTAGAAGCATAATGTTGTGCCTGTGTGGGAGAAGAAGGTATATGATAATACGAACATCTATATTTTCAGTAATTCTAAACATTTACTGAACAGAACCGTTGGGTCGCCGTGTTCTTTTCTGCTCCGCCCGCTTCTGTTCGCCAGCTGCACCCAAGGAGAGTACAACAGAACACAAGAGCTTGCGTACTCGAGCCCCTTAGGCGGCCCCGGGACAAGAGAGCTTTAGTGCCGGCCGGGGACACCTAAAGACCCTCCATGCATTTTCCGCCGGCTAGGTTTAACGGAGCACTGACATCAAATTTACGCATGTCAAGATTTTTGCATCCACGACTAGTTATCGACCCCCTAGTAGCGATTCACTACCCAAAATGCCAGTTAGGGATGAATAACTATCTGTTTTATTGATTTAGATCACCGGTATCTAGAACGATTCAAAACGGCCGGCAAGCCCGCCATTTTTTAGTGCCGGCAGCGCCACCTCCAGACCGACCCCATCTGACCACTTGTCTACAGAAAGGAGAGACGTGAGGCTCAGCTGCTCATGCAGCTAACATTTCGTCTGCTAGGCGTACACGTTCAGTCATGCCTTGTCACCAGCATCGCCGTCAAAACTGTCGACTAGTGTTGAAGACGACATTCTGGAACTTGGAATCGCCGCGATTCGCGACATCGCGAATCATTTTCGCTTCGACGCTTTGCAAAACAGCAATTAAAAATGAACGCCGTTCCAAGCAGCAACGAGGAGGTGGCCAGGGACGCACGCTTGGGCCATGCTCGCTGGTGTGTCTCAATTAGCTATATTAGGGAATGTTAGCGTGCACGGCATATTCCGGTATACGCAAAGGGGTCTATGGAATATCGGTATAGCGAATGCACACCAGCGGAGAAACAGAATACGTTAGGCTTCCACAATAGCAACTCTGTGTCCTCTGTGTTACTTGTTAGCGATGGTATTTATCTATACGCTACTCCGCTTTGATAGCTTGTCGGCGTGTCGGCGTGTACCTCACGTGTAATGAAACGACACACTCATTCCGCTTTTTCCACGCTTCCAACAACACAATTCCCCGACATGCTGACTGACGAACACACGTCGAATTATGCTCTTTCTTTTCGCCTGTCTTTTCTTGGTGGCTTGCGTCTTGTAATTTCATAAAATCATTCAAAGCGGCGCGACGAAGATCAGGCATGAAGAGTGAGAGCGTTTCCAGGCGTCGGCGCCACAATAAAAACACTCGAATCGTCGACGTCATCGCTACTATTGTGCATCGTCACTCAGGATGGTATGCACCACACCGAACACGTCACAGTAGTGTCGATGTCGCAGGATGATGAAAGCCCCTTTGAGCTTTCGTACACTATTTGCCCTCGAAATAAAATAACCTCCAGATGACGGACGCCATTCAAACTTCAAAAATACCTACCTATGCATACCGGACAATCGAATGAAGAACAAATCTCGAGCTTGAAATTTTATGTCATGCTCTGGGAATGCAAGGCTAAAGCCAAACGTATTAATCCCGATGCTCCAAGCTCGCCGACCAACTCTGGGCAGTCCAGCAGGCCCATGAAGCGGCGGAGAGGCAAGGCCTTGACGTCCCGACATGGGAAACCTGAGCCCGGGCCATTAATCGGCCGGACAATCAATAAAGTCTTTCCATCCAGTCCATTGAAAGTTGGCCTTGTCTACTTCAATTAAATCTATTTTATTATAGAAAGAAAAGACCATAAATTCACAGCCTAACTTTCTGCCTCTTACGTCAGAGTGACCTTATTTTGTCATTTCTCTCTATTTTTCCATCACCAATCCTCAAGCTGTCACTTATTCCTTCCGCGGACGTGTTTATCTTTCCATTGTTGTCCCTAAAACCCAAGGCTTCATGGAGTCTCGTCCAAACATACACCCGGGTGGATATCTCCACATTCAATTAAACCATGCTCCATCGTTTCCTTAGCTTCCCACAGCATGTACATTTACTGAATCTCGCTTTTAACTACTAATATTCTAAGGCAACCCGATTTCGCTTCAAACATTAAAGCGCTTTCCCTTGAATTATCATAAAATGCCTCGACCCTAGTAGCACACTGTGTTGCTGTTGGCTGAACATTGGCTCAGTGTTGTTAATGTCCTCCAGAAAGAAATAGTAATAATGTTGCCAGTCGACATTGTTAGAACGTTAAGAAGACGTTGAGCCACATCTTTTCGTCAATCGGGCAATATTGACTACATTATGTGTGAATGTTGCCTACGGGTGCGCAGGAATTCGAAGACACCTGTGAATGCGCGACAGCGTTTTAACCTGGTTGTTAGCTTTAGTGGGCAACCATCAGGCTCTGTCTTGCATATTTCGCTAGGAGTAGCAAACGCTTTTCATTCGCCTTATTAGGAATAGAGGTATTGTGTCAGCCAGGGGCGTATGCAGAATTTTCTCGGGGGGTGCACCTCCTTGATCTGAAGTGGGGTCCGGGCAGGCAGATGCGGTCGAGTGTCATTTGGGCTCTGTATCCATGGCAAAAAAAAAAAAAAGAAATCGGGGGGAGGGGGGGAGGTACGGGCCCTGCTGTGGGACACCCCCTGCCTACGCCACTGGTGTCAGCAAGTCACACGGATTCCTCCGTACTTTTACAGAGCTGGTGGTCACACATGCAAATGTATGTGTGGTGCACGCTATCAGCGCGCCACTCGCTGCCGCTCTGGATGTGTTAGGGTAGAGTGTACACTCTAGTTACCAGATTACGTGGCCGCGCCGCGTAATTTTGTTTCCTCGAGGGATCGTGCACGCGAGAAAGAAAACGAAGGAGTGCGAGGAGGAAACCGCGACGAGCGGACGGCTGTTCTACCGCCGGCCTGCACCACCGGGAGGACGTCCCGAGCAGGGAGACGTTGTTTTCACAACTCGCCCGTCTAGGGCGGGGCTTCTGCTCCGCGACGTCATTTGTCACGTGCGAGGCAGTTTATTTCTCTCTCTCTCTCTCTCTCTTCTTTTTTTCTGTTTGGTTTGATGCGCGCATTGCACGGACGCGGGTAGTACAGTTGGTACAGTTGTCCAATGTAGCGCGGGCAGTGCTGGTTTGGCCACACTTCGTGTCTGCGTTGTCGGCGTACCCGCGCGTGTAGAGTTTGGTGTTCAGCTACTAACTACGGACATATCTACTAACGCGAAAAACACACAAAGGACGAGGTAACCACGGCAGACAGGACGCAGCGCTAATCTGCCGTCTTTACCTCGTCCTTTGTGTTTTTCGCGCTAGTAGATATGTCCGCAGTTAATACGCACCAACTAGTCCAACTCGCTTCTCTAATTCAGCTACTACTTCGCGTACGCGGCTGCGAGAAACGGGGCAAATAAGGAATTAATGAATATAAGTGTGTTTGAAGCGGCTCTTCGTCCCGGGTCAGACGTTGCAACCACGTACTACCTGGTACTGCGTCTTTTCTGTGTGTGTGTTTGACACACCATCAGAAGGGGGAAGGCTCGTTCCTAGGAGAAGCTATCGCATTGTGTGCGTGTGTGCGCGCATGTGCGTGCGCGGCTGAAGGACTACTGTTACGACCGTCCCCAGCATTGGGGTTCTTTCAACGTTTGCGAATCCGTCAAGGAGATCGTCGACGCATTCCAGGGGTAGCATGCACTTGAGACGACCTCGCAGGCAAGCGAGAACAAGGGTCAACGGACCGGTCTTGCGTGCAGAGGACCGAGTAGTCGTCAACCCCTCCCCATCTCCCCATTCAGGCTCTTCCCCCTCGCCGGGAGAATTCTGGAATCTGCCGTGTGCAAGCTCTTGGTGCCGTGAGTTCGTGACCATATTTGGGCATCGTTTGAGGTTTTGTGACCATATTTGGGCATCGTGTTAGTTTGTGCCCTCTCCATGTGTGGTGTCTTTCCCCTCCATCGTGGGCAAGGCGCCGAGACGACCGTATTGGCTGAAGACGCGGACAATGCGCCCAGGGTTGGCAACGCGGCGCTATAAAAGGCCGAAGACGTTCTGTATGTGTCCCTTGTATCTTGTAACTTGTCACTGGTCACTTGTCGCTTGGTCACTTGATCATTTTTAACATGTAAATAAATCTCTTTCGTTCGTACGAGCGCCTCTTCTCTCGGATTTGGCGAGACGAAGGGTCCGATGACGGGGGCCAGCTACCAATGATGAGACCCGCAGGACCCGGAGTCCCAACAACTGGTGGCAGCGGTGGGATATCGTTAACCCAGAGATGGAAGCGGTTGGATATCGTTAACCCAGAGATGGAAGCGGTTGGATGGAGTTGACCCTGAGATCAACCACTGGACGGAAGCGGTTGGATGGAGTTGACCCGAGCCCGACCACTAGACGGAAGCGGTTGGTTGGAGTTGACCCCGAGTACCAACCACTGGACGGAAATGGTTGGACGGAGCTGACCCCGAGTTCTGACCACTGGACGGAAGCGGTTGGACGGAGTTAGCCCGAGTTCCAACAACTGGACGAAAGCAGAAGGATGACACGAGGTCATCAACTTCGAGAGGCAACGGAACGGCACGTCTGAGATGCACGACGCTGGAGGCATGACTGCGAGCTGGGTGAGTGCCGGCTTTCTCTGTTAAACTTTACCAGCCATTTACTCTGTGTGTCACGTAAAAGCTGGTAGAGAGTGTCTGTCTTGGTCATTGCAGGTAACTTGCGTCAGGCAGAAAATTGTGTGATAGCTTGGTTAAGCTCTTTCTGTCGGTGACGTCAAGGTTAACAGTGACAGGACAGGATCCCGTGTAAGAGCTTTTGAAGCTTTATTTGTAGACTGAGTTAACTTGCGACAAGACAGAAATCTGTGTGGTAGCTTTGTAAAGCTTAGCTGTCGTTGCCGTCAAGGTTAATTAGTTACAAAGCGGGAATCTTTGTGGAACAGAGAAAACGGTGCGGGAAGCAGCCAGCATTTACTCTTCGTGATAAGTAAAGGCTGGTGGAGTCGTTGTAGACTAGGTAAAAGGGTAACTTGCAACAAGACAGAAATCTGTGTGGTAGCTTTGTAAAGCTTAGCTGTCGTTGTCGTAGGGATTATCTAGTTACAAGACTGGAATCTTTGTGGAACAGAGAAAGCAGTAATCGAAGCAGCCATGTATTTGAAATCCCTGCGAAAGCCAATGTTGTTGCTACTTGCAAGGAAGTTGAATCTAGACGTGTCGGACTTCCTAAGAAAGCCAGAACTCATAGAGGTGATTCTCGCGTTGGGAGCGGAGGATGACGAGCTTTCAGAGTGTGTCGAGGAAATTGAGGAGAGAAAAGCGGCAGAAGCCAAAAGAAAGGCAGAGGCCGAAAGAAAGGCGGCAGAAGCCGAAAGAAATGCAGAGGCCGAAAGAAAGGCGGCAGAAATCAGGGCAGAAGAAATACGTAGACACGAGGCTGAAATGTGAGCATTAGACGAAGAGATAGAGAGGATTCGTAAACGTAATGCAATACAGCAGAGAGGTCAGACACCTGCAGAGGTTGCGCACGAAAGGTGCGAAGAAGTGGCGAGTGCGGTGCACTTTAAAACCACAGAGAAAGCCATTCCTTGTGAGATACCACCAGGGAAATGTACGCGTGTCTACGAGTGCGACAGTGTCATGGACATTCAGGAGAGGGAAGCGGCAGAAGCCGAAAGAAAGGCAGAGGCCGAGAGAGAGGAGGCTAAAATGCGAGCATCAGACGAGGCGATGGAAAGGATTCGTAAGCGTTTAGCCAACGTGGTCGAAAGGATTCTTAAACGTAGTGCAATGCGGGCGAGTGGTCAGACACCTGCAAAGGTTGCGCACGAAAGGTGCGAAGAAGTGGCGAGTGCGGTGCACATTAAAACCACAGAGAAAGCCGCTCCTTGTGAGATACCACCAGGGAAATGTACGCGTCTCTACGAGTGCGACATGCGCACGGAGCCTTCTGCGGAGAAAAACGAGAGACAGAGACAGGTCGCGGATAGTGAAATCGCGCCTGATAAATGTATGCGTTTCTCCGATTGTGCGAAGGCAGAGCAAATAGAAGACGAGACCGCGCCTGGTAGGGAGACGCAAAGGATTCCGAAAGGCATTCCGTGTGAGACCGAGGCTAGTTCTAGTCGCCCTAATAGGGTCATTGAGGAGCTGAAGACTTCCCTCGCACCCCAACAAGTGAATGGCCTTCCGGAAGTCGAGGGAGAAGAGGAAAAAGTTAGTCCTAAAATTAGCGATGATTCGACGCTCCTGAAAGAGGACAGTACTATCGGAGAGGGTCTCTCTAAAAAGGTTCCTGTTGATAGCGGAGGAGATGCCCCAGAGTATGAGAGGGTAGAGAGCCATACTGTCGAGAAGGGCCCAGCTGTAGTTTTTGCAAATGAGGGCACAAATCAATTGGCCCGACAGTGCAACGGAGCGGAGAAGTCCAATGACTTGGGCAAGAGAGAAAGTGGCGCACAAGCACCCTTGAGCTGTGAAAATGCCGATGTCGCAACTGAAGTCCACCGTAATCGGGGAAAAGTTGCTCGCAAACGTCGCCGCAAAAGAAAGAAGCGGACTTGTGCGGCGCCGCGAAGGTTTAAGACAGGTGGCACATCGCAGCGCGAAAGACAGAAGGGCAGGCGATCGGGCAGTTACAGAAAACGTCCGTTGAGAGTCGGTTGCAAGCGACCGCCGCGGCGCAAAAGGGAAAAGAACAGGTCATCGGTCTGTTCGAGAAAACGTCCTTCGTGGCGTACAGTCAGGTGCAAGTGGCGAAAAGGGGGAAGTGGTGGAGAACAATGCGCATCTCCACGACTGAGCGTGCCTTCGACAGGCACAACTTTGCGGGGACAACCATGTCGAGGTGTTCCTAGACGGAGGGCGGCAGGAGCGGAGTGCGGAGTGAAAGCAAACAAAAAGAGAGAATTGCCACCCTTTTCCCCGCGTTTCTCGTGTCCCCTTCGCCTTTGTGAAAGGAACCGTCCGAATTCCCGAATAAAGCGTGACGGCGAAGTTCAGCTTAAAGTGCGCGCTCATTGTGGTCTCTTGCGATCTGAAATGTCGCCAAGACCGCGACCGCCACGAGTACGACTAAAAGGGGGAAGAAAGCTGTAAGGTTGTCGGAGAATGTGACAGTTTGTCGAAAGGATTTTTTCGTAAAGTTATTCTAGTTTGATGTAGTGTTCTTTTGTTATCTCCGCGACTAGTTTGTTTAGCTAAGCTGTTTCTTACTTTTGGTATTTTTAAGCGATGTATGTGTTTATTTTATTGAGCCTATAAGCATTGGTGCGAAATAGTTGTGGGCGCAATATTATGAGTAACTTGTGCGGAAGCAGTGACCCGCACGGGAGTGAGCTGACTGCGTAAGGTGTGTCACGGTAGTCATGAGTGAATATTGGTACGACCGCTAATTGTGAAGCAGTGGTAGCGTTTCTCGAGCGGAACCGAATTTCACTTGTTGGTGTTTTATGTATAGCGCGAAGTAGGTTTAGTGTCTGCTGCTGCGCTAGAACCTAGTTTTGCCAGAACGTACGTTGAGGTACGATACTAAAAGGGGAACTTCATGGCAACGCTGATGGCTTGAGTCGATGCCCCTGACGCGGGAGGCCGTCTCGAGAGTTCTGGCATATTCTTTTTTCCTGACCTAGACAAGGGCTAGTGATTATGTTCTTTTTTTTTTTTTTGTTCTTTTCGGGTTCGATTGAACTTGTTTGAAAACATTGAAGACACTGCTATCCACGGTTTCAGGCTTGGTGTGCTTCTAGTGTTGTAGTTAGTTTCACCTTAACGCAGGAGTAAAATTTTGAATAAATTGTGTACTCTTAAATGTCAGTTAAAAGGGAAAATTGCCTGGTGGAGTTTGGCGAAATTGTCCGGCGCTCACCGGCTGAGTAGTTGTGTTTTCATGTGCGTATGTGATGTCTGTTGAGCCCACAGTGAAGCAGGTGGTCATCAAGGAAAATCTTCACCAAACCGGATGGCGGCGCTGATCTCTCCGGACTGTGGCTGCAAACCTCAGCCCATCGAGATCTTTACCCCCCCGCGCGTCCCCAGCATTGGGGTTCTTTCAACGTTTGCGAATCCGTCAAGGAGATCGTCGACGCATTCCAGGGGTAGCATGCACTTGAGACGACCTCGCAAGCAAGCGAGAACAAAGGTCAACGGACCGGTCTTGCGCGCAGAGGACCGAGTAGTCGTCAACCCCTCCCCATCTCCCCATTCAGGCTCTTCCCCCTCGCCGGGAGAATTCTGGAATCTGCCGTGTGCAAGCTCTTGGTGCCGTGAGTTCGTGACCATATTTGGGCATCGTTTGAGGTTTTGTGACCATATTTGGGCATCGTGTTAGTTTGCCCTCTCCATGTGTGGTGTCTTTCCCCTCCCTCGTGGGCAAGGCGCCGAGACGACCGTATTGGCTGAAGACGCGGACAATGCGCCCAGGGTTGGCAACGCGGCGCTATAAAAGGCCGAAGACGTTCTGTATGTGTCCAGTGATGGAAGTGCTGCTCCAATTGCTCCAAACTGCCCCAAAAGAGAAATGCTGCTCCATGCTGCTCCAAACTGCAATTTTTGTTAGTAACTGCTCCGGACCTGCTCCGAAATGGCACAGGTAAACTGAAAACAATGAACTTTTAAGCACATGATCATCCAGCAAGCCTAAATGAAACAAAAAACAAGCTGTCTACTATCATTCTATACTCACGAACAACTTTTCTTGGCAGTGAAGAGAAGGCTGCAGAGCCAAACTGTGCGTGTGCTACCGCTGAAGAATATAGTCCCACGATTGTGTCTGTGTTTTCTGCGTGAGAATAAAAAACAATAATGCTCTATTTTCTACTGGACACTGTTTGAAAAGAGGCGCAGCATGCACCAAGGAAATATAAAATTTATATTTGTTTTACTTTACGCAGTGTCATTTCATGTTTTTGCACGTGTGAAAACGTCGCACCTTTTACATGCACCTCACAGTCAAAATAGCGTCTTTGTCTTCAGGTGAGCGCTCATCACCCTCCAGCTTTTCCGATGACTCACCTAAGGAGCTTGTGAATAATTTCACTAACAAATGGCTGTCTATGCAGACGAAGCAAATAGTATGCAATGTTATTATTCAACCATCGCCACTCGAATAATCAAACAGCCGTCACAGGAGATATGGAAGGTTCACAAACTGAAACTAAATTTGAAACGCGCGCCAAACCGGACTACTTCGCAGAGCAGTACATGTGCAGTAGCTCCGCCCCCGCAGTCTTTCCTTCATTGCCAAAAAAAGTTGTCCACGAGTATAGTATGTTTAGTATGCTAGTATGGAGTTTCTATACTAGCTCCATACTAACATATCGACAATGCCACAAGTAGTGGCATTGTCGAAATAAGAAAATAACAGATTGCTTTGCTCTATTACTGATTATAAACTGTTGTACGTGATTGTGGTTTCTTTTATAATTTGGGGCTCAGCTTTATCAGTTTCATATCATTTCTGCCATAAGTCCCTGAAAACTTAAGTATATAGCTCATCTTATTTAGTGTTCAGTGACCACCCATCTGCTTAAAGGGACCGACAACTGGCCAGAACGGGTGATTAGATCCTCGTGGAAATGAAAAGGCCGTGAATTATAGTGACAGATTCCAGAATACTTTTCGCGATCTGAGTAGGATTTATATTTTTAAATCGCGTTTAAAAGTAACAAAAACCGGTATGTCGCGCAGCCTAGCGCGAGCGCCATGAACTAGACGTATGCTAGTCTTAAGCACTTTGTTGTACGTAGTCCAATGCTTTTACACGCACCAGAACGAGGGCTGAAATTTTGAATATGTATGTTATTGTCAATTTCCGTTTGTTCCTAAGGTAAAAGAAGTAAAGCATGAGATGCGGCGCTGCTTTCGTGGCTTCCAGTGAAACGGAGGCTGCGGCGCATGCGCGCGGCGTCCGGCGGCGTTTCCCGCGTACTCGACTCTCTTCTGCTCTCGTCGTATCGGACTTTTGAAGAGTAGCACGCGAGTTTGCGCTGCTGCTCGCAAAATGCCATCGACTTACTGTTCTGTGGAGGATTGCTATCACTTCATGAACAACACTGCTGGTGTATCCTACCACTTGTTTCGCTTTCGAAGGCTTAGCTTGGCTTGGCTTAACTAAAATGTGATAAAGCGACCTGTGTACGGCCAAAGTACTTCTTTAAGAAGCCCCAGAAAAACGCTATAACTATTGTAAAATAATTTAATAGGCTAGAAAGCAGTAGTCGCGGCACGTCCGCAGGCTTTCCAAACGTAACATCCTTTTTATACTTAGGGCATAACTTGTCACCGCTGCTGGCGTATAATCGCTATCGCACTCACCTCTCACAGTTTGCAGCATGTGATATTAAGACTGCATAATCGCTGCAGATCGAAAAACTCTGATTACAAATGTTTTACGGTGTTCTCCGCGTTACCACTCCGTGATTAGAAGCTATGACCGGTAAGCTTCCCGTTGCACTCAAGAAAACGGGTACCACAAAAGTTGGTTGTCGGTCCCTTTAATTATTTGTTTTTGCGCAATTCGCAGTGAAAATTGTACGTGCAATATGTTTAATAATAAGTATTAATACTTGCGAGACACTGCTCTTAAAATTTTTTCTAATTTCTTGATCGATTTTGATGATACTTTGTGAGTTTATGTATATTCGAGCGCCGATTTCAATTATGCAACTATTTTTCTAGTAACCCGTAGTTCTTAAAATACAAAATATTTCATGTGCCTTTTGGGGAGGAAGATCTTTTTTTTTAAAGGGACCCTAAAGGCAAATAACAATTTATGTCAGAGTGAAAGCTCAATGTATGACAACTTCTAAAACGGCAACATTATCAACAGCAGTGAACTACTTACCGAGAAATTAAGCTAAATGTATCACATGATGAGCGCCACGAGTGGGACATTTTCGAAGTGATCCCGATGAAGTATGAAAGTCTGCCTACAATAAATCACTAGTAATCAAACTAGCAGCTATAAAAAAAGAACCTTCCATGCATCAAAAGACGTAATAAAATGCTGTTTTTTCGTTTCCGTTTGATTCGTTGAAAAAAGAACCTCTCTGGCGTTGCCAGGGAGACGGCGCGCGTGGTTCAAAGGTTCCATTTTCGCCGAACTGCGCTTCGCCCGGCGCCCTGCTTCGCTCACGCGGTCGCGTCTCAGTGGTAGTTTCGGGATCGCGTACTGCCGCGTGTGTTTTGCGCGCTCGTGAAAGTCGCTCTGACAGAAAGTTCGACAAAATGCCGCATGCAACGGCGCCGGCACTACGAGCCCTCAGCATCATACCGCGTTCATCGGGGCTCAAGTCGCTGAATTGGAGCCCAGCGTTGCGAGCCAATGTCTCGTTGTCAAGTTCTCCGTCCACATCCATTGCGGCGATTGCGGCAAGCTTCGATGGCTTTGATGGCCGTTGTTGCTGCTGTGGGTCCCGCTACTTTCGCTCTGCTGCTACTAGTGTCGGCGGCCGCGCAGTAAAGGCGGGCAACGTTGGGCACGGCAGCAGTGACGTATGAAAGTCGGATTTCAGGCGGGTGATTTGAAGTGCGCTAACGCGATGCGGACCACTAAAACGTGATGTCATTTCAAAATAAGCACTTCCTTGGCATAAAAGTAGCACTACGAGGTTTCTGGACCGCTATTTCAACAATCAACGTCGACTTAATATTTGCCTTTAGTGTCCCTTTAACAGAGAGAGTTACAAAGTAAATCAGCATATCACAATAACCTGTAATCAGAACTGAGTGCAATGCAACAAAAATGGATGTTCTAAGCCCAATAGAACAAAAGTTACAGCATGTTGAACATTCGCAAAGGAAATCCCAGCTTGAAATTGACGCACTCGTGAATGTTCAACATATTGTAACTTTTGTTCTAATGGGCTTAGAACATCCATTTTTGTTGCATTGCACTCAGTACTGATTACAGGTTATTTTGATATGCTGATTTACCTTGTAACTATCTCTGTTAAAAAAAAAACCTTCCTCCCCAAAAGGCACAAAATATTTTGTATTTTAAGAACTACTGGTTATACTATAAAAATAATTGCTTATTTGAAATCAGTCCACAATTATACATAAACTCACTAAGTATCATCAAAATCGATCAAGAAATGAGAAAAAAATTTTAAGAGCAGTGTCCCGCCTTAAATAATGCTTTAGACTCCAGGTGTCGTTTGGAATATTTTGCCATCTGCTCCGGAAATGCCAATAACTGCTCCAAACTAGCGTTTTTTCTGCTCCAGGATGTGCTCCAAAAAGCAAAATGTTGCTTCCATCACTGTGTGTCCCTTGTATCTTGTAACTTGTCACTGGTCACTTGTCGCTTGGTCACTTGATCATTTTTAACATGTAAATAAATCTCTTTCGTTCGTACGAGCGCCTCTTCTCTCGGATTTGGCGAGACGAAGGGTCCGATGACGGGGGCCAGCTACCAATGATGAGACCCGCAGGACCCGGAGTCCCAACACTACACTCTTGACGTTTCTCCGGCGTACTAATGAGCGGCAATGGTGACCTACGAGCGCCCATTCTGGAAGTCATACAAGCATACACAAGAACATATGTAAAGAGGAGGCAGACAACATTCCCACCCGGAATGAACTTCTGGAACTACGCCCCTTACGGCTAGGCTTTTTTGTATTTTCTTTTGGCATGGCCGACTCAGGATCTAGAGGTTATGTATCCATCCTGTTGAGGGCCGATTATATGATCCCTGTACTTCTCACAACTATATTCTGTGCTTGATAATGTGAGATCGTGTACAATATGCAACCGCTGGTGTTCATCGTAGCAGTGTTTGTAGATTTCGCAATTATTGATAATTTCCAAAGCGAACCAACCAGCTGAAATGCTGAACAGGAAATAAGTCTCAATTTATCAGCATTACGTGCATTTCATATACACTCGGATTTGTATCTGTAGACTGCAGCCTAATGAATTTGAAGGCTATCAGCCATTAACGTATGAGAAGTAAGCATGTCATTTGAGATTAGGTTGTTGGGCCTGCCTCCTCTAGCTTGATATCTACCAGTGTTGCGGAGTTGCCACTCCGGAATTGGAATGAATCCGGAATCATTCCGCATTTTCGCGACCCTGTAATGGAATGAGAATGGCATGGGGACAACGCTTGGAGGAATGGAATGGGAATGGAATTAAGCGCCTTTTGTACGGAATAGAATGGGAATGGAATTGCGTCTTTTTCCGTAAATAGAGCACGTTTTTGTCTATGCGCTGTTTTTCAAACTTCAAACATTAGTAAGTTAGAGCCTCGAATTTAGCAATAAAGCCGTATTTTTAAAATGGCTTGGCTGATTACAAGCACGGTACATTCATAAGCAACGCGCCTAGTACAAACCGAGGCATAAGCTAGTGTACAAACAAATGTATTATCCCAGCAGATACTGAAGGGAGAAACAAATTATCCCTGCGAGTTGGTTCCCATTGATACCCCCACACGAAAGTAACACATACTCTTAAGCACAGCCTGATCTTTATCTCACGAGCACTTTAGTACCTGACACACGTGAATAACCTTTCCGATTTTAGGTATCCAGACCAAATGCCATCTTCATGCTTTAAGTCCTGCAAGTGCCTTCTGAGAATAGGCTCCTGAACATCAACAGTACTGCTCATCGTCGACACGCAGATTCGCATTACGCGCTGAAAAGTTAACAGGACTCACGCAGCCGCATGAGTGCTTTCTTGGTGGTTCGGGAGGAAAAGGAAAAAGGCAGAATCACTCGTGCCAAACCAGTCAAACTTGGTCGGACAGGGAGCGGGCGGCGAGCGCCAGCGCCTCCTCTCCCCCTCATAAAAAAAAGAAACAAAAAAGAGAAAGAAATAAACTGCCACACACGTCTCCCTTCCGAGAAGCGGAACAGGCGTCCATCAGAGCGGTTTCCTCCTTGCAAACGGAGGAGTGCGAGGAGGAAACCGGTCTCCTGGGGGTGAAGTCCGGCGGTGGAACAGCCATCGGCCGGTGCCGGTTTCTTCCTCGCACTCCTTCGTTTTCTTTGTCGCGTGCGCGGTCCCTCGAGGAAACAAAATTACGCGGCCGCGCCCCGTCAGGCGCCGCGGTAACCGGGGCCTGCCCGCTGTTAGGAAGTGGGTTTTCGTGTCGATGAAAGCCGGGAGGCTGGCGAGCCGATGATGCCGAAGATCGGACTTATCGTTGAGGAGCAGAGCAAGGAGGCCAAAACGTTTAGAAAACGTAGTAACAACGTTTATAGCAGGTATAGCAGGTAATAGCAGGTAATAGCAGGTTATAGCAGGTTATAGCAGGACAGAGCCTGCCAGCACGACCAAGTCGGCTGGGGCGTCTCTCTAACAACGGACCAGGCCGGTCTTAAATAGGGGACCAGTCCATTGTTGACAGGGTGGCTCTTTGGTCCCAGGTGTTGACGTTCTTCTAGTCTCCTGACCATCCGCCGGCCGCAGGTGTTGACGTTCTTCTAGTCTCCTGACCATCCGCCGGCCGCAGGTGTTGACGGTCTTCTAACCTCCTGACCATCCGCCGGCCGCAGGTGTTGACGGTCTTCTAACCTCCTGACCATCCGCCGGCCGCAGGTGTTGACGTTCCTCTAGTCCCCTGACCATCCGCCGGCCGCAGGTGTGGAGCAGCCTTTCCATCGTCCTCAAGAATGCTGCTTTCCGTAGCAGGGTAGCTTCGAAGAACGACTGGCGTCAATCGACGTGGCTGGCTGAAACGACTGGATTTCAGACAATGCACGCAGGGCTAAGTCCCTGCCTCCAGGTGGCAGGTGCGGGCCCCTTAGCTTGGTCGCAGGGTAGACGCTGACCGCGATGCCTTGGACTTCCAACGAAGTGCAGGTGTTTATTCGCTTCCCCATTCGGTCAGGTGCTCTGGCACAACACCGCGCGCAGGCATCTTTCTCCTCTGGCCCATCGGCGCTCCGGCATCCTTCTCTCTCCGAGACAAGAGGAAATAAAAGCCAGTTATCGTTTGGGATGCACGGCTTTCGGGTGAATCAATCCTCGCCTGCGCTAGCGTCCCACAGATGCAACAAAGAACAAGCGTTCAACTTTATGACAGAAAACATTTTCAATATAGCCACAAAGAAACACATCAATGGGGCAGAGGTTAAACTGTTCTGACTGAGCGCGAAGATCGTGTTTAGGTGTACGTGTAAGAACCTTACAGCCTGCTGCTACTTCTATGACTTAGTCTTACTTTCAGACGTCCTCTGACTACAGCATGGTCCGTGCAGAGCAATCCATATACTGCAAGAGACATGTGGCAGCAGTAAATTATACTGACGTGGATACAGCTTGGAACTGTTTACTCTGATGTGAAAACAAAAAGGCAAAATTTCTAGCGTGAACTAGTGATGAACTTTTGCTCTCTGATTTAGCCATTCATTTGAAAAGGATGCATCGCCTCTTAGACACCTTTGAAACTTCCTTTGTACTCTGTCTCATCGCAACCTTTGTCAAATATCTAACAGCATGTGGCATAAGAAAGGTACCGCAGATCAACGTGCCCATCGGATTGTTTGCTTCATGTGAACCTAGGCTAAATGAGCCATTATATCAACACTTGGGCCCACATATTAGGCTTTATGATTCTCGGGCTCACAATTTATGAAGAAAATCGAGAAAATTTAAACCAACCTGTGCACTTGTTCAGCGAGTTGCTTTTGTATGGCGTTCAGTCAAAGCACTGAGCGCACCCTTCAGTCTTGATCGTTTCATTTTCAACACCTATCAAAACAACGCAAGCGCTCAGCACACTATATGTATACAACTCAAGCACTCAGCACACTACATGTATACAACACGATCACTCGAACTGCGGGCGACTTTCCCGCTTATTTAATCGCTTGCGTGGCTTCAGTTGCCGATTAGCGTTTAACTATAGAAGTACCGTGCATGAAAGTACTCTACCCCCCGGTGCCCCAGCGATGCTGGACCAATGACAGGCGAAAACACAGCCCTAAAGAAGCACCGCCGGCAACTTCCAGCGCCAAGGAGAAAACTGAACTGTTGGTATTGTGCCGAGAGCCCAAACGCAGCCATGAGCTCCGCGAATCAACGTAGTTCGTGATTAAAAACTGAAAACGTTTGCCCTGGCGTACTATTTGCGCCACGTGGAAACAAGACTGGTGAAGCTTGGTTCACTTCATATGTACGCTTCGAGAAAAAGCGTGCGCGCAACCAACCGAAGCTGACATACTTGGCGTAGTGATACATCTGCTCAGGAAGCATCGGCGCTCCGGCTGACTCTGGCCACACAAAGCAGCCCCTGCTCCACAGCTAGAAAATTCTCCGGCAGTTATGCGATGAGTGGTGCGTGCCATCAGTCATTTGCGGATATGAACATGCTGAAGTGACGCTTTTCACTTTTTATTGCGATAGCAATTATACGGACACTCTCGGCTGATTTTTGCCGTCGGCGTCGCCGTAATGTCCCGTATGTGTATATATGTATATATAGTATATATAAAAGGCACAAAGAAAAATAATTCAGAAATACGTTCCGACGCGCGGAGTCGAACGGGCGACCTCTCGCTCTGTAGCGCGCGGCGTTAGACGGCTAGGCCACGAAAAGTACCGTCTTACAGCATGCTAACGGTTAGCAATTTATATACACCATTTATTTCAGCGTGCTTTCTTGCTCACCAGCGAGATGGCGCGAAGTGCGCCAGGGGCGCGCTTTGAAGGTCATCGCCCCGCTCGTAGTTGCGCGCGCGCCTCCGTGCACTTCGCCCTACAGGGCGTGGTCGCTGCGTGCGCGCTTACCTCGTGGTGGGAGAAGGGGGGTTGTATGTCTTGTGCTTTCACCGCGATGTCCGCGCTGAAGTTGCAGAGCGTACGAAGGTCACTTCGCTCGCTGCAGCGGCCGCGCTTGCGAAACGAGCGCGCTGTTCAAACAGAAATAAGTAACAACTGTGACACTTCATAGTTCGCGCTCGTCCTGTGTGTATTCTTTTCGCGCGTCCTTCGTGCTTGAGCGATGCGCTGGACATTTTGAGCTGCTTTCCGTTCTTCGATTTACATTCCAATTTGTTGCTATCGCAATCACTGCTTGCCGATGCAGCGAAATTGTGACTTTTTTCTCCGCACGTGTTTGCTGCAACAATTCTTTTGAATTACAACCTGTTTACGAAAGTCTGTGATAATTTCGTAATTTCTACTCATGAAAAAGTGATGAGACCTAAGACATTGCCGATAACTACATACTCTTTACACAAAACCCCATCACAATCATGCAACGTTGGTTCATTATTTGGTTCTCACATTCCAGCAACATCACTACTTTTAACGCTCCGTCAACATTGCCTGAAGGTGCCCAATGTTAACATAGGACAACATTATCAACGCCGCTCCACTATTACAGCAACGATATGTGCTCTACGGAAGGTAAGAACGATTGAAACCAGTTGCCATTTTCTTGATATATATAAGGGCTTAATATTATCGTTGCTTCACTGCCACTTTACAAATACCAATTCGTATGCATTGGCGCAACGGTCACGCGACACGAGAATACTACTCAACCGATGAAATAAAGACGGTGGCGTCTAACATCGACGAAAAAGAGGGAGACAAATGCATTGGATGAAAGCATGTGTTTTAATGGCTCATGAAGTATATTCTATTTTTGCACAGATCTTAAACCCGACCGACAACAAAACGTTTCTTATTATTCATAAAAGTTCTATCGGGTGTGAACTGATGTTTCAAAAGAAGCTTTGAAGTCAGCACAAAATAGTTTTCTGAGGAAGAATTCGGTAGGACACACAAGCTGTGATCCATAACTATCATTATAGAGAAATTCACAATAAACATAGAAGAGTTATTGAATGAGAGTACACACTTTGTGTGAAGCCCATCAGATCCATTCGCATAATTTCAGCACTGTCAACTCTTGGATAGCGCAGAGGCCTTATGTTGACTAAGTTTGGCTGCTTTTGGCAAAGTTTTGGCTAATGTTGAAAGTCTCATAGCAATGCAACTAATGTATGGATGTCTGCACTTAGGCCTCTGCATCTCTTCTGTAAATGCTTGGCACACAACGACAGCTTTGTCTGATGAAATTCGCGGAATTTTCGCATTCATTACTTCGAAAAAAATGTTACTTTCCAGTTCATATTTAGGAGTATCACCGCTATAGGTGCAGCTTGAGCTTGCAGATTCTCACGCAAGCGCTCGAAACGTTGAAGAAGTGTTGGATTTCAGCGTTGCTGGTGAGTGAGTGATTGAGGCTATCCCAGTGCGACGAGCGCAGAGGGGATGGTGCCTCCCAGTTCGGCCAGCTTCTCGGAGAAGAGGTTCCGTACGCTGTCTTCCACGGCGCGCCGGATTTCCTCCTCGAAGACAGTGGTGAGCACAACGGAGAGCGCGTTGGCCACGCCGCTCAGCGCCCCGAGGCCGTGGATCGCCACGCGCACCCCTTGCAGCTTCTGCACCGAGAACTTTTTCAACTCGGGCTTGGCGTTGGGTGCCCTGCGAACAAGTCGCGCTTTTTCAGACGGGCAGACACGACACAAGTAATTTTCAGCAACAAGAGCTTGAGTTGAGCGAGTTGGTTCATGCTAGATATCGTAGTACAGCGCGGAATACCTTCAATAAATTCAGTTGAAAGTCAGCGCTCTTTCCTGTCTCTGTTTTTCCTTCCTGCATTTCTTGCGCTGTACCTGCGATATTTAGACACGATACGGCAGGGTACACACACAACTACCTCGACCACACTACCGCTCACTCACAAAGATCGGCGACATAAAAAGATATAAGCCGAAACCGTATATTCCGACATAAAGCGCAGCAATTTACGCATTCTTGCTTTTAATTTTCGCTTTGAACCTTCATCTGTAGCGCTGTGGACCCTGTTATGCCTACATTAACTCTGTGTAAGCTACTTCTTTCCTAAGAATACCGATGCAAACAGTGAGTTGAAGAACAATCACTTGTTTACCTCTGCAATAACTTTCCGAGGAGTTAAACAATTCATGGAAGTCTACTGCGCCTAAAGTGGGTCGAGGGAGCGCCTTGTACGGTCAGTGAAGCTTCCCTTGGAAAAAAAATATCGGAAAAGGTCGTCTAGACGTCGAGGAAATATCGACAGTGCTGTCTCAGATCGAAGGAGTCATAAGCTCTATTCTCCTGACTTTCATAGAGACATATGCAGGAGAATCTTGCACGTTCACACTGTAGCCGAACGTTAACGGACGTTGCATATTAACTAGCCTGCTTGTACGAAGGTTGAAATCAATTCCGTATGAGACCGCCGATGAAGTCACCGTTAATTCCAAGAGAGAAGGCACCATGCGCCGGCAAGCCACTGATAGAAACGTTTTGGAAGCTATGACAAAAGGAATACCCACTGATGCGGCGATCTGCGCACTTTGCTGATAAAAGATTAACCGCATCAGGGAAACAAGTACACGTTGTATTAGTGCGCGCTGACAACACACCACGCCACCTATGGAAGTTTGCGAGGGTTGTGGAAGTATACCACAGCGCTGATGGTGTCATTCGTTCCTGGAAGGTCAAGGTGCAAGGATGTCTTCTAATGGTCAGACCCATACAAACTCTACTCGCTTGAACTGTGTGTCGAACTTAACCACGTGGACGGTAACGTTTTATTGCAGCTTTCGGGCTGGGTAAAGGGACGAAGAACAGCACGAGAGCACGTACGAGACGCGGCGACGCTCGGAACTGCAGGGTAGGGTGGTTCAAGCTCAGCTTAGTAAAAGTATCTTTTATCTCGTGCCTGTCTAATGGAGTTGAGTCTGCTAGCTGAACAAATAAACTGGCAGAGAAGCGGGTCAAAGCATTTATTATACATATAATCGATGGCGGGATAACCGACAAATCAGAGCTTGGCTAGGCTACATTGTGCGATATGGGCTTAACGAAAATGCTGCGAAGGTGGGTGCGAGACCGTACCCTAACTCGGATTGTTTCTTTAATCAAACACAACCACTTGCGAAATTCAGACTTCACGTTTAAAATGTGAACTAAAGAAAACCTCGGCGTACAGGTTTCACACGTGCTTACATATAGGGGACCATTCATAGAGAAATCATTCTAAGGTGGCCTTCTAAAGTTTGCCAGATATTCGACCATGTAAGCTCTCCTTGGACAGTTACTCGCGGGAATTAGAACACTGAGTAGGTCAGCCAATAATTTTCACCGCCGAGTTATCGGCGACATCTTCTATCGAAAAGAGTATTAATGTTATTTTTCGATATTTCTCCGGTTTCTTCTGCATACCGAGAGAAAAATTGGTTCTGAATGTCAGGGACTTTGGAGCCACGAACGTTAAATGGGTTCTACATGGCACGCTTTACTACTTGCACAGATTTTTATATAGGTGAACGTACCAACGCGTTATTGAGCGAACTACCAAGATTTAGCAGTGACAGTAAGAATTAACATGTGACTGCCCTTTTCGTTAAAACAAGGCGCTACGGGAAGGCGTTTCTCAGTCGTCATAGCAGATACACCGGGTGTCCTAACTCAGGGGTCTCAAACTTGCGATCCGCCTACCTCTCGCTATAGCGGTCCGCGGCCCGAGCATAACTCGCTTCGTCCAATATTTCTTTTTTAAATAATTGTGTTCATATGAGCTACACAGGCATGACTGGTCTAAAGCATTTTTTTATGAGGGGCCCCCTGCGGTCACCATGTGTTGATACATAACCGTGAAAGTATGCCAGATATTCAACCATGTAAGCTCTCCTTGGAGAGCTTACATGGCTCAAATTCGGCGTCAAGATTTTGAGTCATTTCGGAGATAAAGATAGGTATCGATATGCTGTTGGAATGCTGGCACCAAATACTCTCCAGAAATGACCCATATAATGTAATATTTGAGAAGGGTCTTCCAATGGCAATGTCAGCTGACATTTTGTACAAGCCTTTAGTCATTTTTAGTCAGGTTTTTAGTCATGGTGGAAGTCATCGATATGCTTTTCGACACCTGAGGACAAACTCGTTTCAGAAATGACCCAAATGTGACATATGGGAAAAGCGTTCTTTGAAATCACAACGTTGGGTAACATTTTGTTCGAACTGAACCTCCCCTCCTCATCCCGCTGCGACCATCTTCAATGTCCCGGTCCTTGTGGGGCAAATTTCATGACTGCGGCCCGCTGGCCGAGGTGTGCTTTAGGCCCCTGCTTTAGACGTTGCTGACTTTTCTTTTTTCGAAAATAGGCCAGAGCCCGCGAAACTAGCGAAATATGAAACAAACGCGCGCTCGCACGTTCTATACCTACTCAAGCGCTTCTAAGAAAACGTTGGAGGATAGACGGCTGCATTCGTTTATCCCTGTGTTGTAGGTCGCTAGAGCGCGTTCAGTTGCTGCAAAAAGCGGCAAGCCATAACGTATAATCGCGCAGGTGCGTCAAATGGGAAGGCTCGTAACGCGCTTACAGTATCAGAGTAAATGCACGGCCTCCGAGATTCGCACGGCCAAGAGTGACCTCAGGAGGCTGCGTTTGCCGCATTGAAGCGCATTCCTTAACTGATCCACAATAATAGCGAACACATACTACAGACTGCACAGAACGACACAGGACAACTGCTAGTCGTTCTGTGTAATCTATAGTTTGTGTTCGCTAGCATTATGGATTCACTAAGTCAGTACCACTTAGCTAGCCCAGCTAAACGCATTAAGCGTATTCCGTCCTTCTTATTTGTATCGACAGTTCTGTAAGCTTCGTCACGCCAAAATGACGCTACGGAAGAAGAATCGGAAACAGGGGGCACGCTGCTAATCAAGCTCCGACCAATCAACGGTGGCCGAAATGAACAGTCCACTAAGTGAAAAAATGGAGGATAGCTGCGCTACACAGCTTTTTCGGCACTACACAGCTAAAAATGCACTATAGAATTATACCAGTGCGCTCGCGATCACACTCAAAGTGAGCCGCGCATCAAAAGAAAACAAGGAAAGAAAGTGCTCAAGGTCATGACGCGCGCTGACGTACGGACGTAGCTTAATTGCCCTCTTGTCATCCAAAGAAGCTCGTTCCAAAGGAGGGAGATTGTACGGAAGCACACCAGCATATCTTATTCAACGTGGTCGTATTGTCGGCTCACGTTGAATGGGTTCGAGCAACGCTCCCACGACCTAAGCTTCCGCCCCAGTTTTCTACTAAAGTTGAGCCTCATTATAACGAACACTGATATAGCGAATTAATGGCTATAGCGAACTAAATAAGAACTTTGGCTGGTCACGCTTGATTTCATTGACATTTGTTCTTTTTATAGGAAAACCGGAAAGGTCACAACAGCCCTGATATCGGCTGTAACGAAGAAATACTTGGCTTGTGCGAGGCTTAAAACTCGCAAGGTAGCATAACAAGCAAAATGAATGTTGGAATACAATTCACAAACATATTAAATGCGAGGCATTTCTTAGCGAACTTCTGCGACTATCTATCTATCTATCTATCTATCTATCTATCTATCTATCTATCTATCTATCTATCTATCTATCTATCTATCTATCTATCTATCTATCTATCTATCTATCTATCTATCTATCTATCTATCTATCTATCTATCTATCTATCTATCTATCTATCTATCTATCTATCTATCTATCTATCTATCTATCTATCTATCTATCTATCTATCTATCTATCCGCCTATGACTTTGTGCTCTCGTGGCTGTTTCGTTAATGGGATGTATACCAAAATTGCCATGGCATGGCATCAAGCACTGTATGACAACATAAATGACAGGTCATAACATGAAAATCATGAGATGCATGTCACGAACGGCATGATTTACATGCCACGGTCTTGGTGCTCGTGCGGCCGTTTCGTTTTATATATACCAAAATCAGTACGGCGTGACAATAATGTGTGACGAACATAAATGACAGGTCTTAATGTGCAAATCGTGACATGCATGTCGTGTACGGCATGATTTACATGACCTGGTCTTGGGCGCTCGCGGCCGTTTAATTTAATGGATATATACCACAACTGCTATGTCGTGACCTGACTCTATGACGAACATAAACGACAGGTGGCAACATGAAAGCGTGACAGGCATGTCATGTACAGCATGACTTACATGTCATACTATCACGTGCTCGCGGCGGTTTCGCTAGCTTGCCATATACCAGAAGTGGTGTGGCTTGACATGACTCTGTGATGAGCATAAGCGACAGGTTTTAGCGTGAAAATCATGACATGCTTGTGATGTACAGCATTATTTACATGCCACGCTCATGACGTGCTCGCGTGACTCTATGACAACATAAACGACAGCTGGAACCATGAAAATCATGACATGCATGTGATGTACAGCATGATTTATATGACACGCTCATGACGTGCTCGCGGGCGTTTCGGTACCTTGCCATATACCAAAAGTGGTATGGTGTGACATGACTCTATGACGAAGATATACGACAGGTGGCAACATGAAAATAATGATATGTATGTCATATGTCATGTACGGCATGATTTACATGCCACGCTCATGGTGCGCTCGCGGTCGTTTTGTTAATGTGATATCTATCAAAATTGGTATGGTGTGACCTAAGTGTAAACAGAACATAAATTACAGGTGGTAACATGAAAGTCGTGACACGCATATCATGTACGGTATGATTTACATGACACGGTCTTGGGCCGCTCGCGGCCATTTCGTTAAATGGATATATAAAAATGGATATATGTATGGCGTGGCATGACTGTGACAAACATAAATATCATGGCATGTGTTAGGTTTTGGCCGCTCATAGGTCGATTGTGCAGACGGGATGGCGCGGCACTGTACGTTGTACAAAGCTTCTTTCTCGGCTCTCTCGGCATGGTCTTTGACTGTGCAATTATCAACGAAAGCAAACTGCAGGGAGCAGCTCGCTCCCACGATGCCCACAGGGGTTCCGGGTACGCGACCGTCCTCGGAGGTCGGCTCTTCGGGATTACAGCCCGAACGTGTGGGAAAATGTGGAGGGCAAAGATCTCCCGCCCTGTGCCGTCGCTCGAAGCAACAGTATGCTGACCACAACAAAGGCGCGCCGACGGCAAGGAAGGGTTGTCGCAACAATGCACGGTCCGAACGCGGGAAAGACGAGGACACGCAAATTGTTTCCCGGAACCGTCCTGACGACTGTCACCGGGGGCTCGACTCGATGCGCGTGGGAAATGGCGCGAATGCCACAGGGCTGCTGCGATACCGATATATTCGACCGTGAGAACCCCTGAAAACGTGGGATAAGGAGAAAGAGAGCCAGGATGGGAAAGAGTGCCAAAACGCCTGTCTGCACCGTAAAAACACTGCTGTCGAGATTAAGGACAGCCCAGTAGGGAGTGGCTTAATCTGAGGATAAACAGATTGGATAACAGAAGGTTGAGGCGGACCAGCAGTGGCCACCTCCCCTTTTCTTTGTTACCGCAAGGTACTTAAGACTGGACGGAATTCGTTTCCCTTCAGTCTAGACTGTAATCACTCAACTGATCGATCAGTAAGACTCCGTACGATGCAACTTTCGTCTGGGCCGTAACCACTCGGTGGTCGAACAGTGAGACTCGGTTCTTCGTATGTAGTAACAGTGTTCTAGGCTCTAACTTAAGAAAAGTTAAGTAGAATAGTAAGATGCTGTTGATGTCTATGTTATCATCAGTGTGCTTCGGCAAGATGTACATATGACTGTAAATATTTCGCTGCAATATACCTTCAAGTTTTTATTACCTCCAACCTGCCTCCTGCTTCATCGACGTCGATCATCTCCTTGACGGGACTTCAATCCACATCAAGGAGAAAACGAACAAGAAAAAACATAACTGCATGCATGAAAATCATGGCATGCATGTCATATATGGCATGATTTACGTGTCACGCTCATGGTACGCTCGTGTCATGAGTGCCTTGATTTGCCTCGAAAACAAACAATCCGATCTATGCAGCTCCTCGCTGACTGCTTCGCATTACATCGATTCCCAAAATGCGTGGGATCTGCCTAGCTTTTTTTTTCTTTTTAAGCGTTCGAAAAGGTTGCGGAAATTCTGGTCAACCAGTGAAAAAGAAAGAGCATTTGACCGTTTGCGCCACGCAGGCCTGTTTTGTCAAAAGAACTTTGTCCTGTTGTAATTTCACCTTATCATGTTTCGGTCTATTTAGTTTGAAATGCCAGAAAGAGACAGGTAACGATTACGTCGTTTATACTTTGTTTGAAGCCTAGAACAATGCGTTCTTATATCTAGGGATTGCGCGCAAGCCAGACTGCCGGCTTACTAGGCCGGTTTTTATCTCTACACTTAAAATGAATATCGGATATAACGAATTAACTTATTGTCCTTATGCTACTTTGTTATAACGAGGTTAGACTGCAGATAGCTAATGCGTATTTTCATATACCGAATAGACCTACATGAGTAATCCTGAATAAACTTCGCTCATTTGGTATTCCCATTATATATGTAACTTTTTTTCGAGTTCCTTACTTTGCGGTTCGGTTTGGGATAACGATATTTGCGAGTATGCATGAAATTAATCACCTCGGCTGGCCTAAGTGTGGACAGAGTGTTTTTACTCACTGCACGGCTTCTACGATGATCTGCATGCTGTTGACGTCGCAATCGATGGTGACGTCCTGGCTGAATGCCATGAGCTTCACTTCTCCCCGGTAGGTGGCTCGCACGGGCCCGGCGCCGAGGTCCACGCGCATTTCGACGCCACCGCTTCCCACTTTCACGTGACAGTCGCCGGTCCTGCAAAATGATGCGGAAACATCGTGCCAGTTTGCTATTGAAAGATATCACTGTACCAGGACGTACCAAAGGTTTCAGAGGTCGCGAAAACTACCGGCTAAGTTCTTCGCTGGGCCATGAAGGTAATCAACCGCTATATTTTCCAGTTTACTCACTACCAACTTGGTGGAAAAGCATACAACATTTACTACATTACATTTGCCAATTGAGGTAGCGAATACTGAGGTATAGTCGTCGTACTCTAGTGCACGCCAATGCCGAATAAAATATTGTTGTAGCGCGATAACGCTTCATACCATTCCAAACCACCCAGCAGGGCATGACCCAACCTCCGATGGTCATCGTGCCCACTGCGCTACGCCTGCGCGATCCACCTTTCTTTAACGGTACCGATGAACAAGACGTCGAAGATTGGCTGTCGACATTTGAAAAGGTGGGCGCGAGCAACCAGTGGGACGAGCCTTCGAAACTTCGTCATGTTTCCTTCTACCTGAAAGAGATCGCAAGTCTCTGGTTTCAAGACCACCAGTCAGAATTCCCCACCTGGAGTGATGTTAACAGTGGCGTACCAACTCGTTTGCGAGTGGGTGGGCTGGCGTCATATATATATATATATATATATATATATATATATATATATATATATATATATATATATATATATATATATATGCATGTATAATTCGAAAGGAAGTTCGGAAGTTATGACGAAGGCCGTGCCACGGCCGAAACGTAAATGAGTAAAAAGTATGCAATTTTCGTAAGTGTGCTCCTTCATTTCTTCGATTATATATATATATATATAAATATATATATATATATATATATATATATATATATATATATATATATATATATATATATATATATATATATATATATATATATAGACAGAAGAAACTACGTTTTCTCTGAATTTCACGTGATTTTTTATATATTCATAGAGATTATTAGATGATTTGCTTTTCAAAACTGTTTTCAATCAAGGAAGAATCTGCACAAACAAATTGTGCAGGCGGGGCCGACCTATTGGCCGCGAGATCAACCTATAGGAGGCAGCACCGTCGCCGCGTTAGTGAGGAGAGGCGGTCGGCGGCGCGTATACAAATGCACACAGCGGCGCTTCGTTGTGAGCTGTTTGAGCCGATTGTTGGCGAATAAAATGCGTTGATTGCAGCCAGGACTGGGCAGTATCGCGATACACGAGTATCGCGATAGTATTTTAGAGATACTTTTGAGTATCTGTATTTCTGTATCGAGATACAATTGAAAAATGTATTTGTATCTCAGTAGTGCAATACTTTTATGATGTATCGCTTGTATCGCGATACAATGCAGGACAAGGGTATCTCGTTACATTTTCTTTTTGTCGGAAATGAGTTGACGCGTGTTTCCAAGGGGGTATGACGGTTCTTTTTTATTTGTTTTTGTGCCAAGACAAGCAAAGGCGCGCCGCCTGTCGCCGATAGAAAGGGCGGCGATGGTTTCCCCTCAAGCACAGAATGGTCCTTGTCGTAAAGCGCGCGACGCCGCAGAGGGCAGAATCGCGGAGGCAGTGTTGTCGGCCTCTGCCGACGAAAGTCGATGTCTTTTAAGGCCAGTGCAGCTCGCCTAGTTTTTTTTGGGTGGTAAACCATTACTTCGTGACCCCCGCGCGGATACCGCCTTGGAACAGAGGCTTTGCGATGCTTAATTCGCGTGCGTTCAGTTCTCAAAGCGGCGGCACTTCTAAAAGCAGTTCCCATAGTCGCGGTGGAAGTGACTAGAAGATGGCTATCTTTGTCGCGCTTTCAGCCACCTCTCCAGCGTGTCACGGTGCGTTCCTAATTGATCACAAGCGTGAAACGGTCTTTTGTGGTACCAGGCTCCCCGACCGCCGGAGGTGACTTCGCCTGTTGCGGCTTGCTGAAATGGGTGCTGGTAGCGTCGGTGGTGGTGACACCTTTATTGAAGAGTGACCCTTTCAGCCCAGGCGATGAGTGCTTGCTGTAGTTTCTGATGGGGCGCTCTGAGCAGCTGTCCCTGATTCCACGTCTGTTTAGAGAGCTTGCAGGAGCGACTTGGGAGGGCTTACACCCTCTCAACCCAAAGAACGTGATTTTAGGAAGCCAATTTTTGGATTGTGCCGTTTCGACATATTGGGCTCCATTGCGCGTATGTATTTATGACCGGCATATATGGGCAGCGGAATCCTCAGTCGTCTTTGTACTTTGTAAGCCGCCCCCCTTCCCCCTCTGTGATGTCTTAATGGCGCTGAGGGTACTGTAATAAACAATTAAACTAAAAGTTTCAATACACTGCAACTTTATTTACACCATTATGCTACACTTATAAGTTTCTTTGCGGAGTACGAGCAACTTTGAAATAAAACAAGTATTCTAGTATCTGTATTGCAGTATCTGTATTCCGGAATACTTTTTTCGTCATATTGCAAAAGTATCTCAGAAATATGCCGTTACGCTAAAGGAAATGTATCTCAGTATCTGTATTTTAGGCTTCCAGTCCATGTATTTCGATATCTGTATTCCGGAATACTTTTGCGAGTATCTGCCCAGCCATGATCTGAAGTGGAGGTCGGGCAGGCAAATATGACCGAGTGCCACTTTGAGCTCTGTATGCCATGGTAAAACAAAATTTCGGGGGGGGGGGGGAGGGCAGGGGCCCGGTGTGCCCCCCCCCCCTGGCTACGCCACTGCATGGGGCAGCCTGCCCAGCCTTGTGCACGCATTCATTGCGACACTGTAAATGATTGTCGGTTGTTTCGCCGGTAGCGCATGTGGTGTCCATGGGCTCCGATTCTTCAGCTTCAGGACCTAATGGCAGCGCTGCACATGGCGGCGATCGCGGCAGTGTTGCTACTGGCATAGAGTTTCCTAAAATTAACTAGAGGGGACTCTGGCGCTGCGATCGTTCAGCTACCATGGGAATGATGGGTAGTACACAAATTTGCCTAGTCTTCGCGCTTGCGGCTTCAAATGTACTTGTGGCTTTGTTTATTGCTGTGTCTTGGCGTTCATTTCGGATAAAAGAATAGACCGTTGTGAACTTCGTGACCAGGTTTGAATTGGTGAGCCTAAAAAGGTTAAATTGGTGAAGTGGAACTGCTCACTTTTGCTGAACTTCGTTTTGCGACAAAGCGGGTGTAGCCGACGCGGAGCCAAACGGAGCCGAAAGTACGAAGTTTAGACAAATTTGTGTACTACCCATCATTCCCATGCTGGCTGAAGCGTCGTGCGTTGCAGCTCCCATAGACACTAGCGCCAGAGTTCCCTCTAGTAAGTATTGTAGGAAACTCTATGGCTACTGGTACATACATTCGTTGACTGTTCGGATGCAGCACGGTCACGTTTAGTGATACTTGTGATACTTGCCATGCTTGGTTCAGTTAATTGTTACCTTCGGCTGCAAACGTGAAGAGTAGTCTGTAAGGACTGACGCTACTGCGTCCTTCTTGAGCCGCCGCTTCTTATATTCCATGAAATCTTCGGGTCGTAAATGATGGCTGCATATTCTAGTGTAGTTTGAAGGCGTATTAGGAGACCAATTATCCCGCCTAATTACTGCAAGCCACCTCTCCCGAACACCAGTCATGGAGGGACAGCCGAACGAGGTCGACATTAAGCCTTATAGTCGGATACAACTTTAGAAGCTGAGGCAAAAACCAGTCAAAAAGACGCCGGACAAGGGAAGAAGTGACCCACACAACGACCAGTCGTTGTGTGTCACTTAATTCTCTTGTCCAGCGTCTTTCTGACTGGTTTTTGCCTCAGCGTCAGGTACCAACTGACCCAGACTTCGCCGTTACAAGTTACAACTTTAGAAGTCAGCGGCATTTCCTCCTCAAAGGCGGATGAACACAAGCCTGCACCAATAGGCGCGCACTCGGCATGATGATGCCTCATCAAACGCGAAAATAGACTTTCGGCGGCGCCAACACGAGTGATGCAAGAAATCATCACATGATGACGTCGTCATACGACGCCCCAGATAATAAAATTTTGTGACATCGTCGTGACGTCACATCGTGCGTTATCGTCATATCGTGCTTGGTCAAAATGGGCCGATGACGGAGGCAGTGCATAACCATCTGAGGTGCAGAAAGCTCAGTGCCTCAGATCCTTGAGGCTATAAGAAAATCACATTAGGTGCAGAAAAATCTCGAAGGGAGGCAGCGGATGTGCAATACATTGACTGGGAAGAAAAAAAAAAAGCTTTCGCCTTTTAGTCGTCTTAGGTGAATGCATAAAGAACACTGTGAGTGTTTTTTTCTTTATCAATAAAGGGGAAAAAAGACAATCGTGATTTCTTTATGTTCCATTTGCAGAGTGGAACACAACAGTATACGACTACGACATACTAAGGCATGCGAATGACGTGGCTGCAATAGCCTGAAATAGAAAATAAAACGCGAATGCTGTTAAACTCGAATGCAAGCATCGAACGGGCAGCACGGCCTGACAGACTGTCTGCGGAATACATACAGTGGGGATGGAAAGAAACGCAAACATGCGGCACCTGCATCCTTTGCTGTTTCGCATTTATTTTCAAGTGGTTGTAGCCTGGATGATTGATGAAAAGACGGATACAATCAAAGACCATCTAGCGTCTTTTTATTGTCACCACGGTCAGAGCGTGATGAAGACAGCGCGCCGCTATGTTCGCGTTTCTTTCCATCACCCCTGTATCCGTGAAAGCCTGCGAGAAGCACGAATGCAATTAAACTCGGATGCAAACACGAATTTGTGAGCTTCGTAATACGCGCGGCCGGTCAGCGCCAGCTTCCCGTAGTCTTAGGGAGCCTATATGACCGGCCCTGTCGTGGATGGATGGATGGATGCTATGAGCGCCCCCTTTAAAACGGGGCGGTGACATGTCTGCCACCAGGCTCGAAGAGAAAAAAAAAAAAGAACAAGCTTCCTTGTTTCATGTTCGCCTAATACCTTATCTACATTGATTAAATCTATGTTATTATACCAAAAACAATATAAATTCACGGTCCATCTCTCTGCCTCTTAAGGCAGAATGACCTTATTTTTCCCCCATTATTTATTTTTGTTCTTTATCTCTACTTTTCTGCCACCAATACTCTAACCGTCTCTTACTTATTTCTATCGCGGACGTGTGCAGCTTTCCATTGTTGTCCTTAAAACCCAAGGCTTCATGTAGACTTGTGCCCACACGTATACCTGGATGAATATCGCCACATTCAATCAGTACATGTTCCATCGTTTCCTTAGTTCCCCCGCAGCATGTACATTATTCTTCTTCGTTACTGAATCTCGCTTTATAACTACGCGTTCTAAGGCAGCCCGACCTTGCTTCAAACAGTAAAGCGCTTCCCCTTGAATTATCATAAAACCTTTCCCTCCTTATTTCGTTTTTTCCCTTTCGGTAGTTACTCAGAGCCGGCTTCTTTTCCATCGCTGCCATCCAATGAGTCCTCTCCGCCTTTCTGACCTTCCGCTTAATGCTCCTTGTTGCCATATCGCCCGCACTGCCAGCCGTATATTTACTGGTGAGCCTCCTAGTTCTTTTTCTCCACTGCGTGTCAACGCTTTTTCTATACAAATACCTGAAAACCTTCTCTGCCCATCTACTGTTCTTCATTTTTCTCAGCCTCTCTTCGAATCTCATTTTGCTCTGAGTTTCCCTCACTTCAAAGCCTGTCCATCCCATGTCACCCTTTACAGCCTCATTTGTCGTCTTCCTGTGAGCGCCCAACGCGAGGCGGCCCACCGTCCTTTGATTTACATCCATTCCTGATTGTACCTCTGACTTCATGCACACTACTGAGTTCCCAAATGTAAGCCCCGGGACCATCACACCCTTCCACAGCCCTCGAAGCACCTCGTACCTATTGTATCCCCATAAAGCTCTGTGCTTCATAATTGCAGCATTCCTCTTTCCCTTTGCTACCGATGCTTTCTCTTGTACCTCCATATATCTATCCCCCTCATTTACCCATACTCCGAGGTACTTGTACTCGCTTACCCTCGGTATTTTTTTGGCCCTGTATAAAGACCACATGGTCTTCGTGATCATTGAATACCATCAATCCACATTTTGTTGTGGACTCGCACAGCGCCACCACTCGGCGAGCGGAGGCGGAGCGCGCGCTCGACTGCCAGGAGAGCGTTCCAGGCACTGAAAAAATATAGGAGGCGCTGCTTATGCACATTTTGCAGCACAGATGTCAGCGCTGTCTTTTATGATGCAATAAACCTCCCTATAAGGAAATCGAGGGGCCAGCAAAAGCTGTATTATAACTAGCGCCATCCCTCAAGGCAAACGTCCGCTGATGGGGTGGGTGGCTTATAAGAACACCACCTAGAATTAGTTCTAGGTGGCGTCGCTCATACCCACTGTGGTAGACTGTGGTATCAGCCGAGGATTGGGTGAAGTTATATGAATATACAGATTTAACAAGCAAATTACTTATAACTGGCAAGTTCAATCTGCTAGATCTATGAAATTAAAATGTACCAAAATGGTAATGACAAAGGAAGGAGATTGAACTGAGCAACCACTTATAATTGATAATTTCTTCAACAGGAACATAAACGTCCATATGACCATATCTGTGAAAGTCGCAGGGATAATCATTCATCATTGGGTGTTTGCTGGGTGAACTTACTAAATCTTGTGAAATGTATTTAAATGTTCCACTCAGCATAGTAATCAGGTGACGCGTCTACTGGTGGTTGTCCAACTTGCATAAAAGTGCAAAGGCTCTGTCAACTTAAAAAAAGTGTGAAGATTCTGTCATAGAAGTTACTCCTTTCCTCGATATGCGGGACATGTGGAATGTGAACTACAAGACTACGTGAGAGTATATCATGTATATATACGTTATACTATCGTATTTGCACGATTCTAGGGCGCCCTCACCTGTAACGTACAGGTAATTTTACGTAAAGAAAATAAAAAAAATAACGTGATGCCCGTTCTGTTTCTGAGCCCGATTTTAAAGTGCACACGTATTTGAGGGTTACATTTAGTAAAAAAATTCGGCAGATCCCACGTACCGTGGGAGTCGATGTGATGCGAAGCATGCGGTGGGAAGGTGACTGTGGTGTCATTTTTTTTACTGAGCGAAACGTTACAAAATGACGCTAAAGATTTGTATAAATTTTATGCGCACACATATATGTTGTAGAGCCGCATATGTGTTATATAACCAGTTGTTTACAGTTGGGTAACGCTGGCAACGGCAACGTGGGTATTATACCAACACCAGAAGCCCTAAGCTGGTATGTAGTGCTTATACTTGTCCCTTGTGATAGAGAACGCACGCACGTTTCACGAACCCGTGTGCTTGTGTGGAAGAAGTTCCTGGCAGTTCTTGAACAAGGTCATCATCCCCGTGATCAGTGAGCACCAGCAGCTGGTCATGACTTGTTATCGGATGAGGTCGTGATCGCGGCGACGAGGGTCGTTGTGTAGTGCAGCATGAGGTATAGTACAGCCGTTTGAAATCGTGGATGCCTCGGTCAAATCGTCGACAAATTGTCTATAGATAGAGCCGGCGACATGTTGTAATCTGAAGTCACCCTTCGCGTTGGCGAGGTATGGGCCGTCGAGGCTGGTAGGCCTGGATAGTGCTACGTAGACCAACATCAGTGGATGGCGCTTGTCGTATTCGTAGACTACCTGGGCGTATGTGGCCTACGTAGCCTAGTCTACAAAGCGGCTGTCAATCAATCTGACATCATCCTCGGTCAGCATGAGGCCATCGCCCAGCCTCGTAAGAATTTAAGAGGACACTGCGTCGTTCTGGCGGACTAAGTGCACTTTACGGTGCGATGATGTGAATATCATACGTAACTTTCGTTACTGTATTCCTACAGAGTCGAGCAATGCATGAATATAGCTCGCTGAATCATAGGGATACAAATGGAATGTTTATTAGACTGCTATAAAAGCGGAGCTAACATTGGAACCACAGACGTGGTTCCATCTGATATGACGTTAAACCACAGGCGTGGTTAATCTGATATGACGTCTGTATCGTAGGAGTATACGCATCGTATGAGTATCATATATAGTGTTTATTGCTTTCTTGTAAAATCAGATAGCAAGCACCACAACCACAACTGACGTTGCACCGACATTACGCCTGCAGAGGCCGTTTTCCAAACCAGTTTATAGACCTGGCGTGGCTCTGTGGTAGAATACCTGATTGCCACGCAGAATGCTTGGGTTCAATTCCTGCTGGGATCCTAATTTTCATTCTTTCCATTCGTCGGGTCCACGCTAGCGATGTCGGTTTTTCTTAACGCTCTCGCATTTAATGTCTGTTCTCGCCGTTCCTGGGTAGATATAAACTGTCAATCACCTGTGGCGCATACCCATGCACCACTGCCCGTGGTAAGCGGGTATGTGCCACACGTGTCTGGAGGAAAGGGTTTGACGACGTACGCGATAGGATTTTCACTTTATTCATGTCATGACCCGACAGTCGTATTCGTGAAATCATGTTACCCTCCCATGCAAATTTTGGTCGGCACTAAGTTAAGGAGGCGATCATGAGAGCCCCCAGACGTAGGCGGCTAGATAGATAGATAGATAGATAGATAGATAGATAGATACGTAGATAGAAACGCTCAAAGTGCCAGAGGTTCGCTAAGAAATGCTTCGCATTTAAAAGTGCGCGTTAGAATCGGGCAAATACAGTAATACCATGCGCATATAAGCCAAGCACCACTTTTCCCACATCCCATCCGCAAAACAGTCGCAAAAGCAGCACGAATATCATATATGCTATGCATGCCTTGGATAATTCCCGCTCATTGAACTTCTGCTTAATTTTACAGCGAAAGCTGTTATGAGATCATTTCAACAGCCGTTTTTGGTGGCGTAGTTGTCCGCCGCCGCCGCCGCCGCCGCCGGTGTCCGTAACCACTATCGCTCGAAATAAGAAAAAAAACGAAATAAGAAAAAATTTCCAGGATGGAACGGGGTTCGAACCTGGGTCCTCTGCGTGGGAGCCCAGTGTTGTACCTCAGAGCCATGCCGGTGCTTGGAACTGCCTTGCAAAACGACGCTATACAGGTCTCATGTCCAGAAGAACCACATTAACATATGTAATTTACTGTGGTAGAAGAGTGAAATAACAACCACGCACCACGCAACGCGAATTCTGTAACAGGCGTCACACAATGCGAATTGCGCAACGAGTGGGCTGTTGGACGCTTCCAACCCACTACAAGGGGCTCGGCAATAATTCTTCATCGTCATCAGGCACAACACCAACAAAGTGCGCATAATGCCTTACATGTTTTTAGCGGGTACCACGGCTCTCCGTTGAATGACGAAAATGGCATAGTGGCTGCTGCCCTACTTCACAGAAATTATGATTTATAGCGTAGTGGGTTCCTCGCAAGTGCACTTGCATTGGTTGCCAAGGAAGCCCATGAGCCCATCATCCATTTCCTCAGGGTCTCAACAAAGTCTTCCCCCCTCTCTCTGTCTCTCTTTCTCACGTCAATATATGTTATATTGCATGGTGGGAGAGTTAAATAGCGACCGGGCGTCACACAATGCGAATTACGTAACTGGTGAGCCGTTTAAAGCTTCCAGCCCATTACGAAGGGCTGAGCCACAGTTCTTCATCGACATCAGTCGTCACGTAAACAAGGTGCACATAATGCCTTACATATGTGTAGCTGGAACCTCGCTTCTGCGCACAATGACGAATAATCGCGTTGTAGGTGCTTCCCAATTTCACAAATATTGTGATTTATGACGTAGTGGGGACCTTGCTAGTGTACTTGTATTAGTAGCCCCAAGAGAGTTTAGAACGGGCTCTAAAAATGCCGCTCTTCCAGCTTTCGCTGTGACTGTGCTGCGCTTTCCGCGCAGGCCTGGCATTTTTAAATGCGAAGCATTTCTTAGCGAACTCTGCGACTTTGACCGTATCTATCTATCTATCTATCTATCTATCTATCTAGCCGCCTACGACTTCGTGCTCTCCTGGTCGCTTGGTTAATCGAATGTGCACCAAAATTGGTATGGCGTAACATGACTGTATGACGAACATAAATGACAAGTCATAACATGAAAATCATGAAACGAATGTCATGTACAGCATGATTTACATGCAACGCTCATGGTGCGCTGGCGGCCGTTTCGCTAGCTTGATATACACCAAAATTGGTATCTTGTGACGTGACTGTGTGACGAACATAAATACCACGAGTTAACATGAAAATCATGACACGCATGTCATGTACAGCATGACTTACGTGCCACGCTCATGGTGCGCTGGCGGCCGTTTCGCTAGCTTTATATACACCAAAATTGGCATCTTGCGATGTGACCGTGTGACGTACATAAATAACACGAGTTATCATGAAAATCATGACACGCATGTCATGTACAGCATGACATACGTGCCACGCTCATGGGGCGCTGGCGGCCGTTTCGCTAGCTTGATATACACCAATATTGGTCTCTTCCGACGTGACCGTGTGACGAACATAAATAACACGAGTTATCATGAAAATCATGGACACGCATGTCATGTACAGCATGACTTACGTGCCACGCTCATGGTGCGCTGGCGGCCGTTTCGCTAGCTTGATATACACCAATATTGGTCTCTTCCGACGTGACCGTGTGACGAACATAAATAACATGAGTTATCATGAAAATCATGACACGCATGTCATGTACAGCATGACTTACGTGCCACGCTCATGGGGCGCTGGCGGCCGTTTCGCTAGATTGATATACACCAAAATTGGTATCTTGTGACGTGACCGTGTGACGAACATAAATAACACGAGTTATCATGAAAATCATGACACGCATGTCATGTACAGCGTGACTTACGTGCCACGCTCATGGGGTGCTGGCGGCCGTTTCGCTAGATTGATATACACCAATATGGGTCTCTTCCGACGTGACCGTGTGACGAACATAAATAACACGAGTTATCATGAAAATCATGACACGCATGTCATGTACAGCATGACTTACGTGCCACGCTCACGGGGGCGCTGGCGGCCGTTTCGCTAGCTTGATATACACCAATATTGGTCTCTTCCGACGTGACCGTGTGACGAACATAAATAACACCAGTTATCATGAAATCATGACACGCATGTCATGTACAGCATGACTTACGTGCCACGCTCATGGGGTGCTGGCGGCCGTTCGCTAGATTGATATACACCCAAATTGGTATTTTGCGACGTGACCGTGTGACGAACATAAATAACACGAGTTATCATGAAAATCATGACACGCATGTCATGTACAGCATGACTTACGTGCCACGCTCATGGGGCGCTGGCGGCGTTTCGCTAGATTGATATACACCAAAATTGGTATCTTGCGACGTGACCGTGTGACGAACATAAATAACACGAATTATCATGAAAATCATGACACGCATGTCATGTACAGCGTGACTTACGTGCCACGCTCATGGGGTGCTGGCGGCCGTTTCGCTAGATTGATATACACCAATATGGGTCTCTTCCGACGTGACCGTGTGACGAACATAAATAACACGAGTTATCATCAAAATCATGACACGCATGTCATGTACAGCATGACTTACGTGCCACGCTCATGGGGCGCTGGCGGCCGTTTCGCTAGATTGATATGCACCGAAATTGGTATCTTGCGACGTGACCGTGTGGCGAACATAAATAACACGAGTTATCATGAAAATCATGAGACGCGTGTCATGTACAGCATGACTTACGTACCACGCTCATGGGGCGCTGGCGGCCGTTTCGCTAGATTGATATACACCAAAATTGGTATCTTGCGACGTGACCGTGTGACGAACATAAATAACACGAGTTATCATGAAAATCATGACACGCATGTCATGTACAGCATGACTTACGTGCCACGCTCACGGGGCGCTGGCGGCCGTTTCGCTAGCTTGATATACACCAATATTGGTCTCTTCCGACGTGACCGTGTGACGAACATAAATAACACCAGTTATCATGAAAATCATGACACGCATGTCATGTACAGCATGACTTACGTGCCACGCTCATGGGGCGCTGGCGGCCGTTTCGCTAGATTGTTATACACCAAAATTGGTATTTTGCGACGTGACCGTGTGACGGAACATAAATAACACGAGTTATCATGAAAATCATGACACGCATGTCATGTACAGCATGACTTACGTGCCACGCTCATGGGGCGCTGGCGGCCGTTTCGCTAGATTGATATACACCAAAATTGGTATCTTGCGACGTGGCCGTGTTGACGAACATAAATAACACGAGTTATCATGAAAATCATGACACGCATGTCATGTACAGCATGACTTACGTGCCACGCTCATGGGGCGCTGGCGGCCGTTTCGCTAGCTTGATCTACCCCGGAATTGGTCTTGCGCGACGTGACTGTGTGACGAACATAAATAACACGAGTTAACATGAAATTCATGACATACATGTCATGTACAGCATGACTTACGTGCCACCGTCATGGTGCCCTGGCGGCCGTTTCTCTAGGTTTATCGACCCCCAACTGGTATTGCGCGACGTTACTGCGTGACGAACATAAATAATCGGAGTTAACATGAAAACCATGACACGCATTTTCCTCAATGACATAGAAGGCGATGTATGCAGCTCTTTGCTGGCTGCTTCGCATTACATCGATTCCCACAATGCGTGGGATCTGCCGGCTTTTTTTTTTGAAATTGCGATAACAATTATATGGACACTCTCGGCTGATTTTGCCGTCGCCGTCACGTTCCGTATGAAGTCCAAATCGATAACATCGCTCCACGGGCACCGTATGTTCTATGTGCGAGGGAAAGCGCGCGAGCGCTGCCGACGAACGCGGCTGAAGCACAGATGAAACGAGCCGGCTATCTCCGTCACGCGCAGGGCGCATGCGAAAATGCCCCGCGCGTCGTATGTTCTATGCGCGAGTGAAAGCGCGCGAGCGCGGCCGTCTATCGCTGCTCAAGCATAGAGGTCCGCCTTTGGTCGCTTGAAAGGCGCATGGAGATAGGAGCTGGAGGGGGGGGGGAGGGGGGAAGTGCGTGCTTGCGATAGGAGAGCGTACTTTAACTTTCAGGGCTTGGTCGCGCGCGTATCTTTAGAGGCGAGAGGGGGATACTGTTTATTAGAAAAACAAATTTTTGCTGGCGCGTATATAACCACTGGCATACTAGGAGGTATTCACGGGGCTCCTACCGCCAGGCGGCGCCAGCGAGTGCGCCGTCATGGCCGTGGTCCTTCAGCGATCCGGCGTATGACAGTCTGATGTTTGGCGACGCTGCACCTCACTACGCCGTTTTCTTTGAAAAAATATAAAAACAACATGCGCTGCCGAGAACTTTGGTTGTAGCCCAACGGTCATGTCTGTTGACACTCCATGACGGCTTATTATTGCATCAGAAATGCAGTAATTAGTCCCGGACGGCGGGAACGGAGCAACAACGTTTTATTCACGGATTCGTTACACACAGTTGCCAGACCACAAACATAGTTCGGCCGACAGCCCCCCCCCCCCCCCCCCCCCACACACACACACTTGGCTTTGAACATCACCTTCACACCACACATACAAGCACGGCGTTCTCACAAGTCCATACTAGTCCAAACGGGTTGGAGGTCGCCGCGCACGACCTGGTCGCCGAGGTAAGGCTTGTAAGGCACGCCATCGGGATTAATTCTGAACATGCCGTGTCGCCCAATTTGAAGAAGATTGGTCGCAAGCATGGGGTTGACGTCGTGCTCAAAGCCCGCTGCAAACTGGCCAAGCTGTGCTCCATGGTTAAAGATCATGGGAAGGGAAAAGTGAACCAGAAAGGTTGCACAAAACACGTGCCATGCACTTTGTTCCCTGTACCAATGCGGTCGTGTACAGAGTTCCGTTGAGCTCCAGAAAAGTGTACATCAGCCAGACTGGTCGATGTCTAAATGACAGACTCAGAGAACATGCATCGTCATGGAAGGTTCTCGCATGTGGCACGCACCTGTCTCTGCACTGCAGAGATTGCGGGTGCAATCGGCAGTTTACGAGCACTAATGTTCTTAGCAAATTAAAACACAGACTGACCACCGAGATCACGGAAGCTGTGCAGATTAAAGCGAACTCAACCACGTGCATCAGTGTTCCTTCGGTAGCGCTGAATGATAAAGAAATAGGCTTTCTAAATAGTTAAAGGGCGGCAGTTCGGATAAGTAACTTTCCTGTTGGCCTTGTCTTTCTTGTGGTAAGGTGGCTGCACTTGTGAGAAAATTTTTCAATAAACTGCAGTTGGAAGTTGAGCGTCTGTCCTGTCAAGTACTTTCCTTCTATTCCTGCTGTTTTCCGCTCAAACAATCTACAATATGTTGCACCAACTGGCCCAGCATACCACCTTACTGAACATTTTCATCCTTCGTGCAGAGGTGAACACACTTGTCTAGAACACTCGAACGGCGAGCTTTTGACTGTACTGACGACGTTTGCATGCATGACTGCTTAGGGTGAGTGCCCTAGCGTGGGCTATCTCAAACTGATTGTTCTGGAGCGTGCTGTTACAGCATTTTAGACAACTGTGTTAACCTCTGTACTACAGCCATGTAGCTCATTTTCCTCACAGTCTTGTCATATTTTTCTTTCACGCAGCATGTCTCATTGCTGACGCAACGCGGAACAAAGAACCCTAAGCAACGAGGATATATCTGCAACCTCGTTTCCTGAAGCTGAAGCAGAACGGGCAACAGTTTGACAACGAATACCTTGGTAGCAGGAATTGTAGAGCTGTACTATGAAGCCCCCTCTGTATGAGATGTTTTCACGGAACGACTGTTTTGTAATAAAGACTCTTCGTGTTGAACACCACCTAGTTTCAATTGGGTGACCATTTACGATTAACTGGATTGCCAGTTGGACACCAGTTAGCTTCAATTGGATTACCACATCTATTCAATTGGTTAACCAATTGAATAGATGTGGTAATCCAATTAGGTGGTTGAAGGTAGGTGGTGTTCAATTGGTTAACCAATTGAACACCACCTACCTTCAACTGGCTGACCAGTTGGACACCAGTTCTCTTCAACTGGTTACCCATTCGTGCACCAGCTGGCTTCAAATGGTTAACCAATTGAACACCATCTACCTTCAAATGGCTGACCAGTTGGACACCAGTTCTCTTCAACTGGTTACCCATTTGTGCACCAGCAAGCTTCAATTTGATGACCACATCTATTCAATTGGTTAACCAATTAAACACCACCTAGTTTCAATTGGGTGACCATTTACGATTAACTGGATTACCAGTTGAACACCAGTTCACTTCAACTGGTTACCCATTTGGGCACCAGTTAGCTTCATTTGGATGACCATGCGTGTTCAAGTGGTTGACCAATTGGACCCCAGTCTATATCAACTGGTCAACCAATTACCACTAGCTCTACCCAAATGGTTTACCAATTGGATGTAATTGGTACGTTCTAATGGGTGGCGAAATTCCAATTGGTCGAAAACCAGTTGGTGCAAATTGGTATTTTTCCAATTGGACCACTTGAATTTTTTTGACTGGGTGGTAGAAAACATCAAGACGCCGACACTTTCGCTGACTGCATCGGTCTACGCATGCGCAGATGCACTTGAGCCATGAGCTTAACACGCTCACCAGTAGAAGCCAAAAAAGATACCAATTTCGGTGTATATCAAGCTAGCGAAACGGCCGCCAGCGCCCCATGAGCGTGGCACTTAAGTCATGCTGTACATGACATGCGTGTCATGATTTTCATGTTAACTCGTGCTATTTATGTTCGTCCCACAGTCACGTCGCGCAATACCAATTTCAGGATAGGTCAAGCTAACGAAACGGCCGCCAGCGCCCCATGAGCGTGGCACGTAAGTCATGCTGTACATGACATGCGTGTCATGATTTTCATGTTAACTCGTGTTATTTATGTTCGTCCCACAGCCACGTCGCGCAATACCAATTTCAGGATAGGTCAGGCTAACGAAACGGCCGCCAGCGCCCCATGAGCGTGGCACGTAAGTCATGCTGTACATGATATGCTTGTCATGATTTTCATGTTAACTCGTGTTATTTATGTTCGTTACACAGTCACGTCTCAAGATGCCAATTTTGGTGTATATAAAGCTAGCGAAACGGCCGCCAGCGCACCATGAGCGTGGCACGTAAGTCATGCTGTACATGATATGCTTGTCATGATTTTCATGTTAACTCGTGTTATTTATGTTCGTTACACAGTCACGTCTCAAGATGCCAATTTTGGTGTATATAAAGCTAGCGAAACGGCCGCCAGCGCACCATGAGCATGGCATGTAAATCATGCCGTACATGACATGCGTGTCATGATTTTCATGTTATGACTTGTCATTTATGTTCGTCATACCGTCATGTTACGCCATACCAATTTTGGTGTACATATTCGATTAACCAAGCGACCAGGAGAGCACAAAGTCGTAGGCGGCTAGATAGATAGATAGATAGATAGATAGATAGATAGATAGATAGATAGATAGATAGATAGATAGATAGATAGATAGATAGATAGATAGATAGATAGATAGATAGATAGATAGATAGATAGATAGATAGATAGATACGCTCAAAGTCGCAGAAGTTCGCTAAGAAATGCTTCGCATTTAATACAACGTGCAGTGCCGACGACGGCCACATACCTCAATAGCCGATGACTACAGCTGTCACGGACAGCTCGGCTAGGCCTGGCTATACAAGTGAAAGCTTGTTTACTTGGTTATACTTGTTTACCCTCGTAGCCGAAGCACAGTTTGCCAACCAAACGACATGGCTAGTCGAACGCTCCCTACTGCGTGCACTCACTACCATCGTTTCGTCAGTTTCCGAAGCCGTCGCCGCAGTCGACGCGAGAAACAGGCCCCTAACGCCCGCGCTCGCGTGCTCCTCTGCTAGATGCGCGCGCTCCTTGCGTTGTCACCTCGGACGCTGAGGACGGGCGTTCGCAGAGGTAGACAGACGAGCCGACGAACGCGTTCTCTGTGGGCTCATGCACAACTGCAACGCCACAACTAAATTTCACGCGGCTTGTCACGGGATATGCGTTCCTCGCTTCAAGGCCACGCGGAGATACACAGCGAAACTCACTTGACTAGGCAAGTAAATATTTCGCTTTGAAAACTGCCACCATAACATTTACTGAAAGTCCTGCTACCATGTTGTGACTTATGCGAAGATCATATTTAACAGCGACGCTGTAAATCGGTTTTGGCGGATCGCGTCCGCGGACGAAATACGCGCAGAACAGCAATTTTCGGCTAACCGATTAACTTCTTGAAACACCATGTGTAGGCGACGCTCATACCATCCATCCATCCGTCCAAAGTAGATAACAGAGAGATAGAGGAGAGATACACAGAGCAGTGAGAGATGTGCATAAGAGAGGGGCCCACGCGTTATATACATCACCTTAGTTTCATCGGTGGCAGCCGACATTATTGCAGTGCTGATTATCTAATAACGGCTACAGTCATCATGTGATGGTTTCCCTGGTACTTCTTTAACCGGTCAGTCATATTCAGATAAAAAAAAGGTCACTCGAAGCACCTTACCGAACAATTTAGTTTGAATGAAACCTTCCGCCATTATCATGATTTGAGGCCTCGTCGGTTGGTACGGGACTTAAAAGAGCTTGAACGGGAGCTTGTTGGTATGAATCTATCGATGAAAAGATTGTTAAAAACGCAGACGAGACAGAAAAAGCAGGGCGGGCGCTGAATGCCAACAATTTCGAACATGAGCAATGTTCGAAAAATGTGATTGGCTGGTTGTGAATAAGCTATTCATTTGAAATAAAAATCAACTGGTAGTTAGCGCTTGTCTGCGTTTGTTACGGTCTCTTGCCTAGAAAATTCTTGCACTTAGTATTGTTGAGTTGGAGTACTTTTCCTTTTTAGGGTCATTTGTCCCTGCTTAATTATACATTTCTTCATTATCTTCTTCCAATTGGTTCCAATTGCGCACTAGCGCTGTTTTTTTTTTACTCATCGTTTTCATTTTTTTGTCTACGGTCTAAAGGCATTAAATATCGTTATGAGTTAGTGCAATCCATTGTGGGATGAGACTGCCAGTTTTTTATTCTATTCGAATAAAAATCTCTCTTAGCTTCCTCTTTAGCTCGATACGCGCCATCATCATCACCATAATAGCCTCCCGGTGTGCTACCCAGGCGCGAGTTGCGCGTGCTGCTCGTGGCCAAATCGTTCCACGGCAACCGTCAGAACGTGCCTGCCAGAACCAGTGCTGTCGAAGCTCCATCTTCTCCACCAGTGCCTGACCAGTGACTGGAGATGCCAACCTACGCCGCTCTCAAACGCGCCGAAAGGAGGAAGTTCAAGGCCAAGGCGAGGCTGTCTTTCGGTTCGACAAGCAGGGGTCCCAGCAACCTGCCGTCTCGCAGGAAGGCGGACCGGCCGGGCACGTTCACCCGTCTCGAGATGCAGCAGAAAGGCGAGGAAGGTGTTCTTCGTTGCGACGATTCTGAAGATCGGACCAAAGGTGCAGCTTCCAATCGCTGCTCCAATGATGAGATGTTACCGACCACAGAGAAAGCGGTGAGCGAAATGCACGCAGCGGAATTGTCCCCTCACAGCATCAAGCCTACGGACGGGAATGAATGGGAAGACAGCCCAAAGAAATGTTCCACAGACGCAAGCAGTTCTAACTTCGAGGGTAATCTCATCACGAGTGAGGAAGCAGAGTCGGACGCTCTCGCAGACTCGGATGCGGCTGATATTGCGAGACTGCTGCGAAAAGCTCTGAAGAAGAACGGACCATCCCTTGAAGAAGACCTGCTGAGCGCACTGAGCCCATCGCAGGTTCAGTATGTGATCCATGCGTACGGGACCTTGGCTGCCTTTATGGACCATCGCGCAGAATTCGAACAAACCCAAGAAGGTCGTTACGTATTCGTGTACTACGAAGACATAGACGGCGAAGAATGTGACTGCAGCGTGTCATCACATACCCATGACGAACCTAGCCGCGCACGTTATTCAAGTGGTTCGAGCGATGGCGGCCGCCAGCACGCGGACGACAGCGAACCGGAGCGCGAGCGTTGCAGCTCGTCGAGCAGCAGCTGCTATGAGTCAGCCGTCGATGAGCAATCTGAAAAAGAAAAACATGGACTCAAGGACGCCTCTTGTCAAGTACATCTATGTGCCCCTTGCTGCTCACGAGGTCTACAAGCGGTGCAAGAAACATCAGATGCCGACGCACAGACAAATGAGTTGGACACTTCTCGGTTCGTGGAGTTACAGTCGACATTGCAAAGTCGAGACGAAGACGCCACGCAGCTAAAGGAGCGGCTGGAAAATGTCCGACAGAACCAGGTCAGCGAAGTACAGCAGCTGCGTTTGAAGACCGAGCCTCAAGCAGCAACACCGCAGTATGTGGTCAGGCTGAGGAACCGCACGGCCACGAAAGAGCAGAAGCCGGTCGATAAGAACAGGACAGATGACGAGGTTCGCCTGCCACAGCCACGGCCACCGCTGCGCCAGAGGAATCTACCACCCCGTCTCGGACCGGAAAACAAGCTGCCGACGCATCCAGTGGAAACAAAACCCCGGCCACTGACACAGGCTGACAAGCAGTACTCGGGGTCGGAAACGCCGCTGCCTGCGCAAGCGGTGCACGAACTGCCCGGCTGCGAGAAATCTGCTAAAGCGCCCGCAGACGTCGTATCCATGGTGTCGAGCCAGGGAAAAACAGCGAGGAGCAGTACAGAGAAGCAAATATCTCAAATAGTCCGTATGGCAAAGAAGCAACAGCCGGACCTCACTGAGGTTGAAATCCGAGAGACTCTACGCCATTTGCGCCTCACAAAAGGGGGATTATCAGGCATGACCTTTAGCGCCATCGTGGAACTTCTGCTCGGACAACTGAAAGCTGGCCCTGAAGACAAAGAAACGTGAAGGCTACGCGTACCACGGAAGAAAAACTCGCCATGTTGCAGCTACGTGGGGAAGTGCGAGGCTCACGCGTTTTCTTCCTTCTTTTACATTTTCATGTATATTTTATGAATGTATATTTTGATGTAGCGCTGTTGATTTTTACCAATTTTCTTTTTATATGCAACGTTCGTGACATAAATCGTTTCAGCCCTCTGATATTTGGCGTAACTTTTTCCTTTGAAGTATACTCTGCGCAAACGCTGAATCCGATGCGGCGTATATGCTTGTACAAATAATTCCAGCTTTAACTGCGGAGCTGTCCGCAGTTAAAGCTGGAATTATTTGTAGGACCGTATCCGGGATCGCACAAAACTTTGCCTAGCTATGCAAAGCGAAGTGGGAGCATAGCACAGCCATGTATAGTATAGTATAAAGAGGGGTGGGAAAGGGAAGTGAGGGCGAAGAGGAAGGAAAGGACGAGGCGGAGAGGGTAAAACTTATAGCTATGTGTAGCATAGTATAGAAAAAGGGTGGGCAAGGCAAGTAAGGGTGAGGAGGTGGGAAAGGGAGGGATAGGCTAGAGCATAGTATAGCCTTGTGTAGCATGGTATGGCAAGGACGTGGGGAAGGGAAGTGAGGGTGAGGTGCCTTATTACGCGCGCTTCACATTCCGACAGGTTGGGACTTGCGTGCTCTCTGCAGCAGGTGGTTCATGGCTATCCACCCTTGATGTGCCAGGCTGTGATGGATGATTCACAGCTGTGCTGTTTGATTGATTGGATGCCAGCCAGTGACCAGTTCATGACAGCAGAGATGCCGGATTTCATGTCGCTGACAGACGCAGGGTGAACAGCAGCGAACTTAAACGCCTTCCGCACTCGCCCATCTTCATAGAGGTACGAGGCTGGTCCACGCATTGCAATGACCTTCTTGTGCGCGGAGGACTGTGGAGACAGCTTGCCATGAACTGCGGATAATGTAGTACCCGTATACGTAATAAACCACTAACGAAGTTGGGTTCCTTGGATGCACGTCTTAACGGCGAAGCTATTTAAGCTCGCCGTAATTTGTCTGTCGGAAACAGAAATGATCATCATCGTGAACCGGCACGCGCTCTCTTCATCCTCTTCTTCATCGTCATCGTCTTCTTCTTCTACTTCGCTCCCAAACACGTGCGCTGATTTCTCCGGCGTCGCCTGATGGGTGAGATAACGAGGACAGAGAGAGAGAAAGGAAGAGAAAAAGAGAAATAAAGAAAGAGATATAGAGAAAGAGGGAAACTCTTGGCAAAAAGATATCTTCACGAAGCCGGATTCAAACCCGCGTATCCTCGATCCGTAGGCGAGCGTCTTGAAGGGCCCCTCACCAGGCCACATTGCAAATTTTAGTTAGACGCTGGAAGTTGTTGCGTGCCGAACGAAGACACAGTTTTTCAAATCCGTTCATTACGAGCTGAGAGAAACAATAATTTGTAGCGGCGCGAAACCATGATGCGAGGAGGCGAGCTTCAAACCCTTGCCACTCGCCCCGTGTAGCCTGTTGGTAGCCTTCGCAAACTAAATTCCTTCCCTGCCCTCTTCGACATCGGATGAACGCCACCTAAAGAAGTTTTTTTGCGAGGCGTTGATCGGAGCCGTAGGATCACATGACGCATACGCATTAACACGTCACGCCCATGCCCGGTCCCGTGCGCATGACGTGCCCGAGCCATCTGAGCGCGCGAGCGGCGTTGCACGGCCGCTACCTTTTTTTTTCTTTCTTTTTCTTTTTTTTATGTAGTGGCCGTGGGCGTTGTGTCGGCGTTCTCTGTAGTGTACTGCCTGTTTCTGCGGGACGGGCATGAAAGCTGCGACATTTGTACGGGCACGAAACTACTGGTATCAAAAGCCAGTGCCGCATGAACATTTAGGTAGACGCAGGAGGATAAATGAGCCTAATTAGCGGTGGAACGGCGTAGATTTCGCTGTCAGGGCTGTCGTCTGCTCGACGCACAAACCGCGAGAACAGGAACGCATGGAAAACGGAGGTAGATTAGTCCCGCTTCTCGCTGCGATTCGCAGTGAAAAAAGAAAAGAAGAAAAATACGCACACGTTCCGTTAGTGTGTCTTATTATACCTCTCAAATTTCATTCGCCTATTAAAGCAACAAATTACATAAGCTACACATCTTCGACATCGGATGAACGCCACCTAAAGAAGTTTTTTTGCGTGGCGTTGATCGGAGCCGTAGGATCACATGACGCATACGCATTAACACGTCACGCCCATGCCCGGTCCCGTGCGCATGACGTGCCCGAGCCATCTGAGCGCGCGAGCGGCGTTGCACGGCCGCTACCTTTTTTTTTTCTTTCTTTTTCTTTTTTTTTATGTAGTGGCCGTGGGCGTTGTGTCGGCGTTCTCTGTAGTGTACTGCCTGTTTCTGCGGGACGGGCATGAAAGCTGCGACATTTGTACGGGCACGAAACTACTGGTATCAAAAGCCAGTGCCGCATGAACATTTAGGTAGACGCAGGAGGATAAATGAGCCTAATTAGCGGTGGAACGGCGTAGATTTCGCTGTCAGGGCTGTCGTCTGCTCGACGCACAAACCGCGAGAACAGGAACGCATGGAAAACGGAGGTAGATTAGTCCCGCTTCTCGCTGCGATTCGCAGTGAAAAAAGAAAAGAAGAAAAACACGCACACGTTCCGTTTGTGTGTCTTACTATACCTCTCAAATTTCATTCGCCTATTAAAGCAACAAATTACATAAGCTACACATGTCGCGTAAAATAATTATCGCCGTGTCACGTGCTACTGTGAGCGACGTCAGAGAACAGATGTCTACGTAGAGGAGTGACGTCAAAGCACAGACAACTACGTAGGGCCCTTCCTTGTTGTACGTCATCCCCTCCTTGGGCCGCGCACCCGCGAGACGAAGGGCAAGCGGCGTTCAGCTTGAAATTTGGCCTATTTCCGCGATGCGTAGCGTTGCAAGTTTTGGCAGAAGGGATCGTGAACGCCCAGTGTACGCATTGCGCTCGTCAGCTCAAAATTGTCAGACTTGGTGAGGGGCCCCTTGACCACTCGGCTATCCAGGCACGCTAGCAAAGCATAGCAGCGTAGCATAGCCTTGCGTAGTATAGTGTAGCAAGGGGGTGGGAAAGGGAAATGAGCCTGAGGAGGAGAGATGTGATGGTGAGGAGGAGGGGAGAGAGTAAAGCGTAGCACAGCAAAAATGAGAGAGAGAGAAATAGAGAGAAAGAAACGCAGAAAGAGAAGGGAAGAGAGAGAGAAAAGGATAGAAAGAAGGAGGAAACAAGGGAGAACAAAAAAGAGAGAGAGATAAAGAAAGATGGAAACAGCAAGAAAGAGAAAGAAATAGACAGCGAGAAAGCGAGGGAAATAAATCAATAGAAATAAACAGAAAAAAGGACATAGGAAATACAGAGAGAAGAGAGAAATAGACGAAGGAAGAAGGAGAAAATTTGCAGGACTTAGCAAAACAGCAAACGCTAGGACTACATAGGTGCTCATCAGCTCCGCTGTCCCTTTAGCATTGCGCCTCCGGTGCAAGCTACGGTAATTTTTTTAATCGGTGCCATCTAATGGTATACCGTAGTCGGCAGCGACGCCTTATATAATAACAGTTACAGCGTAAACTGGGAGAGCTGCCTTCATAGAGCCCATCGTAAACTCTCTTAGGACGACTACTGCGAGCACAGTCATCATTTTGCGAAGTAGCGAGGTACACACTATACGTCTGTAAGGCTATACGCGCACCGACATTGCACGCTCTGTTGTGGCTGATGATGACGAAGAGTTATGGCTGAGTCCTTAGTGATCGGCGACGCAATGCCTTTAGACAGTGACTTTGTAGTATAGTTACCAACTCTCTCCTTCTCTTTCATCATTTCGTACCCCCTATCCCCTTCCCAGTGCAGGGTAGCCAACCGGAGCATATTCCTGGTTAAACTCCCTGTCTTTCCTCTACCTTTCTCTCTCTCTCTCTCTCTTTAAACTGATGAAGAAATGTGATGAAGAAAAAAATGGCGAAGAATTATGGCTGAGCCTTCTTTAATGGGTGGAAAGCTTCAAATCACCCGCTTGTTATGCATTTCACATTATGTGACGCCTTGTGTGATTCTTCTCCTCCACTACGCCACATTACATCTGTTAACGCGATTCGTCGCACGACATGATGCATATGTAGAGGGTCTTTTTTTAATGCAGTTCAGAGCACTGTCGCAGCTCTGTGGTATCCATTCAGAGGGCCCGCGTTCAAAGATGGCGCGAACCATGGGTTTTATTTTTATTTTATTTTTTGTGCGCGACAGCTGCCACGGACAAACAATAGCAAAATCGGCTGTTGTTCTGAGTTCGTAAGAGCTTACGCTGTAGAATACATTGTCACCTTGATGACGCTATAGCCAATCTTCACCAAAAGATTACCTCAGAATGCGCTGAGGCATGGCCTCTCTGTTCCGACATGGGACTAGCCAACGGCTGGGTAGGGGCCTACCTAGTTGGGCCGCTGCCTTGCCTCTCAGGACCACAATAAAGTTGCTTGTCTGTCTGTCTGTCAGAATGCGCTGTGCCAAACAACATATGTGCATCTTTACTGTTTGGGAACAACATGGTCGTCAACAAATGCAAACGTCTGTAGGGAGGACTAGAACTCCATTTAGAGCCGATTCTGTAGCCCTCGTCTTAAATCTGAGTTGCGTCGCGTTGGGGTGGCGCTTGCACCGGTAGTGACCGCCCACTACCGCTGCTAGAGAAAATGACTACGGATTCTAATATGTGCCTTCGGAAATACAGTTTTAAGAGTAATTCTATACACTAGTATAGTGTAGCCTACGTCTGGGTGCTCACGTGATCGCCTCCTTAGCTTGGTGTGACCAAAATTGGCACGGCAGGGTAGATGCTTTGACGAATATGACTGTCTGGTCGTGACATGAATAACGTGAAAATCCTGTCGCGTATGTCGTCAAACCCTTCCCTCCAGGCACATACCCGTAACCACGGGCCGTGGTATACAGGTATGTGCCACAGGTGATTGACAGTTTGTATCTTCCCAGGAACGGCGACAACAGACATTGATAATTTAGACGCGAGGGCGCTAACAAAAATTGACATCAGCAGCGTTGACCCCACGAATGCAAATAATGAAAATCAGGATCGCAGCAGGAATCGAACCCAAGCATTCTGCGTGGAATTCAGGTATTCTACCACAGAGCCACGCCACGCCTTGAAGCTGCTTTGGAAAAGACCCTATGCAGGCGTAATGTCGGTGCCACATCAATTGTGGTTGCAGTGTTGGCTATCCAATTATATTACAAAGCAGCAAACATTACATATGTACTCCTACGATACAGGCGTCATGCCGGCTTAACGTCAATTGTGGTTCCAGTGTTGGCTCTGCTTTTATAGAAGTCTAATAAACATTACGTTTGTATTCCTCTAATTCAGCAAGCTATACTGAAACATTGCTCGACCCCGGAGGAATACGATAACGAAAGTTAAGTATGATATTCACATCATCCCACCGTAAAGTGCACTTCATTTTCATAATAGCGACGTCTGTACACTAAAGTGAGTGCTGACGTTACGTCAGACAATACGTAACCCTTTAAACGCCAGTGTAGCCGACGTACCTGGTAAAGATACGATGTGAACACAACTACTGCGCTTACAAAAAACGCCAGGCCTGCGCGGAAAGCGCAGCACAGCCACAACGAAAGCTGGAAGAGCGGCATTTCTAGAGCCCGTTGTAAACTCTCTTGTGGCTACTAATACAAGTACACTAGCAACGTACCCACTACGCCACAAATCATAATTTTTGTGAAGTTGGGAAGCACCCACCACGACATTATTCGTCATTCTGCGGAGAAGCGAAGTACCATCTGTAAGGCAGTATGTGCACTTTGTTGATGCGACGGTTGATAACGGTGAAGAATTATGGCTGAACCCTTTGTAATGGGTTGGAAGCTTTAAACGACCCATTCGTTGTGCGATTCGCATTGCGTGACGCCTGATTACAGAATTCACTTTTTGTAATGCCTGGTTGTTATATTGCTCTTCTACCACAATACATTACATAGGTAAATGCGGTTCCTTCCCGACATGAAGCCTGTATAGGGTCTTTTTGCAAGGCAGTTTCAAGCACCGGCATGTCTCTAAGGTATAATACTCGGCTCCCACGCAGAGGGCCGAGGCTCGAACCTCGTTCCATCCCGAATATTTTTTCTTATTTATTTTTTTTAATTTCGCGCGATAGTGGTTACGGACACCGGCGGCGGCGGCGGACAACTACGGCACCAAAAACGGCCCTTGTTGTGATCTCATGACAGCTTTCGCTGTAAAACACGTCGATCCACCCCGTAACGCTTGGCTTACAGCCAAAAAATGCAGCATAGACAACTACTCGCTGATTGCTTCGCATGAAACCGATTCCCACCAGGTGTGAGATCTGCTGAATTTTATTGATGATGCAGTTGCACCCTTTCCTCTTCCTGTTCTTCCTCACATCTCTCCTCTTCACTCTCACTTCCTTTTACAGTGAAGGCTGTTATGAGATCACAACAAGGGCCGTTTGTGGCGCTGTAGTTGTCCGCCGCCGTAAATAAAAAAAAAACGAAATAAAGAAAGATATTCCAGGATGGAACGAGGTTCGAACCTGGGCCTTCTTCGTGGGAGCCCAGTATTCTACCTCAGAGCCATGCCGGTTTTTTTTTTCTTTATTACCGGTTTCACAACACGGCACAGGAATGCTTGAAAATACTTTGCAAAAATACCCTATACAGGCTTCATGTCAGGAAGGAACCACATTAACATATGTAATGTACTGTAGTAGAAGAGTAAAATAACAACCAGGCGTCGCACAACGCGAATTCTGTACCCAGGCGTCACACAATGCAAATTGCGCAACGAGTGAGTTGTTGAATGCTTCCAACCTATTACAAAGGCCTCTGCGATAATTCTTCATCGTCATCAGCCACAGCATCAACAAAGTTCACACAATGTCTTACAGGTGTTTAGCGAGTACCACGGTTCTCCGCAGAATGACGAAAAATTGCATTGTGGCTTCTTCCCTACTTGACAAAAATTATGAGATTTATAGCGTAGTGCCGTGGTACCGTTCGCATGTCGTTACGTTACTATTTTAGATTTCGAAGGGCTGAAAAATTTCTTTCTCGATTTTGCGACATTGCCGATTTAACGAAATGATTCGAGCGTTGTCCCGACTTCTGTTAAATTGAGTTTCAAGTGTATTTACATTTCACTTGAGTTTACTGTTATGTCAAGGCGATTCTGAGGAGAAATATACAATAATCTGTGCGCATATACAGTATCAGTGTACACTATGAGATAACAAAAACTCTGCCTTAGCAAAATAGCGAAATTGAGTTTGCATTATAATAATGGAAGTTATAAGGAAACATCTTAAAGATGTTAAGACGGGGATTCAAGAAACATATAGTAATACCAAATGCTCCGTTTTCCTGAAATGAGCGTTCCATCGAGCCGTTTTAGGCTATTTTCCATAGGCGCTGAATTTTCTATCGCCTTACCTTAATAGATAAGTTGACGATACTTGATGCTTAATTAGCATTACCTTATTTAGCGTGCCTAATTAATATATATTAGGGGTGCTGCCTGTATCGTGTTTTTATACTTATTCTCTGTGTTTGTTTGGTACGGAGCCGCCTTTATATTTTTCTTAAACATATTTGTTTTCCTTTTTTCGGCCTCCCAAAAATTTTTTTTAGTATTACTAATCAACATATAATCGGAGCTGTAAGTGGCGATAGTGCGAATAGTGGCAGTGTCCTGCGACGATTTGTGCAACTATACAATACGTCTGAGACGTCTCTGGGCTGTACGTGTCCTCTCACAGAAGAGAAATTGTTAAAAGACTGCACGTTAGTATGTCACTAACGAACGCTTTACGCCAGCAGATGAGTAGAATATGAAAAGTCATTGCAGTTTTATGTCCTCTACGTATACACGATGCATCACAAAAATGTCGCTGCCAGCGTTGTTGCTGCTGTACACCTTGACCGGTGATGCTATCTTGCGTCAACAGTAACACTTTGTCGACAAGGCAAAACTCCACGCCGGTATTTCTTGGTGGCTTCTTACTGAAGTTCTTGTAATTATATGGTAACCTGCTAGCTGGTCGGCAAGCAGAACAACGACTCCCAGCTACTCCCAATTTGCAGCTTACTTGTAATATAACGCTCTTCACTGTTGAATCGATGCGCGAAGGTCATCCAACGTTACTAATACTAGTGAGAGAAGCGCAATCTGCCGATGAAAGGTATGCTCGCCCTGGGTGACAGTTTGCGCTTACGCACTATACGACGTTTTTGTTGTTTTCTCTGTACGTGTTTAGCTTGTGTTCTGTGTACTACGCACTGCTGTAGCACGCCTGAACTACTTAAGTGTTTACTTCTTTCATTTGTATACCAGCCCATATTCCTGTGCAATGAGTTCAATAGCACTGTTCGCGCGAATACGCATACGCATGTAAGAGTGTTTAGCACAGAGTTTTCATCGATTGATTACGTGCACGACAGTGATGCAACAAAGGTCCGGTTATTTTATGGAATAAGGTGTTTTTTTCTCGAACTAATCATGTGCGCTGCCTTACATCAATTTATAACAACTCCACACAAGCACTCAAGATAACGTAAAAAAAAAGGATGAGGTTTTGCGTGACATTATACGACAAAGATGTAAGGCACGCCGTCGGAATAATTTTAAACATCTGGGTTCTTCAGAGCGTACCCAAATCTAAGCACACGGGTGTTTCTGCACAAATTTCGCCCAAAGTTAAAATTCCGCGCGGGAACTCAGTTTTATCACTGCCGTGTCATTCCATTATCTTTTTTTTTTTTTAGGGGACAGTTTGAGTACCGAAGTGTCAGACTTCACTTGATAGAAATATTTTGCTGTAGTGGCACCACGACCGTACAATAAGAGGACAGCTTAAGCACAACTAAAGCTTATTATGAACTACAGTGCCGCAGTTATACGCCTAACAACAACGCGAAAGTGCATGAGCCTCGCTTTTGTTTACCACAGAGTCGCTAAAACGCGGCATTCACACACTATTTAATGCTCCTTATGTTTGGGACTATGCCAAGCGAACATTTTGACGTACTTGAACCAGAAAGCGGCACCAACACTGAAATGATTCTGGCGAACGAAGGGTACGACACCAATACACAGCCCTCTCGAAAGTAGCACTCACTGATCTTATTACAATGCGCATGCAGCTGAGCAAGCCCATTTCCTTCTGTACACCATGTTAGGTTTACGTACGAGCAGTTAAAATCGCGCTAACATAACAGAACAAACCGCCCTTTGAAAACGTGCAGGACGTACGCGCACATGCAAACACGGCGTGGCTAGCAGACGACGCAGGGAGCAATCCACACTACGCGCGCTTCAGCCAGTAGCCGCCAGGCGGCGACTCTGCTCGATCTCGCGGCCAATACTGCGAAACACAGCACTGTTTAATGGCATTTTGGAAATATTACCGTGAAGTTTAAAGAGTACAGCCACATTTAACCAGTACTTCATCTGAGCATTCCATGGCGCTCTTTGGCCTCCCATGGCCCTTGCGGGCTCCACTAATCATCATCATCATCTCCAAGCTTCGCAGTCTTAGTATGGCGTTGTAGATACGATGAGTATGAAGAACCTGCTATGACTCTAGTATCTTAAATTCTCACTTAGTAAACAAAACATGTGGCTGATAAAGCAAGGTACTTCGCAGAAGTCTTCAAGATAAGCCGGGTGCCACTTTCTTTACTGTTAGAGCCCTCTAGCGTATAGTCTTAATTAAGAAGAAGACCAAGTTCAGTCGATTAATATTTATAGAAATCACATTGAGCTCGTTGCGTATAGTTATGAGATTATAAATGACCACGAATTTACATACTAGGTGTCGTTCCTTGCCCTCCTATTTTTCCTAGCTCGGATGGGGGGTGGACGGGAAAACGTTGAAGTGGCCCCTTTACCCCTCCGGCCCCTCCAAGTAGATAGCCTACGCAAACTGTGTAAGCTCAAATTTTTTTTGAAAAGAAAATGTGGGTGATTATAACGTTAAACCGCATTGTCTCCTTCCGTAGTTAGCTGTTAATGATTGGTCGAAATTTTCTGGGTCACGCTCACAGCGCCTGCTCGTAACACGACGCAACAAATGACGCGCAAGTGATCCACCGCGTAGTTATCACTTACGCATGACTGCGTAAAGCAAAAATAATAATAAGCTATTTTCGATTCAGTGTATTATTGGTCATTGGTTCTTTGCTATTCGCGAAAAATTTTCGGTGTGCCATAAAATCGCCTCCCTGTTAGGCGACGTCACGAGTATGCGAAAACTCGCGGCGTTAAAATGAAGTCTGCACAATAGGCAGCGCATTACTGTTCTGAACAGTATTTTTATTTTTAGGAATAACCACAGTGTCTCTTTCTGAACGTAATTCAAGGAGCCATCCGCCAATCACATTGGCAGCGGCTACTTATAACAGCGGGCGAGATGGATTAATATGTGTATAATAGATACTTTCAGTAGCAGTATAACGATGTTGAGCTGTTCTGCGCGTATACAACTTTCTGTGAACTCATCTTTGCTGACAGAGAGGTAGAGAGAGAAATAAACATTATCAGGAACAAACACAATTCTGTGCAGGTGGGCAGCCTTCTTAGTCCAGAAAACCGTGGACGCTGATCATCTACCAGGTGAGGTAGACCAAGTTACGGGGCAAACTTGAAAGCCGGGCTTCTCAATGTGCTCGACTCCACAGCCTTGTTAAAAGCCACCGCGACCACTTCAGGCTACCATATGATAAGCAAGGTGAGGCAGGTTAATCGGAGACTAAAGTGGGAATCTTTTTTTAGCTCTCCTGCCTACGCACAACTAAAATACTTGACACTTCTGCACACTCATCAACCCACAGCAGCTTGGATATGGAGCAGTGGCGATGCTAATCCTTTTCAAAAGAAACTAAATTTCCTGAAAAAAAGAGAGCGTTTGGTCGATCTATAAAACGTTCACTGGTTCCCGCCCATATACGCGTCGCCGATTACGTAAATTTTAGAACAGGCAGAACAAAATAAAGTCATGACAGATTGCCGTAATGTTATAGAGTCCCAGCTAAGCGATAGCCTCCTCTGCAATGCTCGAACGCAAGACGCGCAAGCGTGGAATAGGCAGCCCGCACCGCGGAGAGCCTACAGTGCGTGGTCATGACACACGGAGGACAGTCGTCACAGCTGAATCGGAGGGCAAATTTTATAACATATTTACGTTATTGCTGCGTTCGTTTAAAATTTTGCCTGACTTGTTAGTTTCCCAGTCTGCAGCCTACAATGACCATTGTCAAAAGTGGGGGGCTCCGCCCCCCTAACATTTCTCAGTGAGGGGGCTAGCGCCCCGCTTGCCCCCCCCCCCCCCCCCCCGGTAGATACGCCTATGAACGCATTGCCGATGTGTGCGGTCGCCCCGAGGTACGCAAGCTCCGTGCTGAACAGCGCCTAAGGGGGCGTGCACAGCTGCAGGGAGTAATACTACTTATTATTATTATTATTATTATTATTATTATTATTATTATTATTATTATTATTATTATTATTATTATTATTATTATTATTATTATTATATTATTATTATTACAACGCACCTGTGCATTGTAGATAAGCCAGTGAGGCGTCCCGAGTAGAGTCCCGCCTCTGCCTGCACCTTGACGATGAACTTAGTCTCAAAGCGCCGTGTGGTGTTGGGCACCGTCAGCGGGTCGATAGCGCCCGACTGGCTCACCGCCTTGAGCACTTGATCGAATAAGTAGTTGACCACTGCGGCGTACAGTCCTGGCGCAGGCGTCGCCTCGGTCACGCCTTCCAAGGATGGGTAGATGCTGCCTGAAATGTCAGCCGCATATCAGCCGCAGATACCGAAGTGTGTTGAGAACATAATGACCAATTCAGCATTAGCAAATATATCCAAGGTTAACAGTTTAGCATCGAAAAAAGATCAAAACTGACTTAAAGGGACTCCCGAAAGCAGACATCGTCATATGACAAATTTAGGCAAAAAGTTATCCAAAGCTATGTTCATTTTAGCAGAGCTACGAAAATTTATTTAGCTAAGAATGATACGTCATTGTTTTCTTGGTGCCTTGGTCTCAGTAATCACTCATGTCGCGTAGCTGGTCTAACTTCGGTGACATCTGTGGCCACAGGGAGCTCTGCAACCATTTTAGCATGCTCAATCTTATATGCAAAGCGTCATTATAGGATGTTTTCGTGAAATGTTGCTGATGTATTCGCGTTCTTATTTTGTACAATACAGGACATCTTGAGTACAATTCCGAATGGGTCATATTGAAAACCAGGCGTTTTTTTGCCATTGTGCCCGATATAGAGGTCTTGTCAAAACCAGTTTCATATTTAACGATTAAATATTTAAGTGCATTTTGTCTTCTAAATACACTAGTTCAGGAGCTTGAGCTCGTACTGTCTCTACTACGAACTTTTCTTGTGTTGCGCATCCAATATGGACGTGACTGTCACTGGTTGTCGCGGCAGATAATGTAGCTTGGATGGCTCCAGCAATTCTATACGTGACAGCAGCCACCCTGGCTAAACACGCGGTATGGACCTTGTAAGAAGTAAGCCGTTCTTTCGCAAGGTGCATGCTTTAAAAGCCTCGACGTAACATTGGAAAAAAGTGTAACACCAGGCCAGAATAAGCGGCGGAGTACTTTATGATGCCGAGGAGTCCTGCGGCGGAGTGCCGTGAGGCTCCTTTTAGTCGTTCGTGTGAAGGTGCTTTGGTACGAAGAGATGATCAGGGTCTTCAGCATGAAAATTTAGTCGGTACAAAGTACCATCCCGGATGACAAGGTGGAGGGAAGCATCGCCACCCTGCCATTCTAGACAAGACAATCTGTGAAGTTTGGAGGTAAAATCAAGACGCTGCTCGTCTGCCACGGAAAAAAACGCAAGCAGCATTTTCGGTGTCACAGCAATAGCCACGAAATCTTGGACAAAGGGCCGGAAATAGGAACATAACCCAAAATACTGCGAAGGTCTTTCGATGACTTCGGGACCGGAAATTCTAGGACGGCACGAATTTCGTCGAGGTCAGGTCTTACTCCTAAAGCTATAGATGTGCGGCAATAATGTTACCGTGTCCATTAAGCCACTGGAAAACCGTTATGCCCTCTATTAACTGTCTAGTGGAAGTTTAGTCTAATCTCAGGGACAAATTGTACATGTGGGCCATGGCGCAATGCTGACGGAAGTGGTTGCAGAGTTGCCTTCAAATCGAGAAGAACGGCCAAGAAACTTGGTGGCCCTGGACGCACGTAAAGCACGTTGCTATGAAGGGCGATAACTTCAGAACCTGTATATGTTTCGAAGTGTCTGATATAGAAGTTCTCTCAGGTAGATAACGATGGAATGAGTACCATACCAGTGGAAGTGGTTACAATTTAAGAGGCATCTGTATAAATGTGATCTCGCTTGAAGCACATGTCATTTGGTAGATGGCGAGCGGCTTGTTTCATGGTGTATGTCGGCAAACTGTGCTTCTTTCAAACATTTTCACTGAAAAGGCGCACATTCGGCTGCTGCAGAACGCAAACGGACACAACGATCTTGCAGCAGTCGTAAATTCCGATTGACGAGAGGCACGGCTGGAGGCTACATTGTTCTAAAAACTTGCTTCGGTTCCAGTCTTCGCAAGGCGATACAATTAGTCTTCAGCCGGGAAATGCGTCCAGGATGAGTTCAATCGGTGTCATCGGCGAGATACGTTCTAATGGGGTGATACATGGTGATGACAATTGTTTCAGCTGTTGAGCCACGTCGCGGAATACCAAGGCAAGTTATAAGCATTTGGGTTGTGTCTATACTTTATGTTATTCGGCTTTCATCTCTTTTATAGCACACAGTGCTGTAGGCAATAAACCTTTAAAGAGCACCGTATATAGAGTAACCATAGAAACACCGACAGTCCCCATATTTTTCAGGAACACAAGGGGTACTGACACGAAAATTTTCACTTGTCGTTATTTTGCGGCGAACGAAAGGCCAAGCCCTCAAGACCCTAGAAAAGGTAGTGCTAAGCGCGAGTGCACCCTGAAGAAGTAATTACAGTGTGTTTTTAAAAGCTAGTTTCGGTTCCTACTGTACCCTGACGTCACAACACGGTATGAGCTTCTCGTCACGTGCTCGCACAATATACAATGACGGCCGCTCCGCAACGTGGCTCCGTTGGTGACGTAGAAGCGGCCATTTTGAATGTTTTGGTGACACACAAGCGGCCATCTTGGAAGTTTTGGTACCTGACGTCATCACAACTAGCCAGACTGCTGCGTGAAGTCACCAGAATTAGTACTGTAGCCTGACGTCAAGCTAGTGTCGATGTCGGTAGGTGCGCCATGGAAAAATTGACTTTAATATCAAAATTAAATATCTTATCAGCATTTGCCGAGCTTCACACTTGCTCAGAGCCGCCTCTGCATACAGGATATTAGTATGGCGGAGTACACTCGCCTTCGAAAAAAGGTGTCAGTACCCCTTTAAGAGGTGGCTGATCGAAAGTAGACTGTTCCTCAGATACGGCACTTGACGGCTCGAGCAGAGGTCGCTACCGGCAAGTTCCCTTAGTCGATGCGTTCCCTTGTACAAAATGGCCTTGCCATAATGATGATTGGGTGGACTGTAATCGATTTTCATGTGAAGGAAAATGACCCACACTTGAGGCCTTGCCTCTGAAGATAGACAGGTTTCTGCGTTCCTGCCTCTTGTAATCGGCCGCGTACTTGCGAGCGAGTTACTCCTGAAGCACAGTTACAGATGTCTTCTGCGAAAATTGAGATTGATGACCGTCTGTGGCGGGGATGCTTTATCCAGAACAAGCTGTATAAACCCCGCCTTAAAATTGGGCTGTACAAGTAATCTGCAGTTATATAGAGCATAGCATTAAAGCAGATCTCCTTGACGAACGTTGGTGAACTGTCTTGACCAGTTCGGAAGCCACAGACCAACTCCGGACTGTTCAGCGAGCCAGGACTATTGCCGACAGGCTACCCCCCTCGGCTATCGACCCCTGCTGGCTTCATCATCATCGTCATCATTATCATCATCATCATCAGCCTGACTACGCCCACTACAGGGCAAAGGCCTCTCCCATGTTCCGCCAATCAACCCGGTCCTGTGCTTGCTGCGGCCACGTTATACCCGCAAATTTCTTAATCTCCTCTGCCCACCTATTTTCTGTCTCCCCCTCGCGCGTTTGCCTTCTCTTGGAATCCAGTAAGTTACACTTAATGACCAGCGGTTATTGCTTGCTACGCGCTATATGCCCTGCCCATGTCCATTTCTTCTTCTTGATTTCGACTAAGATGTCCTTAACACCCGTTTGTACCCTGACCCACTCTGCTCCCTTAAGGTTACACCTTTCATTTTCATTTCCATTGCTTGCTGCGTCGTCCTCAGTTTAAGTTGAAACCTCTTTGTAAGCCTCCAGGTTTCTGCTCCGTAGGTGAGTACCGCTAAAATGCAGCTGTTATATATCTTCCTCATGAGTGACAGTGGTAAACTGTCATTCATGATTTGACATTGCTTGCCGAATATGCTCCATCCCATCCTTATTCTCCTAGTTACTTCAGTCTCATGGTTCGGCTCAGCGGTTACTACCTGTCCTAAGTAGATGTATTCCTTTACAAATTCCAGTTCCTCGCTGCATATCGTATAAAGCGCTGTTCTAAGGCCGTTGCACATTAGTTTTCTGCACATTAAATTTCATAGCTACCGTTCTGTTTTACTTGTCCAATTCAGTAGTCATGAGTTGCAATTCGTCCCCTGAGTTACTCATCAATACAATGTCATCAGCGAACCGCAGGTTACTAAGGCACTCTCCATTAACTCGTATGCCTAACTCTTCTTAATCTAGTGCCCTGAAAACCTCCTGTAAGCACGTGGTGAGTAGCGTTGGAGATCGTGTTTCCTTGCCTTACACCCTTCTTTTTTACACCCTGCTGGCTTAGCCCAGGTCAATAACCTCTGGATCCTTCAATAAAGTTTTACCATACCATACGTAAATGCCACCTTGTGGGACTCAACGACTGGTGTAGCAAGCTGTGCAAAGACTGGAGATCGAGGCACACCTAACACATCAAATCTGTGAGGGTTGCAGCAGGGAGGCCTTGTTGCTTGTAGTTGTGGTTATATTAAAGTGTTCCTGGGTCGGGACTAGGCAGGCACAGATGGGGTGTTCCAATGTCTCTGGGCCGCCGCATCTTCTGCAGGCCAGCGAGAGGATGCAGCCCTTGGCATGCAGCCTGGCAGCTATGCAGACGCAGCCAGTTCGAAGGCGAAGCAATGTTGAGCGGTTTCATCGACTGCGCTCTACCCTATTAATCTCTCCTACCTTACATCGTGCAATGTGGATCGATTTTTGCGCGATCACACCAAGTCTTTATGGCGTGTAACGCCTCAAATGAGGACTTCCCTGTTCCACGTCGAGTTCAAACGTTCCACAAGCTTGCCACATTTTGGCGTATATGGTATACTAGCGAGCATTGATTCGAGGGACTTACTTTGCGCAGTTGCAGCGGCGAAGACGCAGCAGAGACTGACCGAGAGGCTCCACATGTTCGATCCCTGCGATAAGTAATCAAATCAATAAAATGCGTCAGACAGTTACACGCAGCATCGACCCCCTGCATTCGAACCAGTATTTAAAAAAAAAATAACGTTAAATGTCGATCAAAACGTACGTCCCAACTTGTCATACGCTTATTGCCGATATTTTTTTTCTTTAGAATTCGTTTTCACGCGGCAAGTATTCCTTATGTGTGGTGATTGCTCTACCTAGCCAAGAAAATATAAATAAGGTTCTTTTATTTGTACAGTGTTTTTCAGCGTTAAATGCGTTTTAAAAAGTCGTAAAACTTGACCTATCATTCATTTTTCATCAACCCCTTCCTGCGAAATTCGAATATCGGAGCAGGAAGCACTTAGCGCCCTTGAAGCAACGTGGCGATACTCGTGCAGTCAACGAACGGCCACAAGTAGTACACTTCACAACTGACATTCAGTTTTCTTCGCGTTGCACTACTGTGTAGCGGTGAAGCTTACTAAAGCATATTCATCATTAGGAGCGCAACAAGATCTGTATTGCGCGCGCTGTCCATATATCGGCGTGCACTTTGCTTATGTATCTCTATGGCTTGCACTTCCACTCAGATTCAATGCACCGCACTGCTTATTTGCGTTATTTCCATGTGTAGCAAGATAAGCGATTTGCTATAGCATGGCCGCTGGATGAAAACCTTCAGCGGCCGTAGGTGTTCAGCTTTACCGCAGTGTAGCTGTGTTGTGCTGCGAAGCATTTGTAATGTATTGCGGTACTCTTTGTTGTGTAGTGAAGCTTACCAGCAGTGAAAATGAGCACGGTCACGTGCGGGGCCTGATAGTTAAGCACTTGATGTGTCCCTTATTAATCAAACAAGCGCACACGCAGTCTCTAGTCACGGTACGAGAGCGGTCAGTCCTCCAGATCAAACTGTTTTAGATGCGAACGCATTTCTTAGTCGGGCTATGTCAAGCATCGGTGTCCGCCACTGTGTCGCGCGCCTCTCCGCTCTCACTCCCTCTCCCATAGCAACAGCTGCGGCGCGCCCGCTTATCTCGCCCTAGCAACCGGAGCAGGTGTGCGGGCGGAGTCGGAGAGTGAGTGGAGAGGAGAAGCGCGCTCTGGCGTGTGAGGGCGCTCGCATCGCGGGAGCTCGGCGGAGCTCCAAGCGTGTGTGGAGAGAGATTGGCCTCGAGGCCACCACTGGAAACCCGCCGGCGCCACCGTCGGCGTGACGTGCTTGGCAGGATCACGTGGTCTCAGCGGCCGCGTCGGCTGCTTGTGGCGCACTGCCGCTGCTTTGAAACGAGTTTCAAGTCCCACATGCGCTGCGGTCTGTTCAAATTCGGAAGTTTTTCTCTCATTTTCTACTCAATTGAAACCATTGTAATAGAGTGGCTGCCTCCGAAGGCAACGAACATGGGGCTCTACCGCTCGGTGCCGCAGTGCCGCGCTTACCAAAGGAGCCCAGTGTCAACCAGCACCTGTAACCGCGGCAAGAAACTGCGTGAAGCATGGGTTGTAAAGCTAAGAACCGGCAAGTAGCCATCCGCTACGAGTCTTGTGTGCAACAAGCACTTCCCCGACGAAGACTTTTGTTACTGCGTCGGGCCTGCGACGTTCGGTGAGTAGCAGACAGCGCGCACTGAGGATGGCTCGCGCGCGCTTCCCGCCGGCAAATGATGCGTTATCTGCCACAGGATGGTAAAAGCGCTACCTTTTACCACGTGCGATGCCATCTCAGAACCCTCCAATGCGACCTCTTGATCGTCGGCCCCGTCTCAGCGTCCACAAAATCGGCTGCAGATGCGCAAGTCATTGTTTAGATACGTTGAATTAAAAAACGCACAGGGTCCCTTATGCATTCGTTAAGATACTAGAAGGAAGGCGAAAGCCATCTTCTTCTTGTCAGTCGATGTACTGATCCTCCCGCGCCTCCCTCCAAAAGCGTTCTGCACCTAATGCGGTTTTGCACGGCCTCCGTGACCGATCACGGAGGCAATGCAAAGCGACCATGACGTGTGAATACGTCATCATGTGACGTCACATTATGCGACGTCATAATGATGCTACATATTTGGCGATGTGACGTCATGAGACGTCATATGGTGACACCATCACGTGACGATTACTTTTTGCATCATAGTGTTGACGCCACCGACGCGGGACGCCGACGGGCAACCTTCCCATTTGATGAGGCATGCATTGCTTCATAAGCTACATACATTTTGCATTGCCTCCGTGATCGGCCCGCGAGATCGGCCCACCGGCCAACCCCATGTATTTTCTTGGAACCTCATTTTATTACGTGGGAAAGATGCCACCCTGTTGGCGTTAGAACACGACACATGCTGCCAAAATTGCTGGGGTACACGCCAAATAATTACTATCCTGTTTTGCGGCTGCTGGTTTCTGCAATACCTTCTATTTTATTCACCGCTATTTCAAGTTCATGTGGGTGCTAGTTCACAGCCGACGTTTGCAACAAGTCGGCAAACGTTACTGTATTTCTTTCTTTTCCTTGGTCGCAGCTACTACATGCCGCCAGCGATCTCGAAGTGGTGAAGCTTTGGTCTATGACTTTCTTGATGACAGAGAACGCAGGTTCACTGAATGCAACGGAACGATAATTAAGGAGCATTAAAAAAAAGCGTCGCATTTGCTCACGTTTTGTGTGAGCACCAAACGAAACGAATGCGCTGAATAAAGAAACAGAAGCAGCGGCATTTGCCCGCTGAGAAGACCGACGAATACCAGTGCGAGACACCTGTCAAATGACATTGAAACGTACCCGAATTTAGACCGAAAAAAAAAAAAAACACTGAATCGTCGGGACGCAGATCACAAGTTGCCATGCGCACGAAGCAGCAGTTGTAAGGAAATAGTTTTTGAACTGCTCTCATATCGTCCGCGCAACAGTAGTTGTGTTTGTTTTACTCACAATTCTCATATTTGCGGCCTAAAGTTCACAGCGCGTGCCAAACGCGCTCGTAGCAAGAGCGAAACCGTCCAGTACGAACATGCATGCGACGATCATACATGCATGCAGAGGCACCGTCAGTCGTCGCGACCCCTGCGATCGCTGGCTTGAGGCTTCTTTCTGTTATGCTCCGTTTAGTTATACAGGCAGTCTACTCCAACGAGATATTTCACTAGTTTGCACTCAGCGAGTGACTACCTTTCACGCAAGAAGCCGGTTCAGGGGCCTTCAACGCGGTGACAGCGTGAAGCGGGTGCTCGGTTTTCTGCAAAGAGCAGCGACTGTAGACCATCTTGTGCTTTCAGTTCATCGAAAATGATTTTTGACAGTAAAGACAGATTCATTACGAAAGTACTTGCAGAATGCCCTGGAGGTCTTCCGCGATGTGTTCTTGTAGAGCGCCGACAGCAAAACCTATGAAGAGCGCGCCGGCGGTATCCTCCTAGCACGCAATCGAGGCGCGTCCGATAGAGGGCGACTCCGTAACTCCTCGAGGCCAATAGAAGGGTAGTGCAGTGCTTCGCCGCTCCTTCTCTCTTCGTTCGCTCTCTCTCCTCCCTGCGCCACCGCCTCAATGCAGTGCGTTTGAAAAGCGTTTGTAGCGTTTGTGCTGCCTTGGCACAGCCTGAAAACAGCGCGTTCTAAACGCGTTTGTGCTGCATTGAGGCGGTGGCAACATCCTGAGGTGATTACGAACGCACATAGGAAGCGTTCGTGAAAGAGGCGCCCAAAAGGGAGACACTTGAGCGCGTCAATGTGTCCAGCTTTACGCATTAAAATTACTACGCCGTGTACTCTCGGCGCAAGCATTCGCTTTCTCATTCCCTTCGGGGAGGTGGGGGCACTTTTGACGTGGCTCAATTTATTATTAAGACATAGAAGTTCAATGACCGATGAATGATCATTGACAACCAACCACAAGTGCACTGCGAAGGTTGCTTTATTTCTTCAAAGTGCCACGCATACTCTTATCTGTAATCAGTAACATCCCAGTCGATCAGAGAGCAAACAAGAAAGTCCATATTTTTACCACCACTTCTAGGTATACTGTGATCATGAGGACATGAACACTATACCTAGACCCTAATCACACAGGCACAGATTAAGACAGGAGAGCAACGAATCAAGTGGCCTGAAGTTTGATCGCACAGTGCACGACTACAAGCCGCTACGGAAGTGTGCTTCGAAATCTAGCTCAATATTACATTCCACGTCTAATAAATGGACCGATAATGCATTCCTTCTCGCGCGCTTACAACGGCAGTTGAACACTGACGGTGAACGCGCGTTCACCCAAAGCGACCGCAGAGTCTACGATGTCGTCGAAGTCGAGGATTCCGATAGTCTTAACAATATCTCTCATTTCGAGCGAACACTCACGAAGCAACACAACAGAGCAGGACACACACACGAAATGTTTAGACTAGGCGCGCTGTCGAATTATACTATAAAGTCCAAACTGATAACATCGCCCCGCGCGTCATATTGCACAATTCATGTGCCAGTGAAAGCGTGCAACGGCTGCCGCCGGTCTAGGCTAAAGCATAAATGAAGCGCCCCGGCTCTCTCCTCCGCGCGAAGCCGCATCGAGGGTTGCCGGAAGGAGGGCTGCGTCACTTCAGCAAACGAACGTTGATGTTTAAATCCCCCCCCCCCCTCTTTATTTTTGAGTGCATACCCCCAAGGACAGGATCTATCAGGCAAAGCGTAAACGGACGTCCCCTACCCCTCGGAAACATCCTCTATATATCGGCCTCTGCGTACAATGCGACGATAGCGGTGAGCCACAGGCCTCGGTCGTCTGCATATGAATCGCCGGTGAAAGACGTCGGCTTATATATTGCGTGATCGACATTCTAGAGCTGGAGCTCGCGTTAACTCAAGATAAGCTCAGCTACTCGAGCCGTGCGCGCAATCTGAGCAGAACGATCTAAAACAAGCGCGAAGGTTTCCTAACATTCTGGCGTGAGCCTGTGCGCCGAACGATTGGTTCGGGGAGTTTCTGAGTGTGAAGCCCGGGGGTCGACGGGTGGGAAAAAGTAAGTGGGTTGCAGTTAAAAATCGATCTAAACGAAACCCCCTTTTACGAATTTCCCGATCTAACGAAGGAATTTACATTCTCCGGCAGGTACCCATAGGTTCAATGTTCGTCATCAACTGGAATTAACGAAGCTATCGTGCACTAAACCCGATTTAACAAAGTTTCCCGGAAACAAATGAGAATGAAAAATGCAGGATTCTTTCTAATTTTGCACAAGGCTATGGTTTTTCTCTTCTGGCCCGTGCGCCTGCCTAACGGTATTGCGCTGAAACAACCTAGCTGCCCTACATATAGCTTTAATTTGACGAGTCTGCACGCCCCGCCCATGCAAGGCACAACGGTTTTAACAGTCTGGTACGTGAGCGCTTGGGCGAATTGGTAATTCATCTTCAAGGAAAATTTTTAGCGCAGAAAAAAACACGAACGGACGAAGGGAGGCGACAGCGCTAGTCCGTGTCGCCTCCCTTCGTCTGTTCGTGTTCTTTTTTTTTTTTTTTCGCGCTGTAAAACTTTCCTTGAAGTCGGTAGCGCTTTTACGTAACAAATGGCGCAATAGGGGCGGTGGTGGTTTGTTGTCCCTGTAAATGCTCCCACAAGAACGCGGTGGTTGCATTCGTTATTTACGAATCTCTATTGGTCTACCTGCTCGCACAATCACTGTATTCGTTTTCCCCGTCTTTGCACATCGGCAGCTTGTCGCAGCTTCACGTCTACCTCGCCTGTATCGCATGGACCTGGGAGGCTCCATGTCCGGGATGCCCTCGCAGACTTTTCAGACGCGCAGGCGTGTGTTAGTGGCAAATAAAGTGCCATGGTAGCTTTTGGGGGCCGCTACGTCATAATCTTAGGTTTTGAAGGACCGATAAATTCCTTTATAAATTTAACGAACTTCCCGATTTAACGAATAAATTCGAGCGCGATCATCGCTTCGTTAAATCGAGTTTCCGAATTGCTCAGCGCTCAACTAAACCAGAAAACGTAGTGGACACATCTCTGGTAAAGCTCGAAATTAAACAAAAAGCTAACGCCATAGCATCAGTCCTTGGGGAGGTATGCAACGTTTAACATCAATTCGTGAAGAAATAAGTCGTGGCACGAACGGACTGGAGAGACGCACGGGGTTTCCTTCTATGCGAATGACAGAAGATGTACGTATACCGACGTCGTAATGTTCATTACTAATGTGGAACTGTATGCTGTAAACTTCTGCTCCTAACTGTATTAAATGCTAAGCATTTCTTAGCGAACCAAAGATACTTCGCCTATCTATCTATCTATCTATCTATCTATCTATCTATCTATCTATCTATCTATCTATCTATCTATCTATCTATCTATCTATCTATCTATCTATCTATCTATCTATCTATCTATCTATCTATCTATCTATCTATCTATCTATCTATCTATCTATCTATCTATCTATCTATCTATCTATCTATCTATCTATCTATCAGACCGCCTACGTGTTGGCGCTCGCGTGGTCTTCATAGCTTGGTACATACCAAGTTGGATATATGACGAACACGATTCGCAGCTCATGGCATGAATAACGTGACTTTCCTGTCACGTGCGTCATGAAATCCTTTCCACCAGCCACGTGCGGCACATACCCGCATACCGCTGCCTATGGTGTGCGGGTATATGCCGCAAGAGATACACATTCTATATAAACCCAGACTTTGAACCTTTTTAACCCGACAGTGTGAAGGAGCCCGTGCCACAGAAAATGCGGTGCCGGAATCGGCGGGGGTGCAGATGGGTTAAATTTCCCGATGGAAGCAAAGAATAAAAATGCCGGCTTGAGCCAGAATCGAACCCAGGCATTCTGCATGGCAGTCAAGTATTGTACGTCATAGCGATGCCAGTACTTCAAACTGTTTCGAAAATAGACCCTATATACAAGTGTCCTGTCAGGCCAACGGGTCAACGCTATATAAGTGGGGTGGCAGTGTCGGCTATCCGCTTTCATATCAACGTAATAGGGGTGTGCGAATAGTAAATTTTAGGACCGAATCGAATAGGAATCGAATAGCGATCATACCGAATCGAATACTATTCAGATAGATTTCTAATAGTAAAATAACTATTTTCAAAGTCGCCCTAGAACGGTAATGTAACCATGTTAGAGACAGCCGAAGAATTTCACAGTTTATTTCAAACAAATGTTCACAAGCTTTAACAAAGCATCATTACGATCACTTTTAACCGACAATACCACAATTATGTAAACTGAGGCAAGCTCGTATACAGCAGCACCCAGAGCCTTGAAATATTTTGTAACTCCGGGTTGAAATACAGCAGTGGCTACAGTATTCAAGGTGGCATTTTGTCAACAGCTTTAAAATAATAGTGATATATAGACGTTATAACAATACTCATGAGTCAACACCATCATGAACGTCATGATGAAGATAGTGGAGTGGTGACTCTGTCGCTTCGGCGACACTGGAGTTTCAAGGAACGACACCTTCATCCTGCAATCAATATAGCGTCGATAGTCCCGGTAAACCTTGGGCCGCATGCATCTAGGTATTTCGATGATTAAAACAAGAAACGTTACCCATTTTTGTTTCAACGTGTTGCTCCTTTGAAGTTCCTTCATCGGTGTTTATTATTCGCAAAATATTCGGTATTTCTAATATGCGCTATTCGATTCGAGTACCGAATCAAACTCACAGAGTCCCTTATGCATTCAGTTAAGACGACTCGAAGGCGAAAGCTATCTTTTTCTTGTTAGTCGATGTATTGATCCTGCCCCATCAGCCTTCGAAAGCTTTCTGCACCTAACTTCCACTACCTCCAAGATCGGAGGCACCTAACCTGGTTTTGCATTGCCTTCGTGATCAGGGCACCTTTGCACAAGTTACGATGTCATGTGACGACGTCATCCTGTTACGTTACATCACGTGACGTCATAGTGGCCTCATTATGACGTCATAATGACGCCACACGTTTTGGAGATTTTTGACGTCATCGTGAGGTCGTGTGGTGACGTCATCATGTGATGATTTTTTTTTTGCATTACTCGTCCCCGACGCCGCGGGACGCCGGCGACGACAGTCAAATTTCGCGTTTGATGAGACATCTAAGACTTTCGTCTTAATAGAACGCTGTTCGATTCGTTATTCGAAATTTTCGATTTCGCGTTTGATGAGACATCTAAGACTTTCGTCTTAATAGAACGCTGTTCGATTCGTTATTCGAAATTTTCGATTATTCGCACACCCCTACAATGTAACAAACATTACACATCTATGACTCCTCAAGCTATAGTTGGGCTCAGCGCGAATACGCCTTCGAGCGCTACGTATGATATGCTCATCATCGTCCCGTAGTGTGCACTTCGTGGAGATGAAACTGACTTCTCTGCTTCGATGTGAGTGCCGAGGAGCATGAGATATTTACCCATTAAATGCCACTGTACTCTGCGGGCGCGGTAAGCACATGATATGCGCAAAACTACTGGATTTACACGAAGATGCCGGACCACTTCGTAATTTCTGGCTCAAATTCGATGTAGGCTTCTACTGTATGACTGATTCGCAAGAATCTGGTTCCCATAATGCATGGGATCTGCCGGCTTTTTTCGCAGAAAAGTCCGTCAATAATTATTGTTGGGTGTTCAACGTCGCAAAACCACGATACGGTTACGAGGGACGCCGTAGTTTGAGGGCTCCGGAAATTTCGACCACCTGAGGTTCTTTAACGTGCACCTAAATCTGAGTACACGGGCCTCAACTATTTTCGCCTCCATCGAAAATGCGGCCGCCGCGGTCGGAATTCGATTCCGCGACCATCGGGTCAGTATTCGAGTACCACAACCACTAGACCACCGTGGTGAGTTGAAGCCTCCGTCATGGTGTGTGGCCTTTCAATTTTTCTTCAATTGCTGTCAATGTACAGAAATAAATAAATATATACTAGGCTGGGAAGCCTAGTCAAGCTCTGATGAGTTTTTTCTTCCCATGCCCTCTGCTCTCTGAAGTGGTAAATAAATAAATAAATAAATAAATAAATAAATAAATAAATAAATAAATAAATAAATAAATAAATAAATAAATAAATAAATAAATAAATAAATCGCCTAACCACAGTTAATTGAATGCAGTGAAGTAGGTTGTACATAACCAAGTGTATACAAGCGTAATCGACTTTCGCAGATGCGAGCTGCACTAAGTACAGATTCCAGAACGTACTGCTAACATTTATTAGTCGGTTTACAAGCCACCATAAGCTCGTCTTTCTGATGAGAACAGTGCTGTTCAATAATGTGATCTAATACACGGAGCGCAGTCCCACACGGCGTCAGATATTTGATGACAAAACCGCATTAGACGTGCATGATCGAAACAGCGAACTAAAACTTTCTTGACAACGTTTCTGGAACAACCCCGCGCCGCGCTAAACTAGAGAGAAAAAGCTTTTGTAATAAAGGCATGTGACCTGCGTTTCGCCTAATTAAAGAATTGCGCTCGATGACATCATTGACGTACAACAAGCATGAACACGTGGAAGTCCCTGCCATGACACAACCGCAGTCAGGGTAGTTACTTGGAACACTGGCAACCAACATATATAAGTGAACGGTAATTAATGACAGTGACACTGTAACCTATTTTAGTGTCAATGCCTTGCAATAAAAGTGTCGCCTCTTTTATTCGAGGGTAGTGCGAGGGTAGCTCGCGAGTAAATAAAAAGCTTCACAACTTTCATTGGTCGTGGACGTAATTCGAGTACCACTGTACAGAAGCTGTCACGCATAACCTGGAATGTGTCGTGAGCGGTGATGTAGACGGATGCAAGTTTTATGTTTCTTCATCTCGCGTCACACGTTATCCACTAACGTCCTGTACAAGTGTCCTAATACCAACGTTGTATTTGGTGCCGCGTTAAGTGGTACGAATTATTCCTGTAACCCAACTTTTTGGGTGGCTGTCGTTCCGAATAACGCGTGTTTTGTTTGCCCCGTAGTTCTGCCAATCAGCGTAGCGGACGTTAAATGGCCCCATAATTATGCTATCTGGTGTTCTGCGCGCGAAAACCGCGATATGGTTTATGAGGCACGTCGTAGTGGAGGGCTCCGGAAAGAAAGAACACCATCTGGTGTTCTTTAACGCGTTAAATGGGCCCCAGCGTAGTTGGCAAGCTCCGTACAATCGTACGCGAAGCAAGATAGGCGAAGCCATATACGCGAAGCAACCATTTGTGTACCCGGAAATCCCCGCCATGACAAGACTCACCGTCGTGGCGATTTGCAATCCTACGTGGAATCTGTCGGTAAGAATGGAACCTCCAGCTGTGTTGCCCTAACTCCAAGCGATACGCACGCTATAGTAGGCACCAGTTTGTACGTGACAAACGCGTATGGCCCGACCAAGCCAATGACGCACCGTCGCGAGTCCAGCTCGCTGTGCGAGGCACGCGCCACAAAAAGAACAAAAGGGCGTGTCGCAACGCGCCATAAGCGGATTCGCCATTACGTGAGCTCGCGACACGCACGTGCGAACGGAAAGAAAGTTGACGATGACGTTAAAGAGCTAGCCGAGCGAGAAGGCCGGGCTTTTGAGGTGTACGTACTACGCGTCCACCGGCACTCTTCCTCCTGCCGCCACGTACACGGCGAGCTAATTGGCGAAGCGATACCTTTATTCAAGGACCTCTCATCTGCATTTTTTTTTATTATTCCCCGTGTACGTGTAGTACTCGCCTACGGGCGGCTCATTATCTCTCGCACGTGATGTATAGAAATCACTTTTACTCCCAGCACTTTTGTGTTTGAGTAAATGTACTGCACATTTACGCTAAGGATCCGCCTCAACGGAGCGTCGCGGTGTATTGTTTTTCGTTTGCTTGCGTAATGTGACATTTCATTTCCGATTCAATCTGTGCTTCACGTTTGTGCGAGCGTGGAAAGTCCCGCTTGTTAGTGATACACGAGAACCGGCACAGCGCGAAGCAGAGAGGACGGTAAGTGCGTGCATTTGTCTCCTTCAATCCGTCCTGTCCGCTGCATGCTGTGCCAGCTGCCATTAGGAGCCTCATTGTATACGTCGTTCCAAGCAGAGCAATGACAACCAGACAGGAGAGACGCGAATGTAATCTGCATAGGTGGAGAGAGAAGCAGGAAAAGAGCTCCGCCATTGGCTTCTTGAATCCCGTTTTCACGTAAAACAGGCTACAGGCACGCGCTCTAGACTGCCTTCTTCGCCTTTCTCTCCATTAAATACTCTTCCTCCTTGTGAAATCTGCGCATATCCAAGTCTGTGGTTACTGTGGGTACATACAATACAGCGGGAAAACTCTGTTATGACACAGAGCTGCGGCCGCAAGAAATAAAGCGTGCGATAACGTAAATAAGCGATGTGGTATATAGACCGCTGACGACAAAGCAATATACCCGTGGGCCCGAATATTCTTTGTTCTATTTGACGGAAATTATATATTTGGTGGCCCCAGTGGGCCTCATCGATTCTCCCTCCTTGACAATCCGACACTGCAGGACATGGCGAGGTTAGCGAATGAGTGTTGCTCCTATAAGCGTACCCTGGACCGCCCGGAACGACAAATCGAAGAGACCCTGAGAATGTGGATATTAATGTGCGGTTTTATGGACTATGGGACAACCTTCTGTTGGTTGTTGGCAAGATCGATTCTGCTAGCGCATCTGTATATCCAGCCCGCTTGGCAGATGATTAACGGGGCAACTATCTGAGCAATGAACTATAAACACACACACACACACACACACACACACACACACACACACACACACACACACACACACACACACACACACACACACACACACACACACACACACACACACACACACACACACACACACACACACACACACACACACACACACACACACACACACACACACACACACACACACACACACATACACACTTGTTTAGTGATCACGCATGTTGATGCAATGATAATACCGAACGAGCCTTTTCTGTATGAGATATAACGCTTGCGCATTTTCAAAGATCCAGAAAACGATGCTGATTTACCGACGGCGGGGCAACTGAACGTCATATATTGCATATTTATGAGCTTGTCTTGTCAAAGTTAATGGAAAAATCAGTTCAAATTGTAAGCTTTGGCGGTTGATCCTTGGTATGGCCGATCCTTCATCTGTTTCAGCCATTGTGGTGCGCGTCTTCATAGAAAACAATATAACTATTTTTCCTGTAAGGACAGAATGTGCCACCGAGCATTAGCGTTTGTCGATGACGCAGCTGCATGCCAGGAGGTAAGCTTCAGACATTAACGTGAAGAATTCGTGCTCTCCGTGATGTTCTAAAGATCGAATTGCGCAGGTTAACATTAGGCTATCCGAATACCGGTTGCACGTGTTTCTTCGATATCTAAGCTTTATTCCTTACTATAACCGCTTTCACTCAGATGAATATTAGAGTAATCTTAGCGGCCCCTTGCTGAGTGAAGGTTTTCCGCTGAAACAGTGCGAAAGTCAAATGAAGGCCGCTCCGTTCGCGCTGAGAAGCCTTCGCTCAACCTCATTTTGTGTACATCTTCTAAATACTGGTTTTTCACCCATGTGCACATACGTGTCACTTGATACTAATCCAGCCTTGAAGAAGACAAGTCCACTTGTCGAAACGTCGGCTCGAGCACCCACCCCCTGTTTACGGATTTTTTCATTGCTACTGATAGTGACACTTGCTACGTGTCACATGCCTATTGTAGGAGGCGGTTCAACGCCGCGTTTTCTAGTCACAGTAAATTAGTTGAATCGTAGATTTGAACTAAATGAACTAGTGAGTCTACTGCTGCACCTACGTCGCTAATCGAGGCGGTGGTGAAGGTCATCCGGCCCGATTTAGCTTCTCCACGATGATTACGATACATGACGTAAACAGAAAAAGTTACACGTGAGCGTGAGAACCCCATGTGGGTGACGAGTACAACACAAGAAAAGAGCTTGTGCTAAAGGAATAGAACTTTATCGATTTCGTGTCCGCGAAAGTCGGCACCACCCGTTCAATTCGGCTACTAGCAGCCGGCGACGGAGCTGATCGTCGATATTGAAGCGAAGCGCTCACAATGACCAGTATGAGGCCAAGACAGAAGACGGCAACGTTCGCTTATAGTCTCGCGGACCTTGTACTCAGTGCCTTGGGGTGCGCTACAGAACAGTAAACAGCTCGTAAAACACGTTGCAAAGCCTGTTTTCTCCCCTTAGCAATACGTACAGAATCAAGGTTCCAAAACATAAAGTCGAATACGAATGTTGAATGGGGCTAAACGGGGGGAAGCGTGCGTCGCCACACACGTCTTCAAGGCCTGAACTTGGATTGGAGCCTTGTGTTCGTTGCCTTCGCGTTGATAGTTGTGACCTCGAAAGGTCGGTGCGCGGAAAGGGCGTGCCGTATACATGGAGCCCCCATTTGTCACTCCTCGGGCGCAGCGGTATGTACAACATCATCTAGCAACTGGGTCCCATCAAGAATGCAGGAGTAATTAGCGGCGCCCATCCACGAGCTTTTCTATATACCCCTTAACTCACCCTTTCTCCCACAAATGGCCGTTCAGTACGGTGCACCTCGCGACAACGGCGCCTTTCTGTGCCATTTAACTGCGCATTAGCGCGAAAGTCGAGGCGACGAAATGCGTTCCTCGAAAGAGCGAACGCCCGACGACGTTTTGGTGACTGCGACACTTTAGACGGCCTGGATATCGTATATCCGTTCCCATTGGTGCGAATGAAGTGTGTACAGACGCTGGGAAACTCACGTTCTCGATGTAGTCCAGCCGTATCGTCCGCGTCGAGTCGCTTTCGTACAACTGGGCAAGCCGGCGCTCGAGACTACCACCCGCATGCGAGTTCCTTCTCCCGCCGAGCCTTTCTCCGCGTGTGCGTCAGAGAATCTCGGAGGAGATTGCGCGACGCGTTCGCCTACGCGGTGACGATGGCTGCCATTCGTCCGCTTAGTTGCGTGCAATGTTACCGACACAAGCGTGTAAGGTTGGCAAGGGTTGTCGTTATGCTAACCTCGAAAGCAAACACAATTGAGGGAATGTTGGGATGATTACTTGCTCTCGGCACTGCGAAATGCAGAACTCAAGCTACCTCTGACCCCGAGATCAATACCAACCAACTAAGGCAATAACCGGACACTGAACCTAATTTTTTCAGATTCAGATTCCATATTCGGATACTTTATACTTCTTGAATTACACCAATAAAGGTACAGAAGCTAAAAGCAATACCGGACAAAATGCCTCTGTACCGGTTTTAAAAAAATATTAAGTATAAAGAGGTTTATTAGCGGCGACGATACTCAACAGCGACAGTTAAGGCGGGGCCGACTCTCAGCGCGAGTTGCGTTCTCTCCGAAAAGAGCCGAAGAGGGCGACCCACTAGGAGGTGTTCGAGAGGACGACCCATTACCAAGTTCGATTGCTTCGCTACATAAGCAACAAATACATGGTAAAGTGTTCGCACCATACCAATATTGTTTAAATGTAGGATGAAAGATAAACAAAAAGCTCGATAAGTTCACAGTTCACTAAAAATTTGAAACAATACCTAGTCATAGAACTATAAGAGGTTCCTTTGTGCAGAAGTAAGCAAACAATACGTAAAACGAGAGAATACATGCTAATACACTTCGTTTACCACAATGTTCGCGCCGAAAAATAAAAAACAATAAACGAAAATAAAAGCAGTAGTGTTCAAAACAAATGCACGGCAGGTATTTATAGACAAAGAAAACGCATACTTATACGCAACATAGGAAGTAACATGTATTTTAATCGGATAACCTGAAAGCGAATGCTTTATTTACCAACACCCTTTTTAGTTGTTTCTTAAAGAGGTTTGGACTAATATCGAATAATTGATTGAAGTATCTCTTATCAGACTCGGAATAAGAATGGTTATAATATTCAAGTGAGGAAAAAAGGCTGCCTGCAAGGTAATGTAAAAACATACTGATAATGGTCACATGCATAGAAGCATCAAAGAGCACAATGCATAAATTAATACATCACTCTGCGACTACATGAGAAATATAACAATATATTTCCACAAATATTAAAAGACAGTGAGAAAAAAAATAAAAGACTCATCTCTGCGATGGATATAGATAATATATCGTGCAATCATTGGAACGAAGAAAACAGTTGCGACAAACTCCAAGGTGAGATAATAAAAATATGCTTAAAAGGCAATACCAAATAAAAAAATTTGGAATAAACGTTTTAAGAAGTATTTTCTAAACATGAAAAGACGGTTTTGTTTTCGGTCTTTGCGGTCTTATAGGCAAGGTATTCCAAGACCTGATAGCTGCAAAGGTAGAAGTGATTTTCTCATAACTGCTTCTTCCTTTGGGCAAATGAAAGATTGTAGCGCCACTTGGGTGCAGTCGACGCTTATAGTGAACAGTAGTAAACTCACGACGTACGCATATGTTAGCAGTTTAAATAATAAAGTCGCACCACTGTGTTTGAATTGTTTGAAAACAGGTAATATTTTCTTGTTATGGAGAAGTGCACTGTATTTAAGAATGTTAGATTAAGCATGAATAACGCGAAATACAACACATCGATATGTATAGGACAATGTATGAATACAAAATTAAGGATGATGAGAGTGATTTGTGCGCCGTAATACCATGAGCTGTTTTTTTTATGTATGCAATATGAACACAATAGTCAAAGTGACCATCCAGTTGAAGACCAAGAAAACAACATTGTTGCAAGCAGCATAGGTTTACCCCTGTTAACTTTACTTCAGGAGGAAAAAATAACTCTGTCTCAGGCCCGATCTGAAAATCGTAAATATAGTTATCATAGGATTAATAAATAAGCAATTCACTGGCGTGAGAAAAGAGTGTTAACCAGAATTTCATTAATTTCGAAAACTAAGTAAGGTAGGTCGTTATTACATAGCGTTAGTGTGGCATTATTGGTATATAAAATACAATAATATGACTGAAAGCATTCGGTAATATCACTATAGCAAATGTAATGAAAAGCTAAGGGCACGAGATGAACCCCTTGGACATGTGTAAGATAACAAATTTGGAACACAAGCAGTTTTTATGGCAGAGATGTTATGCTCGATGTTTGCCGTGTGTCCTAGACGGAAATTGTCATCATCGTGCACCGGCATGCGCTCACTCACCGCTCAACCATTTTGTAGAGATGGTTAACAAGAGAAGCTGAAACGGGTGGCCCCTAATATCCATATATATAGTATAGTACCGCAATTGACGGTAAAGAGAGAGTTGAGAGGGTAATAGCCTAGCCAAGCCAGGACCAGCTAGGTGCCCTCCTGATCTGCTGCAACTCAGCCTTGCGCGACTTGGTGCAAGCTGCGCTAATTTTCTTTCCACGTGATATAGATAACTTCGTAAAATATTGAACATATGTCAGTTTTTGAATAACCATAAGGCTTTGGTAGCAACAAATAATGACTAGTGGTATCGAATGCGTACGATAAATCTAAGAAAGCTGAATCCACAGAATATCCGGCACCAACCCCATGATTATATGGTAAGGTAAAGAAACGAGTGCCCAATACGCCAGGAATTTGATTTTTATAACTTTTGAGATTTCATGTGGATATGACAGTGGGACTGGCCACTGTGAGGTCATAACTTCCTTACGCACTCAGAACGGACGCCTTCTGTGCTCTGACACTGTTCGCGACAATAGAAAGTGAGCTTCCACAACGTGTATAAATGCGTCTTACGGTGCGTTTGTTCGAAAGGAAGCAACAGGGAGGCAGTGAGTGCCTGTGGGGTATGAGCGAAATATGTGATTGTTCAGCAGGAGTGTCTACGCAATTGTGGAAGGAAGTCACTCGCTAATAGAAATGAGATGTTGTATGCCGCTAACTAAGTTCCACATCTGCTTCGAAGCGCAAGCTTTGTCCAGTAAAATGCTAGAGGAATCCAGCGTTCGGTCAGTTGGTGCATTTGCGGACACATCACGCAAACGTGCATTCGGGAGTTCATATTTCATGCTGAGATCGCGTGTAGCCGCCATCGGCTGTGCTGCAGACAACTTAACCGGGACAAATGCGTTAGCTCCGTTTCGAGAGAGCGATTCGCCCTTTCGTCGGAGATATCTTGACGGGCGCAACGCGCTGCTGCAATTGGAAACCTTCTCTAAGACCTCACGGCCGTTTCCCAGATAACTGGCTGTCACACCCGCGCGCAACACTGACAGGCGATCCTTCCAGTGAAACCATCTTGCATTCGGTCAGCAAATTGTGTCGCACCGACTGGTATGGCGGCGGCATGTCCATTTTAAACCTCGACCGACACGCACTCCTCAAACGGCGATACCTTCTCACACATTTGAGTGACTGCAGTTTCTGCTCTGCGAGCGGCAGAAGCTTCATCTCCATTTTTGTCAATGTGTCACGAGCCTATGTAAAACCTATCAAACTTATTCGGATATCGCGTATGTTCATTTTTTATAACGTACGAAACATTTCTTGGTGAACCAAAGGGGCTTTTGGTATCTATCTATCTATCTATCTATCTATCTATCTATCTATCTATCTATCTATCTATCTATCTATCTATCTATCTATCTATCTATCTATCTATCTATCTATCTATCTATCTATCTATCTATCTATCTATCTATCTATCTATCTATCTATCTATCTATCTATCTATCTATGTTTTCGCGCTCTCGAGCAGAGTTGCCAGGTCGAAAAGACAAAAATAGCTAAGAAATTTAAAAACTATCCAAAAAGTAGCCAACTTGAACCAAAGGTAGTAAAAGTAGTCAAAAGTAGCCACGTATTTGTGAATATAACTGCACTTTTTTATTTAAATGACCAAATGCAATAGCCTTTTGGCGAAAATGTAAATGAGTACAGCATGAACACTTCAAAATCGGACTTGGTGAGATTCAAGTGAAAATTTATTGATGTAGTCATTTCTTGCAAGGTGACAAAGTTCCTTGCGCTGCTGTAAAAATAACACTCTCTTCATGCGTCGTGCGTGACTTTTTGTTAAAAGCAAGCACTAGAAGGACTAGAAGGACTAGAAGTAACAGCCTTGTGGCAATAATAAAAATGGGTACTGCATGAGTGTGCTCAAAATCACAGTTGCTGGGATTGGAGAGTAAATTGAAATCACTTTCACAGTAATTTTTTTAGTGATGATGAAGTGCAAGCAGTTGATGTTCCTGGGCCGCAGTACGTACCTAATCCGAAGAAATGACGCGAACAGTTCGCCGGATATCCAATTTCTAATGTCGATGAGTGCAGAGGGCCCCTCGATGCGGAGTGCTTTAGTTGTCCTGTTCACTTCCAATTATGCTCTAAAGTCGCGTTCCTCAATAATGTGGCTTGGAAAATGACGTCCCACGCAACTTTTTTCCCCGAGTCCAGGTCACGTATCCAAAAGCCTTTTCTTTTGTATAATGCAAGTGGCAAATTCAATGGTGGGAAGTGGAAATAAGCCTTGTTTTGACACCGCACAGTCGAAAGGCAGCGGCTCCGACGTGACCAGATATTAATAATTTGGCTCGAACTGAAGAAACAGCAAGTAGCCAAAAAGTAGCCAAGCAGCCGCGACGTTTTTCCTGCCGCCACCATCGTAGAAAATAGCCAAACCTAGCAACCCTGCTCTCGAGGGCGTTTCGTTCGCCTGGTATTACTATGGTTTGCATGGCATCACATGAGTGTACTGCGAGGAACGTGATCATCAGGTCGTAACATGAACATCATGACAGCGTGTATTGTACGTAATGACATATATGAGAAAATGTCGTCGTGTTGCCATGGCGGTCGTTCCATTATCTTGATATAAAGCAGATATAGGTGCATCACATGCGCATATGACGAACATAACGGCAGGTCCTGACATGAACATCATAGCATGCATGTCGCGTGTATCATGACATGAACGGCACAAATGATATGCATACGTCGTGAAGCCGTCGTTGCCGTTATGTTAACGTAGTACATGTCAAAATGCACTACGCTGCAAGATAAATGTGTGGTAATGATTGACACTATCATGATTTGAAGGTTATGACATTTCATGGCGCTGTTGACCAGCACCAAGGGATTTTGGCTCAGAGCTGGTTAGTTCTGCCTCGTTTTGGCTAATGGTCGCCAAATGTCGGCTGGTGTGCTAACTTAAGATGTTGGCGGTTAACTGGTGCAAACGTTGGCGGGCACTGGATAATGTGGACTAACCGTCAGCTAATTGGGCCTATTGCTTGCTGATGTTGACTTACTGTTGGCTAGCACTGGACAATAACGGCTAAATGTAAGATCATTCTGGCTAGCGTTGATAACCACTGGCCTATGTTGGTTAAACAGTGGCTAGGGTTATCTAATGCTGGCTGGAGCTAATTTATTTTGGCACGTTGTGGCTAAGTGTTAGTTAACGTGAACTCCCTGTCGGCTAGTGTTGGCTATGTGCGTGCTCATTTTTGGTAGTGCATTATATTTGTTCGCTAACAGTTGCTTAGCTCTGGATGACGTTTGCCAACTATCCCTGTTGTCTAGCGCTGGCTAATGTTAGGTACAGTCCTGTAGCATTTGCTATCAGCTCTTGTAGAAATCACTAAACGTTACAACTGCACTGCTGCGACTCTGCCACTTGACCTTCACACAAATGCCATATATGGACCTGTATAAATATTACCATGTATAGATATATCATCCATGGGGCAAATATGACCATATATGGTTTAATATGCCCAGTTCCTAATAGCGTCATATATGAATGAGGTATATATGTGGATACAAACCATATTATGGCTTTATATGTCTAGTTTTATATATCGCTATTCTGGATGATTGCGATATATGAATTCGGCTTACGTGGACGACATAAACTATAGATGCGCAAAAAATTTTACAGCTGCAATTGAGGCTGTGCGATATGCTCGCAAGCATTTTATTGAATAAATTCCGCGCTTTCCTGCAGCACGCTAATCTTTTCATCGACTTTCAACTCCGCGAAATTATTCCCCATTGAGGGGACCAAACTCTTTTCGCTTTGCTCCCATTCCTTGGATTTGACTGAGGCATTTGTAGAACACGTAATTGAAGGAGGCGGAGGAGGAATAAATTTTATTATCAACCAGCAGTTTAAGTTCCTTGGCCTAGGCCTCACACGTGAGGACGTCGAGGTCTTGCCTCTTCGCCGCTTCGCGGGCTTGCTGGATGGCCCATAGCTGATCGTCGATGTAATTGAATGAAATAAAACTAATCCAATCAACATATATTCATGCTTGAAATACTTTCCTAGACGAACCTTGCAAATCAATTTCATTAACTTTATTGTAATGTCCTCATGTGATGATAGGCGAACTTAACAAAGAAAGGTTAATCTTCTTGGAATACTTCTGTTATGCGTCTGTCACATTCTCTCCAAGCCACGATATCTAAAGCGAATGTGTAGTCATGCATGGCTTCTCCGCCTACATAACTTGTATTGGTGACGCTTAAAGCTATCACTCATCATTTTATTCTAGCAGTTCGCTTGTACAAAGCTTGATGTAAACTTCATGCAAGTTTTTTTTTTGTTTAGATGAAGAACTCTCAAATTATGGTGACTTGTTCAGAAGCAGCTTAATTAGTAAACTTTCTTTATTTTGTTACTTTATCAAGTGTAAATAGTGCCTCACAGGAAATAATAAATTAGGCTATATTGCGATTCCACAATTAGCAGCAAAATATATTTACCCAGATGGCATTAATATCTGCGCAGCGTGGAGATGTAACCGCTGCATAGCAGGCTCATGGAGACCTTTGACCTTCTTGCCCTTTATTGAGCACGTCAAGAGGGCGTGCCTTGTAAAAGCCGCAGCAGGAGCCCCATAGAATGGCAACTGGCGGCTTCGTGGTTGTATCAATGGTCCGCAGTGCCCGCTGCTCGATGAAGACGTTGGAGCCAGTCAGTACATACACAACCCGCATAAGCAAAGTACATAGACTAAAAGTGAAAATTACGTCAACAATGTGCAGCAGACGAATGTAAAACAAGAAATCATTTTTAACATTCGTGCTCAGCAAAACCTCGATAGCAAGCAGCTGTAACAGAAAAAAATAAAAGGTTTTAGAAACACAAGATTCGCACATAATATGTTGACAGCATGCAGTTCGCGCAAACGTTAAACTTCTAGCCTTATTTGCAACACATGCAGGTCCAATAGGCAAATACAGCTACCTCGATACAACATCCCACCGGCGTGGAGAACGCCAGCAACAAAAAGCACAAATGGTCAGAAGTTTATTAATAGAGTAATTCGAAAATTGCCATATATAAAAGAGTGCCGAGGCATGGAGCCGGGAAGGAGGAGGCAGGCGAGCGTAACTGCTCGGCGAAAAAGGAGAGGAGGAGGAGAATAAATAAATTAAATGACATCAAAATTCTTAACGAGGCAGGACTCGAACCCGGGTACTCACGGTCCGAAGGCGAGAGTCGTAACCACTCGGCTATCCAGTTTTTATTTAATTTATTTATTGCCGGTCTTCGACAAGGTACAATGCAAACATGGCATATAACATATATTAATACACACAACGAAGCAGAAATCATGCCATCAGTCCTTTTTGGACTGATGTTGCCAATATTAATGTTCCTTCAACGCTGTAGGAGGTTCAATCACTGGCAGCCATTCAGAAACACATTCCTGTAGTTTCACATTTTCAATGAAAGTCGACATGCTTTGCCTGAAATAAGTTCGCGCTGGCTTAGCGTCCGGGTCACAGTGATATCCTGCCATCCGAGCACGCCATATACAGTGGAGAAAAATCAACATTACTAGATCCAATGGGGCTCCACCTTTATTCTTTACCGCCACATACCTAATGCTATGCGGATCCAATAGAAACTTTCTTTATTGTCTTTTGCAGGATGTCCCTAAAATATACCTCTTCCCAACGGTGCAGAAAAACACGATCTATGGTTTCTGGTTTCTTGCAGATCAAGCAGTGTGGACCCCATAGTACAAAACAGCCCCGTTCTTCCGTCAAAGTATTTACCGACAGCGTCCCCGTGTGCAGCTTGAAGAAAACGTTTTACGACCGTAGGCACCTGCATGTTTCTCACGCGCTTCAATACATGCTGTCCCGGCCTTTCACTGTATATGGCTCTGTACAATGACACCAGAAAAAAAATGTCGCACACAACTTCATAGAATTCTTTTCTTTTAACACAAAAGAGAAATGAATAAACGCTCCTGATGATTGAGGCATGCCATATTGATAATAGTGGTAGCGCATGCGTGAGCCAATCGTCAATTAACTTAAAGATGCAATCAAATGCATTAACAGTTATCTTCCACGTAGACCCCCACGCATACGGGATTGAAAGGTTCGCCTATGCATGGGCATGCGCAGATAAGTTTTCGTGCCTTCTTTCTTTTCCGCCGCCATTGTGCGTCTCTTCCAGTTGTCAGTCGGCGTCTGTGGTGTCCCTGACTTCTTTCTTGTGTCCGTGTTTGCACGCCCTGTCTTTTTAGAATGAGGGTGATTCCACGTAAGATCGAACATGCTTTTTGAGATAAGGGCGTTCAAAGTAAAGAAAATAACATTCCCTGGGCCAATTTTGAGGTTTTTTATAAAACATCTACATTACACATAAAAACTAAAATACCTGAGCAAAAGCAAAACATGCATATATTTAGTTAAAGAAATTTCAGCTACCTAACTTTAATATATTTGTGCAATTCGTGACGAAATTTGGCCAAAACAGCAGAGCGGATGAGCGCTCCACTCCACCTCTTCGTCATTATTGATTTCCTGTGCTTCGAAAAAATTTTTGGCGGCAAAACAAATTGCGGACCTCTTATTTCCACTCATCAGGCAATAATATATAAAATTTTGAAATAAGTTTGAGAGGTCGACCAGCCATCGTTTGTTCGATCTTACGTGGAATCACCCATGAATACTTACCAACTAGCTCCGCTCTCTGTTATTCTAAACAAAAGAGATACTCGAAAGAAAAGCGAACCAATAAAAAAGGCACACTATCTACAATTTCCTTCATATAGCTACGTACTATCCCCGGCATGCTGCAATCAGGAGTGACAATGTGTTCTGTTAAAGCGTTGCATAACCTGAGTTGGCATACAGCACGCAAAAGTGGATCGCTGACATCGCGAAAAAACAAAAATCTATTGAACAACTCTCGTACAAAAGAAAAAAAATGGCGAAGCTTGCACTAAGCACTAAGCTGCGAAAGCCTGGAAACAGCGGAACTGGACGATTTTGAAGACTAATATGGTTGCTTCTAGGTTGCTGCTAGGCTTCAGCTGGGTGATGTTAGGTTGTTCCTACGTTGATTCTCAGCACAGAGAGGTTCGAGTTAAACCACACACAGACACGACACGGATGTCCAAACTCCAGAGACTCGCACTGAAACCAAGCGTTAGCGCCTCTCGTATAGTCACAGACACGACATGGACGTCCAACCAGAGACAAACTTGCACTGAAACCAAACGTTCACACTTCTCATAGATCTACGGGCACGTCATCGTTGGCGTAGGCCTTCCATCGCTTCGGGGTCTTCTCGCAGCCGCCGTTGCCTTTTCCGTAACCTAGTGTTGGGCTAACTGTTGTCTTCTTCCTTTTTAGGGGCGTAGCTCCTCTTAGTCTAACCTTGTCCCATGTCAGGCGTAACCGCGGCAGTATCTCCCGAACAGTATAATAGATGGCGCTGTCCCATAGAGATAGCAAATAAATAAATAATATATAAAAAATAAAAAAATAAATAAGAAAATAAAAATAAAAGATACATAAACATAAAAAAATAAAAATAAATAAAAAATTAAAAATTAAAGAAATGGACAATTGAAAAAGAAGGAAAAACGGAAAAAGGAAAAATAATCAAAGCGGCATATCGCTTTGATTACTGCTGGGCGAAACCACTGAACATTTCACGGTGTACACATGATTGCTTCAGGAGCTTCGCCCAAGCTCTTCATCATTCACCCGTGGATATGCTGTAATTTTTTTTAGTGGACCACACGTGAGTAGTGGTATTCACCCTATTTCAGTGGCACATACCCGTTATGATGATGACAGTTTCTAGCAGCCGCCGTTGCCTTTTTAGTTCTCTAGTGTCGGGCTAACTGTGGGAGTAGTGGGACTTACCGAACTCTCTGTTTCTTGTAACACTTTTTAAATGCGAAACATTTCTTAGCTAACTCTAGGCATTTTGAGCGTTTCTATCTATCTATCTATCTATCTATCTATCTATCTATCTATCTATCTATCTATCTATCTATCTATCTATCTATCTATCTATCTATCTATCTATCTATCTATCTATCTAGTCACCCACGTCTGGGTGCTCTCGTGATCGCCTCCTTAGCTTGGTGTAGAGCGAAATTGGAATGGGAGGGTAAGAGGGTTTCAAGAGTATGACTGTCTGGTCGTGACACGAATAACATGAAAATCATGTCGCGTACGTCGTCACACCCTTTCCTCCAGACACGTGTGGCACATACACGCGTATACCACGGGCCACGGTATGCGGGTGTGCGCCACAGGTGACTGACAGTTTATATCTACCCAGGAACGGCGAGAACAGACATTAGCAATATAAATACGAGAGCGTTAAGAAAAATCGACCTCGGAAGAGTTGACCCGACGAATGAAAAGAATAAAAATTAGGATCCCAGCAGGAATCGAACCCAAGCACTTTGCGTGGCAGTCAGGTATTTTACCGCAGAGCCACGCCACGGGTTTAAACTGCTCTCTTAAAAGATCATATGCAGCGTAACGTCGGCGCAACGTCAATTGTGGTTCTGGTACTGGCTATCTCATTTTATAACCAAGCGATCAACATTACATTTGTACTCCTAGATACAGGCGTCATGCCGGGTTAACGTCAACTGTGGTTCCGGTGCTGGCTCCGCTTTCATAGAAGTCTAATAAACATTACATTTGTATTGCTATGATTCAGCAAGTTATATTCAAGCGTTGGTCGACCGCGGGAAAATACGCTAACGAAAGTTGCGCATTATATTCACATCATCGCCCCGTAAAGTGCACTTGGTTTCGATAATACTCATGTCTGTGCTCTAAAATGAGTGCTGACATTACGTCAGACCATAAGTTACCCTTTAAACGCCTGTGCGGTCGACGTCCCTGCCAAGGCCACGATGTGCACACAACTACTACGCTTACAAACACACGTCGGTCCACCTTGTAACGCATGGTTGAAAGCTAAAAATGCAGCATCGACGACTAGTCGCTGATTGCTTCGCATGAAACCGATTCCCACACTGCGTGGGATCTGCCGAATTTTTTGTATCTGTTTCTTTCTCTTTCTCGCTCTTTCTATACTCCTTTTTCTTGCTTCCCTTTCTCTCTCACTCTCTCTTTATTTATCGCTTCCTCTTTCTCTTACCTTTCTTTCTCTCTGTTTCTTTTTTCTTCTCTTTCTCTTTCTGTCTTTCTATCTTTTTCTGTCTTTATTCCCTTGATTTATATCTGTTTTTCTCTTCCTCTTTCTTTCTTTCTCTCTCTTCCACGTGTTCCTTTTTGTTTGGCGCACGCGCCGGCTGTGCACGGTAGTGGGGCTTGCCCAATTCATGTGGCGCATACCCACCTGACTCTCTGCACGACGGAGCACAAGTTACCGATAGATTAAGTCGCTTCACTGTAAAGAGAATGAAAAGCGCGCGTGCCGGTTCATGACGATGATAATTTTTTTACGACGGAGCACAAGTTACCGACAGCTTTAACAGCTTCCCTGAAAAAAGAATCTGACTCGGCACTTATAAAGAGCAGCCAGAATTTGGTTTGCTATTCTCTAAGGCACTTAATGAGAAATAAATGAAATTTCCAACTAATCAGCCACATCGTCGGCTATCTTTTCAGGCGTCCGTCATTGCCTTCAAACAGGGGCGAAAAAACAAGAAAGTGGCAGTCGGGTGGGTTACGCTTTTTTGAACACGCTTTTTACGAAAGCATTCAGTTAACATTAACCGGAAAAGATGTGCGGATGTGCATACGAGCTATCGCACAACCACGTAGCAGTGCCAAAATACATTCCCTGTTAAAATGTTCATTAAATAATTGTTGAGGTTTAGCGTCCCAAAACAACGACATATTATGGGAGACGCCGCAGTGGAGGGCTACGGAAATTTGGACCACCGGGGTTCTTTAACGTGCACCTAAATCTAAGTAAACGGGCCTCAAGCATTTTCGCCTCCATCGAGGATGCGGCCAACGCGGCCGGGATTCGATCCCGCGAACTTCGGGTCAGCAGTCGAGCACCGTAACCACTAAGCTGCCGTGGCGGGTATTTCCTGTTAAAATGCAGTAGCAGGTTAGATGGATCAAACGCATCGATACAATAATTCTCTGCAAACTTCGCACATGCTTCAAGAAAGCGTATGCAAGCGTTGTACATCTCGGCCCTTCTTACCTCCTGAAGAAGAAGCCGGTCAGGCTTAGAAAACGTCGGACATTTTAAAATAAATTCTTGGGTGGAGTTTTCTATTTTTCTTTAAAGCTGCAAGCAGCATCGCTTACCTGGTGGCGTGTCACCCGTTTTCTCGCAAGTAGTCGCCATTGTGCCCGGTAATCCCAGCGCTTGAGGCAAGGCCCTCCGCTCAGTGTACGGCGTGGCATAGGGCATCTGCAGCCGAGGGTCTACTACGAGAACACAACAAAGCAACATATCCTAGCT